>NC_133538.1:108865593-109505593 GCF_048544455.1 Silene latifolia
CCAACGCCGTGTAGAACGCCTGATTTGACCAAGTAACGAAGAAATGTCAGCTGTTTTAAGATCGGTGCGCTGCAGCAGAATCGTCGAATGTAATTAATACGCGCATGTGGTCGATCGACTGGTCCAAGTGGTCGATCGACCACCCCACGAGCTGTTGCGCAAGTTAAAAGATCGAGAATTCCAAAGCCCATTGTGATCAGGTTTAGGAATAGAGGTTACGCAGGATTATTCCTATATAACATAACGTTAGTTTTCAGAATAAGGATCCAGTTTTTATCATTCAGTTCTTAAATACAATTCAACATTCGTTAGTTTAGATTATTTCCGCCAATAAAGTTTACTCTTGCATTCGGTTTTGATCTTTCCTTCCTGTTCTATACGGTATCTTCTGTTCTTATATTCCGTTTTATTGCTTTCGTTCGTAGTATAGAGTTGCTAGGTTAGATCACCCGAAGCCAAATTATTATTTTATGTTACTCGTTTATTTAGCTATTTCAATTATGAATTCGTCTATTTTATTAGTCAATTTTATCGTTGTTATTACCTTCAGTATGAGCAGATAAATCACCTTGCTAAGATGTAGGGGATCTATGGCGTAGATGGCAGTAGAATAGGTAACCCCGCATTAGGGCTTTGTCGATCGACTGGCATAACTAGTCGACCGACTGAGCCGGTTGGTCGATCGACTGGGGTAGCTGGTCGATCGACCGACTTCATGTCTGATTAGCACCGTATAATTCGTTAAGTGCAATATTTAACAATGAGACCGAGAGGAGACTTGTTACATGCTTAGTTTTGACCAACCCGTAGATCGAAAGATCGGGAAGGGCATTAATTAACGAGTTGACACGACTAAATTGCTGAGATCGAGAGATAATGTAATTTAGGCTTTAGGAATCATTAATCGGGGCGAGAGCTAGCATTAGTGAGACTTAGGGACTGGTAGCATAGGCCGAAAGGAGCTACTAGTTAACTTGGACCGAGAGGACTTGTTTTACCCATCCTACACGACTGTATTTCGGACTTACCTAGGATTTTGTGCCATCGCAGCTATAGTGAACCGACCGTCTTAGCATTTCTTTTATCATTGTTTACATCATTTGCTTCTATAATTCGTTTATTTAGTTTATGTCATTAGATTTAGTTAAAATTCTCATCAAAACCCCCTCACTGTTACCGTTAAGACTAGAATTGAAAGCAACTATAAATTCCCTACCTCCATGTGGTTCGACCCTCACTACCACTTGCTAGTTGTAGTTTGGTTTTATAAATATTACTTTTGATACTCACTTCGACAGGTATCAAATTTTGGCGCCGTTGCCGTGGAGGCAGCGCTAGTTTTAGTTGTTTTTTTATTTTAGTCTGTGTTTCGCCTCAAGGGAAGACTGAGTACCTTGAGGCAGTTCTTACCATTTCCTCTAGTGTTGTTTTGTTAGGTCCTACAGGTCCTATCTAAAATACTTCAGAAGGGTGCACCCATGTTCCATTCTTAGGAGCAGCAGGTGCCGTTTTGTGGGAGATGCGGTGATGCGGGACACACATATGAGACATGGAGGAACCCTAAGGAGAAGATGTTTGCTTTTCATCAACTTCAGCTCGACAATTCGTATAATTACGATCCTACTTCACTGCATCAACCATATGTGCCTCCTTATGAAGCCCCACCACCATCCACTCCGTCACAAAGAAGAGTCAAATAATGAAGTTGCGAGTTGATAAGTCTAGTGCAGCCGCTTATGGTAGAGGTACGTAAAAATGTAACGCGGCAAATGAGGTCTCAATCATGGAGTGAAATCTCAAATTGCTACATTAGACAAGAATGCAAACAGATACCGAGTCAATTCCACTCTCCGAATCAGCGTTGAGATCGTACATGCAATGACGCCGAGGAGCGGGTCTCGCTCTCGATGAACTCGATAAAGTCGCTGAAAAAGGGCGAAAAAAGACGATCGCGGTAATCACGGTCGATCGACCACATCACCACGATCGACCACCGCGAAATGACACAAATGCTGGTATCAGAAACCAACGATCGACCGACCAACATGGTCGATCGACGAGGAAGCAAACATGACGAACCATTCCATCCTCCAATGCCGATAACTTGAGGGATTACTTGTTTCGGGGTACTACTGACTCCGAAATCATCGAGGCAAGATCCAAATTCGATGGGTCCGTTCGATTCCAAAGTATGACCCTACGACGGTCAATGGTTCATTCCCGAGACGGATCAAGAAGGGTCAAGTTACAACAAAGACAAAGTAGTGGATTTTCACCTAAGTCCACCGATGCCTAGTATGAGAGACCTAGAGGAGAGGGCAAAGCTACTTCGACAACTCCTCCTATCCGGAAGACTAGTGCCAACCAAAGATGAGGTCACGTTCGATAAATTCAAAGATTTAGTGCGTAGTCTTAATGTGCAATTACCTTTCTTAGAGATAGTTAATCAAGTACCTGCATATATGAAGTTTATGAGACAGTTTCTAGCTAAGAAAAGGTCTTTGAATGTTATCGAGTCTGTCCAATTAACTGAGGAGTCTAGTTCATATTTAACTCACAAAGTCGATCAGAACTGTCATCGACCCGTAGTTTCTCTGTCCCCTGTAATATTGGTACCTTCTCAATTGAGAAGGCACTATGTGATTTAGGGGCTAGTGTCAGTGTTATGCCCTTGAGTCTGGCTAAGAAATTGGGATTGACTAGATTTGCTATCACTGACATGACTGTGCAAATGGCTGATCGTTCTGCAGTTCGGCCAGTAGGGGTCTTAGAGAATGTGCCTGTTCAAATTGAAAAATTCTTTTTCCCTGTTGACTTTGTTGTTTTGGATATTCCTGAAGATGTCAACACCCCAATTATTTTGGGAAGACCATTTCTGCATACTGCTGGTGCAATAATTGATGTAAGGGAAAGAACTTTGAGATTTAAAGTAGGGAAGCACTCTATTATGTTTGCCCAGTCCCATAGGAAGAAAGACCCCATGTGGCCCATGACCTGTAATATGATTTCTTAAAAGAAATCTTATTTTGTGCTTTCTGATGTGCCTGCCCCTGTGCCTATTCCTGTTATGACACCTCCGCCCCAGAATGGGAGCAAATTGGAGGAAGATTCTTTTATTTTGACATTGCGAACTGGTTTGGGGAAGGAAGAACCGTTCACGCTTCAACTGTGAAGGAGCCATTTGTTCAGAGAGGCGGTCTAGGATGTCTTAGCTATGGCACTGACGAGGAGCCAGATGAGGAGCCCAAGAAGAAGGAGCCAGTCAAAATTTTGGAGTCGGATCTTGAGTGTGGGGAGCTAGAAGATGATGGCCATGCTTGGGAAGATGCTAGAGATGATCCATTGAGTATTCCAGTCGGAGTAGAGTGGAGTTCAGCTTCCGAGATGAGCACTGCTGAAGCTACTTCATGTAGACAAAGCCTTGGTCGGAGATTTTCCACGTTTAGTTGATCTATGCGTTTCTTAGACCTTTTAAAAACTATTTTACTGCTTTTAGACTATTTATCGTTTTTCGTGTGCGCGAGACTTCGCTTTAATAAGTTTGCTTAGGATTTATTTAGACTTTAGACAATTACTTTGGGTTTTGCGCAATTTCGGGCGCGTTATTATGTGTATTTGCAGGTTCATAGACCATATTAGCTCAATTTATTGGGCTAATTCGAAGAAAATCAGAACTTACAGCAGGTTTCCTAGTCGATCGACTGCCTCCTATGGTCGATCGACTGGGCTGCGAATTCCAGGAGCTTTTGTTCCTGTTCACTCTGGTCGATCGACTGGGTGATGTGGTCGATCGACCATGTTCACTGTTGTACCTGTTTTCGATCATTCCTCTGCTGTGTTTGGTCGATTTGCGGAGTTGAGGGAGTCTTTTCTCCACTTTATTCTCCAACTCATTTCTGTTTTCTTTTGTTTCTTTATTTTACACATAATTTTGCATTTAATAAATTGTTTTATCGGAATTACGCGCGGTATTTTCTGTCCTTTCAGGTATTTATTGGTAGCACTGCTGGCTACTGAAACCTCCGAGCTCACGCTGGTTTGGGGAGGTTTCCTTTAGCTGCGCTTAAAGTCTTGTGAGTTTCCGAGTCCTTTTCATGTCTTTTTAATTAATTTTAACGTAAAATCCCATTTCCCTTTTATTTCATTACATGATTTTACACAATGGGGACATTGTGTGATGTGGTTTGGGGAAGGGTTTTGCGTTGCATTTCATTTGCTTGCATTCACCTTTACATTTTGTCTTGCATTGTTGTTTATTTTCCCTTATAAATACAAAAATTCAAAAAAAAATTGAAAAATTGAAAAATTTCGAAAAAATATCATGTTTATTTTAGCATATAGGTTAAGTCGGAACGGTAGTATTTCAATGATGACATTGCATTTGCAGCTGTTTATGCCAAAGCCTTGCTTAATTGACATGTTGTTGGTAGAATCATTTGCATAGTCTACGAGTTTTCGTTATATTTCTTGCTGAACTTGAGACTTGACTTAAATTCTGGCAAACTACTTATATTCTGAGGTTTAGAGCTTATAACTGGTGACATTCATGACCAGTTTATCTAGGATTGTGAGTAGTTACTCCTTGCATATCATGTATCATTAATTTGCATATTTATGAAATTTAATTGTTTTTTGCCTGCATACATTCGGGTTAGTGGTTGGTGTCACATGCAGGGAGGTGCTTACAATTTCCCCTTAATTCATTTTACCCATTGAACTCCACATTAGCCAAATTTTCCTGTTGACCCTTAGCTACATCCAAATTTAGCCTGCCTTATCAAGCTAGTTTAGATTGTTTTGCGGTATATAATTTATTGTGCCAAGTTTGGTTTGTATCCAGTGATTTGGAGTTGGTATTTAATGAAGAAAAGGAGGATGAAAAAAAAAGAAAAAGAGAAAAAAAGCGTGAAAGAAAAGAAAAAAAAGAGAAAGAGAAGTTGAAAAAAGAAAAATTCGAAAAAAATGATGGAAAGAAAGATTGAAAAAAAAGAGATGTTGTTTGATCAGACGGTTTCTGCTCCTATGTTCTATCCTATATCATTTGAGGAGTATTTTCAGTTCGGTTTGGTGAGTTTTGTGCCAAATGAAGGGCATATGCTTAATTCATAATCGGATGAGAAATGGATGTTGTCATATGGTTTTGTTTAGGTACTAGCTTGATCACCTATACCTCCACATTCCCATAAATATTTTGCCTTTTCTCACCCATTGCCTCACTTTACCATTTTTTGTAAGCCCTCGGCTGTGACAGGACCTTGTTTGGTTGGAATGTATGTACGGTAGTTTGAATTGTCTATCATATTAGTTGCATGCATGATTATGTGGGTCGTAGTCTAGGCGAGCGGCTATTTCTCGTCCTCTCTTACATATATATGCTTACCCTTTGCTTCATGAGAGAAGAGTGACCCGTGAGAGTCCAATTTTAAAGGTCTTGCAAGGTCGACGGTTTAGCTTTATTTTTAACGGCTATATAACTCGTTTGCATGATTCATATTACTAATTGATTGTTAGTTGTTGCATTAAATTGGCTTAGGCTTTACATGTTGCATTTCGCTTTGAGATTGAACTCGTTCCATTAGGTTTTAGGATCGAGTCTAGTTCTTGCTTGGGGACAAGCAAGGGTTTGGTTTGGGGAAGTTTGATGCGTGTCTAATATATGATGTTTTGCACCTCATTTCACACGCATTTCAGAGCTCAATTGAGTAGTTTATACTACTATTTCCCTTGTTTCGTGTATTTCTTCCTTTTTGTGTGATATTGCAGAAATATGAAGATTTCAGCGAAAAATGAGCCAAATCCGTCCCTAATTGTTTAGCATTGCATTTGACATGGAGTAAAGACTCGGGAAGCAAACTTGGTGCGCATTTCAAGGCCTGAAAGACATATTTGCGAGAGTTTAGAAGCGAACTACCAGCTACAGTGGTCTATAGACTGACCTACATGGTCTATAGACTGTCAGAATGCTTCTCGACATTGCAGCCTGCTTCAGATGGAAATATCTCGAGTTCTAGAACTGATAATCGAGTGATTCTAATTGGAGGTGAAAGTTTATCCTCTTAGCTTTCCAACGCCGCGTAGAACGCCTGATTTGACCAAGTAACGAAGAAATGACAGCTGTTTTATGATCGGTGCGCGCTGCAGGAATCGTCAGAATGCAATTCTGTACAGCGTATGTGGTCGATCGACTGGTCAAAGTGGTCGATCGACCACCCCACGAGCTGTTGCGCAAGTTAACAGATCGAGAATTCCAAAGCCCATTGTGATCAGGTTTAGGAATAGAGGTTATGCAGGATTATTCCTATATAACATAACCTTAGTTTTCAGAATAAGGATCCAGCTTTTATCATTCGAGTTCTTAAATACAATTCAACATTCGTTAGTTTAGATTATTTCCGTCAATAAAGTTTACTCTTGCATTCGGTTTTGATCTTTCTTTCCTGTTCTATACGGTATTCTTCTGTTCTTATATTCCGTTTTATTGCTTTCGTTCGTAGTATAGAGTTGCTAGGTTAGATCACCCGAAGCCAAATTATTCTTTTATGTTACTCGTTTATTTAGCTATTTCAATTATGAATTCGTCTATTTTATTAGTCAATTTTATCGTTGTTATTACCTTCGATATGAGCAACTAAATCACCTTGCTAAGATGTAGGGGATCTATAGCGTAGATGGCGTAGAATAGGTAACCCCGCATTAGGGCTTGGTCGATCGACCGGCTTAACTAGTCGACCGATCGAAAGCGGTTGGTCGATCGACCGGGCTAGCTGGTCGATCGACTGACTTCGTGTCTGATTAGCACCGTATAATTCGTTAAGTGCAATATTTAACAATGAGACCGAGAGGAGACTTGTTAGATGCTTAGTTTTGACCAACCCGTAGATCGAAAGATAGGGAAGGGCATTAATTAACGAGTTGACACGACTAAATTGCTGAGATTGAGAGATAATGTAATTTAGGCTTTAGGAATCACTAATCGGGGCGAGAGCTAGCATTAGTGAGACTTAGGGACTGGTAGCATAGGCCGAAAGGAGCTACTAGTTAACTTGGACCGAGAGGACTTGTTTTACCCATCCTACACGACAGTATTTCGGACTTACCTAGGATTTTGTTCCATCGCAGCTATAGTGAACCGACCGTCTTAGCATTTCTTTTATCATTGTTTACATCATTTGCTTCTATCATTCGTTTATTTAGTTTATGTCATTAGATTTAGTTAAAATTCTCATCAAAGCCCCCACACTGTTACCAATAAGACTAGAATTGAAAGCAACTATAAATTCCCTACCTCTTTGTGGTTCGACCCTCACTACCTCTTGCTAGTTGTAGTTTGGTTTTATAAATATTATTTTTGATACTCACTTCGACAGGTATCATAGGTATGTCGTCATCATCATCCGTATCCTTGTCTTTGCAGTTAGGGTTTGCTTGGTAGTGATAGATGATTGTGTTATGGTTATAGGTGTTGCTTGATTGCCGGATGTTTCGTATGTTGGCATGGAGTGGTTGCAGTTGCTTAAAGGTAGGTTCGCCTACTCAGTGTCTGTAGATGGTTTAGTGAGTCGGTCGTTGTGGTTGTATTGTGGTTGTGTTTGTGTGGCAGTATGTGTACGGTGGTTTGTCGGTATATACAGTTTGTTGGTTGTGTTGTGTTGCAGCTGTCTGTGATTGTTTGTCTCTGGTTCTCGAGATGCGTTCTCGGCTGAGTGGAGTCACTTGCGGGAGTGGCTTCACGCCCTAGTTTTGCCCTCCGTGGAACCCGCCACGGGAGGGGATGTGCACATTAATGGGACAGGGTTATCGCTCGGTATGATGAGCGGGGATGTGGTGGGTACGGCTGCGGTCCTCCACTGGCAGGGCTGGTCCAGTGGACAGTCGGTGACGGAGATTGATTGGAGTGGGTGTGCTTGTGTGTGTGATTGATTGTGTTGTGTTGTGTTGATAGTTGTTGTTGGTATTGTCCATGTCTTATCTCAGTACTGACCTTGTGTGGTTGTTTTGTTGTTTTATGTGTCTGCCGTGATCCCTTATGGTGAGCAGTCTGTCTTAGCAGGTGTTGATGTCGTTGATAGCTGGAGTCCGGACAGGGATGAGTCTTCACGAGATTTGATAGTAATACCGAGTAGCCTTTGAGTTGTATCTTTTATATCGTCAGTTGGTTTTAAATCACTTGTAAGTAACATAATCGTTCTTTTATCGACATTTGATTATTACTGTCCTCGGGTAACCGAGATGGTAACGCCTTTATATGCTAAGGAAGGCCTAGTTAAGGCTCCTCTGGATATGGGAGTGTTACAAAGTGGTGTCAGAGCGACGATTTTGGAACCTGTAACAAATGAACTTAATGAACGTAGCGAGTCTAATAAAATAAACCTGGTGTATGTGTGATGGTAGCCCCAGCTGATGCTAGATTTTGGGTGAGTAGGCGCCCTCATTTCAAAATCTTGGCCCCATAGTACTTAAGCCAGTCACAAGGTATGGGAATGTGGAGTCCGTGTGTATGTATGAAATGTGTATGTTAATTGTGTCGGAGATATTTGTGGTCGAGACCTTACTAACGCAAAAGTGGGTATAGTAGTTGCGTTTGGATTGTGTATAGTGAAGATTTGGCATGATTAGTTAGCTTGTACGATGATTATGAGAAACGTGATAAGAGTTTATTTAATAGAAATGCGTGAAAGTGCGGGAGTGTATGCTGTAGTATGAAAGGTGGACGTGTTGGTGTTTACTTTAAATTGTTAGCAATAGCAAACCTATATGAGTTTATAATTTCTACCGTAGCTATAATGATGATAGTTAAGGAGGTGTTGAGATATAGTACGAGAATTGGTAGTTAATAATGCGTGTATACAATGCTCGATGATTGAAACTTTCCGCTTACGTGGTGTTTAATTGTGTGGAATAATTTGCTTATAATGGAACTGGAACATGCTAAGCTTTAATTTACTATGTAGAATATACATTTGAACGACATATGAAAGAATGATTTATCGCTAATTATATGTTTCATGTTGAGGTGAGCACGAATTTGCTAGTAATGTAGTAAGATGAGTTTAAGTGTGATATGGTAATATAATAGTGTATATAAATGACTCGATAGCAGGTAAACCGAGTTGGGTGAATTTGTTATAGCGTAATATGACATAAACCCTATTTGTTGAGACGGTATAATACGCTTCAGTAGTAATGGTAATACATGAGTAAGTGTAATAATTAGTGGCGAATTCCGAACTTAGTTTGGAATCGACATGCATGCAATATTGTTTTTGCAGGAATCTTCGATTTATCTCGTATTTCTGACCGAGTACTTAAACTTACTTGACCGAATGCGAGTGCTTACTAGACCGAGTAGACCTCACTTGATCTAGTTAGGAAGCTATGACGTCGGGATGTGGAAATTTTCTGCAGATACTCGACGAAACAGCACCTACTCGATCGAGTAGAGGTCACTCGATCGAGTACCCTAGGCACTCGATCGAGTAGGCTACAGTACAGAGCCTTTTACGGGTTTCTTAAAACCCTTATTTCCTCTTATTCTTCTCATTCTTTCTTCTTAATTTCGAACCCTAGCCATAAACCTCTCACAAAACTCTCCTCTCTTCTAGTATTGGTGGTGATTAGTTGGGTTATTTGCTTGTTAATTTCGTTCTTTTACTTTCTTTATCTAATCAAGGTATGATTTTCTCCCTTATCCATATGTTTTATTACATTGAATTTGTTAGAATGATAGTGTAATCTGAAATTTTTGATTCATATGGGCGAATTATTGCTTTAAATTGTTGTAATATGATTCACATGCTTTCCTTTCATGAATATTGGTGATTAATTGCTGTAAAATAGGCTAGAAATTGCCAATTTGGGGGCCGAAATTTTCTAGGGTTACAAAATCAGAAATTTTGTTTGATTGTTTTCTACTGGTTGGATGATGAAATTGAGTACTACATGTTGTATATACCATG
This sequence comes from Silene latifolia, assembly GCF_048544455.1. Classification (NCBI taxonomy): domain Eukaryota; kingdom Viridiplantae; phylum Streptophyta; class Magnoliopsida; order Caryophyllales; family Caryophyllaceae; genus Silene; species Silene latifolia. The sequence goes on from NC_133538.1 coordinate 108,875,550, forward strand.
TTGATAGTTGGATTTTAGTAATTCTCACTTTAAAACTTGCCTTAAAACTCCGTCTCAAAAGTGCCTCAAATTGAAATTCGTTTTCTATATTTGAAATTTGGTGTTGGATATGATTTTAATGTAAGGGCTAAACTTCAATATGATAATGGTGATGTTAATTGATGGCGAATATGTCAAAATCATTGCAGCTGTAGAGGCCGTCTGACAAGTCTACTTGAGTTGTTTGTTTCTAATATTGAAGGTTGATGATGATGAAGGAAATGTAGATCTATATACATACTAACATACTCATATATGTCGAAATTAATTTGTCATAAAATTAAATGTGGATTTTATGCATGCAAACAATATTAAAATAGAGGAGAAATCATGTCCTTACATTGATGATTTCGGTTTTATTGGGCACAAAAGAAATCTCCTTTTCTTTTGTTCTTGAGCTTTCCTAAGATGGAAGAACAAGATCCAAGTATAGGATCTCTCCTTAGGATTAATACCCAAAGCTTTCTCTTAAATTAATTAATATTACAAGAACTAGTATAATATTAATTAGTAGAAAATTGACCCAAAATTATTATGAACACTTAACAATTTTCGGTTTTGATGAGAGAAGAAGAGGAGGATTTTATTCTCTCTAGAATTGTATTTTTGGATGATGGAAAAATGAATGAATACACTAAAACATTTTAGTGTTATTAGGTAAAAATTATAGGAAAAATCATGATGGGTTTTGTCTTCTCAAAACCGTGTAAGTGGAGGGTTTGAGGGGAGCCAATGCATGGAAAAATTGTTCTTTACAATAAACCATAGGGTTGCATGGCTAGTGACTAGGGTAATCATCATGCCCTCCACTAATTATAATCAACATATAATTAGCTTAAAAACCCTCTAATTTTCGGCCCATTTGATAATATGGATTCCATATTATTTTTGTCAATTGTCAATATGTCACATGTCATATGTGACATAAATTTGTTATGTATTTTTAACATATTAAAAATCAACGTATTAATAAAAATACGTCACATACAAAAATCGACTTAGTAATTTCATAATTACTTGTGCCAAAATATTTTACCATTTATAAATCACAATAGATTGTATTTATAATAATTCATTCAATTTCGATTGTTTCTTTAAACATTAATTTCATCCGAGTAATGATACAATTCAATTACTCAGACCGTATCTCATTTAATCACATTTCAATTTGATACGTAAATTTTACTTCCAAAAATCGTCCGTCAATTTTCAAGAAATTTAATTAACTCGTAACATTATACGATTAATTAAATAATCAATTAAGAGTGTTGCCCTATAGGTATGACCTAGGGGGTCAACTGATCACCACCGTCGCACGACAGCAATGTCAAACTCTAGTCGACCAATCATTACCGATATATGTTGACCGATTGACAAGAATAATTACTTCCCAATTGTATTCTTTATAATGAGATTTAAACATGTGATCATCATGATCAACAGTCCTGATCGCATTATTGTCGGAGGACACATATTCCAACAATCTCCCACTTGTCCTCGACAAGTGTGCGTCACCAATTCTCTTGTCCTATTACTATCTCCCACTCAATGCAAGGTGTCTTTCAGGTCGTACTTGCAAGTGATCATATCGAGAGTGGTTTCCTCGATCTGGAGAATAACTGATTGACCGGACTTATCTATCATATATACTTTCCGAGCGTGGCCACGCATTTCCAGTTCATTACTCCTCGAGTGGCCCTGAGATATTGTTATAACCCTGACTAGGGATGGACAATTCCTATCGCACTCATTCCCTTCGACTAGCCACAGCCATCATAACCCAAAATATGCCCATTTGACCCCATTTACGAAGGTCGTAGTAACACAAATCAAAGTTAATCTGAAACTGTGCCATCTTAGGCGAATATTCTTTAGTCAAAAGAATCGACTCATTTGAATACTATAGTATCTCTCGCCACAACCAGGCTATATAAATTTGCCAGAACTCTATAAGCGGTCATTAGGCCCGACAAAATGTTCCTAATAGTCTGCCTATGTGATCGACTAGTCATCTCACATGACTCTATGGCACTTGAACTTGCCATCAATCGCATCACACTATAGTCACTTCGAGACGTCACCTCATACAAGTAACTATGGGCAAATACAATGTTAATCCATGTTCACTTTAACGGGGTTCAATTGTCTTCACAACCCGTTTGGATATAACAATGTACAAGGTGAGTTAATAATAACTCAAACGACAAATGTCGACATCACACTCGGGTAGTCAATATCATATTACAACCTTGTGATGTATATCATAAGTGTAAACACTTATTGATTGCAATAGAAGTTTAACATCCCATGTGTCCATGTGTTCAAACTTCTTACACTTGCAATTTCCTTTACATTCATGTTCTCTCTCATAGCATGAATCTTACCAAGCACACATCAAGGTTCCCGACCTTGGTTTTGGTTCTTTAACTTGGAAGAACTTTCTTATCGATTATCTCATAACGAACGAATTTGTGATGAATGATATAACTTGTACTGATCAAGTACTCCATCCACACACAATGCACTAGGTATATGTTTTGTAGAATCTTGTAACAATTGACAAGATTATTTAGCTTAGTACTTCTCACAAGTCCTAGCTTAACTAGGAAAGATTGATTTTTGAATAACCTCTTATTCAACCAAGCATCTTTCCAAAACTTCTCATTTCCCTTTCTAGGCTTGAAAGAATTGGGATTCTCATAAATCCTCATATGTGCTCGGATTTTCTATAATATGTGCAACCTCTTGACACACAATAGAGCATTCCGTCAAACACTGAAATCGCTCATCGGATTCCACTTGAGAATGCATGACGTTTCTATTATGGCTCACCAATCAATCATCATGCTTTTATGCATATGATTCATAATTGGACATGTACATGATTATTCTAATGGCGGAAACATTAGTTACTAATAATCATGAGATCAACCGTTCATAGATTCAATGAACGACCATGACTGCTAATGGTAATTTCATTTTCATCTACATGAATAACCTATGTGAATGTTGATACGATGTGTATCTCTTAATACTAATCCGACATCCCTTGACGTAATTGGATTCATCATTGTCCATTTTCATCCAGAATTGAAAACTCAAAGGCTTCTTTATGAAAGAAGGTATTAGCTCGTCATTCTTTAATGAGTGATGAGTCGTAAATATTCAAAGGATGATAGCTCCCACTAAATTCCATGTCTTCACATGAGAATTTCCTAACTCCCACTCAATTCTACACATTTCGAAATTGACTTCTCAATCGAAATTTATTCAAGAATTGAAATATAAATTGCATTGCCAAGTTATTAAGATAGAACCATATATGTTCCCATCATATCCCTTCAAAATACCTATTTTGAAGTGGTCTCATCTCAACCTTACGTAAAGAGATTTTAAATCTCCAATACACTTATGTCATAATGATGTGTAGCAATGTCATTATTCGAATATAAATAATATTTAGAATACGTCCTTCGAAATACTCTTTTGGAAGGAGGTTTAACCATTTCATAGTGAGGTTAAGTGATGACATTTGCGTGGTTAAAACTTGGCCATTGAAGATATCGGTATATCAATCTTTGCAACTCGATCATAACTAGTATGTTACTATGATTCATTTAGGCTCTTAAGTAAATCTCAAGGTTGAAACTATTGGTCAAATGTTTCATAAACTTAGTCAAAACTTGTTAAGACTTTACATTAGTCATTTTTCTTCCAAAACTTTCTTTTGGTCTCCTCGTGTAGTTATCTTGAGAATATACTCTTATGATTACTTCACTTGGTCTCTTTAGTCATATAGAACTAACTTGAGACCATAGATCTCTTCTATTCGGCATACTATGTAAATAGATACACCTTCATTCAAATCATTCTCTCTTGCGTAGATCTTCATTTACACAAGTACACAATTTTATCTTGCCTTGTGTGTTGTGTCCTCATTTTTCTCCCACTCTATCTTTAGAATAAATACACTATAGATTCAAAGATAGCATATGAGACACAAATTAATGATGTTGAAGTATAAGTTTTGACTAAGTTTATGAAACATTTGACCAATAGTTTCAACCTTGAGATTTATACTCTTATGATTACTTCACTTGGTCTCTTTAGTCATATAGAACCAACTTGAGACCATAGATCTCATCTATTCGGCATACTATGTAAATAGATACACCTTCATTCAAATCATTCTCTCTTGCGTAGATCTTCATTTACACAAGTACACAATTTTATCTTGCCTTGTGTGTTGTGTCCTCATTTTTCTCCCACTCTATCTTTAGAATAAATACACTATAGATTCAAAGATAGCATATGAGACACAAATTAATGATGTTGAAGTATAAGGAGAACTATCTCATAGATATACTAATAGTTATTGATTTCATATGTGTACTTGGTGGTTGACATTCTTTTAAGAGAGTTCATAGACTCAAAATCGCTTTATAAATGATCATACACAAGCCTTAAGCATGTGGACATATAATGAAACCCGTCATTATATTTGTCTATTAGATCACTTTTAAGTGACTAATCTTATGTTTCAAAGTGCAAGCATTTAAAGATGAATTTTAGAACATAAAAGGATAAATGATAAAACGGGCGACTTTGGTTGCAAACCAAGTCACCATCATCCAAAATACAAACCATTATCCATAATACTTTTCCATGTCGAACACGGAAATTTAAAGTTCTAAAATCCAAAACACAACTTAAAATAAGACAATGAAAAGCAAAGCTCCATAAAAGCTATCCTTAGCTTCTCCATGGTTTCTTATGCTTGCTTTTCCTTTCCCTTGTCTTTGCTTGGTGGAGGCCCTATTTACAATAAAAAGGGAGATACATTATCACAACTTTGCATCATAATACCATAGTTGAATTAGAAACATAAAAGAAGGATAGTCATTTACCTACTGGAGTGATCTTTCCAGTTTTGATATCACCAAGATATTTGGAACAATTTCTTTTCCAATGTCCCATGCCATTACAATAATGGCACTTATCAAGAGGACCCTTCTTGACTTTCGAGGTGCTAGCTTCATTAGGCTTAGCTTTGGTGAATGTGGGAGCTACCTTCTTGCCCTTTCTCCCATTCTTCTTGAACTTCCCCTTACTCTTAGTGCTTATGTTAAGCACATCCTTGGGAGGGTTCACATTTAACCCCATGTCCCTCTCGGCTTGCACAAGTAACTTGTGCAACTCCTCAAGAGACACGTCCTTGTCTTGCATGTTAAAATTCACCCGGAATTGCACATATGCCTTGACTTTGGACAAGGAGTGTAGAATCCTATCTACGATGAGTTCTTTGGGGGTTTCAACCTTTTGAATTTTCAAGGTCTCGACAAGCTCCATGAGTTTGAGCACATGAGGGCTAACCTTTTGGCCCTCTTTGAAGTCGAGATCAAAGAATGCCGCGGCCGCCTCATATTGGACGATCCGCGGAGTTTGTGAAAACATGGTCACAAGTTTGGAGTAAATCTCATTAGCATTGCCCATTTTAAAGGCTCTCCTTTGGAGGTCCGCCTCCATCGCAAATATTAAGACATTTTTCATTGCGGCGGACTCCTTTTGGTAAGCCTCATATGCTTCCCTAGTGGCCGCGGTGGACCTAGTGGAGGGTTCGGGTGGAGAGGCCTCGGTAAGGTAACGAAGCTTGTCGTCACCTTCGGCGGCTAATTTGAGTTGGGCATCCCATTCGGAGAAATTTGACCCATTCTTTTCAAGTTTACATCGATCCATAAAGGATCGGAGCCAAGACGAACTAGCGAGAGGTGTAGCATTAGGAGTTGGTGTTGGTGTTGCCGTTTGTTATGAAAAATAAGTGGTCTACAAAACAAAATATAAGGAGTAAAACAATTGTCGTTTTAATAATACTCGTAAAAATGTATGATTTAAACAAGTTTTATGCATTTTTCTAGTGACCTCTACCCAACTAGATAAATGATTCCAAGACCCAAATTCATATCAACTTAGGCACGGGGTAGCCGATGCAACCTTTATCAATATAACTCGGTGGATTAACCTTTTAATCGATTCTACTTTTAGAACTCTTGGTCGATAAAATTACTCTAATGTTTATCTATAGCCCAAAACACATCAACAAGGGCACGGGGTAGCCGATGCAACCCTTATCAATAACTTTTGTTGAGTACAATCCAAATTTCGAATAAATGTGTCCATTATCCAAACCCACATCAACTTGGGCACGGGGTATCCGATACATCCCTTATCAACATGAATTCGGTGGATTAACATTCATCACCCACTTCCCCTACGTAACAAGGTTTGTACCCCGGGGTAGCCGAGTGCACTCCCTCGCGAAATAGGTTTTCATGGTTTCTACTATTTGGTAAGGCTATATCTCAATTGTTCGTTTTAACGAGAGGTCATGCCAATTTATTATCTATCACGTTTTAAGTGAACTAAAGCGGTGAACTACGATAATTTTAATTGACACGGTCGATAAACTCGATAAAATAAGGATGCATGTTTTAGTTATGGCGATTTAGCGATGCATGCGACATAAAATAAAATGCAAGCATAAAAATAAATAAATAAATCCTAGTATGGCCTTTCCTAAAATAGAAAAACTATTTAACTATTACATATTCGGAAACCAACTCCATTGGTCCCTTGAACTTCGGTTGTGGCACGCATCTCGAGGTAACACCGTCTTTATGTATCGCCATTCTTGAAGAAATCCGTCTTTGGGAACTCCGGAATGAATAAAATTACATAATAAATTACATAATTTCCTATTATACATTTGTAACTAAAATAAAATAAATCTATTAAATTACAAAACGGTGATACGAGATCACAATAAAAATTACAACCGAATCGATATTCCCATACATTTCGGGAAATACCAATTAAAATCTAAGGCCATACTAAGTAAAATTACATAATTCAAAATTACATAAATTAAAATTATGACAATCATAAAGAAAATGCAGCATTATAATATGTATGAACATGCTCAATTTTATGCTAAATCGCCTTTAATTAGCCAATATCGTATATTACTCAGTTTTTACGGATTTGCGTGATTTCAACATTTTATAATCACAAAAATACATAAACTCATATTTATGCATAAGTTAATTACCCTAACCTCTTAGGACTCAAAATTTAGTCTTCACTAATAATTTGACCATAATTAACCCATATTTTATAAAATTGTTCATAAATGGACCAAAAATTACAAAAATAAGCTATTAAACTTCAAATAAATCACAAAATTTCAAATAAATTCAAAATTTGAAATTTAAATTCATGAACATTCTGAAAAAATACCATGACACTCATAATGTTCAAAATCTTAGGTTAAAAATTTCGAAATTTTTCCGGAAAAACAATGTTGCGGTTTATCGGTTTTTAATAAAATAATCATAAAAACATGGAAAAATTATTTTCATTAAATTTTTAATTTTAGATCTGAAAAATATAATAAAATGCAACATTAGACGTTTTTCCTAAGTCAAAGATTATGTTTTATTAATTTTCCACTAATAATGTCACTATTTATGCTATTTTTCTTCAAAAATCCATAAATCATGCAAAAAGACTTATTTATAGCCAATTATTTTACACACATCTTGTAAAATCGCATGTGACAACATATTAATTTTCTATGACCAGATTCGAAATTTAACTCATATTAACCTATTTTTCACCTAAATCCGAATTTAATAATGAAAAAATTCATTTTTCGAGCATAACAAGTCCAAAAATTATGAAAATTTACAGCTTATCTCAAAATAATATATGTAACAACATATCCAAAAACCAACTGAAAATTCGAAGTATAGCTAATTATAGACCAAAAATGACATTTTTACTCATAAAATCACATTTAAATGCCATTATTGTATAATATGAACAATAAAAATCCGAAAAGTTAACCAAAATATCCTAAAATATTTTAGGACCAGAAATATTAACATGCATGGATTAATTTCGTGATATCTCATAATAACACAAATTTTACAAGTTTTATTTGTTATTCTTATAACTCGGAAAAACTTTTAACCGATTTGCATGCAAACAACCGTGGCTCTTGATACCGATTGAAGGAAATGTAGATCTATATACATACTAACATACTCATATATGTCGAAATTAATTTGTCATAAAATTAAATGTGGATTTTATGCATGCAAACAATATTAAAATAGAGGAGAAATCATGTCCTTACATTGATGATTTCGGTTTTATTGGGCACAAAAGAAATCTCCTTTTCTTTTGTTCTTGAGCTTTCCTAAGATGGAAGAACAAGATCCAAGTATAGGATATCTCCTTAGGATTAATACCCAAAGCTTTCTCTTAAATTAATTAATATTACAAGAACTAGTATAATATTAATTAGTAGAAAATTGACCCAAAATTATTATGAACACTTAACAATTTTCGGTTTTGATGAGAGAAGAAGAGGAGGATTTTATTCTCTCTAGAATTGTATTTTTGGATGATGGAAAAATGAATGAATACACTAAAACATTTTAGTGTTATTAGGTAAAAATTATAGGAAAAATCATGATGGGTTTTGTCTTCTCAAAACCGTGTAAGAGGAGGGTTTGAGGGGAGCCAATGCATGGAAAAATTGTTCTTTACAATAAACCATAGGGTTGCATGGCTAGTGACTAGGGTAATCATCATGCCCTCCACTAATTATAATCAACATATAATTAGCTTAAAAACCCTCTAATTTTCGGCTCATTTGATAATATGGATTCCATATTATTTTTGTCAATTGTCAATATGTCACATGTCATATGTGACATAAATTTGTTATGTATTTTTAACATATTAAAAATCAACGTATTAATAAAAATACGTCACATACAAAAATCGACTTAGTAATTTCATAATTACTTGTGCCAAAATATTTTACCATTTATAAATCACAATAGATTGTATTTATAATAATTCATTCAATTTCGATTGTTTCTTTAAACATTAATTTCATCCGAGTAATGATACAATTCAATTACTCAGACCGTATCTCATTTAATCACATTTCAATTTGATACGTAAATTTTACTTCCAAAAATCGTCCGTCAATTTTCAAGAAATTTAATTAACTCGTAACATTATACGATTAATTAAATAATCAATTAAGAGTGTTGCCCTATAGGTATGACCTAGGGGGTCAATCGATCACCACCATGCCGCACGACAAGAATGTCAAACTCTAGTCGACCAATCATTACCGATATATGTTGACCAGTTGACAGTAACAATTACTTCCCAATTGTATTCTTTATAATGAGATTTAAACATGTGATCATCATGATCAACAATCGTGATCGCATTATTGTCGGAGGACACATATTCCAACAGATGATATGTTTAAAATTACCTTTCTATGAGCATGTACGGATATCTTACATGTTATTAAGTATGTATATAGAGTAGCATTTGAATCATGCTAGAATGTCAGAATTGGTGGAGTAAACCATGCTTATCATGCTAAGCTTTTCACAACTATAGAGATTGTCTGAGTTACTTAAATTATATATTAAATTGGGAACTTTTTCGTGAAAGTGTGTACCTAGCTGAGTCTTCAAAGTTCAATTGTGTGAATTATGTGCTTTACATGTCTATACAAGTTTGGTTTAAATCATATGCTGAAACAGATGTCGAGACTGAACATAGGGACCCGACAGAGCAAGAGGGGGAGGGCTTCACAGCCCGAGCCTGGGGAAGGTAGTGGACCCGTAGTACCCGTGGTATCGGAGTACCCTACGGTTGTGTTTGTGGACTTTAAACAAAGGGAGCATTTTGTGGCGTTGCAAAAACGCAAAATGAGGCCTACCCGTTGCGTGGATACCACACTTCTGACTAATTTGGGAATAGAGACGGATGTCCGTCACATATTTGAGACTTTGGGATTTACGGGGTTGTACCGGCTGAGGAAACATTCCTACCCTTTTCTTACCCTGGAGTTTATGAGCTCGTTTAGTTACGACCCAGCTGCCCAAACCGTTGAGTTTCGTTTGATGAACACAAGTTTCTTGTTGACCATGGACCTTTTCGCATCTCACCTTGGGTTGGCCAAGCCTCTCAAGGATTCCATCACTGATATTCCTGCTGAGTGCAGTGTCTGCAGCCTCATGCCTTGCCTTACCGGAAAGCCAGCTCCCACCTCAAGCAACATGTTGATTAATGATGTTCAGCATGTTACCTTGAGGATCTTTCTTCGTTCGCTTTCGAACCTCCTTTATGATAGACCGGATATCAGTAAACTGAACAATCATGAGGTGTTGCTTCTGATGTCTTACCTCAACCCGGAGCGGACCGAGAGGGTGGTCTTTAATGCTCCTGTCATATTCTGCGCTAGCCTTGCTTTGATGGCTACTGCCACTTCCCGGTACTTGAGTTGTAGCGCTATCGCCACTCAGTTAGCTGAAAAGCTAACCACCTTTGAGGCTTCTTCCGAGTATGTTCCTCTGGCTACACGGGTGCCTACGATGGACCGAGACTACTACCTCGACCTGAAATGGTTGAGAACTTTAGCTGATGGCAGCCTAGCTTGGAGGGTGTGGGGCATGAGCTGGATGAAGATTCCGGCTCCTGAACACCTCCCACCGACAGAGCCGTTAGACCCCGTGGTCATAGCTGTGGACTCCGATGAGGAGGAGGAGGGTGATGATGGACCTCAACAGTTGTGGACGTACCTCATTGATGATACGATCCTCCAGGTGATGCCCGAGCCGAAGAAGGGAGAGAATGCAACAGTAGTGTAGGAGAGACCCAGGTTGGGGAGAGGACCCCGTCGAGTGAGGGAGAGGACCGCTGACACTAGACCCCGGCCGGTAGCACCACCGCAGTAGCACCCTTTTCCGTGCTACCCCTACCTCGACACCCCGGAGACGTGTGCGAGCTACTTGGCGGAGAGAGTGTCATCTACTTTGACACTCCGGAATATGCATGAGATGGCATACACATAGGGGATAAGGACCGAGGGGCCACATCCAGTGTGGTGGAGTGGAGTCGGGGACTATAGTCGGGTTTTCCACTCTTACGGGGTGGATCAGTCAGCTTGGGGGACACCTCAGTCCTTTGCTTTTGGCGGCTTGACCCCATGGTATGTGAGTCCTGGAGCTGGAGCGGGGGTTGATGTGGGTATTGGGTCCTCGGGAGCGGGTACATCGGGAGGCGATGGAGGCGGAGATGAGGAGATGGAGGAGGAGGAGCAGCATCAGCAGCAGGAGTGATACTCCAATTCTTTACCTTTGTGTTTGGGTGATGGTAGTCGTCGTTAGATTATGGTAGTCGTTGGTTGTTAGAACTTTTATTTTAGATTTATATGGTTGGCCATAAGGCCGGATTTACTAGCTTGACTTGATTGCAGGATTTTGGGAGTCAGGAAGTCATCCCGACTCATGTTATGTGACATTATGTATATATATATGCGGGTTATGACAGGTTTTCCAAGATTTTGACCTGTAGGTACTCGACAGAGTACCCCATACTCGGTCGAGTAGCTACAGGTGTGGCAGAAATGAAACATTCTGATCTCAGGGCTACTCGATCGAGTAGCCTAGACACTCGATCGAGTAGTGGGCACTCGATCGAGTACCACTACCTACTCAATCGAGTAGCACTGTTACAGGAACTTTTGAAAAATTAAAATCGTTTACTTGTTATATAATTACATGTTGGATGTTTAACATGGTTATTAATGAGTAGTAACATGCTTGAACCGTTCATTTCATATGTTGGAGGTCGTGCTTAGTTTTAAGGGCGTGTTTGCAACGAATAGGAAGTTGTAATTATTCTTATTGCATTCATTTTACATCCGTTTCGTCTACAAGTTGTATCTCACCGGATTCTATATACACAAATTCAAATGATATGCATATGCCTGATTGACGATGACTAGTTATTCGAATGTGGTTGCGTATATCTTTATGGTTTACTGGTTGTACGAGTAATAAGAGTAATGTCCATAATGAATAATATGGTTTAGATTTATGTCACGATACAAGTAATAAGTAACATATGTAGTATTTTGGTGGTGAACTTCGGGGACGAAGTTCCTTTTAGAGGGGAAGAGTAATGTCGCAAAATAAAAAGGCTGATTTTGAAATTATGTTGTTGTTCGTTTATAATGTTTTGTTGTTTATTTACAAAGTTTTCTATTACTTTGGTCACATTGCTTGTATGAAGTTGAAATTGGTTACCTTAGTCGTTGAGTAATTCATGCGTCGAAGTGAAAGTTGATAATATGTTTTAAAAGACGGTCATAAAGAGATAGTGAGGTGCCATGTGTCATAATAGAATCGCGTTGTTGAGTAACATGGTGGCATAGTCATGCGACATGTTGATATGAGATATGTTTCGTGTTGATGGTTGTTACTAGTAAATGGGGTAAACTCGTAATATGATGGGTAATCATTGATTGTGCTGGTTCGTATTGCGAGGTTGGTGTTTTATATAGAGTGTTAGACAGTGATGATGATGACATGGGGGGTGGCATTTCCGGGGAGTAGTGGCCTGTGTCGAAAGGGTAGTGTTGGCGTCGTGTTCCCGTGTCTTGTGCGTTGAGCTAGGTGAGTTGAACTCCGGGGACGAAGTTCTTTTTAAGGGGGGAAGACTGTAATACTCGCCCTTTTAGAGACCCTTTGACCAGCGTTGACTGACCTTGGGAGCGGTAATAATCCTTAGAAGTGCGTGCCAAGTTACCTTGGGTTGTGAGTTGTGCGTGGTAATCGATAGAGTATAGGCTACTCGATCGAGTAGCTTGGATACTCGATCGAGTAGGGTGGCACTCGATCGAGTATGTGGGACACTCGATCGAGTAACGGGTTTTCAGCGAAGGTTTATAATCGCGTTTTGGTAAATCCTCAAACCATTTCCGCCTCATTTCTTCAGACCCTTAAGTCGCCTCCTTCCCTTCCCTTCACCATATAACCTCCATGGAAGCCTTTGAAGGTTCTTGTGCCTTAGGAGAGCGTAACTTGAGTCGGGTAGCGGTCTTTTGCCGGGTTTCTTCTTGTAGGTATGTCGTCATCATCATCCGTATCCTTGTCTTTGCAGTTAGGGTTTGCTTGGTAGTGATAGATGATTGTGTTATGGTTATAGGTGTTGCTTGATTGCCGGATGTTTTGTATGTTGGCATGGAGTGGCTGCAGTTGCTTAAAGGTAGGTTCGCCTACTCAGTCTCTGTAGATGGTCTAGTGAGTCAGTCGTTGTGGTTGTATTATGGTTGTGTTTGTGTGGCAGTATGTGTACGGTGGTCAGTCGGTATATACAGTTTGTTGGTTGTGTTATGTTGCAGCTGTCTGTGATTGTTTGTCTCTGGTTCTCGAGATGCGTTCTCGGCTGAGTGGAGTCACTTGTGGGAGTGGCTTCACGCCCTAGTTTCGGCCTCCGTGGAACCCGCCACGGGAGGGGATGTGCACATTAATGGGACAGGGTTATCGCTCGGTATGATGAGCGGGAATTTGGTGGGTACGGCTGCGGTCCCCACTGGCAGGGCTGGTCCAGTGGACAGTCGGTGACGGAGATTGATTAGAGTGGGTGTGCTTGTGTGTGTGATTGATTGTGTTGTGTTGATAGTTGTTGTTGGTATTGTCATGTCTTATCTCAGTACTGATCTTGTGTCGTTGTTTTGTTGTTTTATGTGTCTGTCGTGATCCCTTATGGTGAGCAGTTTGTCTTAGCAGGTGTTGATGTCGTTGATAGCTGGAGTCCGGGCAGGGATGAGTCTTCACGAGATTTGATAGTAATAGCGAGTAGCCTTTGAGTTGTATCTTTTATATCGTCAGTTGGTTTTAAATCACTTGTAATATAACATAATCGTTCTTTTATCGACATTTGATTATTATTGTCCTCGGGTAACCGAGATGGTAACGCCTTTATATGCTAAGGAAGGCCTAGTTAAGGCTCCTCTGGATATGGGGGTGTTACAAACATGGTGATGAACGTGGTTGTGGGAGACAGAAATGGAGGTGAGGAATGGAGGTGAGCGGTGGTGCGAGCAGGGGGATGTCGGGTTTAATGGTGACTATGGTGGGCGAATATAATGGTGGGGTGATTTGGTGCAGGCCGTGGTTGATTTGTATGATGATGAAGGTTGAGGTTGTTGAAGACGATGGTGATGAATAAGAATGCGATATGCAGGGGTTGATGTTGCTGATGGTTAAAGGTCAAGGTTGACCTTTGACCTTCTTTTATTGTTTGCATTGACCAGTCTTGACTCTATCAATTTCCGCCTTGCTTTCCGTCTCACTTATTAATCACATTAATAAAATAATAGTTTTAGTTTTATTAATATTATCTAAAAATGAGTAATTATTAAATTTATCTAAGACGACTAATTATTATAATTTAGTAATTAAATGAGCTATTTAATTAATTAAGCACGCAAAATCGAGTTGGAACAAGGTATAAATGAGGGGTACAATACAACTAAAATATTACTCATCAAATATCCCAATACTTAAACCTTACTCGTCCTCGAGTAAGCTCATTAAATTAATTTAAGACCCGTAAAGTAAAAGGACTATCTAAACTGCTAATATCCGATGGAAGGCAATTAACGGGCCTTCTCTGTCCCTTCAACACGCAAAGAAACACAATGAGGTATGCATTCCGATGCAAGGCAAGTGGGGGCTTGCGGAAAATTGGACACATCCTAACATGAAGCACGAGACAAACAATGGATGCATCTACAAAAAGTCAAATCACTTTCCTCATCTAAGCGGTCGTTTTTCTTTCAAAAATCGAACAAAGAGAGTCATTAGTGGAGGATGTCGTCTCCAGGTCTTACCAAGGCGCTGACTCCCTAATTCTAGCTCAAGTAGCCAACATTGACAACACGGGGTGCCTAAGAAACAAATTCTAGGTAGAAAAGGAGAAGTACTTTACTATACTCCCAAAAATGACACGACACACGCAAGATTCGACTTAGTATCAAACCCTTGACCAAAAGGAGACCAAATCCCGACTCTCACGGGTTTCACTAGTCACTCAAATGAAAGAACGAGGTGATTTTTGAGACACAAAGTAGCCAAAATCACTCTTCTAAACTTGACTTGCGAAGCATGCCCGCAATCTAATATGGTACCCTATCCAATATCCGCAAGAGAAATGCCAAATGATGCATATGCAAGAGACAATCGGGTTGTAATGGGGTTCGGGTTCGGTGAAAAGGGGTTGGTGCAAGCACCATTTAAAGACATGTGAGGTTATCGGTTAAGTAGTCGTCACATCTAACCAATCCACTAAACTCTACCCACGCAAATGAATTCTTTCACAAAATATGGCAAAGATTGCCATTTCCAAAAATTATTCAAGCCTTTACAAAGCAAGACTCGATTTGCAAATTAACAAACCTTTATTTGATACAAAATATACATTCTTTTCTTTTTGTTTTTCATTTCATTTTTCTCTTTTTCTTTTTGTTTTTCATTTCATTTTTTTCTTTTTCTATTTGTTTTTCTTCTTCATTTTTTTCTTTTCTTCTTTTTCTTGTAAACCTCTTAAATATGCAAAATTTGGTCAACCGTCAAGCTTCATTTCACTTTGGTGATATTTCGGACCGTTCACCTCAATAAAAATAAAATTTCCTACCCAATTATACTCCTCAAAACAACTACAAAGACGAACTACTCAACAAAGGTGAGATGTTTCTGTGGGATGGAGGGGCTGATTTTATTAGATCACCTCTAGTTTCATGGGAGAAAGCTTGCAAACCAAGAAAGGTGGGAGGACTAGGCCTGAAAAATGATGTGATACGGAACAAGGCAGCTGTGGGAAAGTTAGTCTGGTGGATTTATTCTAAACCTGACCATCTATGGGTCAGGTGGGTGAATCATACTTACATAAAAGGGTTGCCTTGGGTGATATATAATCCCCCAACCAATTCTAGCTGGTACTGGAGGAGAATTTGTCGAGTCAAGGATCTATTCCTAGAAGCCTATCAGCAGAATACTTGGTCTAATCAACCACACAAAGAATATAGCATAGTGAAAGGCTACGAGTTCCTAAGGGAAAAAGATCAGGAAGTCAGGTGGCATGGTTTGGTTAGGAACAAATGGAATGTGCCAAAACACAGTTTCATGGCATGGGTATACCATCACAACAATATGAATACTATGGACAAACTTTACAGGTTGCACATCAGCGAAGAGGATACATGTTGGATTTGCAGGAGTTCCACGGAAACGATTGAACACCTGTTCTTTAGCTGCGTTTACAGTTAAACGATCACATCCAAAATAGGGAGATGGCTTGGAATTTCTATTCCATGCCTCGATCTTCTGAAATGGCGATTGGAGCTCAGGGCCTCTAAAACCAGGAAAGGAATAGTGAACGCCACCATCAATAGGTGCATCTATCATATTTGGAGGCAAAGAAATCAGAGTAAACATGAGAACTCAATCATTAGACAAGAGAAGGTAGCAACTCAAATTATTGAGGAGATGCGTCAGAGAGTAAATTACCTGACTAATGGGACAGTGAAGGAAAAAGATCAAGCGTTTTTGCAGAAGTACAATGGCGAGTAACACCTTGACCGGTGATGTAAAGAGGAAGAGATATGGTTGAGGAAAATTGGGGATTTTGGGGAAAATCGCGTTTTAATTTGTTGTATGCTCCATATCTGTTTTTTTGTTTGATCTAATACGATTTTTGTTGTTGGATTTCAGACTGGGCTGTCTAATTGATAGCCCATCGAAATCTTGTATGGTGTTGTTTTATTCCGTTTCTTTTATAATACTTTCCTTTTAACAAAAAAAAAACAAAGGTGAGATGTTTATGGAATGTAGTTATTTTATTGGCAAATGAAATGACAAGGCTTAGGCACAAATTGGGTAAACAAAAGGGAAAGATGATCAAATGGGTGAAAAATAAGCTTATTTGGCTATGAGAGGCTACTTTATTTGAACAAAATTGTCTCAACATGCACATCGACACTTCTACGGTAAGGAATGAGCACCATACTTATGCGTTTTGACGTAACATACCACGTAAGGAGAACTAGTCTCATGACCTAAACGGGACCGGTTTGATGGACCGGCCGTATGGAGGTTCTATCCTCACATTTTAGTAGCTATGTCGAACCTAGGTCAAGTCTGGGGCCTAATACGGTCTCACAAGGTGGTCGTAACTTGGTTGTTAAGCTAGACTTCCGGGTTTTTACAAGCAAAAACCCTAACATGTGTCATCAAGAGGTACGAGCTATCAAAAAGGAAATGACACGGGCAAAACAAATTAACATCATTGGCAACATATGCCCTCCACATTTAGACTCCCTATGCAAATATTTATATATGAAATGCAACGTGTATGTATGCAAACTACACATATGAACATGCTACGTGAATGCAAGCGTGAACACATATATACAATTCTATTCTAAATGCAAACAATATCTAGTCCTAACAACACACCAACAACACATGCATATCCAAAACGGTCCCCAAAGGGAACACCCACATCAAATATCCCGTCCTCCTCCATGCTTATATATACAAAAAGAAAAGGAAGGATAGAGGAGAAAGGATTGGAAGAATTTTACCAAGCGTCTTCTCCGATGATTCATGTGTTGCCTATCAAAATGGTTAGGACAATTGCAATATATATAATATAAACAATGCAAAATTTTTGAAGTTTTTCAATTTTTAGGCATTTTTTTGTAATTTTTCAAATTAACAAGTAAATATATGCAAATATAAACAAATATTCACAAGGTGGATATTTCCCTCCCCACACATAGAGTTTACATTGTCCTCAATGGAACAAAGTATAAGGAGATAATAGGATATTAAAAGAGCATATTTTTTTGATTTTAAATATTTTAAAATAAATAACATGTTTTTGTATTTTTGAAATTTGAGAATGTCCTCCCCACACTTATTTATTTACATATTTTTTGATCGAAATAAATGTGTGGAGGATATTTGAAAAGCAAATACATATTTTTGAAAATTTTCAATTTTTCCAATTTTTTTGTGATTTTCAAATAGTTATGCAATGCATGATCTATTCTACACGCGGAATTGAAATATGATGCAACTCAACTATATGAATGCAAAGAGAGCTAATTTAGATTAACTCCTATTCAGATCATGTGATGCGGTAAAAACTTAATTAAAGAAGGGGTGAGTATATACAATGCAGTGGTTCTTAAGGAACTCCACCAAACCTCATTTCAAGGTGGCTTCAATCAACTGGGATCACCCTCTAGGCATCCCTCCATCTCCTTACCAACTTCAAACTTTCCCATAGACCAAGGGCTCCCAAGCTTCGACAATACTTCATGTACACCATTCATTGGATGATGCACTTCCGACCATTGTCGGGCAATTTCTTCTTCAAGCTTCTTCTTGTCATGGACAAGAACTTCTTCATTTTCAAGGCTTGCCTCACATTTCCCTTTTTCTTTCACCTTGCTTCTCCATCTTTTTGGTTTCTTCTTCTCAACCCTTGGCTTCATTTTTGGATGGGTATTTGTGCTAGAATCAAATTTGGGAGGGACGACATTGGGGTGATCCTCTCCACCCTCAAGCATCAACTCGTCTTTTCCTTTTTCATCTTCTATCATCAAAACTTCACCTTCCCCTTTCTTATCAATCTTCTTTGGGGTTTCTTTACTTGATGTGACCGAGTTACACTCTTCCCGTCGGGAAATCTCCTCGTGCTCATCCAGGCAAGTAAATTGGTAGGAGGTGGGAGGTGGAGGAGTCAACTTCTCAACATTGAGGTTCATGATGATGTTATTTTTATCCCCATTTTCTTGACCCTCCAAATGAATCGGACCATTTCCATAGAGGGGACTTTCAATATCTTCCAAGCTAGTGTCAAAACTACAAATATCATAGTTTTTCTCATGGCTCCTAAACTCCCCAAGTATGGTAAGTTCAAATTCATCAACCTCCATTTCAAAAGTCCTAACCTCTTCCCCATACTTACCATTAACACACACTTCCTTTTCATTAATTTTGGAAGGAATCAATAGTAGGAGTTCTTCCTCATCTTCATTATATATGTCCCAACACACAACCGTAGAGGCAATAAGCTCGCGGTCATTGTTATTCCTTTGTTTTGAGATAACTTCCTCTAGAAAGTTGGTGTAATGAGGTGTCTCTTCCGTGGATGGAAGAGTGACTTCTATCATTTTCACCAAGTTAATGAATTTCTCGATTCGCGAGTCTTCATTGGTCACTTCCACCGTTTTAGGAAAAGGTAAAAGTGGCACATAAGAAGGTTTGGGTGTAACCACGGGTTCCTCAATAACTTACTCACTAACTTATTGCTTTTTCGAGGAGTTTTTCTCCCACATTACCATTTCTTCTTGTTCATCATCGGTTTCAACTCTTTTCTTCTCAACTTCTATCCCCACTATTTCTTCAAGAACAGACTCATCATCAATTTCACACCTTCCTTGCTCACCAATTTCGGGGGTAGTTGATACAATCGGGTCATCATTCTCTTCACTCACTTCACATAGTATTGGCATTGACTCATCACCGAGATTAAGGGACATGCATGCTTCTTCCATTGTCACTTCCCCTCCCACAATGATTGTATTCACCTCATTTACCTCCATAGGATCCCTAGCATTTTGCCCTTGCCCTAAAAATCCACCCGGTGGTGTTTGAGGGTCAATAAGAGCTTGGGAACTCATTAGACGAATAAGGTCTCTATGGGAGGTGTAGAGATCCTTTATGTCGTGGAAGATTTGGGTCCCACAAATTTGGAGAGGTTGCTCATGCCTTGTAGGGTTGAACTTGCCAAGTCTCCTATCATCTTAAGCACTTTGTCATATTGAGCATCTCCCAAGAAATTGCTTGCTTGAGGCGGTGGCTCTTGATTGAAAGATTGGTTGGCAAGTGAGAAAGGAGAATCATGGTTATATCGGATTTGAAAATTTGAACATTGGCCTTGGTCAAAACCTTGGTTGAATCCTTGATAGTTTTTATTGAAATTTTGGTCTTGATAACCTTGGTTGTACCCTCGGTCTTGGTATCCTTGGTTGTACCCTTGGTCAAAACTTTGATAGTTTTGATTGTAATTTTGATCTTGGTACCCTTGATTGAAGCCTTGGTTGGCTTGGTTCCCTTGGTAAAAATTTTGATTATCTTGGTTCCCTTGGTTAAAGCCTTGGTTACCTTTGTAACCTTGGTTGAAACTTTGGTGATTCATGATTTGACTTTGTGCTGGTGAAGGAACTTGTATGTTGTGAAAGGATTTTCAAAGGGGGTCAGTTGTATTGTTTAATTTGGTTGTTCATTGGTAAAGGTTTCTTGGTGTGATTGGGTGGATGTACTAGCTTGGTTTAAAGTTGCCAAGTTGAGATTTCTAACCCTTGCTAAAGTCCTTGTTCCCAAAGCTCCTAAAAGCCTCTCCTTTTCAGGATCACTAAGCAAAGAATTATCGATTCCTCTAGGCATAAACTTCAATAAACCGTTAGTCTCCTAGTGTTTTAAGGCACTAGGGGTAAGCAATAACACACTCACTCTACAAGAAACAAATAACTACTCAAACAAGCAAACAACAAGTAAAGACTAAGCCCAAGACTCTAACTAACTAAGTATAACCTAACCCCTTCCTCGTCAACGCGCCATTTTGATGGTCGGATTTGTCGTTATTTTCGAATCAAAAGTAATTTATAAAACCCAATTAAAAAGTAGTATTTAATCGGGGTTGAAAACAAAGATGGCGGGGGTGTATACTTAGTTGGTCTAAATCCTATTTTAGTAAAATAAAAGTATGGTTGATTAATTTTAAACTAAGATGCAAATAACATATAAAATTAAACTAAATGAAATTGTTCCTAATTGATGAAGGAAAGCTAAGGTCTTTGGGTTCACAAAGGGTAATTACGGGGAGAGACAAGGTTTGACTAGAGATTAGTGATGATAGTGGTCAAGGGTTTACGACTAATTTCTTAGTCACCTTAAGTTCCTCAATAAGTTGTCACCTGATTAAGGTGAACTTGCTACAAACAAGGCGTAAAGACTATCTAATAGCATAGGCACCAACATGGATCAAATATGACTAATAAAGGCTCTAACTTTTATTTAAGCATCTCAATAAACACTTCTAAAACCATCCAATAGCATAATGCACCAAGATAAGTTAAACATGCTAATGAAAAATTCAAACTTTCATTCAAACATTTCATCGAACACTTCATATACATGAGAGTACAAACCACATAATCACCCACACTAAAGTGTTAACAACCCAAATTCATCCCCTTTAATTATCCAAGTTCCCTCTAGACACTAGATAAGACTACTCACACATGTTCATGGATGAGAATTCAACAATAAGAGGAAACAATATGCAAACAATGACAAACAACATGGTGACTTGAACAAAGAGTAATTAATTAAGATGAGAAATATACACAAATGAAAATAAGATGTAAACAAGAGAGAAATTATACCAACAAAGAGGAAAGGAACAAACTTGGATGATAAAAGAAGATGAATTTCTTCTAATCTTCAATATACAACCCAAATGACTAATTGTTAACTATTGAGAAATAAAGAACTTGCATAAACTAGAGAGCGATTAAACTAAAATTAAGGAAAGATTACAACTTTTATTAAATAATATTGAGAGAGAAATATTTAGGGTTCTACAAAATGTTGAGAGAAAAATAAGCTAAGCTAAAAATATCTAATTGGTAGTCTCTCATTCTAGTGTCTAATGTAGTGTCTATAAATACTAGTTTAATAAAAATACCACTAATAATAATAATAATAATAATAATAATAATAATAATAATAATAATAATAATAATAATAATAATAATAATAATAATAATAATAATAGTTATACTCATAATAATCATAATAATAATAATAATAATAATAATAATAATAATAATAATAATAATAATAATAATAATAATAATAATAATAATAATAATAATAATAATAATAATAATAATAATAATAATAATAATAACTTTTCTGGGTTTGCGGTTTCGGTTGCGGGTTTTCGCCACTGTTTCGCGCATCTCTTACGACGATCGTTGCTCTGGCACCGCCGTCGACTGCTGCAGGTTAGTTTCGTGTTTAGGGTTGCTACACCTTTTCTGTGTTGGGTGTTTAGGGCTGTCGCCGGTCTTTTTTGTGTTCCTTGGTGCCATTGTCCGTCCTGGGTTGTTGCGGCAGTCGCTTTGTTTGTGATTGTTGCTGTTTACTGTTAGGGCTGTCAAGGTTGCGGTTTTCCCTCTTGCCGGTGTGGCTGCTGATGGCTTGGCGGCTAGCTGCGTTGTTCGTTTGTGGAGGCTCCGTAGCTGTCTGGTGTTGTGGGGCATTTCACTACTTCTTTTTCATTTTTTTTCCTGTTTATGCCTTTTTTCGTTGTGTTTGTTGTGGTTGGGGATGCCTCGTTGTCGTGGGAGTGGGCTATTGGCTGCCTAGGTGTCGTGGTGGTTTGCCTTGCTTACTCATTCATGCCCGACTTGGTAAGGTTTCATTGTCCTTTTTTGGGTATTCATGAGTGTCTGAATGGTTATGGTAGGGGCCTTACTAAGGCCGCCTAGCAGAAGCACTTTCAGGACCGACATTGTCATGATGGTTCTATGGGACTTACGCGTCAAACTCTTACTGATAGTCTGACTGTTTTCTCTAATGCCGAGAGTACTTTGAAGCGGATGGGGCTCTGGTTGTGTGGGGTGTGCTTTAAAACCCGTACCTTTCGCTCTAGATGTCGGCATAGTCGGGGTGATATTGTGGCTTCTCCGGAGTGTGTTGACGGCCTCTATAGCTTTATTATTCAGGGTATCCCAAGACCCGTGGCTCCGTCTCCATCGGGTATGGCGTCTGATGATGGCGTTGAGCTTGTTCAGTGGTCTATGTCTTCGCTTGATCGTTTATTATCTTTGGGTCTTCGCACCGTCAAATCTATACCTCCTAAGTGTCGTCTTGGGTTTGCTCAGGCTTTGAAGGGGGTCTTGGATGATGTGGCCGATTCTCCTGGTGACGTCTCCTGCTGGATTCGTTTGCTTGTGTTGCCTCTTTGTCTACTTAAGACCTTCTCTCCTCGGAGTAATCTTGAGTGTAGGACCGTTATTAGGCTCCAGCGTCAGGAGAAGAGTATTGCCAAGGCTATCCTTGCTTGGGGGGGGGGGGGGGTGGGGATGGTTTGCAGCTGTTGCGGAAGTGTATGGATGAGGGTCCTTCTTCGTTTCATGTGGATGAGGATCTTGATTTGAGTGAGCTTAACCTCCGTCAATGTCGGCGGAATATTTGTGATGGTCGCTATACTGCTGCTGTTCGGGTGCTTTCTTCCTCTAGGGGCGCCCCCTATTCTGATGCTACTTTTGTGGCCTTGCGAGAGAAGCATCATATCGCTCCGCCTCCTTCATTGCCTCCTTTTCCTGTCAATCATCATCCTCTTGTTGCCTCTTCGGCAGTGGTTTTGGATGTGATTCGAAGTTTCCCCCGTGGCACTTCTTGTGGCAGGGATGGGTTTCGTGCCCAGTACTTTATGGACTGTTTGAATGGCGCTGTTGTGGCTATCTCTGATGAGTTGATCACTTCTATTACTAGGGTGGTTAATCATTTTCTTGAGGGCCGGTGTCCTCTAGCTCTTGGTGAGTACATTGCCAGTGCCCCGCTCACGCCGCTTGTTAAACCGGGTGGTGGTGTTCGTCCTATTGCTGTTGGCACTGTCTGGAGACGTCTTGTCTCTAAGGTTGGTGCTTTTTTGGTTGGTCCTTCTTTGCCTTCTTATTTTGCTGGCCTTCAATTGGGGCTGGGGTGTCCGTTGGAGGAGAGGCTATCTTGCATGACTTAAATCGGCTCATTGAGGCCCGTGGCACTGATGTGGGACTTTCTATGTTGCTGGTTGATTTCCAGAATGCTTTTAACCTTGTCGATCGTGCGACCATGCTTCAAGAAGTCCGCCGTCGTTGCCCGGTTCTTTCCCGTTGGGTGGATTTTTGTTACTCCAGCCCTGCCCGTCTTTTCTATGGGGAGCATTGCATGTGGTCATGTCAGGGTGATCCTTTGGGCCCTTTGCTTTTCGCTTTGGTTTTGCATCTCTTAGTGTGCAAAATTTGGGACTCTTTTGACCTTACTATGCAGGCGTGGTACCTGGATGAGGGCACCATTTTTGGGGACACATTGGAGGTGGGGAGGGTGATGCGTGTCATTTATATGATGTTTTACACCTTATTTTACACGCATTTCAGAGCTCAATTGAGTAGTTTATGCTACTATTTCCCTTGTTTCGTGTATTTCTTCCTTTTCTTGTGATTTTGTAGGAATATGAAGATTTCAGTGGAAAATAAGCGAAATCCGTCCCTAAGTACTTAGAATTGCATTTTACACGGAGTATTGACTCGAGGAATGAGCTTGGTACGCATTTCAAGGCCTAAAGATAGCAAAAGCAAGGGTGTGTACGAGTTTAACAAGCAAAGAAGCATTTCACGATATTGCAGCCTCGTTCAAATGGCTATATCTCGAGTTCTATAGTAGATAATCGAGTGATTCCAATTGGAAGTCAAATCTTATCCTCTTAGCTTTCCAACGCCGCGTAGAACGCCTGATTTGACCAAGTAGCGAAGAAATGGCAGCTGTTTTAAGATCGATGCGCGCTGCAGGAATCGTCAGAATGCAATTCTGTACAGCACCTTTGGTCGATCGACTGGGTACTATGGTCAATCGACCACCACGCGAGCTGATGCGCAAATCAAAAGATCAAGAATTAGAAAGCCCAATGTATTCTTAGGTTTAAGAATAAGAGTGCGTGATATTCCTATATAAGTAACCTATGTTTTCCGAATAATCATCAGTTTTTAAAGGAGAGACATTAGGTCTCGAGTTTAGCATAGTTTACATTAAAATACTTTAGTTTCTCAATAAAGTTTTCATTGCCCTCGGATCTATTCTTCGCTCGTTCCAATTTCGGTAACCCTTTTTCTTATTCTTCAGTTTGTTTATTATTTTATTAGTTTAGGAATTGTAGCGTAGATATCCCGAAACCATCATTTACGTTTTATGCACTTTAATTATTTTAGTATTTCAATTATGAATTCTTATGCTTTAATCGCAAATTTCATTGTTGTTTTTATCATTAATATGTCTGGCTAAATCAACCCCGCTAAGATGTAGGGGATCTATGGCGTAGATGGCAATAGAATAGGTGACCTCGCATTAGGGCTTGGTCGATCGACTGGCTTAACTAGACGGTCGACTGAGCCGGTTGGTCGAACGACTGGGGTAGCTGGTCAATCGACTGACTTCGCGTCTGGTTTTGCTTTGTTTGTTTCGTTAAGTGCTTTATCTTTCAATGAGACCGAGAGGAGACTTGATAGATGCTTAAACTTGACCATCCCGTAGATCGAGAGATAGGAATGGACAATAATTAACGAATTAAAACGACTAAATTGCTAAGATCGAGAGATAAGGTGATTTAGTTTGCATTAGGAATCATTAATCAAGAACGAGAGTTAGTATTAATGAGACTTAGGGATTAGTAGCATAGGCCGACAGGTAGCTTCTATTTGACATGGATCGAGAGGACTTGTTTTCCCCATCCTTCGCGACCGTATTTCGAAGTTACCTAAGATTTTGTGCCATCGCAGCTATAGTGAACCGACTATCTTAGCATTTCATTTATCGTTGTTTACATCTTTTGCTACTTTTATTTATTTATTTAATTTATGTTATTAGTTTTAGAATTTATTCACATCAAAACCCCCACGACTGTTACCCGACAGACTGAAATATATAGCAACTATTATCTCCTTACCTCCCTGTGGATCGACCCTTACTACCGCTTGCTAGTAGTAGTTTGGAATTTGTAAATATTATTTTTGATACTCACTTCGACAGGTATCAAATTTTGGCGCCGTTGCCGGGGAGGCAGCGCTAGTTTTAGTTGTTTTTCATTTTAGTCTGTTTTTCGCCTCAAGGGAAGACTGAGTACCTTGAGGCAGTTCTTATCTTCTTCTTTAGTGTTGTTTATTTGCAGTACTTCAGAAGGGTGCACCCATGTTCCATTCTCATGAGCAAGCGGCGGTGTCCGTTTTGTGGGAGATGCGGCGGAACGGGACACACATCTGAGGCATGCAGGCACCCTAATGAGAAGATGTTTGCTTTTCATCAACTTCAGCTCGAGAATTCATATAATTACGCTCCTACTCCACCGAATCAACCATATGTGCCTCCTCATGAAGCCCCACCACCTTCCACTCCGTCACAGCAAGAGTTGAAAAACGAAGTTGTAGAGTTGACGAGTCTAGTGCAGCTGCTTATGGTGGAGGTACAGAAAAGCAATGCGGCGAATCAGGCCTTAATCACGAAGCTAATATCTCAAATTGCTACATTAGACAAGAATGCAGCTGAGATACCGAGTCAATTCCACTCTCTGAATCAGCGTATTGAGACCGTACATGCAATGACGCTGAGGAGCGGGTCCGCTCTTGATGGACCTAAGAAAGCTGCTGGAAAAGGAAAGAAGAAAAAGAGCGAGAAAAAGACAGACAGCAGCGATTCCGGTCGATCGACCGCATCACCTAGTCGATCGACCACTCCGCGATCCTCATTGACGCCTTCTGATCTTTTTGTTCATTCTGGAAAAGAAGAAGTCAGTCGATCGACTGACCACACTGGTCGATCGACTGATGATGCTGCTGATGATGAGCCAATTCGTCCTCCAATGCCAGATAACTTGAGGGATTTCTTGTTTCGGGATGAGACGACTCTGAAATTATTGAGGCAAGACTCGAGTGCTGATGGGTCAGTCCCGGTTCCGAAGTATGACCCGATGTCGATTAACGGTTCATATCTGAGACGGTCTGAAGAAGGGTCAAGCTATAACAAGGAGAAAGTAGTGGATTTTCAGCCTAAGCCCACTGATGCTGGTGTGAGAGACCTAGAGGAGAGGGCAAAGCTACTTCTGACAGCCCCTTATCCAGAAAGACTAGTGCCGACCAAAGATGAGGTAACATTCGATAAATTTAATGATGTCGTGCGTAGTCTTAACGTGCAAATTCCTTTCTTAGAGCTAGTTAATCAAATACCTGCATATATGAAGTTTATGAGACAATTGCTAGCTAAGAAGAGGTCTTTGAATGTTGTGGAGTCAGTGCATTTAACTGAAGAGTCTAGTTCGTACTTAACTCACACTGCTACTCATAAACTGTCTGACCCAGGTAGTTTCTCTGTCCCCTGCAATATTGGTACCTTCTCAATCGAGAAGGTATTATGTGATTTAGGGGCTAGTGTCAGTGTTATGCCTTTGAGTCTGGCTAAGAAGTTGAAATTAACTAGATTCACTGTTACTGACATGACTATGCAAATGGTTGACCGTTCTGCAGTTCAGCCAGTAGGGGTCTTAGAGAATGTGCCTGTTCAAATTGAAAAGTTCTTTTTTCCCGTTGACTTTGTTGTTTTGGATATTCCTGAAGATCTCAACACCCCAATTATTTTGGCAAGACCGTTTTTGCACACTGCTGGTGCAATAATTGATGTAGGGGAAAGAACTTTGAGATTTAAGGTAGGGAAGCACTCTATTATGTTTGCCCAGTCCCCTAGGAAGAAAGACCCCATGTGGCCCATGACCTGTAATATGATTTCTGAAAAGAAATCTTATTTTGTGCTTTCTGACATTCCCACTTCCTTACCTGTACCTATTCCTGTCATGACACCTCCACCCCAGATTGGGAGCAAATTGGAGGAAGATTCTTCTGTTTTGAATATTGCAGGAACCGGTTTGGGGAAGGAAGAACCGCTGGTTGCTCCAGCTGTAAAGGAACCCATTGTTCAGAGAGGCGGTTTGGGATGTCTGAGCTATACAACTGACGAGGAGCCAGATGAGGAGCCCAAGAAGAAGGAGCCAGTCAAAATTTCGGAGTCGGATCTTGATTGTGAGAAGCTAGAAGATGATGGCCATGCTTGGGAAGATGCTAGAGATGATCCATTGAGTATCCCAGTCGGGGTAGAGTGGAGTCCAGCTTCTGAGATGAGCATTGTGGAAGCTACTTCATGTAAACAGAAGCCTTGGTCGGAGATTTTCCGCAGTTTCCGTTGATTCATTTCTTAGACCTTTTTAAGACAATTTATTGCTTTTAGACTAATTATCATTTTTCGTGTGCGCGATACTTCGCTTTAATAAGTTTGTTTAGGATTTTAAGACCTTAAGACTGTTACTTTGGGTTTTGCGCAATTTTTGGGCGCGTTATTATGTGTTTTTGCAGGTATATGGACCATATTAGCTCACGTTATTGAGCTAATTCAAGAAATCGAAAGTTACAACAGTTTCTCGATCGATCGATCGGTCAGATGGTCGATCGATCCCGTTACAAATCCAGGAGCTTCTGTTCCTGTTCACCTTGGTCGATCGACTGGGTGATGTGGTCGATCGACCGCCTAGAGCTGTTGTACCTGTTTTCGATCATTCCCCTGCTGTGTTTTGTCGATTTGCGGAGTCAAGGGAGTATTCCCTTCACTTTATTCTCCGCTTAATTTCTGATTTCTTCTGTTTTTCTTATTCTTGCACATAATTTTGCGCTTCAACATTGTTTTCTCGTTTTACGCATGGTATTGTTTGTCTTTTCAGGTACCTATTAGTAGCACAGCTGGCTACTGAAACCTCCTAGCTCACGCTGGTTTGGGGAGGTTTCCTTTTGCTGCGCTTAAAGTCTTGTGAGTTTCCGAGTCCTTCTTTATGTCAATTCTAGTTTTTATTATGCAAAATCCCATTTCCTTTTGCTTCTTTATACATGATTTTGCAAAATGGGGACATTGTGCGATTTGGTTTGGGGAAGTTAAAGGTTTTGCGTTGCATTTCATTTGCTTGCATTCACGTTTACATTTTGTCTTGCATTGTTGTTTATTTCTTTATATATATATATCAAAATTCAAAAAAAAATTGAAAAATTTTAAAATTTCAAAAAATGGATGTTTATTTTAGCATATAGGTTGAGTCGGAACGGTAGTATTTCTATGATGACATTGCATTTGCACTTGTATATGCCTAAGCCTTGCTTAATTGACATGTTATTAGTAGAATCATAAGTGCATATCTACGAGTTTTCGTTAATATCTTGCTGAACTTGAGACTTGACTTAGAAATTTGGCAAGCTACTTATATATTCTGAGTTATTAAAGCTTACAACTGGTGGCATTCATGACCAATTTATCTAGTATGTGAGTAGTTACTCCTTATGAGGCATGTTACATAAATTTGCATACATATGAACTTAATCTGCTTAATACCTGTATGCATTCGGTTTGTGGTTTGTTGACACATGTGGTAGAGGTTCCCCTTTTTTCATTTTTCCCATGAGCCCCTCAAAGCCAAATTGCCTTCTTGTCCCATAAACTACATCCTATATTCAGTCTGCCTTTGTCAAGCTAGTAGCCTTAGTTTTCGGGAATATGTTTATTGTGGTTTGGTTATATGCTCATTTTTTAGATGATGATGGATAAAAAGAATGAAGGAGGAAAAAGAATTGAGAAAGTTGAAAAGAAAAAAAAAAGAAGAAGAAAAAAAATGATTCGAAAAAGAAAAAAAGTGTGCTTACTGTAGAATCCGGTCGATCGACTGCTTCCTTTGGTCGATCGACTGCAGCCTGAGAAAAAAAAAGTTCGAAAAAAATCACATGTTTCAATTATTATGATTTGGGGGGGCTGGGTTCGGATGCTGTTGCCTTGCTCAAGCGGATCTAGAAATTCTCGGTACCTCAGGATGCGGGGGCTCGGGTGGCCGCTTATATTTTTACTAGACTTAGCTTTGCTGTTGCTAAGGGTGTGGGGGCCCAGATTGTCTCTCGGCTCCCCACCAATTTCATGTAACCTTTTATTTTTCTATTTATGAAAGTTGCGCGCGTCCTACTTAAATAATAATAATAATAATAACAAAAACAACAACAACAACAACAACAACAACAACAACAACAACAACAACAACAACAACAACAACAACAACAACAACAACAACAACAACAACAACACCACCACCAACAACAACACCAACAAAAACCTTAACAACACCAACAAAAACCAGAACAACAACAACAACAACAACAACAACAACAACAACAACAACAACAACAACAACAACAACAACAACAATAATAATAATAAGAACAATAATAAGAACAATAATAAGAACAACAACAACAACAACAACAACAACAACAACAACAACAACAACAACAACAACAACAACAACAACAACAACAACAACAACAACAACAACAACAACAACAACAACAACAACAACAACAACAACAACAACAACAACAACAACAATAAGAATAACAATAATAATAACAATAACAATAATAACAACAACATTAACAATAACAACAACAATAACAATAACAACAACAATAACAATAACAATAACAATAACAATAATAATAATAATAAGAATAATAATAATAATAATAATAATAATAATAATAATAATAATAATAATAATAATAATAATAATAATAATAATAATAATAATAATAATAATAATAATAATAATAATAATAATAATAATAATAATAATAATAATAATAATAATAATAATAATAATAATAATAATAATAATAATAATAATAATAATGACTACAAAACTCAAGACACGATACAACCAAAAAACTAATCGACACAATTACTCAAAGCAAAACAAAAGGGGGAAAGGGAAAAAAAACAAGGACAACACGCAGCAAGGTGTGGTTGCCGGTGCACCGGCCGCCGGTGCTGGAACCGTTAGCGAGTACATCAAAGAAAGGAGATAGAAATTGGATGGGTTGTTGTATGCCGGTTGACCGGTAGAAGGTATACCGGTAGAGAGTGACAATGGTAGATGTGAGATGAAGCCTGCGGTGTTGTGTGCCGGTTATTTGGCTGCCGGTGACCAGGCCGGCAGCAAGCACTTCACAAGAAGAAGGAGTATAGTGTGGGTGGATACCGGTATAGGGGTCGGTTGCCGGTTGGCCAACAAAGATGTGTTGTTGTTGTTACTTGTTTTGGTGACGGAGGGTGGAGCTGCTGTTGCTTGTTGGTGTCGGAGGTGACCGAATTCGTTAACCATGGTGGTGAACGTGGCTGAGGGAGACCGAAATGGAGGTGAGCGGTGGTGCGAGCAGGGGAATGTCGGTTTTGATGGTGACTATGGTGGGCGAATATAGTGGTGTGTTGATTTGGTGCGGGTCGTGGTTGATTTGTATGATGATGGAGGTTGAGGTTGTCGAAGACGATGGTGATGAACAAGAATGCGATATGCAGGGGTTGATGTTGTTGATGGTTAAAGGTCAAGGTTGACCTTTGACCTTCTTTTATTGTTTGCATTGACCCCGTCTTGACTCTATCAATTTCCGCCTTTCTTTCCGTCTCACCTATATATCACATTAATAAAATAATAGTTTGTTTTATTAATATTATATAAAAACCGACTAATTATCAAATTTAACTAAGACGGCTAATTATTATAATTTAGTAATTAAATGAGCTATTTAATTAATTAAGCACGTAAAATCGAGTCGGAACAAGATATAAATGAGGGGTAAAATACAACTAAAATATTACTCATCAGTGCTCCCCAAGGTGACACACTTGGTCTTACATAGCCCTTATCCAACAACTCCTCCATCTGTTTTTTAAACTCCTCCAACTCTTTAGGTCCCATCCTGTAAGGTGCTTTAGAAATATATCTCGGCCCCGATTTCAAGTCAATACCAAAATCAATATCCCTTTTAGGTGGTAACCCCAAAATCTCCTCTTGAAACACGTCCTGGAAGTCCCTCACTACAGCTATGGATGCCGCCTCTAGTACCTCCACCCTTGTGTCCCTCCCATAACATAAAAACACTGTCCTCCCTTCCTCAAACAAGATTTTAAGGTAATTGTTAAGATAAGTTTTATTTTAGGTTTAACCACAAATCCCTTATAAGACACTTTTACTCCCTCGGGTCCACTCAAGGTGGCCTTCTTTTGATGACAGTCTATAAAAGCTTTATATTTACCCAACCAATCCATCCCTAAGATTACCAAAAATCCTCCCAAGGGAACTCAATTAAGTTGGTAAGAAAGACAACTTCCCAAATTTTGACAGACACATCTTTATAAACACGATTACTAGGTATAGAATCCCCCGAAGGTATAAGAAATAAGTCTTTTATCTCATCAAATACTTCTAATTTTAAAGTTCTAGCTTGCTCACTTGAAATAAAAGAGTGGGTAGCCCCCGAATAAAATAAAAAAAAGGTAAACTCAGAATTAACAAGAAAGGTACCCGAGACAAGATGAGCATCCTCCTCTGCAGCTTTTTTTCCCATCATAAATAATTTCCCACTACTCTTAGGCCCTCCCTGGCTAACTGATACTGACCTATTCTGCTGATTTCCACTGTTCATTATCTTTTGAAAATTTCCACTCAAATTGACTTGGTTGTTGTTGAAGCGATTCTGATTAGAATAATTGTTGAAATTTCTCTAATTGCTCCAACCCCCTGATCTTTGATTATTCCCATAGCCTGATGTAGGAGTACGGTAACCTCCACCTTGATTCCCATTTCCATATCCTCCTCCTTGATTAGATAACTTAACTCTACAATCCACCTTCTTATGACCTATCCTTCCACATCGAAAATAAGCTAATCCACCTGTTCCACTCAGCCCTGAACGGCCACCACTGCCACGGCTATAGGACCCTGTCGGAGCACTGTTTAAGAAAAAGTTGCGAAATTGATTGAAATTCTGCTTATTGCTTCCTCCTTCACCCGTTGCATCACTCTTCCGTTTCTCACCCTTCTCCTTTTTCTCCTCCTTCAACATATTTGCAATCCTCTCAACATACCCAGCTCGCTGATAAACATCATCCATGTTACTTGGCTGACCAGCAGCCAGCCTCTTCTTGATAGTTGTTGTTAATCCCTTTTCAAATATAAATGCCAAAATCTCTTCACTAAAATTCAAATCTGCTACATACTCTGACAACTCCATAAACCTATTATATTAAGTCTCCACTGTCAACTCATTAGTCATCTTAAAGGAATCAAATTCTGCTCTCATCTTGCTCCTGATATGCTCTAAAATAAATACAGCTCTCATCACTTTCATGAATCCTGACCACTTCACATAAGGAGAATTATTCCCCTCATTAGCTTCCCTTATGGCCTCCTTGTTACGAGTCCATCACAAACCAGCTTTCCCTCTCAAATAGAATGCAGCTTGATCTACTTGCAGCTCCGCAGGACACTTTAGCAACTCAAAAAGTTTGTCAAACTCCCTATGCCAATATCCCAGTAAACATGGTTCAAAAAATCCCTCATACTTCGTCGGGTTGTGCCTCGCAATAGAAGCACTCACTTTAGCTGGATCCTGAGCTGGCACCTTTGATTTCAATGCAGCCTTCAAAACTTCATTCGTAGCAATGAGACAATCAATCTTCTCTTAAGACATAGTAGTAGGTGTAGATGTAGATTTCTTTGGAGGCATGATTCTGATATAAAAATAAAACGAAACACATAAGCTTCTGCTTAGGAATTTAGGCATAAGGTTTTTAAATATTATTCCTGCAAACAAAACAACATGTGGTTGACTGGACTGGCCTAAGACCAGCCAACCACGGTGACTCTATCCACGGCTAATAAGGCCTTCCACCCCAACGGCCTAGCCGTGACATACACCATCCGTAAAAAGAAAATCTATCACTTTTATCATTAGTTTTCTACAATTAATCATGGTTTCTGGATCACATAAACCGCATATCACAAGACATGATATTTATACTTCATATAACATCCATTCATGTAAATTACTTAATTCACGCCATTAACATATTCATGCTGATATATATATATATATATATAGAGAGAGAGAGAGAGAGAGAGGTAGGATCCGGTGAGAACGGTCATTCGGTGAGAACAATAATAAATAACCTTTCGCTCCTACCACGTGCACATACATTATAATGACAATACGTATAAAATTCACTCAGTAATCATCTCTTTCGCAGCTTCATCTTTCTCTTTCAAAATACTAGCCAATTTCAAACACCCGTATTCCAAACAAATTGTCAATCAGCCCATCAATTACAAATATTATTCCATCAATTATGATAGCTTAAGTAGTTAACCTCCTGATCATCCCTTCAATTGATTAATTACAATTATAATTGTATCTTCAATGTCGAGATCACCAGCCAGAAAACTACAATGATAATCATTGATTAATTTATCAATCCTTCAATGTCGGTATTGCTCAAAGAAAACTCCATTTTAGGTTCTCGAAACGATTCGTCGCACTCAGGATCAATGCCAGTTCAAGTTCTGGAAACTAAACGATGCCATTTTGGTTTGATACAGCTTCCACCACCATCGTCGAGGGCAACAATGGTGGAGCATGACTCGACACATGAGCTCTCCAATTATGACATGCTGCTCGTTTTTGTTCGGAACGATGTCGTTGTTGAGTAAACGACTAATTCAAGCGCCGTATAAGAAAAGATCGTCGCAATTGTATGCCAATTATTTTCTTATTGTTTGGTGTTGATAAATTATTTTCTTATTGTTTGGTGTTGATATTGTTGTCTGAATATTTAAGGCAGTGATACCAATATATAACTTAACTATGAGTTTATGAGTTTTTCATTTTACCATAACTAAATAATTAATCTCTCTCCCACTCAATTGATCTACACTAATTTTTGATGTGTGTACACTAATATTTGATGTATCTAGCATCTATTTCAATGGATCTTAACATAGATACACCCAATTAGTTATTAGGTACATCAAAATTGGTTTGAGATACATCAATATATACACCAATACACTAATTTCGATTAGCTCTGACAGTGATGGACTTGATGAATATTGAACGTCATCAACCAGTTGTATACCACTGACCATCCATTTCGGGAAATTTTCCTCGAAAAGTGTGATTGTCTGTCGAAAATGTTATTGTCGGCGTTACGGCGACGATGGTAACACGGTAGTTGTGCACCAACGGAAAGGAGGGGAACGCTTGGAGGGACAAACTGATGGTGGGGTTCGTCGGAACGCTGGAGACCATTTCAAGGGGATGCCGAGGAGAATCTCGCTGGAGCTCCGGTGAATGGAGTTGTAGGTAACAGGGGTTAATGTATCATATAATGGAAGATGGGTGATTTGCCTTTAGTGGAGCCGTGGAGGGATAATTTAGATTTAATCCCAACCATTCATATTTAGTCTAATCTAATGGTAGATATGCGTTCTCACCGTTCTCACCGAGTGGTCGTTCTCACCGGATCCTAAATCTATATATATATATATATATCACTGGGTTCATTTGACTTAGGCCTGAGGAACGTCGGCTCTAATACCACTTTGTAACATCCCCATTTATTTAAGAGCCTTTACTAGGCATTCCTAGATAAATGTAAGTGTTAGCATCTCAGTTGCCTCAGGTAGTGATTACAAATATAAACGAAACCACAGTACTTTAAATAAATTTAACGATTAAAGGCCTTTATTACATTGTTCCAAACTTAATAACTGTAACATAATTAAATACAACTGCGACGGAAACTAAATAAAGCGAATAATAAAATAATGACTGTCCAAGCTAGGTGATCTAGACTCTTAAGTGTCCGTCCAGCCTCACGCCCGTCCGTGCTCCCATATAGGCCAACTCAATTACCTATCAGTCAATCTGCTCCCCAATAATGGTTCATAACAGGTGTTCAACGAATACACAGTCAACCAAATAGCTGAGTAGGATATATAAACAACAGTACAACACAATAATGAATATGCAAGATATGCAAATGCAATAGAACAACGCTTATCACCGAGACACCCATTCATCCCGCCATTCCCTAGCCCGGGGAAAACCCTCCACCGTCGTTGAGCAAACAAGGTTACACCTGAGGACACCAGAGACAATCTGCAGAACAAGCCTGGGCCTTAAACCAGAATAAATCTGAGGGCACCAGCAACAAGTCTGCAAATGCAGCACCAGCCTGGGCCTAAATCACAATAACTGATACCAGTATGCATACGTCATGGCAATGATCACAATATTGATAATATACCTTTAAGAACAATCCAATACCAATAACTCAGCCAAAGGCTACAACCAATGAGTTAAGCATGCCAAATAGACGATATAAGCATAGAGAAATACAGTTGAGTAGATATCCTACCTTTTCAACAATCCAACAAAGCGAGCAATTCAATTAATCAACTAAACGTATTTCTCCATAAATCCGTCACCTAATACGAATAACAATTATAATTATTAACTTAACCAATTCATTTAATTAATTTAATTAATTATAATTCAATTACTTTAATTATATCTTTCTCTATAATTAATAATACAAAACCCGTGTCAAAACCCGAATTCCAAAACCACAAAAGCCATTAGCCAAACACGGTCTAACCCGTGTTACACACCCGCCAAAACAGCCCTCAATCTGCGGTCACAGGCCCCGACAACTACCACCCTCACACACCACCGTGAGCCTCCACTTCCTTGCACTCATACCTACCCCAAACATCAGCCCTAGCCACCACCGATGACCATTACGGCTCAGCCCTAGCATTCCTAAATCACGACACCAACAACGACATCAACAATTCACATCACCCATTAACCCGCTACCACGTAACACTAGCGGCCACCACCGTGGTGTCCCTTGACCCATGGTGGTCCCACCAACAGCCACCCGTCCTAGGTTAAGTTAAGGTCAAGACACTATTTTCCCATGGCTAGCTAAACACGGTTTCACAAGCACCAACACACAACCATTAACAATTGTGAAAATCCGGCAACCACCGCGCAAGGTGTCACTATTAACCACCCCACTGCCACCACCATGGTCGACCAACCACTAGTAAACCACCCAACCAAACCCAGGTCAAAGGCGAGTACAAACAAGGTGTAAAAACCCGTCTTTCCCGACAACAACCCCTACTAACACCCCATAACATACCCTAGGTCAGTCAATCGTCGATCAAGGGTGGGTCCGGTCAGGTCATGACAGAAGTAACGGTCATGGCTTAGTCGTACGGTGTATATTTACGAGTTTAATGAATTAATAAAGCATGAGTTATATTATGAGATGGTTTCTTACCTTGAGGCGATAATATAAGATGAATCTCCTTATTATATCCCATTAGATCTCCCTCTCTCTCTCTCTCTCTCTCTCTCTCTCTCTCTCTCTCTCTCTCTCTCTCTCTCTCTCTCTCTCTCTCTCTCTCTTATTGGTGAATTATTCTGTCTATGAATTGTATAAAGTCTATTAGTGGGTCTATCCTTACTTTTATAGTTGTAATAAGGTAGGTGGAAGGAAACTTCCTTGTTTCAATGTAATT
Source organism: Silene latifolia (assembly GCF_048544455.1). NCBI lineage: Eukaryota > Viridiplantae > Streptophyta > Magnoliopsida > Caryophyllales > Caryophyllaceae > Silene > Silene latifolia. The sequence continues at coordinate 108,912,867 of NC_133538.1, forward strand.
ACTATTATTACATATTATTATTGTAGTATTATTTTGTATTAGTATCGCCATACCATTAGTCTTACACGAGACATACACGACTACCTTTCACGCCCAACTCGACATCCCGACTCATTCATTATTTTATTATTGTAATTTTGTGTAATACCCGCCCTGTTAGGGACCCGTTGACTGCCTTATGAGTAACCTTAGATACGTGGTTGACCTCTTGGAACCTTTCAAACAAACGGACTTGGAACTTGGTGATCTTGGGGAATGGGAACTCGATCTAGCTCAGGCCACTTAATCGAGCAGCTTAGAGACTCGATCGAGTAGAGGCTACTCGATCGAGTAGGTTCCATACTCGATCGCGTATGGCGGGTTCAGCGTTAAGATATAAATCGTGAAGTCGTAGACCCAAATCAGTTTTCATTTTCATTTCTCCCAAAACCTAATCGACGACACTTCTTATCCCACACCATCTTTCAACCTTTTGGGATCTCTCACACTTGGAGACACCATGGGGACGGAGGCTTGAGTCGGGTCGTGGTTGTAACACCCTCATACACCAAGGTGCCTTACTAAGACCACCTAATGCATGAAAGTGCTAGCATCTCGGTTACCTGAGGAAATGTATATCAAATAGACTATAAAGAAACGTACTTATTTAAGTAAAAGAGTTTAAGTGAATACAATTCCAAAACCAAACTGTAAAATGAATACAAATGTTCTAAAAACAAACTAACTGAAAAGAAATCTAAGTTCATGACATAACGGAAGACTCTAGTGACACGTGATAACTCCATCCCAGCTATCCCACGCGCAAGCCATCTCATACCTGCTAAATAACTGCGCACCATCCACGAATGGATCACCACAATTTTCAAAACATTTAAACGGGGTGAGTTCCTGATTACATAAAACAAGATACACAAGATACAACACACAAAACTCCCAACTCCATTATATCTCCACACACCTGACTACACACTAAAGTGTGTAGTCCTGCCAGAATACCCATCGCAACAGATATTCCACGCCGCCAGTGATGGATCGCAGCCGTACCCACTAAATCCCCGCTCATCTATTTCGAGCAAAAACCCAAGTTCCTTAATGTGCACATCCTCTCCTGTGGTGGGTTCCACAGAGGGCGAATCAAGGGCGTGAAGCCACTCCTGCAAGTGACTCCACTCAGCCGAGGACGCACCTCGTGAACCACAGACAAACACATCCAACCAACTATACAACAGTCTTTACCAATTACAATACCAACATGACAAAGATAAAGAACATCACAACCATCACCAATCAACTATCAAATATAATGTAATCAATAACCGAGTAGGGAAACCCTACCTATAATAAGCAAATCACCAGATCGTCATAAATCAGCTATTCAAAACAGCTCCTCTACGAAACCACCTCCTATAATCCCATAACCATACAATCACTATCTAAAACACATCATACTCCCAAAATCCCCCAAAATACCCAATTTGGGCTTTAAGCAAAGTCAACGAAAAGGCATAAAAACTATACAAGGATCTTACCCACAATACGACGAACTCAATGGCGTAAAGAACACGACGATCCGACAACTATAGCCCTTACGATTTGGTAGCAATGCGAAGAAGAGAGCAACGTACTTTGTTTAGGTTTTGTGAGATTTTAGAAAAGATAAAAAGTGAAAAAGAAACTGATGGAAAACATTATATATCATTCTCGCATTGCTAACAAAACCCGGCAGAAATAACCTATAAAACCGACTTACTCGATCGAGTAAGTCAATTACACGATCGAGTGACCCTTACTCGATCGAGTGCCACACTTAGTCGATCGAGTACCCATCAGCAGTACACTGTTTCGAAAACCAAACTCACTTACTCGACAGAGTAAGCCCCACTCGATAGAGTACCCAAAAGCATAGAAAACCGTAGTATTACAGTCTTCCCTCCTTAAAAAGAACTTCGTCCCTGAAGTTCAACCCATACTCAAAAATAAAACATATTAACTCAACCATGACACAACAACGCAACCAAGAACTCAAAACAAAACCCCCAACCACAACTCAAACAGACTCAAAACAACTATTAACTATGCAAAGACTAACATAATACCATACCAAAACCTTATGCGATCATCTCCTATCCCTCTAAAAGAAACATGCTTACGTCCCCGTAACCATACATACCTGATCAAAAAGAGACGGATACCGCTCCCTCATAGCCTCTTCCGCCTCCCAAGTCGCTTCCTCAACCTCATGATTAGACCATAGGACCTTAAGCAACACCGTTTCCCGGGACCTAGTTTTCCGAACCTTGCGATCAAGAATCTGTTTTGGCACCTCAAGATAAGACAAGGACTTATCCAACTCTATGTTCTCCACCTCTAGCACATGGGAGGGATCACTCACATACTTCCGTAACTGGGACACATGAAACACATTATGCACCCGATCCAAAGCTGTTGGTAATGCTAACTAGTGAGCAACCTCTCCCACACGATCCAAAATCTCATATGGTCCGATGAACTTCTGGCTCAGCTTCCTTTTCTTATCAAACCTCATAACCCCATGCATAGGAGATACTTTCAGAAGAACCTTGTCCCCAACCTGAAACTCTATGTCCCGGCGATGTAGGTCTGCATAACTCTTTTGTCGATTGTGCATCGCTTTCATCTTTTGTCGAATCACCTTTACCTGTTCTATCATCTCCTGTACCATCTGTGGTCCTAAAACCACTGCCTCATCTCTATCATCCCAGCAAATCAGACTCCTACACCTCCTTCCATAAAAAGCCTCAAACGGTGCCATCCCAATACTCGTATGGTAGTTGTTGTTATAAGAAAACTCTATCAGATCCAACCTATCCTCCCAGCTACCACCAAACTCCATCACACAAGCTCGTAACATATCCTCCAAGGTCTTGATAGTTCTCTCTGTCTGTCCATCTATTGTAGGATGAAAAGCAGTACTCATCTTCAAGTTGGTTCCCATCACCCCTTGCAACTCTTGCCAAAACCAAGAAATAAACCTCGCATCCCGATCTGACACAATGTCCTTAGGGACTCCATGTAACCTCACCACATGTTTCCTGTACCCATTAGCCAACTAAACCTTACTCCATGTATCTTTCATAGGAATAAAGTGAGCTGACTTAGTCAAACGGTCAACTATCACCCATATCATGTTGTTACCCTGCTAGCTCCTCGGTAAACCCACTATAAAGTCCATAGAGATAGATTCGCATTTCCACTCAGGTACCTCAAGAGAGTGAATCTTACCTTTTGGTCGTCTTTGCTCTCCCTTAACCCGCTGACACATCAAACATCACGCCACGAACTCAGTTGTTTCCCTCTTCATCCCAGTCCACCAGAAAGTCTTCTTCAAATCTTTATACAACTTGTCACCACCTGGATGTATTGAATACGGTGTGAATTGAGCCTCTGTCATGATTATCCTTTTCAACTCCTCATCACTAGGAACACACCATCTCCCATCAAACCGAAAACTCTCATCTGTATGAATAGAGAACCGAGACACTGTCCCTTTCTCTACTCCATCTCTCCACTCTTCAATCTTATGATTAAGAGCCTACTTCATGTGAATATCATGATAGAGGTCTGGCTCCACTGTCAAGTCCCCGCTAGTATCCCCTTTTTGTATCACATGTATCCCCATCTTCCCCACCTCATCTCTCAACCTCATCAAAGACATAGCTATGCATAGAGAATGCACACTCTTCCTACTCAACGCATCGGCAACCACATTTGTTTTCCCTTCATGGTATATGATATCCATGTCATAGTCCCCTATCAGCTCCATCCTCCTCCTATGTCTCATGTTTAGCTCATTTTGAGTAAAGATATACTTGAGACTCTTGTGATCTGAAAACACTTTAAAGGTCGCTCCATAAAGATAGTGCCTCCAAATCTTGTGAGCAAACACAACTGCACCCAACTCTAGATCATGTGTCGGATAATTCTCCTCATAAGGTTTCAATTGCCTAGAAGTATAGGCAATTACTTTCCCATTCTGCATCAACACACATCCTAAGCCATTCTTTGAGGCATTTGTATATACCTCAAAGTTCTAACACCCTTCCGGTAAAGCTAAGACTGGAGCTGTGGTCAAACGCTCCTTTAATGTTTGGAATGTTGTCTCACAACTTTCATCCCAACGAAACCTGTTCTCCTTCCTCATCAACGCTATCATAGGTCTAGCGATCTTTGAAAAGTCTTTCACAAACCGACGATAGTACTCTGCCAAACCCAAGAAACTCCTGATCTCTGCCACATAATTCGATGCTTCCCACTTAGACATTGCCTCTATCTTTGTTGGATCCACAGCCATACCATCCTTGGAAATCACATGCCCTAGAAAGGCAACTTCCTCGAGCTAGAACTCACACTTAAACAACTTTGCATATAGCTGATTGTCACGTAAATTCTGTAACAACAACCTCAAGTGCGCTTCATGCTCCTCCTTAGTCTTCGAATAGACTAAGATATCATCTATGAACACCACCATAAACCGATCCAAAAACTGGCTGAATACTTGGTTCATAAAATGCATAAACACTGCTGGTGCATTAGATAACCCAAACGGCATCACCACGTACTCATAGTGACCATACCTCGATGTAAAAGCTGTCTTTGGTATGTCCTCATCCCGAATCCTCACCTGATGGTAACCTAATCTCAAATCAATCTTGAAAAAGACTCCTGCCCCCACTCAACTGGTTAAACAGATCATCTAACCTTGGCAAAGGATACTTGTTCTTCACTTTAAGCCTGTTCAGCTCTTTGTAGTCGATGCACAACCTCAAACTCCTATCTTTCTTCTTCACAAACAGAATTGGTACTCCCCACGGTGATACACTAGGTCTATTGTATCCCTTATCAATCAAATCATCCAGCTATTTCTTCAGCTCCTCCAACTCCTTAGGACCCATGCGGTACGGGGCCTTAGAGATTACTCCCGTTCCTGATTTCAGCTCCACACTGAAATCTATATCCCTCTTTCGTGGCACACCTAATATATCCTCCGGAAAAACATCTGGAAACTCTCCCACCACTGGTATCTGATCAGCTCTCGAACTCACCTTACTATGATCTCTCACATGGCATAGAATCAAAGGACACCCCTTCCTCAGATAAGACCAGTGTCACCTCTGCAATCACTTTGACTTTGGGTTTGACAATAAACCCACGATAAGATACACTAACACCCTTAGGACCTCTCAAAGAGACTCTCTTTTGGTGACAATCTATTCTAGCCTTATACTTACCCAGCCAATCCATACCAACGGTGGATCAAACCGCAATGGCGGTAACTCTTATAAGAAACCGGCAGCTAACAACAACCAGGGTCGGCTGCCAACCAATTTACTTCTGCTAGTACAGTCTAGGGAGGTGGACAAAAGACCACTGGCAAGTTATTCATGACGGACAAGAAAGCTGATAAGGATGATGCTCACATGATCACGGGTACCTTCCTTGTTAATGGTGTTTTTACCTTTCTTTTGTTTGATTCGGGGGCGTCACACTCTTTTATATCGTCGAGTCATGCTAAGCCTTTGGGTTTGAGAGAGTCTGAGTCTGTAAAAGATGAGGTTTTTATACCGTCAGGTGAGTTAGTGTCTTGTGGAGGTAGTATAGGGGTGTATCTATGATAGTTGGGCAAGTTGACCTTCCATTGGATTTGCTAGAGCCCTAGCTAACAAAGCGGATCTCTTTGGCGGCATATTTGAACTATATAAGAAAAGAGGTAAATATAAACACACATCCCACGACTCAACGCGTATATTACATGTGCAGACCACACTTGACCGAGCAACTCAACCTACTCGATCGAGTTGAGGTCACTCGATCGAGTTGCCAACGTACTCGATCGAGTACCTCAACTCCAGAACCTGACCAAAACGTATCACATAACCCACTCGATCGAGCCCCATACTTACTCGATTGAGTAGCCCTCACTCGATCGAGTTTCCAACTTACTCGATCGAGTGCCCAAAAACATCAACGACTGCCGAAAAACGTCATATACCCCACTCGAACGAGTCCAGCCCACTCGATCGAGCCCAATCTACTCGATCGAGTATCCCCCACTTGATCGAGTCATGCTGATTCGTTAGCTGCCCGCATGCTAAACTTAACTACTTTTCACAACAACTATATATATGTATATATATATATATATATATATATATATATATATATATATATATATATATATATATATAGACACACACACACACACACACAATAACGCAACATTCTATTTACATGTTTCTATAAAGCCACATTGTAAATCACCATCATGTAATTTCATTACTCACAACAACATATAATCATATAAACTACATCACCTTTCGCCATCACATTTGCCATTCCTTCACAATTATTTATCCATCCATTCATACAACACATCATTCAATATATATATATGCAATAGAACTTTAACAAGCATATAGTGATCCCATGACATCCCATAGTGACCGCTTCAAAGTTGTAGGGCGAGATCACGACTTTAGGGCGTCTCCCAAGCCTTTGCATTAGCTTCAAACAACTCCTACCCGGGTTTATTTTAGTTTGACTCCCTAGATTCATTGGGTTAATTAGTTACAGGTTCCAAAATCGTCGCTCTGATACCACTTTGTAACACCCCCATACACCAAGGTGCCTCACCAAGACCACCTCATACATGAAAGTGCTACCATCTCGGTTACCTGAGGCAATGTGTATAAAATAGACCATAAAGAAACTTACTTAATTAAGTAAAAGAGTTTAAGTGAATACAATTCCAAAACCAAACTGTAAAATGAATACAAATGTTCCAAAACCAAACCAACTGAAAGGAAATCTAAGTTCATGACACAACGGAAGACTCTAGTGACACGTGATGACTCCATCCCAGAAATCCCTCGTGCAAGCCATCTCATACCTGCTCAATAACTGCTCACCATCCTCGAATGGATCACCACAGTTTTCAAAACATTTAAACGGGGTCAGTTACTGATTACATAAAACAAAATACACAAGATACAACACAAAAAACACCCAACTCCATTATATCTCCACACACCTGACTACACACTAAAGTGTGTAGTCCTGCCAGAATACCCATCGCAACAGATATTCCACGCCGCTAGTGGGGGACCACAGCCATACCCACCAAATTCCCGCTCATCTTTTTCGAGCGAAAACCCAAGCTCCTTAATGTACATATCCCCTCCTGTGGCGGGTTCCACAGTGGGCGAATCAAGGGCGTGAAGCCACTCCCGCAAGTGACTCCACTTAGCCGAGGACACGCCTCGTGAACCACAGACAAACACATCCAACCAACTATACAACAAAAATTACCAATTACAATACCAACATGACAAAGATCAACAACATCACAACCATCACCAATCAACTATCAAATATAATGTAATCAATAACCAAGTAGGGAAACCCTACCTAGAATAAGCAAATCACCAGATCGTCACAAATCAGCTATTCAAAACTGATCCTCTATGAAACCACCTCCTATAATCACATAACCATACAATAAATATCTAATACACATCATACTTCCAAAATCCCCCAAAATACCCATTTAGGGCTTTAAGAAAAATCAACGAAAATGCATAAAAATTATACAAGGATCTTACCCACAATACGACGAACTCAACGGCATAAAGAACACGACAATCCGACAACTATAGCCCTTAGGATTTGGTAGCAATGCGAAGAAGAGAGCAACGTAATTTGTTTAGGTTTTGTGAGATTTTAGAAAAGATAAAAAGTGAAAAAGAAATTGACGGAAAACTTTATATATCTTTCTCGCATAGCTAACAAAACCCGGCAGAAATAACCTGTAGAACCGACTTACTCGATCGATTAAGTCACTTACTCGATCGAGTGACCCTTACTCGATCGAGTGCCACACTTACTCGACCGAGTACCCATCAGCAGTATACTGTTTCGAAAACCAAACTTACTTACTACACAAAGTAAGCCTCACTCGATAATGTACCCAAAAGCATAGAAAATTGTAGTATTACAGCGGTCTTGTTGCCGGAATGCTAAGCATAGGTAAGTCATCATCATCATCCTTAGGCTTAGTTGCGGTTATGGTTTAGTAATAGGGGTTTCCTAATGGTTGTGATAGGTGTTGGTGGAGGTTGCCTTGCCTTTATATGGATGTATGCGATGTTGGCTGTTGATTGCTAAAGTTAGGTTTTTCTACTCGGTACTGTTAATTAGTGGTTGTGTGTATTGCGTGGTAATTCTGATTGTGTGGTAGTATGATTATGTATGTTCGAGGTGCGTCCCTGGCTGAGTGGAGTCATCTTCAGAAATGGCTTCACGCCCTTGTTGTTCCCCTTGTGGTTCCCGTCACAAGGGGGATGTGCATATTAATGGTCAATGGGTTATTCGCTCAATGGTTTTGGGCGGGGCTTATGTGGTAAGGCTGTGGTCCCCACTGGCGGTGTGGATTACTGGTTGCAAGTGGTAATTTAGCAGGACTATACCTTTGTGTTAGTCAAGTGATTAGTGAGTTACTGGAGTTGGAGGTTTGTGTTTGTGTTATACCATGTTTCGTTTGACGTTCTTCACTTACTAACCTTGTGTGGTTTTGTCTATGTATTCTTCTTGTTATGTGTCTGCGGTGATCCATTATTGTGAGCAGTCAGTCTTAGCAAGTGTTAATATATGGAACTTATCTGGGTGCGTTGGAGGGACGGGTGTTTCACCGAGTCTTGACATAGAGTAGTCTCATCGTAGTTTTTTTGTTTCATCAGTTCTATTTTTCCTTTGTTGATCTAAAGCTCGTAATTGACCTTGATAGTTCTTTTATTGACGTTGTGATATACTATTCCTTGGGCAACCGAGATGGTAATGCCCGTATCTACTAGGGAAGGTCTTGTTAAGGCTCCTTTGTAGATGGGGGTGTTACAAAGTGGTATCAGGGCGACGATTTTGGAACATAATGAACGTAGAGAGTCAAACAAAATGAACCTAGTATATGTATCTTGGGAGCCCCTTTGTAATTGATTTTGGGTGAGAAGGCGCCCTCATTCTAAAATCCTGGCCCCAATATTCTTAAGCGAGTCACTTCGAATAGGGGTATTGAGTCGGTAATTGTAATGACATGTGTAGTTGATAGCGTATGTTATGCGTGATCGCTTTTATAATTGTGTGCGTGAGTATGTGGATGAGACAAGTAGGATGCATTAGAAGCATGTGTGTGGATATGTGGTGGCATGTATGGTTGCTAGCAGGTTTACATGTTTGCAGTATTTGATAAATTATATAAGCATGTTATCGTTGTAGGATTAGATATGAATGTGAATACGATAGAACACCATTGCCGCTATGGGTAGATATATGGGCTAAGGTATGTAATAGTAGATTCATATGTAATATGGAATGCAATAGAGTAGTGTTATAATGTATTGTTTGCGATGCTTTTGTTATATGCAAGTGATAAGTAGTTGATAGTACTAGTGTTGGGGATAACTAGTGACGAGTTCTAAGTATGCCTCAGACTCCGAGCAATATGTTGTTTTGCAGGAATGGCCAATCAATTCATGATCAGTCGTTGGTCATTTTAACTTACTCGACCGAGTACGAGGGAGTAAACGACCGAGTAGGCCTTACTCGAACGAGTAGGTGTGTAACTCGACCGAGTTCGCTGGAAACATAAACGATGCCAATTCAGCCAAATGCCGAAACTTGACCGAGCTGAAGGAAAAGTAGATCTATATACTTACATATTCATATATGTGGTAATTTAATTTGTCATAAAATTAAAGTTGGATTTTATGCATGCAAACATTAAAAGCAAATAAGGAAGAAATAATATCCTTACATTGTGATTTCGGTTCAAATGGGCACAAAAGAAATCTCCTTTTCTTTTGTTCTTGAGCTTTCCTTTTGGATGAATAAAGATCCAAGTGTAGGATCTCTCCCAAGGAATTATACCCAAAGCTTACTCTTAATAAAATTAATATTATATGAACTAGTACAATATTAATCTTGTGAAAAATGACCCAAAATAATTTTGTATTTTGGCTCTCTAAAACCGGTTAGAGAAGAAGAGGAGGAAGTAATTTTTATCTTTCTAAAACTTATAATTTTTTATGAGTGAATGAATAATAATCATGTACACTAGCATGTAGTGAACTGATTAAGATATAAGCAAAAACCCTTTTGTTCTTTCCTAGAGGAAACCGGGTAGGGTGCTTTGGGATAGCCAATGCATGGCCGTTGTGCTCTTACACAAAAGACACTAGGTATGCATGCCTATATTGGAGAAATAATTACATCTCCCACTAATTTAATTAACATTATAAGAATATGTTAATTATGCCCAATATTTCGGTCCATATGGATAACATGAAATCCATTTTATTTTTGTCAATTGTCAATATGTCACATGTCACATGTAACATAAAATTGTTATGTATTTTTAACATATTAAAAATCAACGTATTATGAAAAATACGTCACATACAAAAATTGACTTAGTAATTTCATAATTACTTGTACCAAAATATTTTACCATTTATAAATCACAACAGATTGTATTTATAATAATTCATTCAATTCCGATTGTTTCTTTAAACAATAATTTCATCCGAGTAATGATAAAATATGATTACTCAGACCGTATCTCATTTAATCACATTTTAATATGATACGTAAATTTTACTTCCAAAATCGTTCGTCAATTTTCAAATAATTTAATTAACTCGTAACATTATACGATTAATTAAATAATCAATTAAGAGTGTTGCCCTATAGGTATGACCTAGGGGGTCAACTGATCACCACCGTCGCACGAAAGTAATGTCAAACTCTAGTCAGCCAATCATTACCGATATATGTTGACCGATTGACAAGAACAATATTACTTCCCAATTGTATTCTTTATAATGAGATTTAAACATGTGATCATCATGATCAACAGTCGTGATCGCATTATTGTCGGAGGACACATATTCCAACAATCTCCCACTTGTCCTCGACAAGTGTGCGTCACCAATTCTCTTGTCCTATCACTATCTCCCACTCAATGCAAGGTGTCTTTCAGGTCGTACTTGCAAGTGATCATATCGAGAGTGGTTTCCTCGATCTGGAGAATAACTGATTGACCGGACTTATCTATCAAAGATACTTTCCGAGCGTGGCCACGCATTTCCAGTTCATTACTCCTCGAGTGGCCCTGAGATATTGTTATAACCCTGATTAGGGGTGGACAATTCCTATCGCACTCATTCCCTTCGACTAGCCACAGCCATCATAACCCAAAACATGCCCATTTGACCCCATTTACGAAGGTCGTAGTAACACAAATGAAAGTCAATCTGAAACTATTCCATCTTAGGCGAATAGTCTTTAGTCAAAAGAATCGACTCATTTGAATACTATAGCAGCTCTCGCCACGACCAGGCTATATAAATTTGCCAGAACTCTATAAGCGGTCATAATGCCCGACAAAATGTTCCTAACAGTCTGCCTATGTGATCGACTAGTCATCTCACATGACTCTATGGCACTTGAACTTGCCATCAATCGCATCACACTCTAGTCACTTTGAGACATCACCTCATACAAGTGACTATGGGCAAATACTATGTTAATCCGTGTTCACTTTAACGTGGTTCAATTGTCATTACAACCCGTTGGGATTTAACAATGTATAAATTAAAGATAAAAGACAAATGTGATTATGAACATGAACAAAAACAACACTTTTATTTCATTTCAAAATCTAACATAGACTTGGTACACGTTTAAGTCCCATGGACGCCATATGTCCATCATGTTTAGCCTGCGACAAAGGCTTGGTGAGCGGATCGGCTATGTTGTCATCCGTCCCAACCTTACAAATCGCAATTTCCTTTCTTTCAATGAAATCTCTTATTACATGATATTTTCTAAGTACATGCCTAGATCTATTACTAGACTTCGGCTCTTTAGCTTGGAAGATCGTCCCACTATTATCACAATAGAGAGTGATGGGATCATTGGCGGTAGGTACTACTCTTAGACCTTCCGTGAATTGCCTGATCCAAACAGCTTCCTTAGCAGCCTCTGATGCTGCGATCTACTCAGCCTCCATTGTAGAATCTGCGGTTGCAGCTTCCTTGAAGCTTCTCCAGCTTACGGCACCACCATTGAGCATAAACACAAAACCAGCTTGTGATTTCAAGTCATCTCTATCTGTTTGAAAACTTGAGTCCGTGTATCCATTAACACGCAACTCAGTGTCTCCTCCAAACACTAGGATAGAATCCTTAGTTCTTCTCAAGTACTTAAGGATGTTTTTGACAAAGAATCCAGTGACTCTCACTGGATTTCCTTGATATCTACTCGTCATACTCAAAGCATACGAGACATCAGGACGTGTGCATATCATGGCATACATGATTGATCCAACAGCGGAAGCATAAGGAATCAACTTCATGCGTTCAACATCATGGGGTTCGGAGGGAGATTGAGTCTTGCTCAATATCGTCCCGGTTCCCATAGGTACCAAACCCCTTTTGGATTTGTCCATGCTTTGAATCGTCAAGAATCTTATCAACATAAGACTCTTGACTTAGTGCCAATATCCTCTTGGATCTATCTCTATGGATCCGGATACCTAATATGCGTTGTGCCTCTCCTAAATCCTTCATTTGGAAGTGGTTACCTAACCACTTCTTAACAGAAGACAACATTGGAATATCATTTTCAATGAGTAGTATGTCATCGACATACAAGATTAGGAACACAACATTGCTCCCACTGAATTTCATTTATAAACATGGTTCCTCAACACTTCGAGTGAAACCATTCTCTTTTATCACATGATTAAATCGATGATTCCAACTTCTAGATGCTTGCTTAAGACCATAAATGGATCTCTTTAGCTTGCACACTTTGTTAGGATTTTTAGAATCAACAAAACCTTCGGGTTGTATCATGTACACCTCCTCTTCTAAATGCCCATTTAGAAAAGCGGTTTTGACATCCATTTGCCATATTTCATAATCGTGAAATGCGGCAATCGCTAACAAAATCCGTATGGATCTTAGCATGGCTACGGGGGCGAAGGTCTCATCATAATGGAGACCTTGGACTTGGGTAAATCCTTTTGCCACTAGCCTAGCTTTGTAGACATCATCATGTCCTTCTATGCCATTTTTGATCTTGAATATCCATTTGCATTGAAGGGGTCTTGCCCCTTTATGCAAATCTACCAAGTCCCAAACTTGGTTTTCATGCATAGAATCCATTTCGGACTTCATGGCTTCAAGCCATAAGGAGGAATTTGGACTAGAGATTGCGGCCTTGTAGGTGGCGGGCTCGTCACTTTCCATAAGCAACACATCAAGTGTTCCATCTTCCTCGATAAGTCCCACATATCGATCAGGATGGCGAATTACTCGACTCGTTCTTCTAAGTGGAGGGGGAACAACCGCGTTAGACGACGAAGGAACATCTTCTTGCGTCTCTACCTCGGTTTGTGGCTCTTGAACTTCGTCAAGTTCAAAATTTCTCCCACTCTGTCTTTTAGAAATGAATTGACTTTCTAAGAAGACAGCCTCGCAAGACACAAACACTTTGTTCTCTTGAGGTTTGTAGAAGTAGTATCCTTCCGAGGGGTAACCTACAAAGGTGCATTTTTCGGATCTTGGGGCAAGCTTGTTGTCATTCTTAGTTCTGACGTAAGCATCACATCCCCAAATCCTCATATAGGATATATTGGGAACTTTTCCCGTCCACATTTCATATGGAGTTTTCTCGGTGGATTTAGTGGGACTATTGTTCAAGGATCTAATTGCGGTTTGAGTCGCAAATCCCCAAAACGAGTTCGGTAACTCGGTTTGACTCATCATGGATCGAACCATATCAAGTAGGGTTCGATTTCTCCTTTCGGCAACACCATTGAGTTGTGGTGTTCCAGGTGGAGAAAGTTGTGATATAATACCACAACCTTTCAAGTGTGAATCGAATTCAAGGCTAAGATATTCTCCACCACGATCGGAACGTAGTGCTTTTATCTTTTTGTCTAATTGGTTCTCTACCTTGTTTTGAAATTCCTTGAATTTCTTAAACGCTTCACTCTTCTGTTTCATTAAATAGACATACCCATGTCTACTCAAGTCATCGGTGAATGTTATAAAGTAGTCATAATTTCCACGAGCGGTGATACTCATTGGTCCACATACATCGGTGTGTATGAGTCCCAATAGTTCACTAGCTCGTGTCCCTTTACCACTAAAAGGATTACGAGTCATCTTGCCAAGTAGGCAATATTCGCATGTACCATATGATTGATAATCAAATGGTGTAATCACATTAGTCGAAATTAATCTTTTGATGCGATTCTCGTTTATGTGACCTAATCGACAGTGCCAAATGAACGCTTCACTTGGATCACTTGATTTGAGTTTCTTTGATTGAATGTTATAAATATCATTAGTCGGATTTGAGGTCTCTAAAATGTAAATGCCATTGATAGAGGAAGCTTGGCCTATAACCAAGTCGTTCCTTGAAATAGTACAACGATTGTGCTTAATGACAAAACAAAAACCGTCCATGTCTAGCATGGCGATTGAAATAATGTTTTTAGAGAGTGTAGGCACATAAAAACAATTATGTAAATACAACTCAAATCCATTAGGCAAAGCTAGAACATAAGTTCCTTTGGATTCGGCCGCTACCCGAGCTCCATTTCCAAGGCGTAGATCCACATCTCCCTTGCTAAGCCTCTCCACATCTCTTAAACCCTGTAAATGATTACAAAGGTGAGAACCACAACCGGTATCTAGTACCCATGTCGTAGTGGAAGTATAATTTATATCAATAGCATAAATTTCTTTAGGAATTTTACCTTTTGGAGTGATGATTCCTTCCCTTATATTTCGCAAATATACGGAACAATTCCTAAGCCAATGTCCCATGCCATAGCAATAATGGCACTCATCATTAACTTGCTTGAAGTTTTTGATTTTCTTTCCCTTCTTCTTGAACCTCTTGCCCTTTGAAGCAAGAACTTGATTGCTTGAGCTCCCACTAGTTTTGGTATCTTTATCTTCCAGAGACAAAGACCGTATAGATTGCATGAGGTAGTCTTCCTGAGACGGACTCATACGAGGTCTAGTAGTAGTGGGCGGTTTAGAAGAGGTGATGAAGTTAAGGTTTCCATCTGAACCTATCCCAAAATGAAGTTCTCTAGTAGTGTCGAAATTATTGTTGGAGCAAACGTCGTCAAAAACATTGTGGTAGGACTCAATAGTTATCGGTGCGGTAGCATTTGATGGATTCATTGCAATAAACTACAAATATGGAGGAAAAGGAAATATTAACATTTGTCTTTTTAAATCATACTTGTAAAATATTAACAAGACAAGAACATTTATATAGTGACCTCTACCCAACTATAATAAATGATTCCAAGACCCAAATTCATATCGACTTAGGCACGGTATGGCCGATGAAACCTTTATCAATATAACTCGGTGGATTAACGTTTTAATTGATTCTACTTTTAGAACTCTTGGTCGATAAAATTACTCTAATAATTATCTATAACCCAAAACACATCCGACAAGGGCACGGTATGGCCGATGAAACCCTTATCGAAAAACTTTTGTTGAGTTCAATCCAAATTTCGAATAAATGTGTCCATGATCCAAATCCACATCAACTTTGGCACGGTATGGCCGATGAAACCCTCATTAATATGAACTCGGTGAATTAACATTCATCACCCACATCCCCTACGTAACAAGGTTTGTACCCCGGTAGGGCCGAGTGCACTCCCTCGCGAAATAGGTTTTCATGGTTTCTACTATTTGGTAAGGCTATGTCTCAATTAATTGTTTTAGCGAGAGGTCATGTCAATTTATTATCTATCACGTTTTAAGTGAACTAAAGCGGTGAACTACGATAATTTTAATTGACACGGTCGATAAACTCGATAAAAGAAGATGTATGTTTTAGTTATGGCGATTTAGCGATGCATGTGACATAAAATAAAATGCAAGCATAAAATAAATAAATCCTAGTATGGCCTTTCCTAAAATAGAAAAACTATTTAACTATTACATATTCGGAAACCAACTCCATTGGTCCCTTGAACTTCGGTTGTGGCACGCATCTCGAGGTAACACCGTCTTTATGTATCGCCATTCTTGAAGAAATCCGTCTTTGGGAACTCCGGAATAAATAAAATTACATAATAAATTACATAATTTCCTATTATACATTTGTAACTAAAATAAATAAATCTATTAAATTACAAAACGGTGATACGAGATCACAATAAAATTACAACCGAATCGATATTCCCATACATTTCGGGAAATACCAATTAAATCTATGGCCATACTAAGTAAAATTACATAATTCAAAATTACATAAATTAAAATTATGACAATCATAAAGAAAAATGCAGCATTATAATATGTATGAACATGCTCAATTTTATGCTAAATCGCCTTTAATTAGCCAATATCGTATATAACTCGGTTTTTACGGATTTGCGTGAGTTCAACATTTTACAATCACAAATATACATAAATTCATATTTATGCATAAGTTAATTACCCTAACCTCTTAGGACTCAAAATTTAGTCTTCCCTAATAATTTGACCATAATTAACTCATTTTTATAAAATTGTTCTTTATTGGACCAAAAATTACAAAAATAAGCTATAAACTTCAAATAAATCACAAAATTTCAAATAAATTCAAAATTTGAAATTTAAACTCATGAACATTCTGGAAAAAATACCATGACATTCATAATGTTCAAAATCTTAGGTTAAAAAATTTCGAAATTTTTCCGGAAAAACAATGTTGCTGTTTATCTGTTTTAACTAAAATAATCATAAAAACATGGAAAAATTATATTCATTAACTTTTCAATTTTAGATCTGAAAAATATAATAAAATGCAACATTAGATGTTTTTCCTAAGCCATAGATTATGTTTTATTAATTTTCACTAATAATGTCACTATTTATGCTATTTTTCTTCAAAAATCCATAAATCATGCAAATGGACTTCTTTATAGCCAATTATTTTACACACATCTTGTAAAATTGCATGTGACAACATATTAATTTTCTATGACCAGATTCAAAATTTAACTCATATTAACCTATTTTTCACCTAAATCCGAATTTAATAATGAAAAATCCATTTTTCGAGCAGAACAAGTCCAAAAATTATGAAAATTTACAGATTATCTCAAAATAATATATGTGACAACATATCCAAAAATAAATGGAAAATTCGAAGTATAGCTAATTTTAGACCGAAAATGACATTTTTACTCATAAAATCATATTTAAATGCCATTGTTGTATTATATGAACAATAAAAATCCGTAAATATAACCAAAATATCCTAAAACATTTTAGGACCAGAAATATTAACATGCATGAATTAATTTCGTGATATATCATAATAACACAAATTTTACAAGTTTTATATGTTATTCTTATCACTCGGAAAAACTTTTAACCGATTTGCATGCAAACAACCATGGCTCTTGATACCGATTGAAGGAAAAGTAGATCTATATACTTACATATTCATATATGTGGTAATTTAATTTGTCATAAAATTAAAGTTTGATTTTATGCATGCAAACATTAAAAGCAAATAAGGAAGAAATAATATCCTTACATTGTGATTTCGGTTCAAATGGGCACAAAAGAAATCTCCTTTTCTTTTGTTCTTGAGCTTTCCTTTTGGATGAATAAAGATCCAAGTGTAGGATCTCTCCCAAGGAATTATACCCAAAGCTTACTCTTAATAAAATTAATATTATATGAACTAGTACAATATTAATCTTGTGAAAAATGACCCAAAATAATTTTGTATTTTAGCTCTCTAAAACCGGTTAGAGAAGAAGAGGAGGAAGTAATTTTTATCTTTCTAAAACTTATAATTTTTGATGAGTGAATGAATAATAATCATGTACACTAGCATGTAGTGAATTGATTAAGATATAAGCAAAAACCCTTTTGTTCTTTCCTAGAGGAAACCGGGTAGGGTGGTTTGGGATGGCCAATGCATGGCCTTTGTGCTCTTACACAAAAGACACTAGGTATGCATGCCTATATTGGAGAAATAATTACATCTTCCACTAATTTAATTAACATTATAAGAATATGTTAATTATGCCCAATATTTCGGTCCATATGGATAACATGAAATCCATTTTATTTTTGTCAATTGTCAATATGTCACATGTAACATAAAATTGTTATGTATTTTTAGCATATTAAAAATCAACGTATTATGAAAAATACGTCACATACAAAAATTGACTTAGTAATTTCATAATTACTTGTACCAAAATATTTTACCATTTATAAATCACAACAGATTGTATTTATAATAATTCATTAAATTCCGATTGTTTCTTTAAACAATAATTTCATCCGAGTAATGATACAATTCGATTACTCAGACCGTATCTCATTTAATCACATTTTAATATGATACGTAAATTTTACTTCCAAAATCGTTCGTCAATTTTCAAATAATTTAATTAACTCGTAACGTTATACGATTAATTAAATAATCAATTAAGAGTGTTACCCTATAGGTATGACCTAGGGGGTCAACTGATCACCACCGTCGCACGACAATAATGTCAAACTCTAGTGAGCCAATCATTACCGATATATGTTGACCAGTTGACAGTAACAATATTACTTCCCAATTGTATTCTTTATAATGAGATTTAAACATGTGATCATCATGATCAACAGTCGTGATCGCATTATTGTCGGAGGACACATATTCCAACACGAGCACCCCTAACTCGATCGAGTAGAGGATACTCGATCGAGTAGCTCAGACACTCGATCGAGTGCTGCTGTTACAGAACACGGGATCCTTAAAATTTTTGGGGCTTATATCTTTAATCTCCCTCATTCTTTATATCTTATTTCTTCTTTCCCAACTCCAAATCCCTCATAAACTTTATTATTTGCAAAACCTTGGTGAAAAATTTGTGCTTTGTCCTTTCAAATCTTTCTAAGTTCATCCACCTAATTCGATCTGCAAACTAATTCAAGGTAAATTTTTATTTCTTTCTTTGATTTGGATGTAATTAGAAGCATATGTTAGTGTTTTAATTTCTAAAATTTTAATTTTATGCCTTAAGATTGTGTTGTAATTATTAGATTTTGATAAAACTCCCTTGAATACTTGTTATTTGATGCTAGAGACTAAAAATTTTAACCCGATTTTTGTAACATTCAACCCAGATTTTCTAAGGTTTACCCCAAAATTTGATTTGTGCCATCTTAATCCATCATTAAAGGTTAGAAAAGAGTAAAGGATTCTAGTGTTATCATATTTGGTGCTTGATTTTGGTTATTCTCATCGGAAAAATCCGTCTTAAACTCCATCTTTTGAAGTATACAGGTTTGAAACTTTGTTCCAATTTCATTGCGACAATCGGTATTTTGAGCTTAATTTTTTTGTAAAAATCAACCCCGGATTCTTTCTAGAAATTGCCCAAACTTCGTATTTTGAGATTTAATCCATCTTTTACGATTTGCAAAGAGTAAAGGGAGTTAGTAAGACCATATTTTGCTTTCAAATTTTACATATTTTGCAAAGGAAATTCATCGTAAACCTCGTCTTTTGCATATATAACATTTGAAACTTTCCACTTTAAGTTTGTAAAACCCGATGTTTGTCTAACTATGTTGATACAGATGCCAAGAGCAGCTGCCACTAGACACCAGAGCAAGAGAACTAGAGCCAACACGGCCGCCGTAGAGGAGGTAGGAGAGGGAAGTCACGGGCCTGTAGTACCATCTATACCCCAATAT
This sequence comes from Silene latifolia, assembly GCF_048544455.1. Classification (NCBI taxonomy): domain Eukaryota; kingdom Viridiplantae; phylum Streptophyta; class Magnoliopsida; order Caryophyllales; family Caryophyllaceae; genus Silene; species Silene latifolia. The sequence continues at coordinate 108,932,696 of NC_133538.1, forward strand.
CCGACGGTAATTTTCGGTGACTTTAAGCAAAGGGAAGCCTTTGAGAATTTGCTGGGTCGCACCTTGAAAACAAAAAGGTGTATGGATGTGGGGGTGTTGGAAGAGCTGAAGATTGAGGTTGATGTCCGACATATCTTGAGATTTTCGGTTTGGAGGGTTTGTATAAGTTGAGGAAGCATTCTTATGCTTTTCTGACTCTTGAGTTCATAAGCTCTTTTTCTTATGATATAGTTGGGAAGATGGTGAGTTGGTTGATGAATACCAGTTTTTACCTGACTCTTGACCAGTTTTCTGACCACCTGAGACTTACTAGCCTAAGAAGGGGTATCTTAGCGATGTCTCGACTGAGCTTGGAGCTAGTAGATACCTATCTTTTCTCACTGGTGAGCTGCCCCTACCTCGAGTGCCATGCTGATTAACGATATCCAGCACATGACCTTGAAGATTTTTCTCCGATCTTTGACTTATTTGTTGTATGGGAGGAAGAATGTGAGTAAGCTGAACTCACACGAGGTTATGTTGTTGATTTCTTACCTTAACCGCACCCGAGAGAAGCGTTTCGCGTATAGTGCCCATGCGATAGTGTGTCTTAGCTTAGCTTTAATGGCTAAGTCTTGGACTTGCCATATCAGTTGCGGTGCTATCGTCACCCGTTTGGCTAAGCGGTTGACAAACTTTGAGACTTCATCTGCCCTCAAACTTATAAGTCCGGTTGTCCGGACCTTGGATATGAACTACTTCATACATCAGAAGTGGTTGCGTGTGTTGGAGGGTGGAGGTCTTGCTTGGAGGGTGAGGAGTAGGAGTTTGATGAGAGTACCTGACACAAACCATCTTCCTGTGACCGAGCCTTTAGCTTTGGTTGGCCCTGATATCGAGGAGGCTAACCTTCCTCACCAGACCCACTTAATCGTCGATGACCTTCTTGAGGAAATGCCAGAGCCGGTTGTGGGAGACCATGTTAGGAGGGAGGATCAGGTGCCTAGGGAGAGTAGAGGATCCCGGAGAGCTAGGGAGGTTGTTGGAAAGTCACATATTGTTCAGCAGGGACCACCTCAGTATCAACACCCCGGCTACCCGACTTCTTTTGGCCCCCAGATGCAAGTGAGTGAGCTCACGGAGCGGGTGTCGAATGCTTTAGTGCTCCGGAACCTACATGAGATGGCTTATCTTCAGGGGGTGTGTGGACATGGGCCATGTCTCGGTCTGCGGATTTGGGCCGCCTACCGGTCTGCGGTCGCGGGCCACCTGCACGCCAGGCCAATCTGTGGACATGCAGCGGTCTCTTGAAAGCCACGCTCGGCAGCGTAAAAATGCTTTCGACCGGATCGTTTTAGATCGGTTGGTATCGTCTCGGCAAGGGCCGCGAAACGGTGTAGAGATGTTCGGAGTCGCCACCAAGCATTTGTGGGATGCTTCGAACCCGTTCGAATCCACTTTATACCTAGGTCAACCAAGGCAAAAAGCGGTGTTTGACATAGGTACTAAAGATAAATAATCGTCCCCCTTTTAGCATTCTATGCCTAAAATGACTCTCGTGCGCCCTGGATAAGGCCATCCACTATCCAAAGGTTCTGAGTAAGTGGTGAGGGTACGTATTGGGAAGCCCTTTAATCGGACACCCAATCCCGCCCACGTTAGCGGCCTCTACTGATCGATCGTGGTTGTTTAAGTGCAAAAGTTGATAGAACGGTTAAAATGCATGAATGCGCATCCAAGAGTTTAACCTAACCCGTGAGCTTTCTAAGTCGGTTTGTTTATCCAAATATCAAGTATAAGATGTCAAAGTTGGATTTAGATTGATTTGTATGTGAAAACGGAAATTAATCATCCATTTACCAAGTTCGGATTATGATGCTTAACACGATCCATTTATTTGAAAAAGGATGTTAAATGACAAAGTGTAAAAACGTAAGTTTGTCAATCTGATCCGTCATGTATTCGGATTAACCGTAATCGGGATCGTCCTAGACAAGTGATAAAAATGAGGCAGAACGACGCCAGGTAGCCCCATTGGGGCGCGAGCCTATTGGCGGTGGAAGGGGCTCTGCCCTGGTTTTTAAATGTGAAGACAAGCGGTCCCTTGGGGCGCGAGCCAAGAGCCGACCCAAGGGGGGCGTCTCCTGGTTTTTGAAAAGGTTATTTAAAACCGTATTTGTGATTAAATAATTTGTAATTGTTGTTTTCATGACTCGAAATATTTACTATTGTGTTAGTAATATTCGTTGTCGGATTTGCATGTTTGAAAAGCATAGTTTATAAATAAAAATGTAAAATGTTTGATTTGAACTAATTATGTTAAGTTCACTTGTTTGTAATTAGTCATGTTTGTCATCGTACTCGGATTAAACCGACATGGTATAAAGAACCAAGGATGATTATGAATTATGACTAATATATTTACAAATGTAAACAAATGATAAAAATGGTAAATAAAAGAAAGGGGTGTTAAAATACCCATTAAAATGTAATTAACCAACAATATCATCGGGTCACGGAATAAACCGTCATGGTATAAAGAACCAAGGATGATTTTTGTAATGGCCAAAATATGTTTATCATAAAAATGAATTAAAACATTTGAAATGGTAAAAACCGTAAAAGGAAAGAAGTAAGAATAAAAGAAAGTGTTGAAAGAAAGACGAACTCAAATACGGATGAGTCTGACCCGAGACCCACAAGAGGCGCGAGCTCCCTTGCATAGCAAGGAGCTTCTGTCTCAGGCCAAAACTCGGTTTTGGCTCGTCTAACCTTTATTTGAATCGTGTTATGCATGGTTCATGCTTATAGACTCATAAAAACAGTAAAGCATGAAATAAAGTGAGTTGTTTACACCCTCAAACTTACATGTATTGATGTTTGCGAAATAGACGACTTTATAGACGGTTTTCTCCTTGTGACTAATCGCGATCAAAGAAGTTTAAAAGCGTGCCTTAAAAAAGGATTTGGTTTTGAAAATGAGTTGAAAATATGTTAATTAAAACATGTTGATTAATGTTGAGTTGGTCGAATGGGTCAGTCGAATGCACGGCGACGGTACCAAACAATATGTGTAAGGCTTGTGTTTACGATCGGTAGGTCGTAAACACGTGTCGATTTTGTGACTTAGGAAGTCGAGTATAGAAGTTTAAGGGAGATGTGAGGGGGCGGACGCTCGCGTGAAGTTTGTGTTGTGTGATGGTGGGTATTTATAGAGAAATTTGGGATGATAGGTCGGTTGTGTTTGCTTAGAGGCTAAGCAGACACCTGCTTTAGGCGCGGGGTACCCTGTGACTCAATAGGATGTGTTGTCCCTTTCGCAAATTTGGATTTTGCATTTGTTCTAACCAATGTTTTGTTGGTTGTGATTTGTGGTCATTGAGGTTTGCTTAGCCATGTAAGATTACTCTTGGGTAATATTTGGGGTAGGTATTTTGTGTCTTTGACTCGGGTTTGACCCGTGCGAGTCGGGATTTGAATTTCGAGTCGGTTTTTGACTCGCAGTCGATTTCAACTCTAAATAGAGTTATTTTAATGGAAATGACATGAAGAAAACATTCATGGCATTATTTTTGACATTCGAGATTTGGGTTGACTCGGGTTGACTCAGGTTGACTCGAGTTGCGGGTTTCTGAGTCGGTTTTGGGTCCGAAGATGGTTTTAACTCTAAATAGTGTTATTTGAATGCAAATGAAGTTATAAAACTTTTGAAATCATTTTTCATATCCGAGTAGTGCATTAAACCGTATCATGTATAGCCAATCCACGAACGCATATCAAAAACACGTTATAGTCCGATCATCATCGGGTGGTTTTTGGGAGGTGCAGATACCTTGTATCTACAGAGCCCCCACTTTGACTGAGGCTTGGACAGGGCGAAAGTCAAAGTATGATCCCCAGGTCGACTCGGGGATTCGAGTCAAGGACCTGCCGTCGGGAACAGTTTAGAGTCTGTCGACTTCCGATACGGGTCGTTTAAAGTCCATTAGACTACGTATAAAGGCTCGCCAGCCATAAGAAGGAATCATACCTGAGGCATCTTCGGGATACGTCCTTCAATCATTTGCGCGCAAAGGCTCGCCAGCCGGTATTAAAGGTGGTGCGTTTTGAGGGTCGCCAGCCATAGGAAGGAGTCATACCTGAGGCATCTTCGGGATATGTCCTTGAGTTGTATCTTCTATGAGTGCAAAGGCTCGCCAGCTGTGATAAGGAGTCGTACCTGAGGCATCTTCGGGATACGTCCTTGAGTTGTACCTTGTTTGCGGACGAAGGCTCGCCAGCTTTTGAAAAAGAGTCGTGTCCGAGGCATCTTCGGGATACGTCCTTGAGTTGTACCTTGTTTGCGGACAAAGGCTCGCCAGCTTGTGAAAAGGAGTCGTACTCGAGGCATCTTCGGGATAAGTCCTTGAGTTGTACCTTGTTTGCGGACAAAGGCTCGCCAGCCATAGTGATCGAAAGATCGACTGTGGGAAATAGCATGTGTGACATCCATTTGAAAATCGGCACTCACTGGGGAGTTAGAAACTTCTCAGGACTCGCCGGGGATAGGAGTTGCTGCTCGCTGGGAGGTAGCGTATGCCATGTAATCGACGGGGTTAAAGCACTTGGACTTGATGGGTCGCCGTTTGTTGGGAAGAACCCGGTACCCAATTGGAGTGAGTTTGTCTTCTCAAGATTATCTGCAGGGTTAGTGATACCCGTCGTTGTGAGTATCAAAAATAATATTTATATTTCCTATTAAAACTAACCTAGGCGAGTGGTAACAGGGTCGAACCACAAGGAGGCGAATGTAATTAATAATTGTCTAATTCTAGTCTAAGGTAACGAATGTGGGGGTTGAATTGATTTGGTCTAAAGCTAAAGAAAATAAAGATAATAAACTAAATAGACGGATAAAACAAATATTAAAAAGGGGTGCAAGGATGGTCAGTTCACTATAGTTTCGGCGGCAGCATACTAAGTAGGTCTAAATCAAACACATGAGGCGGGAAAATAAGAGGTCCTCTCGGTCCACTCTTAACAAGTAACATCTTTCGATCTCGCTACAAGTCCCTAATATCACTAGTACTGACTCTCGTCCTGAAAAGTGACTAAAAACCTAAACTTTACCTATCTTTCGATCTCAGCATAGTTTAGTCATTTTAATTAATGGTCAACCAACCTTCCCTATCTTTCGATCTAATGGGTCAGTCAAATCCTAAACAATTTTGAAGCGGTAATTATGTGCACAATTTAGAAAATGGAAGAAATCAGGAAAATGACGGAAAATAAAGTGGAGTAGAAAACTCCCTTAATTCCACAAATCGACCAAACACAGCAGGGGAGAGGTCGTGAACAGGTACAGCAGTGCAGGGCGGTCGATCGACCATATATCCCAGTCGATCGACCAGAGTGAACAGGAACAGAAGCTGCTGGGACTGTGCAGCTAGTCGATCGACCATACAGATTAGTCGATCGACTAAAAATACTGCTGTAACTTCTGATTTCTTCGTATTTGCTCAATAACTTGAGCTAATGAGGTCCAAAAACCTGCAAGTGCACAATAATACGCGCCCAAAATTGCGCAAAACCCAAAGTAAAGTCTAAAGTGCTTTCAAAAACCTAAGCAAAATAATTAAATGCGTAGTCTAGCGCACGCAAAAGCACTAAAAAGGTTCAAAAGAAATAAAATGTAATTGTTTGAAGAAGTCTCAATCAACTAATAGTTGATCAAGAACGGCCACGGAATGGCCCACTTGACTGGCTTCTGGCTACAAGAGGTAGCCTCAACGGTGCTCATCTTCTCAGCTGCACCCTTCCGTACTTCAACATTCGTAGAACTCAATGGATCAACAGCTTCATCATCTCCCCAATCAATGACCTCTTCTAGCTAATCAAAGTCCAGGTCGGACTCTCTCACTTTGACTGGCTCATCTTCAAGATTCTCATCCGTGCCATAGCTAAGGCAACCTTGACCGCCTCTTAAAACGACTTGCTCCTTCACAGCCGGAGCAACATGCATCTCTCCCTTCCCCAAACCAGCTCCTACAATTTCTAAAACAGAAGAATCTTCTGCCACTTTGCTCCCAATCTGGGATGGAGGTGTTACAACAGGAGTAGGAATAGAGACAGGCATATCAGGAATTATAAAATAGGATTTCTTTTCAGAAACCGTATTGCAAGTGACAGGCCACATGGGGTCTTTCTTCCTAGCTGTATGGGCAAAGACAATGGAATGCTTGCCTACCTTAAAGGTCAAGGTACCCGAACCAACATCAATAACTGCACCAGCAGTGTGAAGAAATGGTCTACCTAGTATGATAGGTATGTGTGCATCTTCGTGCATATCAAGCACCACGAAGTCAACAGGGAAGAAAAACTTCCCTATTTGCACGGGGATGTCCTCTAAGACTCCTATTGGCTGGACCGCAGAGCGATCACCATCTCAGACTCTTCATATTTGTGACTGCAAACCTATTCAACTTCAGCTTCCTAGCAAGACTCAAGGGCATGACGCTAATACTGGCTCCTAGGTCACATAAGGCTTTCTCAATAGGAAAGGTGCCAATATTACATGGAATTGAAAAGCTTCACGGGTCTTCTAGCTTAAGGGGTGCAGTATGAGACAGATAGGAGCATGTCTCCTCAGTTAATGCGACAGTATGCACAGTTTCAAGTGACTTCTTTTTAGACAGTAATTGCTTCATAAACTTCATATAAGCAGGCACTTGATTGACTAATTCTAGGAAAGGTACTTGTACGTTTAGACTACGAACAACATTTTCAAACTTATTAAAAGATACATGTTTCTTCGTCGGCACCAATCTCTCCGGATAGGGGACTGTAAGAAGTAACTTAGCCCTCTCCTCTAAGTCTCTCATGCCGGCGTCGGTGGACTTAGGCTTAAAGTCCACTACCTTCTCTTTGTTGTAGCTTGACCCTTCTTCAGACCGTCTCAAATGTGAACCGTTAATTGACATAGGGTCGTACTTCGGAACCGGAACAGACCCATCAGCAGTCGGGTCAGGCCTCAATATTTTCGCGGCAGTCGTACCCCGAAACAAATGATCCCTCAAGTTATCGGGCATTGGAGGACGAAAAGGTTCACCATCAGCAGCAATCTCAGTCGATCGACCGGTTAGGTCAGTCGATCAACTGACTTGAACAGGACCAGAAACTACTGTTTGTTGCACTTCAGTCGATCGACCGGGTATGTCAGTCGATCGACTGACATACCTGTTGTTCGTCTTTTTCTTGTTTTTGTTCGTTCCAGCTTTCTTTTGACTCGGTTCCGCCTCATCTTTTGCAGCATCGTCCTCGACCATGAAGGGCCCCTCAAGGATAGACCCACTCCTCAAAGTGATGGCATTAAGGGTCTCTTTCTGGTCCGTCTGAGTCGGTAAGTGTCCCGGAGCTCGAGTTGTACTCTTGCTAGCCAATTGAGCAATTTGGCTCTCTAGTAGTTTCATCCCGGCCTCTTTAGCTTGGGACTCCTTTTGCAACATATTCTTCAACTCAGCAAAGTCAGAATTTTGAGATTGTTGCTGCTGCGGCACATAGGGAAGTTTTTGAAACTGTTGTTGCTTATGAGGGGGCACATAAGTTTGATGTTGCTGCTGCTGTGGAGGTTGAGTAGTTTTTAAGACATTTTGACTACTCCACCTCAGATTTGGATGAACATTCGGCTCATAATAGGTATTCGTTTGCCTATAATGTTGAAAGGAAGCACGAGACTCAAAGGGACTAGGACAATTTTTTTGAAACATGTCCCTTAGCTCCACATCTTTTGCAGATGAAAGGACCGTCTGACACAGCATTTACATGGTAGATTCCCCCTTTTGAAGCTCCTCCCAACTCGTATTTGTCAAATCTTGCTGCGAGAGCTTCTATTGCAGCCACAGAAGGAGATTCAGCACTTCTCCTTTGATTCCCCCTGGAATTCCCATACTCAGCTTTATGGGTGGCTAAGTCATCAATGATATTCCACCCTTTGGTCTCTCCAACATTCTCTGCAAATCGACCACTTGCTGCAGCATCCAAGATAACTCTTTGATCATCATAGAGCCCATTATATAACTGATTGCATAGGCTCCACTTTTCAAACCCATGGTGCGGTATGGTTTGCACCAATTTCTTGAAACGGACCCAGGCCTCATGAAAGTTCTCATCCGGCCCTTGTTTAAAACTCGTGATCTGAGCTCTAATCGCATTGGTCTTCGAGGTAGAAAAGTATTTCTTGTAAAATGTAAAGGCCAACGAACTCCAGTCGGTGATCCCATTAGCAAATTCGATCCAGTCTCTATACCACTCCCTTGCAAAGATCACGAAGGGAGAAAATAAACATGGTCTCCTTTATCTGGTCCGGAGTCACGCCAGTGGGTGCGGGTATGGAACAACAATAATCGATAAAGGTCTCCATGTGCTTGGTTACATCTTCAGTTGCAGCTCCCCCGAATTGGTTTCTCTCAACTAAATTAATATAGGCAGGCTTTGGCTCGAATTTTCGGTCTTCCCCTGGCAATGCGAATCCTTTGCAAAGATTCGCAGCAGTCGGCTCAGAGTGACTAGCTATGCTTGCTTCTTCAGCCATGACTGGTATTTCTGGAGAAGTGACGGTCTCAGCTGAAGAAGTGGAAACAGGAGAAGAAGGTGGATCTTCCTTAAATAGAGCGTTCTCGTAGTAACTTGACAGAGTACTCGGCTCTTCCTCTGTTGGCAATATCCTAGATGATCGTCTCAACTCACGCAAGGTCTTCTCAATCTCAGGATTGAATGGTACTAATTCTCCACCCTGTGACGTACGCATAAGAGGAAACTACAAAAACAATATGAGAATAGTTTAAGGAACAAATGTCTCTTAAACTAAGAAACAGATTAAAATAAAACAACTAAAAATTAGAACAATGGCCTCCCCGGCAACGGCGCCAAAATTTGATACCCGTCGTTGTGAGTACCAAAAATAATATTTATATTTCCTATTAAAACTAACCTAGGCTAGTGGTAACAGGGTCGAACCACAAGGAGGCGAATGTAATTAATAATTGTCTAATTCTAGTGTAAAGCTAAAGGCAATAAAGATAATAAACTAAATAGACGGATAAAACAAATATTAAAAAGGGGTGCAAGGATGGTCGGTTCACTATAGTTTCGGCGGCAGCATACTAAGTAGGTCTAAATCAAACACATGAGGCGGGAAAACAAGAGGTCCTCTCAGTCCACTCTTAAAAAGTTACATCTTTCGATCTCGCTACAAGTCCCTAATATCACTAGTACTGACTCTCATCCTGAAAAGTGACTAAAAACCTAAACTTTACCTATATTTCGATCTCAGCATAGTTTAGTCATTTTAATTGATGGTCAACCAACCTTCCTTATCTTTCGATCTAATGGGTCAGTCAAATCCTAAACATTCAACTAGTCGCGTGCACTCGATTCGTCAAATATAGAAATTAAAACAATTAAAACGAAGGTAACACCTCACGTGATCAGTCGATCGACCAGGTATGGCAGTCGATCGACTAACATACGATTTCAGTCTACTATTCTAATGCCGCCTAATCCTACAGATTCCCTACATCCTAGCACGAATAATTTAGCTACTCGTGACTATAGTGGAAACAACAATAATATTAAGGATTAAAACTACGGAATTCATGCTTAAAACGATTAGGCAAATAAATAACATAAAACGATAAAATTGGCTTTTGAAACCTAACTAGCAATTTCTATCCTATCAACGCAATAAAAATGAACTAAAATAGAACAGAAGGAATACCGAAATTGCAGAGGAATTGTAACGGAATGATTAGAAGTACGAACGAAAATCCGATGCAAACCAATATTCCGAACCCTAATTATTTGATATTCTAAAACTGATAAAAAGCTGAATGTCAAACTTCATTCAAAATTCAATGTTCTAGGTTACGTTATATAGAAAATATTTGTAACACTTATTATCAAAACCTAAACACAATGGGCTTGCTTTTCCTCGATCTTCTTATTCACGTCTGATTAGTGGTGTGGTCGATCGACCATGATGCTCAGTCGATCGACTGCTCTTCAGTGTACAGTGGCTTCTGTAAGTCGTATGATGGTCGATCGACCATAGGCATCGGTCGATCGACTGCTTTAGCTGGTAGTCCGCTTCTAAAACTTCGTGGATTAGTCTTTCGGGCCTCGAAATGTGCATCAAGCTCGTTCCTTGAGTAAGTAACTTCATGTCAAATGCAATGCAAGGTACTCGGGGACGGATTTAGCTCAATATCTACTCATTTCCGCATAAATCTGCAATATTACATAAAAATATGAAAGTACACGAAATGGGGCAAATAGTAGCCTTAAACCACATAAATGAGCTCTGAAATGCGTGTAAAATAGGGTGTAAAACATCATATAAAAGACACGCATCAGTTAGTGACCACACAAATCCGCAGTCGCATAGACAAGCACGTTGAATGCAAGCATATAAGCACATAAGCATGTAAGCATGTGAGCATCTGAGCAGTTAGCATATAAGCAACTATCATGTAAGAATATAGGCATATGATCACATAAGCACGTAAGCAATTAGCACGTAATATCTCGTGTGAGAGGAGATATGAGTTTTGAAAATTGTGAAGCTTAAAAACGAGTCTTATTACTCATAGATATGTGATTTAATAGATTGGAGACACGTGGCCGTTGGGACACGGACTCACACAGACGCATACTGACAGACTGACAAATGGGCAGTCGTGAACGTGATGCCTACTCAGTATCGACACGACACGGGGGTGACTCTGACAGACTTCGCACATGTAAGTGCAACTCCTTAGCCAAGAAAGAGTGATAACGCGCATCATATCCCTGGATTGGAAGGTCCGCTCAGCTGGGGAACATAAATTGATCATCTTCTCCAGACATCTTTGCCCTTGTTTGCTTACTTGAGATCCCTTCTCGAGGTATGATGATTCGAAGGGCGGAACCAAGACCTTGTCATCGCCCGAACCGAGCACTAGACTATGGGCGGTTTATTTTGGACTGTAGTTGAGACTCAAAAGATGTTTGAGGATAAAGGATGGGTGGCGTCTTGAAAAAGAAGCCCCAGAGTGAGAAGGTGAGATTCTGACAAAAAGGAGGAATGGGCAACGAATTAAGAAAGAAGCCCCCAGAAAAGAGGTATAAGATTGATTTTTGTAGCTGGGTGGGCTGCTTTGAGGATTGATGTTGATGCTTGAGATTGAAAGGGATATGCGGTTGTGTCCTTGTTGGGGGACTGCCTACGTATTCGCGTGTTTGCAAAATCAAACCAGATCGTAGTTCTGAGCTGTGTGTGTGCAATGTGTTGCAAATTGAAGGTTTGAAAATTGAATGTGTGTGGGAGTGTGGTTGTGTCCTTGTAATAGGATTGCCTACGTATTCACATGTTTGCGAAATCAAACCAGATCGTAGTTCAGAGTGTGTGCGCCTAAGTGAGTTGTTAGGACCTTGAAGTGATTTTAAGGTGTATGGTTGTGTCCATGAAGGAATGCCTACGTATTCACGTGAAGTGAAAACAAACCAGATCGTAGTTCTGAACTGTGTTTGTGCGCCTAAGCGAGATGTTAGGACCTTTAAGTGTGGAGGTCACGACGGTAAAAGCCGTTTGGTGACTCGAGAAATTGATTTGAGATAATTCCCCTCGATCATGAATCGAAGAGGTGTAATTTGTAAAAATGTTCCTTATCATGTGAGCACACTAAAAAGTGGACCCTAAGGGTAGATTGGGTATGTCCCATTCTCGGTAGAAAAGCATCCGAGGACTCTGTATCTGGGTAAGGGTGAAAAAGGCTTCGACATTATGGAATGTGGAGCTTGGTAATAATGGTTTGTTTGACAGATAAAAATCTGGAGTTGAGCGTCACGACGGAAAATTCCGTTTGGTGACTCGAAGGTTGATTGGAGATAAATACCTCTTGATCATGAATCGAAGGGGTGTAATTTGTGAAAATGTTCCTTATCATTTGAGCACACTAAAAAGTGGACTCTAAGGGTAGATTAGGTATGTCCCGTTCTCGATAGCAAAGCATTCGAGGACTCCGTGGGGTTTGTAGTGAAAAATGGCTTCAACATTAGGGAATGTGGAGCTTGGTAATAATGGGCTTTCTTAACAGATAAAAATCTGGAGCAAGAATTTTGTGGTGTTTAGGCCGAAGGGTAACGGCTTGTAGTGTGGTGCGGAATGGGGTCTCCGACTTGATGTGGCTTGAGCACGAAATGGTTGGTAAATAACATGGGATCAGATTTCCATATCTGGACCATAAAGGTTAAGGTGTGATATTACGAGTTTGAGGGAAATCCTCATAAGCCTAGATAGTTCTCCTTATAACAGTCTCTAGAAGGACTTAAGGGTAAAGCGATGTTGGTTATGATCTTGAGGGAAATCTCCAGGATCCTAGATAGGTCTCCCTGTAAGAGTCTCTAGAAGGACTTAGGGGTGAAGGAGTTTTGGTTGAGGTTTCAGTGTTTGGTGTTTTGGACTTGTTGGTCCTGGACTTTGGTATTTTGGACTCATGGGTCCTAAGCTTTGGACCTGTAGGTCCTGGACTTGGTGTTTTGGACTCATGGGTCCTGGGCTTTGGACTTGTTGGTCCTGGACTTTGGTGTTTTGGACTTATGGGTCCTAGGCTTTGGACCTGTAGGTCCTGGACTGGGTGTTTTGGACTCATGGGTCCTGGGCTTTGGACTTGTTGGTCCTGGACTTTGTATTTGGGTGTTGGACTCATGGGTCCTGGACTTTGGACTTGTTGGTCCTGGACTTGGTATTTTGGACTCATGGGTCCTGTGCTTTGGACTTGTTGGTCCTGGACTTTATATGTTGGACTTATGCGTCCTGGGCTTTGGACTTGTTTGTCCTGGACTTTGGATGTTGGTGTCGGACTTTTTGGTCCGAAGTTTGAAAAGTGAAATTGTGGGAAAATAACGAATTTGAATTTCGCTATTTCATTTTTTTGAAAAGTGACAGTTTTGAATTTCGCCAGTTGAAATTGTGGGAAAATAGTGAATTTGAATTTCACTATTTCGTTTTTGAATGGGATGCTTTTTAATTCCGTTGTTTGGAATTGTGAAAATAGTGAATTTGAAATTCACTATCTTGTTTTTGATTTGAGAATGACGGTTTTAATTTCCGTCGTTTGAAATTTGTGAAAATAGCGAATTTGAATTCCACTATTTTGTTTTTGATTTAAAAATGACGGCTTTAATTTCCGTCGTTTGGAATTGAGAGAAAATAACGAATTTGAATTTCGCCATTTCTTTTTTTGTTTGAGAAAAGACGATTTTGATTCCATCGTTTGAAATTTGTGAGAGATAGCGAATTTGAATTTCACTATTCTGTTTTTTTTTTGTGGTTTGAGAATGACGGTGTTTGATTCCGTCGTTTGAAATTCGTGAAAATAGCGATTTTGAATTTCACTATTTTGTGTTTGTGATTTGACTTTAGCCTTGGCTTTTGCTTTTTCTTTGGTTGAATTATTTTTGGCTTTGGTTTTTGCTTTGGCCTTGAGCTTTGGCTTTGGGTGAATTGTTTTTGGCTGAATGGCTTATGGGTTAGGGCTTTTGATGTTGGCCTTTCGCTTTGGCTTTTGAATTATTGGTTCTTTGCCATCCTTCGTTCGAGGCAGGTAAAGGTGCGGATGGGGATGTAGCCGTCGGTGAGAGGTTGAAATTTGGTGATGGGATGTTTTTGTGGTGAATGGGCTTGCCTTCTGTCATTGATCATGAACAGGGAGATGTTCTGGTTTGTTATCTGGGTTCGTCGTAGGATCCCGTTGATAGAAGCTCGTTCTAAATTGGGTGCTAATGAAAGGTTTCTATTTCCAGACATGGAATAGGTAAAGAGAATGGACACGGAGTTTCGGGTCCTTTGCTTACTCGGTACGGAACATCACTCGAGTGTACTCACGTTGAATTGGAACATGTTGTTTGTTTTAAATCAACTCTCAAATCAATTCTCGTTGTCAGCGGGAAATGGTAAAGAGGAGAATATATGATAGCTGGAAATTGTGCTTTTATTTAGATAAATAAGATGTTGGCACAAACTCGATGAATACATGTGAATTATGGGGACAGCCCCCAGTTTGTCACTTAGGAATGAAAGGACAGACACTAGGATAGATATGAGAAAGCCTAAGACTCGGACTCGGACTCAGACTCAATCGTAGATACGAACTCCTAATCATCATGTTCCTCCTCGAAGGTTTCTTTCGCAGCACCCAGCGGCTAGAATGTCTGATCTTGAGCAATGACCCACTTGAGCACTTCACTCTCGTTATTGGGGATTATGTGAGGACAATAGTCGATGAGGCTTTTATCTCCTTGCCGAAAGAGATGTTCATTAGGGTTGTCTTCATCACTTGGTTGGCATAGGGATGAAGCTATCAGTTCATGATTGTCGATCATATCTTGAATAACATGTTTCAGTTTGAAGCATGTTTCAGTGTCATGACCTCTTCCTTGATGATATTGGCAATAGGCATTACCGTTCCAGAAACGGGATTTCTTAGCATCAGGCGGGTCCGGAGTGGGCCCGATTGGTTGTAGCTTCCCTTCAGTCACAAGCTTTTGAAGAGTTGCGGCATATGTTGTGTTGAGCCTAGTGAATGTCCTTTGAGAACGTTCAACCTTGCTGTTTGACTTGAGACATTCAGGAGGATTGTCTTGACTGAGAGGTGCAATTATGATTTTGCCAGCCTCGATCATATCTTGAATGGCATGCTTGAGTTTGAAGCAGGTTTTGGTGTCATGGCCCTTGCCTTGATGATATAGGCAGTAGGCATTACCATTCCAGAATCGGGTTCTTTTGTGTTCGGGTTTGTCCGGAGTCGGACCAATGGGTTGGAGCATTCCTTCTGAAGCAAGTAACTCCAGAGCGGTGCCATATGTTATTCCCAGATCTGTGAAAACCCTTTGATGTTTTCCAATGGTTCCCACATTGGTGTTTTTGGGGGTGTTTTTGTGAGTTTTGTTTTTGTTTTTGTCAATCCTGGGCGGAAGCAGGATTGGGTTGTTGTCAGTGGGAATTTTTTGGGATGTTGCTTGATATTTTGAAAGGGATTTTGTGAGGTGATTTCATGTTCTTTGTTTGTGGGTTCTTGGATGTGGGAACCATTTGATGACTCCTCATTTTCAACAGCTGTCGGTTGGTGAACCAAGGGTTGGTTTCCTTGATGGTCAGGTTCATTTTTTGTAGCACCAAACCTCTTCTCCAAACTAGCCACCCGAGTGTTCAAATCATCGATAGCCACTTGCAGTTTTGAGAATATGTTGTTGATGGAGACGGAGAGCATCATTATACCGCTTTGTATGCCATCCTCATCAATTGCATGAATTTCCTCATCGTCAGGAGGACTGAGGTGAGAGCAGTCTAGGGAAGATTCCTGACTGTGTCCAATAGGGTTTTCTGGAGGGTTTTTTTTGTTGTTTGTTTGGGGAGGTAATGGTAACTCGCCCTTTTCAATCATATCATGGATGACACTTTTTAGAGGGAGACACATTTCAGTGTCATGTCCGCGACCTTGGTGATATTGACAAAATAGTTTTCCGTCCCATCTTCGACCTCGCTTGTTTGGTAGAGGGTCCGGAGTTGGACCAATCGGTTTGAGCTTTCCTTGGGAGATTAGCCTTTCCAAGGCTGTGGCATAAGGCATACCCAAATCAGGGAAGGACCGATGAGGTCGTCTTGTTTTGGTTTGGTCGTTGGCCTGTAGCCGACTTTCAAGGAGCTTAACCCTTTGCTCAATAT
Organism: Silene latifolia; assembly: GCF_048544455.1. Lineage (NCBI taxonomy): Eukaryota > Viridiplantae > Streptophyta > Magnoliopsida > Caryophyllales > Caryophyllaceae > Silene > Silene latifolia. The sequence continues at coordinate 108,948,414 of NC_133538.1, forward strand.
CGGAAGAGGGAAAATTCCCGGGTATCATTTTGTCCTCAACTTGGGAGAGACGAGTGCTCAAGTTTTCCACGGTAGCTAGGAGTTGAAGGACCATGTTGTTGATTTCAGCGTAAGTCATGGCGGATGCAGATTGATCGGCTTCTTGAGTTTCTTGTCAACGATCGATGGCACCCAAGGGATTCCTATTGACATAACGATGGGCGTTATAACTTGTCTTGGCAAGGTATTGCACAAACAAAGGCAAGTGCGACACAAATGTATAAAAGGTAGTTTTGTCATGAAGACGCGACGGTGTGACTAGGTTACGAGTTCATTAATGATCGTGAATGACCTCTCGTGTTTGAACTCTTGGTGCATGACTTTGAACATAGACTTGAGTGTCAACTTTGGCATAGTGATGCCTAGACAGACGTCTTCTGACTCAGTTTGGATGTGCACTTTTGGCGTGATGCCGTTGGAACAGACATGTACACAACCTGACCTTTGACCCGTAATTTAGGGGAAAGATGGGTTTAATACCCGAGAGGTGTTGACCCTGCTAACGCCATTGGAGATGTCTCGAAAATTAGGTGACACGGCCTAGACCAGAAGGTAGGTACTAACTTCGGCGGAGACTCGACGCTATCTAGACGACTTGACTTGAAATCGACTGGACTCTAATTGACTCGAGGCTGAATCAGAAAGGTGGACTGAAGTTTTCGAAAATAGAGATTTTCAAAAAGATTCATTTGTTGTTTTATGGACAGCTTCCGAAGGGTAGAGATCTCCGAAAGTCGATCAGTTGAAGAGTTGTCTTAAGTTTGTTTTCAAAAGACAGTTTCAATTGAAATTGCAGCGGCTCTGAAAACAAAGTGTTGTTTCCAAAGACGGTTTTTGAAATTCCGAATCACGGATTTGAAAACCGAGAATCGAATAATTTTGAATCGTCATCACAATGGCCATGAAAACGGTTAAGTTTGTTTTCAAAGGATTTAAAATTGGGTTGAAAATTTGAAAACGGTTAGATTTATTTTCAAACAATTTGGAATCAGATTGAAATTTGAAAACAGTTAAATTTATTTTCAAAGATTTGATTTTGAATTTGAAATTAGAAAACGGTTAGATTTGTTTTCAAACTTTTGAATTGGATTTGAAATTTGAAAACGGTCGGATTTGTTTTCAAAGATTTGAGTTTGAATTGAAATTTGAAAATGGTTAAATTTGTTTTCAAATGATTTGAGTTTTGATTTGAAATCTGAAAACGGTTAAATTCGTTTTCAAATGATTTGAAGTTGGGTTTGAAATTTAAAAACGGTTAAATTTGTTCTCAAATGATTTGAAGTTGGATTTGAAATTTGAAAACGGTCAGATTTGTTTTCAAAGAACTGAGTTTGAATTGAAATTTGAAAACGGTTAGATTTGTTTTCAAAGAACTTGAAATAGGATTTGAAATTTGAAAACAGTTAAATTAGTTTTCAAAGATTTGATTTTGAATTGAAATTTGAAAAACGGTTAAATTTGTTCTCAAAGATTTGATTTTTGAATTAAAATTTGAAAACGGTTAAATTTGTTTTCAAAGAATTGATTTTGAATTTGAAATTTGAAAACGGTTAAATTTGTTTTCAAAGATTTGAAATTGGAAATTGTGAGGATTGAATTCGTCATTACGACGGGTTAGAAAACCGTTTTAACCTTTGAAAGACGGTCTGCAAATCGAAAATTATGAGAATTGTAATTGTCATTACGACGACTTAGAAAAGCCAACATTGATTTCGAAAACGCGATTCGAAATTTTGGAAAGTTGCACGGGTTAAAATCGTCATTACGACGGTTTGAAAATGTTTTTGTTTGAAAATTGATTTCGAATTTTGAAAATTCGAGGGTAGAATTCGTCATTACGACGGCGTAAACGGGTGATTTGAGAATGCAACGGTTGGCGAGAGACCGAGGTTTGAAATGGCCATTATGCCGACGTAAAAGGGTATTTTGAAATGGTTTGTGAAAACCAAGGTTTAAAATCGTCATTACAACGACATGAAAAGGTGCATTTGAAACGGTTGTAAAAACCGGATTTTGAAATAGCCATTATAACGGCATAAAAAGGTGCTTAGAAATGATTGTAAAAACCGGAGTTTGAAATCGTAATTACGACGGCCTAGAAAGGCGTGTTGAAATGGTTATAAAAACCGGATTTGAAAATCGTCATTATGACGGCCTAGGAAGGCGTGTTGAAATGGTTATAAAAAACCGGGTTTGAAAATCGTCATTATGACGACCTAGAAAGGCGTGTTGAAATGGTTATAAAAACCGGATTTGAAAATCGTCATTATGACGGCCTAGGAAGGCGTGTTGAAATGGTTATAAAAAACCGGGTTCGAAAAATCGTCATTATGACGGCCTAGAAAGGTGTGTTGAAATGATTATAAAAAACCAGGTTTGAAAATCGTCATTATGACGGCCTAGAAAGGCGTGTTAAAATGGTTATAAAAACCGGGTTTGAAAATCGTCATTATGACGGCCTAGAAAGGCGTGTTGAAATGGTTATAAAAAACCGGGTTCGAAAAATTTTCATTATGACAGCCTAGAAAGGCGTGTTGAAATGGTTATAAAAACCGGGTTTGAAATCGTCATTACGACGGCCTAGAAAGGCGTGGTGAAATGGTTATAAAAACCGGGTTTGAAAATCGTCATTATGACGACCTAGGAAGGCGTGTTGAAATGGTTATAAAAACCGGGTTTGAAAATCGTCATTATGACGCCCTAGAAGGCGTGCAATGGTCGGCGAAAGACCGATGTTTAAAATGGCCATTATAACGGCGCAAAAAGGTGTTTTTGAAGGTTTGAAAATGACACGGAAGGACTTATGATCAAGTAGCACATAAGCACTCACAGTTTCATTATATTATGCATTATGCTGACACGGGTTTTGGCTTAGTAGGGTAGGTTACACACCAAGCAATCAAACCCCGATTTGCAAGAGGGATACCAATCCAAACAAAATGTGTAAGGAGGGTTCCCTAACCTCGTGCTCGAAAGTGATGAAAGCTCTTTGACGAAACAGAAATGTGTAACGTCAATGGTATGCTTGACTCAATCGGGATTCAAAACGCAGGGATGAGAAAACTCACGCCGACGGGACGAGCCAATTGGTCGAAAAGTGTTAGGTTGTGGGCCCGGACAAGGAACCCGACTTATGACCGTAATATCAATTAATTCACTTTTAACCACAACCTCGTTCGAGTTTCACCTCCAAGGATCACAAAGACACAAGTGTCCTAGTTATCCCCAGCAGAGTCGCCAAACTGTGGACATGGGCCACGTCTCGGTCTGAGGATTTGGGCCACCTACCGGTCCGCGGTCGCGGGCCACCTGCACGCCAGGCCAATCTCTGGACATGCAGCGGTATCTTGAAAGCCACGCTCGGCGGCGTAAAAATGCTTTCGACCGGATCGTTTTAGATCGGTCGGTATCGTCTCGGCAAGGGCCGTGAAACGATGTAGAAATGTTCGGAGTCACCACCAAGCATTTGTGGGATGCTTGGAACCCGTTCGAATCCACTTTATACCTAGGTCAACCAAGGCAAAAAGCGGTGTTTGACATAGGTACTAAAGATAAGGAATCGTCCCCCTTTTAGCATTCATGCCTAAAATGACTCTCGTGCGCCCTGGATAAGGCCATCCACTTTCCAAAGGTTCTGAGTAAGGGGTAAGGGTACGTATTGAGAAGCCCTTTAATCGGACACCCAATCCCGCCCGCGTTAGCGGCCTCTACTGATCGATCGTGGTTGTTTAAGTGCAAAAGTTGATAGAACGGTTAAAATGCATGAATGCGCATCCAAGAGTTTAACCTAACATGTGAGCTTTCTAAGTCGGTTTGTTTATCCAAATATCAAGTATAAGATGTCAAAGTTGGATTTAGATTGATTTGTATGTGAAAACGGAAATTAAACATCCATTCACCAAGTTCGGATTATGATGCTTAACACGATCCATTTATTTAAAAAAGGATGTTAAATGACAAAGTGTAAAAACGTAAGTTTGTCAATCTGATCCGTCATGTATTCGGATTAACCGTAATCGGGATCATCCTAGACAAGTGATAAAAATGAGGCAGAACGGCGCCAGGCAGCCCCATTGGGGCGCGAGCCTGTTGGCGATGGAAGGGGCTCTGCCCTGGTTTTGAAATGTGAAGACAAGCGGTCCCTTGGGGCGCGAGCCTTGAGCCGACCCAAGGGGGGCGTCTCCTGGTTTTTGGAAAGGTTATTTAAAACTGTAATTGTGATTAAATAATTTGCAAATGTTGTTTGCATGACTCGAAATAATTACTATTGTGTTAGTAATATTCGTTGTCGGATTTGCAAGTTTATAAATAAAAATGTAAAATGTTTGATTTGAACTAATTATGTTAAGTTCACTTGTTTGTAATTAGTCATGTTTGTCATCGTACTCGGATTAAACCGACATGGTATAAAGAACCAAGGATGATTATGAATTATGACTAATATATTTACAAATGTAAACAAATGAGAAAAATGGTAAATAAAAGAAAGGGGTGTTAAAATACCCATTAAAATGTAATTAACCAACAATATCATCGGGTCACGGAATAAACCGTCATGGTATAAAGAACCAAGGATGATTTTTGTAATGGCCAAAATATGTTTATCATAAAAATGAATTAAAACATTTGAAATGGTAAAAACCGTAAAAGAAAAGAAGTAAGAATACAAGAAAGTGTTGAAGGAAAGACGAACTCAAACACGGATGAGTCTGACCCGAGACCCACAAGAGGAGCGAGCTCCCTTGCATAGCAAGGAGCTTTTGTCTCAGGCCAAAACTCGGTTTTGGCTCGTCTAACCTATATTTGAATCGTGTTATGCATGGTTCATGCTTATAGACTCATAAAAACAGTAAAGACATGAAATAAAGTGAATTGTTTACACCCTCAAACTTACGTGTATTGATGTTTGCGAAATAGACGACTTTAGAGACGGTTTCCTCGTTGTGACTAATCGCGATCAAAGAAGTTTAAAAGAGTGCCTTAAAAAAGGATTTGGTTTTGAAAATGAGTTGAAAATATGTTAATTAAAACATGTTGATTAATGTTGAGTTGGTCGAATGGGTCGGTCGAATGCACAGCGACGGTACCAAACAATATGTGTAAGGCTTGTGTTTACGATCGGTAGGTCGTAAACACGTGTCGATTTTGTGAGTTAGGAAGTCGAGTATAGAAGTTTAAGGGAGATGTGAGGGGCGGATGCTCGCGTGAAGTTTGTGTTGTGCGATGGTGGGTATTTATAGAGAAATGTGGGATGATAGGTCGGTTGTGTTTGCTTAGAGGCTAAGCAGACACCTGCTTTAGGCGCGGGGTACCCTGTGACTCAATAGGATGTGTTGTCCCTTTCGCAAATTTGGATTTTGCATTTGTCCTAACCAATGTTTTGTTGGTTGTGATTTGTGGTCATTGAGGTTTGCTTAGCCGTGTAAGCTTACTCTTGGTGATATTTGGGGTAGGTATTTTGTGTCTTTGACTCGGGTTTGACCCGTGCGAGTCGGAATTTGAATTTTGAGTCGGTTTTTGGCTCGCTGTCGGTTTCAACTCTAAATAGAGTTATTTTAACGGAAATTACATGAAGAAAACATTCATGGCATTAGTTTTGACATTCGAGATTTGGGTTGACTCGGGTTGACTCAGGTTGACTCGAGTTGCGGTTTCTAAGTCGGTTTTGGGTCCGAAGACGGTTTCAACTCTAAATAGTGTTATTTTAATGCAAATGAAGTTAGAAAACTTTTGAAATCATTTTTCATATCCGAGTAGTGCATTAAACCGTCTCATGTATAGCCAATCCACGAGCGCATATCAAAAACACGTTATAGTCCGATCATCATCGGGTGGTTTTTGGGAGGTGCAGATATTGGGTATCTACAGGGTGGGAACTAACTAGGCTCACCCGGTATGGTAGCGGGGAGTAGGGAATGATAGTAGTGTGTTATACTATTACGGGGTGGATAAGGTCACATGGGGAGCCCCAGAGAGTTATCCTTATAGATGCCTTTGACCGTGGATGAGCGGAGGAGACCTAGGGACAGGAGCTGCCACCGGAGGAGGTGTTGGAGCAAGTACATCAGAAGGTGGCACTTTAGGAGTTGGAGGCGATGATGAGATGGAGGAAGACCGTGGCAGTGACCTTTGAGTGGCCTTTGTTTATTTTCATGCTTGTGTTAGTAGACTTGGGTCGGATTTTCATCTTTTTGCGGTCTTTGGATTTTTATTTGGTGATGTAATCGACCATAAGGCCATACTCGTGACTGGTTTTTAGACCTTGTGTATAGGTGATACGTGCCTAATGTATAGTCTTTTTAGCCTATTTCAGCACGTATTTCTATGCATTTCTATACTGTTTTTATGGTATTTTGCCCCGAATTGGCTACTTTGGTGTATTTTGTCCTTTTTGTAGGAATGATCGCGAAAGTAGTGGAACCACACTCCTTTTCGTCCTTTTTGCATGCATTTAGAGGAGACGGGATTGTCCCAGAGTGAGGTACTGCATTTGGAAGCGTCGTGGCACGCATTACGAGGCACTTAGACGCAGACGTGAGCTGAAATGAAGTCAAGTACTCGATCGAGCTCTTTTACAAGTCGATCGAGTGGTTTTCTTGCCCTCTGGTGGTCGATCGAGTGGTTTTCACTCGATCCTTAGCTTGCACAAAGACCCTCTATTCGATCGAGTGCCTTTCTGGTCGATCGAGTAGAAACTGCTGAAGAGTTGCTCGATCGAGTGGTTTTAATCCACTCGATCGAGTGGTTTTTATGGGTTTGGGCTTTAATTATCCCGCGTGATGTTTTATTTCACATAAACTTGTTTTGTTTGCTATTTAAGCATGTATTACTAGGTTAATTAGGATTATCAATCATATTATCAAACTCTCTACTGTAACTTTAGTACGTTGCTTTGCTTTTCCCTACTGTTACTTTACTATGGGTTATTATTGCTCGGATTCAGTTGTTCTTTACGCCGGATTCGCACTGATTATAATCCTTTCTCTCCCTTATTTAATAATAATCATTTGTTGCATTAATTTCTCAATTGTGTTCTTATTTCCCTTTTGCCCTAATTTTCATTATTGCGATTTATTGTTTATTCATTATGTTTTCTGCTGGAAATTTGTCTGCTGTTAGTTTAATCACCGATATGAGTATCTAAACTCCCTTCATGTTGGGATTAGGGGATCTGCGGTAGAAAGATGACGATTTAGTAGATGAATTAGACGAATTAATCACGAGACTCTGTCACTATAGCAATTTAACTATAATTGCCGACCTAGTTGAGTACACGCTTCTATGTCAACCTTTAATCTGGCTAAAATTAATCCTGGATCGAAAGATTGGACTAAATAGGCCTGCTATAAACAGTAGACTACCCTAATGAGGACGAAAGTTAAGTTAGTGGTATTTTAGGATAGAAAGTGGACCGAAAGGACCTTTTAACATCCGTCTCACATTAGTTCGTCTGAATCATTTACAGCTGAGTTATTGGACTACCGTAGTGAACCGAAATCCCGACATGTCCCTCTCTTCTTGATAGTTTAATCGTATTTTATTGCCTTTACTGCTCTTTATTTTATTTCTCTTCTTTTCAAACTTCGTAGTTTAAGAACCAATTTCAATAAACCTCCAATTGTTACCATAAGATTAGAAATAGACAGCTATAGTTACATTACCTCCCTGTGGATTCGATACTCGACTGCCTCTGCTACATTTTAGTTGAGACCGTTAGGTTTTATCTTTGATAGGGTTGCGATAGCCGTGTCAAATTTTGGCGCCGTTGCCGGGGAGGCAATTGTTCAATTTATTAGCTGCTTTATTTTTAGTCCTTTCCAGTCTAAGGGACACCCGTTCCTTAGACTATTCTTATTTTCTGTTGTAGTTTCTTCTTATGCGCAGGTCACAGGGTGGTCCACTACTACCATTCGATCCTGAGATTGAAAGATCTTTGCACGTAAAGAGGAGATTGTTTCAAGATCAACAGTTAGAGGAAGAGTCTAGTTCTCATTCCAACTTTTACGAGAACGAACTCGTTCGAGGACAATCCATCGTCTTCTCCGATTTCCAATTCATCGCTTGAAACCGTTATTTTTCCAGACTTTCCCGAAATGGCCGAAGAAGCGACCATTGCCGTCATTCTGAACCCACAAACAGGATCTTTACAAGGGGTTCGAGCTACCAGGGAAGCCAGAAATTGAGCCAAACCTTCTTACCTTAATATGGTTGAGAAGAATCGTTTGGTGGGGCGCAAACGAGGATGCAAATGAAGCACATGGAGACTTTTATTGATTATTGCTGCTCCATACCCCCACCTGCTGGCGTGACAGCGGATCAGATAAAAGAAACCATGTTCATCTTCTCACTCCGCGATGCTGCGAGGGAGTGGTATAGGGATTTGGACCGAGCTGCTCACGGTATAACTGATTGGAATTCACCGCTTTAGCGTTCTATAAGAAGTACTTTTCTGCATCGAGGACTATTGCCATTAGAGCTCAGATAACGAGCTTCAAACAAGGGCCTGACGAGAACTTTCACGAAGCATGGGTTCGATTTAAGAAGCTAGTGCGTACCATACCGCACCATGGTTTCGAAAAATGGAGCTTGTGCAATCATTTCTATAATGGTCTCGTACGACGATCGAGGGCTATTTTGGATGTCACGCTAATGGCCGATTTGCTGAAAATTTGGGAGCAACCAAGGGGTGGAAGATCATAGATGATTTGGCCATCCATAAGGCTGAATATGGGAACTCGAGAGGAAATCAAAGAAGAGCTGCTGAATCTTCTTCTGTCATTGCGCGCTTGAAGCTCTTACTGCAAGGTTTGACAAGTATGAGCTAGGAGGAGCTTCAAAGGGAGGGATGTATCGGTTAATGCTATGACAGACGGTCCTTTCGTCTCGTAGAAGATGTGGAGGAGAGGGGCATGTCTCGCATCATTGTCCCGATCCTTTTGAGCAATGCGCTGCCTTCCAACACTACAGGCAGAACAACAGTTACTACGAGCCGAATGTCCACCCCAATTTGAGGTGGAGTAGTCGAATGTACTCAATCCCACCGCCCTCCGCATCGCCGTATATTCCTCCACACAAGAATCAACAGGGCTATCGTAAGCCTCCTTCTTTCAACCCTCCTAGCCAAGGTGCATCATCTTCTAGTGGGGTGAGTGAAATGGGTGAGCTTAAGTCCATGATGCAAGCCATATCGAAGCAATTGCAGTTGAATGATCAACAAAATCAACAAAGAAAACGCGTCATTTAAGGCACTTGAGACTCAAGTTGCCCAACTTGCTGCAAATTAATCCTCGAGAAAGCCGGGTCAATTACCGACTCAAAATGAGAAGAATCCACACGAGACGGTAAACCTGATAGAATTGAGAAGCGGTCTTTCTTATGAGGGACCGTATGAAGAAATCAGACCCTAGGGAAGCCATTACGATGGTGAACGATTATACTGTCGAGAAAAAAGGGCTCACGACAAAGGAATTACTCGATCGACTGAAGACTGGTGTTCGATCGAGTAGAATTGAGGATGATAGTGGCCGATCAAGTGATTTTTCCACTCGATCGAGTGAACAGGAGGAACAAATTGGTCGATCGAGTAGAATTCCTACTCGATCGAGTGAAGCAGATAATGAGATTGGTCGATCGAGTAGAAACTTTGCTCGATCGACTGCTGTTGAAGAAGAAACTGCTCGATCGACTAAAGAAGTTGATCGATCGAGTGGTATTGATGACGGGAAGCTTACACGAGAGCCTGCTAGTGCTCGTTTAAGTGAGATATCACCGGAAAGACCTCGTTCTAGAGGTAAGAAGCGTCCGAAGGATACTGAACTTGCACCGGAAGATACGTTGGAAGAGATAAACAAGGGACTCGAGATACCAATCACGGTTCCCTTCCCGAGGCGGCTGCAGAATACCAAAGTTATTCAACAGTTTGGCAAATTTGTCAAACTTTTGAAGAGCTTGGAAGTCTCCGTGTCGTTCACTGAATTGCTGACTAAGGTACCCTCTTATTTAAAGTTTATGAAAGAAATTTTAGCACGTAAGAGGACACTATTAATGACAGTGAGACCGTAGCTTTGACTGAGGTGGGGTCAGCCCTATTTCAAAATAAGTTACCCCCTAAGAAATCAGACCCGGGTAGTTTTTCAATTCCGTGTCATATCGGTATGCAATTAATTGATAATGCGCTATGCGATTTAGGCGCTAGCGTAAGTGTCTTACCTTTGTCTCTGGCTAAGAGACTTGGTTTAACAAAACTGAGTTGCACCAACATGACTGTCCAGATGGCCGACCGTAGTCTATCACGGCCGTTAGGTATAGTAGAAGACGTACCTGTTCAGATCGGGAAGTTCTGTATTCCCGTTGATTTTGTCATCTTAGATATCCCCGAAGATGCACACACCCCTATCATTTTAGGGAGACCATTTTTGTCCACTGCCCGTGCAGTAATAGACGTCAGGGGGAAGACTTTGACCTTTCAGGTAGGGGATGAGGAGCTGATTTGTCATCAGTCCAAGTTTCGGAGAGCTCCCATGCAAGCCCAGCCTTGCAATGCTCTCTCTTCTATTGTTCTTATTATTGACACTCCAAATGAAAGTTTGGAGGATTGTGCCGCTATTGTTGACCCTCCGCCTCAGATTGAGAGCAAAAAGGAGGAAAGTTCGTCTTTTTCCTTCATCACTGCCGTACGGATGAAAGCAAGGATGGGTCACAAGGGACATGGTGCAACCATTATCAATCAAATTGGAATCAAGGATGCCAAAGAAGATGACAGAGGAGCAAGGATTTAAGCAAGTTCGAAACTACATAGACCGGAATTACATTCCCCCTACTGTTTCAAAGGATAATTCAAGCTCATGGAAGATGAAGAGGACAAGGTCGGCGTTCTTTGAGGTGACGTCCTCCATCGAAGAAGCCCACGAAGGGGCTACTGAAATTTGATGGGAATTAAACGGGGAAATGCCCCGTGTAACACCTTGTAATAGACAATTTTTGAATTTCTTTTGAATTTGCTTTATTTCGTTTTAATTAGGACAATTAGTTTTAGACAATTTTTAGCATAGACGTAAGAATATAGACTGTGTTTTTGCGTATTTGGTATTTTGGGAAACTTTTGGATGTGTTTTTATGTAGGTTTGGGGAAGCTTCACGCAATTCAAGGAAGAAAAGACGAAAATTCAAGAGTCTACAAGAGGAAGTCCTCGATCGAGTACTTTTTGTACTCGATCGATTGAAAATATGGTGGATCGAGCTGTTTTTCCAGTCGATCGAGTAAAGCCAAATAAGGGAATGGTCGATCGAGTAACAGTTTACTAGATAGGAAGCTAGAGGATCAACAAAGCTCGATCGAGCGGTTTAAAACCACTCGATCGAGTGGAATTGAGCAGGACAAGGGAGTTTTCTAACTTAAACTCCTTAATTCCTTTTCTAATTCATTCTTCCCTAAATTTCGAATAACACTCCCCTTTTGTGCGATTGATTCCTTCCCCCAATCCCCATTTTCTTGCCCAAATCACCAAATCCGTCACCTACATTTCATTGCTTGCATTTTAATCTTCAAAAGCCCCTTAATTTCATCCCTATTTGTGTCCATTTTCGCGGTTTTAAAAAGGGATTTAGGGTTGCGGTTTTTCGACTGAAAAATCGTTTGTTTTTGCTTAATTCTTGAGGATTATTTGCATTTGTAGGTCGTCTATCATCAAGTAAGTGTTTCTTCATTCCTCTTGCATTTTAATTTCAATTATTTCGAATTTTATAAGGTAGAGGTAATGTAGGGTTTCGAAAATCCATATTCAGTCGATTTTTTTTCGACTTAATTGCTTTTATATGCCCTTAATTAGCTGCTTGATGATCTTATCCCAATTCCTTGATGTTGTTGCTTGCTTAATTTGAATTTTGCGCGAGATTTCCGCGATTAGGGCTCTTAAGTCGACTTTTTCGATCGTCGATCTTTTATCTTTATGTCCTTGCTTTGTTTAACCTCGCTTCTTTCTTACTTACTACCGTTGTTAATCGCTTTTTCCGTCCCCTATCGCCATTACTTGCTGTGAATTGCTTTGGAAATCTTGTACTTGTGAGTCGAATTTTCGATCGCTAGAGTCTTACATGCTTCCATATGCAATTTTCATGCTGTTTTAGCCTCCATTAGCAGTCATTACGTTGTCACATTATCACCACTCATGTGCTGCCATTTTGAATTTGTTGAGGATTGTTGGGAATGCTATGCTGTAGAGTCGATTTTTTCGACTTTTAGGGACTTACATGCTGTCACATGCTGGTTAACGCGTTATTTTAGCCACGGTTAGCGGCCATTCTTTCTTATCATGTCCCTTGCTTTGATTACGGGATGGAGTCTAGTACTTTACCTTCTCGCCGCACCACCTCCAAATCCGTCTTTGAGCGAGTCGGTGGCCCTGCTTTGTTGCCACTAGCTCCACTTTAGTCACCACCGCAGCCCATCTTCCTTGTTTCACTGCAGGGACGCTTTTACGCTCCAGCCAAATTTCACTGGAGCTCGGTTCAGCTACTCCACCACCACTTCGCCACCACTCCTACACCCGGCACACTCACCGCAGCCTCACCGCCTTCGTAGCCGCTTTAGTTCCTTACACACGGTCCGAGAGCGGGCCGCCGCTTATGCGTTCCGAGACGGAGGCCGGGTCGTAGACTAGTCAAAGCTACACCAGCTTCACTACTTCTACCTCCACCACAAATGCCACCCTTCCACAAACTGCCGCCCCCGCTTCGGCTTCTACTTCACCGACTTGCCTACTACATCGAGATGATTCTTGTCCGAGGGGACACTTCCCGGACTCTCACCCGACTACCCGCAGTATTATTCGCCAATGCTTTACATCGCGATAAATTTTATAACCTGCTGAAGTGTGAACATATGCCTTCCCGAATTTAGACAAATCGGCATTAGAGAAACTTGGCCTTTACGAGTCAGTGTGTGATTTATTACGGGTCACGGGGATGCCTGGCCTCATTACCATGAGAGGCCACACCTTCTTAGAGCCGAGTCTCGAGTTTCTCGCTCTTTTACCTTCTCCTCGGGGGCATACGCTATCGACCCCGATCGGCTGTCACTCTCTTTCCTGGTTATTTAACCGGACCTTTCGATGCCCCCGGCCGAGTTTGGTAGGTTGCTAGACCTTACCTCCTCGGTGTGACGTCGACTCGAGGAAGGTTTACAAGGTGTCCGCGGTGCTTGGCCCAGACCCGCTTTCAGGAGCGAAAGCTCCACCAGGTCCACCATCCCCCCGTCCGTTGTTTTCTCAAACTCATGGGGAGATCTATTTTCGGCCGAAAGGAGCCGAATAACATCACGAACTGCAAGCTCTCCATCCTGGGTGGTTACCAGAATGTCGACTGTGAGGGTCCTTTTACCTTCAACTTTGCCTACCTCACCTCCCAAGACCTCCCACCGACCGGGAAGAAGGAGACGGAACCATTGCCGGTGGCATAGCCACCATTCTTGCCCATCGCCTTTTCTCCCCTTGGCCTCGTGACTTGCGCACCTCGCGGGAGAGAGGTCACCGAGTCCGCCCGCCATGCTTGCTCGGCATTGGCTTACCCTGCACTACCGGACTTGGAAGATTGACGGCTCCTTGTCTGTTGACTTACCTTGCGGCGCTCTCCCCCGTCCCGAGCCCTTACCTATCGTGCCAAAGGGCCACCGTCTGCCTGCCTTGCCCTTACTTCACCTTCCGCCTCGTCCATCTCCCTATGAGCCCGCCGCTAAAAAGCGGCGAGTCGAGACTGGAGAGGGGTCTACACCTGCAGGGAGCACCCAGCCTTCCACGGCTACTCCCGATCCGACCCCTACTCCCACTGTTACTACTACTCCTACTCCTGCCCCACCTCCCACCGACTGCACCACCCGCACTTCGGATCGAGCCGGTCTTTTTCCGCTACTTTTAGACCACCTCCTCCTTTGTAGCGCCCACGGTCCAGACCAAGGGGGGCGCGGTTCTGGTCCGATTGAGCTTGCAGAGCGTTAGGCTCGTATGGAGAGGGACTTGGCTTTGACGCTACACCCTCTGTACGAGTACCACTTGCGGAGACACAGACCGATCCTCGAGGGTTGGCCACACCCTTCCTTCTTCCGGTTCCCAGCTGAGGGGTACCCGGTGTCAGAGGACGAGGAGGAGAGCGAGGACCCAGAGGTGGCGGTGGAGAGAGCTCGCGCTGAGGAGCGGGAGAGGATAGAGGAGGCTAGAGACCCGTTGTACCGGGGGGAGGGAGATGGAGATGGCGACGACGACGAGTAGCTACTGGTCTACTCACTTCCCCAGTTTTCTGGCTGGTTTGGGGAAGTTCGTTTTTTGTATGTACCTCTTACTCTTTTTATTTTTTCTCCTTTATTTTTATTTTGTTGGTTGTATATTCCCGTTCCCCCAGATTTCTGCTGGTGTATGCTGGAGGACAACGAGGGCGTTGTCCGTTTTGGTTTGTGGAGGGTATTGCATCCTTTTGAGTCTGCATCTGCATTTGTTTTGCATTCACGTTTACTTTTTAGCTTGCAATGTTCTTTATTTTCCAAAAAAAAAAAAAAAAAAAAAAAATCCAAAAGATTTAGAAAAAATAGAAAAATTTCACGTTTATTTTTGCATATAGGTTGAGTCGGAACGGTAGATTCCCGTGATGAAATTGCACTATAACTTGTCATTTTACTTGAGCCTTGCACTTTTATTGATAGTTATTAGCTTTGTCATACGCATAATCTACGAATTTCTGTTCAAATATAAGCTGACTGTTTAGACTTGACCTATAAATTGGCAAACTACTTAAAAATTCTGAGTTTTAGAGCCTTAAACTGGTGTCATTCATGACCAGTTCATTAGGAATTTTGAGAGTAGTTCTCCTTGCATAACATGTTCATCTCATTTGCACATTTATGACATTCAATTTCTCGTCAAATGCACATATTCGGGTTTGTGGTTGGTGTCACATGCAGGGAGGGTCTTGCAAATTCCCCTTTCTTTATATCTTTCACCCATTTAGCTCCACATTAGCCAAAACTTGCCTTTTTGACCCATTAGCTACATTCCAAACTAAGCCTGCCTAGTCAAGCTAGTTAGTATGTTCTTTTGTGGTATGTTTTCCACTGCAGTTTGGTCCGTAATTCTTGTTTGGAGTTGGTGTTTGTATTAAGGAAGGAGGAAAGAAAAAGGAAAAAGTATTGAAAAGAAAAAAAAAAAGAGAAAGAAAACGTGAAAGAAAGAAAGAAAAAAAAAATTGAAAAACAGAAAAAAAAATAGCTGGAACGAAAAAAAAAATGAAAGAAAAAAAATTGTGAAAACAGTTGTGCCCTCTTGTCAGAGTTGAGAAGATGTTTGAAGGCGTACAATCGGAAAAGATTGTTTATTTCAGTTAGTTGTTTCATACGGTGTTTTTAAAAGGGATGTTTGTGACCGTCTGACTCCTCCGTTCTATCCCATTTTTTTGAGGATATTGTGCTTTGAGTCTAGTGAGTTTTGTGCCAAGTGAAGGGCACTTGTACTTAGTTTTTCAGTCAGTTGAGATCCGGATGGTTTCATTATGGTCTTGTTAGGAGCTAGCTTGACTCTTTTACCTCCACTTTTCCATAACTTGTTTTGCCTTTTCTCACCTGAACCTCACTATTCCCATATTATTTGCAAACCCTCGGCTGTGACGGACATTATCGGTTGGAATTTGTGCATTAGTACTTGAATTGTCTTTCATTTTTGTTGCATGCATGCTATGTAGGTCGCAGTTAGGTGAGTGACCGTCTTTTCTTCTCTCTTTTACATACAACATTTGCCCTTTGCTTCATGAGAGAAGAGTGACAACGAGAGAGTCCAGTTTTATTGGTCTTGTAAGGTCGATAGGTCAGCTTTATTTCTGAACAGCTTATAATTCGTTTGCGTATTGACTGCTTGGCTTAAACTGTTGATTTTTGTTGCATTAAATTGGTTCAAGTAGACAAGTTAAGCTAGCTCTGAGTTATCATTTTCATTCCATTAGTTTAGTTTTGAGTTTACTCGAGGGCGAGTAAAGGTTTGGTTTGGGGAGATTTGATACGTGCCTAATGTATAGTCTTTTTAGCCTATTTCAGCACGTATTTCTATGCATTTCTATACTGTTTTTATGGTATTTTGCCCCGAATTAGCTACTTTGGTGTATTTTGTCCTTTTTGTAGGAATGATCACAAAAGTAGTGGAACCACAATCCTTTTCGTCCTTTTTGCATGCATTTAGAGGAGACGGGATTGTCCCAGAGTGAGGTACTGCATTTGGAAGCGTCGTGGCACGCATTACGAGGCACTTAGACGCAGACGTGAGCTGAAATGAAGTCAAGTACTCGATCGAGCTATTTTACAAGTCGATCGAGTGGTTTTCTTCCCCTCTGGTCGTCGATCGAGTGGTTTTGACTCGATCCTTAGCTTGCACAAAGACCCTCTATTCGATCGAGTGCCTTTCTGGTCGATCGAGTAGAAACTGCTGAAGAGTTGCTCGATCGAGTGGTTTTAATCCACTCGATCGAGTGGTTTTTATGGGTTTGGGCTTTAATTAGCCCGCGTGATGTTTTATTTCGCATAAACTTGTTTTGTTTGCTATTTAAGCACGCATTACTAGGTTAATTAGGATTATCTATCATATTATCAAACTCTCTACTGTAACTTTAGTACGTTGCTTTGCTTTTCCCTACTGTTACTTTACTTTGGGTTATTATTGCTCGGATTCAGTTGTTCTTTACGCCGGATTCGCATTGATTGTAATCCTTTCTCTCCCTTATTTAATAATAATCATTTGTTGCTTTAATTTCTCAATTGTTTTCTTATTTCCCTTTTTCCCTAATTTTCATTATTGCAATTTATTGTTTATTCATTATGTTTTCTGCTGGAAATTTGTCTGCTGTTAGTTTAATCACCGATATGAGTAGCTAAACTCCCTTCATGTTGGGATTAGGGGATCTGCGGTAGAAAGATGACGATTTAGTAGATGAATTAGACGAATTCATCACGAGACTCTGTCACTATAGCAATTTAACTGTAATTGCCGACCTAGTTGAGTGCACGCTTCTATGTCAACCTTTAATCTGGCTAAAATTAATCCTGGATCGAAAGATTGGACTAAATAGGCCTGCTATAAATAGTAGACTACCCTAATGAGGACGAAAGTTAAGTTAGTGGTATTTTAGGATAGAAAGTGGACCGAAAGGACCTTTTAACATCCGTCTCACATTAGTTCGTCTGAATCATTTACAACTGAGTTATTGGACTACCGTAGTGAACCGAAATCCCGACATGTCCCTCTCTTCTTGATAGTTTAATCGTATTTTATTGCCTTTACTGCTCTTTATTTTATTTCTCTTCTTTTCAAACTTCGTAGTTTAAGAACCAATTTCAATAAACCCCTAATTGTTACCTTAGGATTAGAAATAGACAGCTATAGTTACATTACCTCCCTGTGGATTCGATACTCAGCTCGACTGCCTCTGCTACATTTTAGTTTAGACCGTTAGGTTTTATCTTTGATAGGGTTGCGATAGCCGTGTCAATAGGCATGGTGATGTCGGGAATAAAACCCTAAAACTTTGCATATTTCTTTACTTGTTGCGGCATTACTACTACAAAAAAAAGACTTAAAGAACTGTTGAAAAAGGCTTTAAAAAACGCCCCTTAGGCGTTCTCCAACCCAGCGTTCTCTAATGTATAGAGAACTTGTGAGAGGGCGTTTTATATGCTATACAATAGAGAACGCCTATGGTGCAAGGCGTTTTTGTTTTTATGCACAATAGAGAACACCTACAAGTGAGAGGCGTTGTATTTCCTGTACCTTAGAAAACGGTTATCAAGGACGATAGCTCTCTATCACATATAATAGAGAACAATCGAGATAGATCACAGTTGTCTACCTTTTTTCTTTTTTTTTAAAAAAAAAATACTTTTTAATATTATTATAGGAATCATGCTTGTATATGTTGCCACTGTAATGAAAACCTGTACAATAATATATTTGTGACGAAGTAACCCAAACTAGAGCCTCGAACTCAAAAATCAGAAAAGTTCCAATAAAGACAAATTTGAGCTAATGCTCACAACATTGTCACCAATTCAATTTGCCAAAAGCGGCTACATTTTATATTTTTGGTCACCAAAAAAGTACATCATTGGCCAATAAAGCTGATACCCGTCGTGAGGTGTCAAAAATAAATTTATAATCTCCAACTACAACTATAGCTAGCGGCAGTCGGGTCAAACCACAGAGAGGCAGACGTAATTTCTAGTTGTTTAAATTCGGTCTAAGGTAACAATAAGATGGGGGTTTGATTGGGTTTGGTCTATAGCTAATAACAATAAAAGAAATATAAACTAATGAAATATATAAAATCAAGTATAAAAAGAGGTACTAGGATGGTCGGTTCGTTATAGTTTCGGCGGCAGCATACTAAACAGGTCTATGTCAAACACATGAGGCGGGAAATAAAGAGGTCCTCTCGGTCCACTCTTAACAAATAGCATCTTTCGATCTCGCTATAGGTCCCTAATATCACTAATACTAACTTTCGTCCTGAAAAGTGATTTACGGTCTAAACTTTACCTATCTTTCGATCTCAGCGTATTTTAGTCATTTTAATTGGTGATATAACAACTGTCCCTATCTCTCGATCTAATGGGTCAGTCATATCCTAAGCATTCAACTAGTCGTGTGCACTCGATTCGTCGAATAAAGAATTAAAACAATTAAAACGAAAATAAAACCTCACGTGGTCAGTCGATCGACCAGGTATGGCGGTCGATCGACTGACACGCGATTCAGGCCGTGTTCATTATATTGCCGCCTACACTACAATTCCCCTACATCCTAGCACGAATAATTTAGCTACTCATACTAAGAATGGTAACAACAATAATATTGATGAAATAAACAGAAGAATTCATAATTAAAACTACGGAACAAAAGGCTAGTATAAAACAATAATTATGGTTTCGGGAACTAACTAACAATTCTATATCTATGAATGCAATAAAGATGAACTGAAATAAGAAGAATACCAAGATCGCAGAAGAATTGTAAAGGAAATGATTGAAAGCACAAACGAAAATCCAATGCGAAATAGTATCCCGAACCCTAATTATTAAAGCTAATGAAAACTCAATGTAAAACGATGAAAACGGATGAATAATCGATGTTCTAGGTTACGTTATATAGAACGTATACGTAACATAATTCCTAAACCTAATAACTCATGGGCTTGATAAATCTCGATCTTTAAATTCTCGTCTGGAATAGCGATTTGGTCGATAGACTAAGAGTGGCGGTCGATCGACCGAATGGCAGTGTACAGTAGCTTCTGGAACCCGCAAGCTGGTCGATCGACTGAAGGTAGTGGTCGATCAACTGCTTTAGCTACTACTTGACTTTCATAATCTCGTGGATTTGTCTTTTGGGCCTTGGATTTCGCACCAAGCTCGTTCCTTAAGCGAATACTTCACGTCAAATGCAATGCAGGATACTCGGGGACGGATTTAGCTCGATTTCCCCTGGATTCTTCACATTTCTGCAATAATGTACAAAAATACGGAAGTAAACGGGAATAGGGAGAAATGTAGCATAAACTACATGAATGAGCTCTGAAATGCGTGTAAAATGGGATGTAAAACATCATATAAAGACACGCATCAAACTTCCCCAAACCAAACCCTTGCTTGTCCACAAGCAAGAACTAGACTCGATCCTAAAACCTAATGGAACGAGTTTAATATCAGAGCGAAATGCAACATGTAAAGCCTGAACGAATTTAATGCAATAACTAACAATCAATTAGCAATGCGAATCATGCAAACGAGTTATGTAGTCGTTAAAAACCGCTGAACCGTCAATTGTAGAGACTTATCAAATCGGACTCTCACGGGTCGCTCAAATCTCTCATAAGCACAGGTGAATATAAGAGGATAGAAATAATTCATTTTGTAGAGACTCTCACCTAACTACGACCTATGAGAACATGCTTGCAGTATAATATGAAAGTAATCTCTATAACCGTTCATATGCATTCCAACCAACAAATGACCATGACACATGCCGAGGTATATATGGAATATGTGAGGTATGGGTAAGAAGAGGCAAAACATGTATGGAAAATTGGAGGTACAGGTGATCAAGCTAGTACCCAAACGGAACCACATGGCAACATCCTTCTTCTTGCTCAAAATCAATTGATACGGTGCGATGCTATAGCAAGCACAAATCTCACAATCTCCAGGTATAAAAGTAATCAACTAACTCCCCATAAGATATGAATAATACATGGGAGCAAAAATCGCCATAAGATAAAGCTTGAATTATACGAAATTGATTCTTTCTTTTTTCGAACCTCGGTCGATCGACCTATGATGTCACGATCGACCGCTTCAACAAGATGAGAACCTCTTTTTCTCTTTTTGAATCATTTTTCACTTCTTTTTTCTTTCTTTCCTTTCTTTTCATTCTCCCAATAACATCTCAAATAAGAGCAAATGCTACCAAAAACTAAGTAACAATCCCAAGAACACGGACTACTAGCTTGACAAAGGACAGGCTAAATGTAGGATGTAGTAATGGGATAAAAAGGCTATTTTTGGCAGTATGGAGCTTATGGGCAAAACGAAAAAAAGGGAAAGCTCTACCACATGTGTCAACTAACCACAAACCGAATGCATATAGGTATTAAGCAGATTAAGTTCATATTTATGCACATTTATGTAACATGTCTCATAAGGAGTAACTACTCACATCCTAGATAAACTGGTCATAAATGTCACCAGTTATAGGCTCTAAATCTCAGAAATATGATGTAGTTTGCCAATTTTCTAAGTCAAGTCTCAATTTCAGCAAGAAATTTAACGAAAACTCGTAGATATGCACTTATATGATTCTACTAATAACATGTTAATCAAGCAAGGCTTAAGCATAAACAAATGCAAATGCAATATCATCCTTGAAATACTACCGTTCCGACTCGACCTATATGCTAAAATAAACATGCATTTTATTGAAAATTTTGAAAATTTTCAATTTTTTGGATTTTGTATTTTTTTTTGTGTAAAAATATAAAATGAAATAAACAATGCAAAACATAATGTAAACGTGAATGCAAGCAAATGATATGCGACGCAAAAACCTTCCCCAAACCAAATCGCACAATGTCCCCATTGTGCAAAATCATGTAATGAAGAAAAGAGAAATGGGAATTTGCGAGAAAATTTAAACAAATAAAACATGAAGTAAAGACTTAGAAACTCACAAGACTTTTAAGCGCAGCAAAGGAAACCTCCCCAAACCAGCGTGAGCTAGGAGGTTTCAAGAGCAAAGTGCTACTCATAAGTACCTGAAAAGACAAACAAAATACCACGCATAAAATCGAGAAAGCAGTGATGAAGCGGTATTATGTGCAAAATTGAGAAAAATAGAAGAAATAAATAGTGACGGAAGATAAAGTGGATTAGAAAACTCCCTTAGTTCCGCAAATAGACCAAACATAGCAGGAGAGAGGTCGTAACAGGTATAACAGTGCAGGTCGTTCGATCGACCGAGGTGAAAGGAACAAGAGCTCCTGAAATCTGCACAGACCGATCGACCACTCGAAGCCGATCGATCGACTGAAAATACTGCTGTAACTTCTTATTTCTTCGTGTTTGCTCAATTATTTGAGCTAATGAGGTCTAAAAACCTGCAAGTGCACAATAATACGCGCCCAAAATTGCGCAAAACCAAAAATAAAGTCTAAAGCGTATAAAATCCTAAGCAAGCAAAATAAAATGCGAAGTTTCGCGCACACAAAAGCAATAAAAAGTGTCTTACAAAAGCAAATAAAAAGTTTGGAAAACATGTGATCAACTAGTAGTTGATCAAGAACGGCCACGGAATGGCCCACTTCGTCGGCTTCTGGCTACTAGAGGTAGCCTCAATGGTGCTTATCTTATCAGCTGCACCCTTCTTAGCTTCCACGTCCGTATGGCTCAACGGATCAACACTTTCATCATCTCCCCAGTCAATAATCTCTTCTTGCTCATCAAAGTCCAAGTCGGACTCCGTTACTTTGATTGGCTCGTCATCAACTTCCTCATCAGAGGCATAGCTAAGGCAACCAAGACCTCCTCGTGAAATGATTGGCTTCTTCACAGGTAGGGTGACTTGCAGCTCTTCCTTCCCCAAACCAGCTCCTGTAGTATCAGAAATAGACATATCTTCCTCCAATTTGCTCCCAATCTGGGTGGAGGGGTTACAACAGGAATAGAGATAGGCATATCAGGAAGCACAAAGTACGATTTCTTGTCAGAAACCGTATTACAAGTCACAGCCCACATGGGGTCCTTCTTCTTAGCAGGTTGGGCAAAAACAATAGAATGCTTCCCTACTTTAAAAGTCAAGGTACCCGAACCAACATCTATGACTGCACCAGCAGTGTGCAGAAATGGCCTACCCAAAATAATTGGAATATGGGCATCCTCAGGCATGTCAACTACGACGAAGTCAACAGGGAAGAAGAACTTCCCTATTTTCACGGGGATGTCCTCTAAGACTCCTATCGGCTCGACCGCAGATCGGTCAGCCATTTGTACTGTCATGTCTGTCACTGGGAACCTAGTCAATTTGAGCTTCCTAGAAAGACTCAGGGGCATTACACTTATACTAGCTCCTAAATCACATAATGCCTTCTCAATAGAGAAGGTACCTATATTGCAAGGAACAGAAAAGCTACCCGGGTCCTCTAGCTTATAGGGTGCAGTGTGAGACAAATAAGAGCATTACTCATTGGTTAATGCGACAGTATGCACATTTTCAAGTGACTTTTTCTTAGACAAGAGTTGTTTCATGAATTTAGTATAGGCATGCACTTGATTAACTAACTCAAGGAAAGGCACTTGTACATTCAAGCTACGAATAACTTTTTCAAATTTGTTGAAAGATACCTGTTCCTTCGTCGGCACTAGCCTTTCCGGATATGGGGCTGTAAGAAGTAGCTTAGCCCTCTCCTCTAAATCGCGCATGCCGGTATCCGTGGACTTAGGCTGGAAGTCCACTACTTTCTCCTTGTTGAAGCTTGAACCCTCTTCAGACCGTTGTAAATGTGAACCATTGATCGACATCGGGTCGTACTTCGGAACCGGGACTGAACCATCAGCATTCTAGTCTTTCCCCAATATTTTCGGGACTGTCGTGCCCCGAAACAAATGATCCCTCAAGTTGTCGGGCATCGAAGGACGAAAAATCTCACTATCAGCAGCGATCTCAGTCGATCGACCAGTGATGTCAGTCGATCGACTGAGATGAAAAGGACCAGAAGCTCCTGTAACCGGCACTTCAGTCGATCGACCGGGTATGTCAGTCGATCGACTGATATACCTGGTAGACGCCTTTTTCTTTCCTTTGCTCGTTCCAGCTTTGTTTTGACTCGGTTTTGCCTCATCATTTGCAGCATCATCCTCGACCATAGCAGGCCCCTTCAGGGTAGACCTACTCCTTAAAGTTATGGCATTTAGGGTCTCTTTCTGGTCAGTTTGAGTCGGTAAGTGTCCCGGAGCTCGAGTGGTACTCTTGCTAGCCAACTGAGCAATTTGGCTCTCTAGCATCTTCATCCCGGCCTCTCTAGCTTGGGACTCCTTCAGCAATAAGTTCTTCAACTCGGTGAACTCAGAATTTTGGGATTGTTGCTGCTGCTGAGGAATATACGGAGGTTTTTGATATGGTTGTTTGTGTGGAGGCATATATGTTTGCTGCTGCTGCTGTTGTGGAGGTTGAGTCGGATTCAGGACATTCTGGCTAATCCACCTCAAGTTGGGGTGGATATTCGGCTCATAGTACGTGTTTGTTTGCCTATAGTGTTGAAAGGCAGCACAAGACTCAAAGGGGTCAGAACAATTCTCCGAGACATGCCCCTCAGCTCCACATCTTCTACAGACGAAAGGACCGTCTGAAACAGCGTTAACATGGTACATCCCTCCTTTAAAAGCTCCTCCTAACTCATATTTGTCAAACCTTGCAGTGAGAGCTTCTAATGCAGCAACAGAGGAAGATTCAGCAGCTCTCCTCTGGTTTCCTCTCGAATTCCCATATTCAGCCTTATGAGTGGCCAAATCATCAATGATCTTCCACCCCTTAGTCTCTCCCATGTTCTCAAAGAAATCGGCCATTGGTCTGAGATCCAACATAGCCCTCGATCGTCATACGACCCATTATAGAACTGATTGCAAAGACTTCATTTTTCGAACCCATGGTGCGGTATGGTTCGCACCAATTTCTTGAAACGGACCCATGCTTCATGAAAGTTCTTATCAGGCCCTTGTTTAAAGCTCGTGATCTGAGCACTAATGGCATTCGTCTTTGAGGCAGAGAAGTACTTTTTGTAGAATGCCAGGGCTAAGGAATTCCAGTCGGTGATCCCATGGGCGGCTCGGTCCAGATCTCTATACCACTCCCTTGCAGCATCACGAAAGGAGAAAATGAACATGGTCTCCTTGATCTGGTCTTGGGTCACACCGGCCGGCGGGGGTATAGAGCAACAATAATCAATAAAAATCTCCATATGCTTGGCTGCATCTTCATTTGCAGCTCCCCCGAACTGGTTTCTCTCAACCAGATTAATATAGGAAGGCTTTGGCTCAAATTTTCTCGCCTCCCCAGGTAGTTCGAATCCTTTGTAGAGATTCGCAGCTGTCGGCTCTGAGTGACTAGCAATGGTTGCTTCTTCAGCCATGACTGGAATTTCTATGAGAAGTGACTATCTCAGCTGAAGAAGTAGAGGCAGGAGATGTAGGTGGATCTCCTTCGAACAGAGCGTTCTTGTAGTAGCTTGACAGAGTACTCAGCTCTTCCTCTGTCGGTAATACCCTTTGTGATCGTCTCAACTCGTGCAAGGATTTCTCGATCTCAGGATTGAATGGTACTAGTTCACCACCCTATGACCTGCGCATAAGAAGAAACTACAAAAAGAATATAAGAAAAGTTTAAGGAACGGAAGTCCCTTCAACTAAAGAAAGACTAATAAAAACAATTAAAAATTAGAACAATTGCCTCCCCGGCAACGACGCCAAAATTTGATACCCGTCGTGAGGTGTCAAAAATAAATTTATAATCTCCAACTACAACTATAGCTAGCGGCAGTCGGGTCGAACCACAGAGAGGCAGACGCAATTTCTAGTTGTTTAAATTCGGTCTAAGGTAACAATAAGATGGGGGTTTGATTGGGTTTGGTCTATAGCTAATAACAATAAAAGAAATGTAAACTAATGAAATATATAAAATCAAGTATAAAAAGAGGTACTAGGATGGTCGGTTCGTTATAGTTTCGGCGGCAGCATACTAAACAGGTCTAAGTCAAACACATGAGGTGGGAAATAAAGAGGTCCTCTCGGTCCACTCTTAACAAATAGCATCTTTCGATCTCGCTATAGGTCCCTAATATCACTATTACTAACTTTCGTCCTGAAAAGTGATTTACGATCTAAACTTTACCTATCTTTCGATCTCAGCATATTTTAGTCATTTTAATTGGTGATCTAACAACTGTCCCTATCTCTCGATCTAATGGGTCAGTCATATCCTAAGCATTCAACTAGTCGTGTGGACTCGATTCGTCGAATAAAGAATTAAAACAATTAAAACGAAAATAAAACCTCACGTGGTCAGTCGATCGACCAGGTATGGCGGTCGATCGAATGACACGCGATTCAGGCCGTGTTCATTATATTGCCGCCTACACTACAATTCCCCTACATCCTAGCACGAATAATTTAGCTACTCATACTAAGAATGGTAACAACAATAATATTAATGAAATAAACAGAAGAATTCATAATTAAAACTACGGAACAAAAGGCTAGCATAAAACGATAATTATGGTTTCGGGAACTAACTATCAATTCTATATCTATGAATGCAATAAAGATGAACTGAAATAAGAAGAATGCCAAGATCGCAAAAAAATTGTAACGGAAATGATTGAAAGCACAAACGAAAATCCAATGCGAAATAGTATCCCGAACCCTAATTATTAAAGCTAATGAAAACTGAATGTAAAACTGATGAAAACTGGATGAATTATCTGATGTTCTAGGTTACGTTATATAGAAAGTATACGTAATATAATTCCTAAACCTAATAACTCATGGGCTTGATAAATCTCGATCTTTAAATTCTCATCTGGAATAGCGACTTGGTCGATCGACTAAGAGTGGCGGTTGATCGACCGAATGGCAATGTACAGTAGCTTCTGGAACCCGCAAGCTGGTCGATCGACTAAAGGTAGTGGTCGATCGACTGCTTTAGCTGCTACTTGACTTTCATAATCTCGTGGATTTGTCTTTTGGGCCTTGGATTGCGCACCAAGCTCGTTCCTTAAGCGAATACTTCATGTCAAATGCAATGCAGGATACTCGAGGACGGATTTAGCTCGATTTCCGCTGGATTCTTCACATTTCTGCAATAATGTACAAAAATACGGAAGTAAACGGGAATAGGGAGAAATGTAGCATAAACTACATGAATGAGCTCTGAAATGCGTGTAAAATGGGATGTAAAACATCATATAAAAGACACGCATCAAAAGCATCTCATGCATCATCATACTTAGTACGAAAAAATTCTGGAACTTTCCTATCGAAAAAAAAGCCCTATGATACAAAGTATAGAAACGAAAAAAATACCATCAAGCTACAACTCAAAAAGATCATCATCGTCGTCGCTACCCGGCTGATGATTTTCAGTAACATATGAAATCCACATCTCCCTAAGCTCGTCAATCATTTTTTGAGAATAAGTGAAAAGAGCTTTATCAAAATTCTACAATAATTCAAAACAAAACTATTGTGAGGAAATTAACAAATTAAGGGGTATACCCACACTTGTATGTTAAGGAAAGAGCGTATACAATGCCTTGTCAGGAATAAATAGCTGCCTGGATTCTATTATCTCAATCATGTAGCGACACACATAATATCCACAATCATTTGTGTCTGGTGGTTGACGAGGGCACTATTTCACAAGAAAAAAAAAATTGTCATCCATCACTTATAATAAATTGCGTTAACCCAATATGTTTGAAGTACTATAAAAATACATCTAAAATACAATACCTCAATTTTTTTCCACTTAATATAGGGATTCTTCTTCATTTTTATGATATCCTTTCTGTGTTCCATGCTAAACTTAATGATCCCCCTTGATAATTTTCAAATGTTAAGCCAAAAAAAAATATTATACTTCAAGTCAACTATATATAAAGCTATTTAGGGGGTTTAGGGTAATACTCAGATATAAGTCAAACATGTAACATACTTGTTGATTATGTTTTGAGAAAATTCCCGACGTTCATTTTTTGCTCTTGCTGGATCTAGCCAATGCACCAATCCAACCCATGGACAAATAACAGCCAACATCCAATGTAAACTACACATAAAAACAAATAAAAGATATTGGGATACAACAAACGGATTAAAGAAATCAAGCTAGTTATTACCATGCCCATCTTCTCTCACATATAAATCTAACATGTCAAAAAAATATCAATAAAATATATAACTATTACAAATACTAAAGAAAATTAGTTACCCTTCATGATAAGGCGCAAAAAAGAGTTGGTTTTTGTTTTTGCCATTATTGCACGCAAAGACCCTAAATAAATAATCGGATCGATCATCTTCATTCTCCATCGGAATTAGCAGGGATAGATAGTTCGAGTCATAAAATCCATATAGCCCCGAGATTCCTTCAGTGTGAACCATATCACTCACATACCTTGAACATTGAAAAACATTAACTCATCCAAAAAATAATAATTTATACATTTTAGTGTAAATATCAAATTACAACATACACTTACATCATTAAAATGAAGATATGAGATGACAATCTTCCTTTGAAAGCACAAATCAAGACATTGTTCGATTTGAAAAACTCTAGACGGAATTGTGAAATATTTGGTTTTTCCATTCTTTTTCATTCTAATAGCTACATCCTTGAAAACTTGAAGTAAACGAGTGGTCACCTTTAACTTATCAGCATTAATGATTGTGTACTTTCGAGTGGATGATGTTTGTGAAGATGGAGAGCGTGGATGTGCTGAATTGAATTCCATCGGGGCTTGCTCATTCTCCTTGACATATAACAAATATAAAATTATTTATTTAGAATATAAGAATGGTTGCGCAAAAACAAGCAAATAGAACATTAACAAAAGACAGACCAAAAATAATTCACTTAAATTTGTAATGCAAATAAACAAGAAAACCATAAATGGAAAGGTTAACATACAAAAGATAAAATTATACATGGGTAATGGTTACGTTACCTCTTGTATAAGGAAAATCAAGTGTCCTGGCCAAATAAAAAAAATTACCCTTTCCTTGACAAATAAATTTTATTTCCCCTTCTGGACATGGTAAGAGGGCATTCAGAATGATTTCTTCTCTAATACATATTCTAAAAAAACCACTTGGTACCGGTTTGAAATGATGCTTGACCACTTCTCCTTCATTTGGAACATACATTTCACCAACAACAACTATATGGACCTATGTTTCATTCTCAATTGCCAAAGAATACAAGCTATCAACACCCTAGCCAAGTCAAGTAACATTATTAGTTTATATAAAGAAAAAATATAAATCCATATATAAATCTATCTAAATTTACATAGCTGAATATGAAAATTAAATGAGAGCGAGGCACACTCGAATGGCTACTAAAATGCAGAGTCTAATCCATGCGTGTACATTATTTGACACCAAAGAAATATTTGCAAGTTGGAGTATAAACTTGACAGACCAGAGAATGTTGGAGCACAAATTAGGAGAATTATGCAGGCTAATGTTTACCTCTGGTACAACAATCAGTGAGGGATCAAGAAAAATTCTGGATGTAGTAGTTTAGTATCATATAGTAGATTGGAAAAAATGAGATTCAAACACAACGCTATTTAACATTTCACGTTACCTTTGGAAATGGTTGATCCGTAACAATTTTATCATTTTGCAGCATATCATCCTTAGGCTCAGGCCAAGCAACACGATATGTCTCAGTTTGAACGTCTTTCTCTTGAACCTTATATGTCTCCGCTTGTACGAATTTCCTTTGAAATTTTTTCTTTTTTGGTGGAAATTGGCAGTGGGGACTTTGAAGTTGTTTGTCAGATTGATCATTACCAATAAAACCACCCAAGTCACTCTTTTGGCAAAGTTGAAAGTGGGCATCCTGAAGCCCTTGATAATGACCATCACCAGAGTCATAGTTACTCAACCTATTTCCACCATCACCAGTATCACCAGGTATAACGGTTAATTGTTTCAATTGTTCATAGTTAATTTCACCAGACGCTAAGCAAGACAACAACAATTTATGATTGTTTATCACATCAGCTAATTGTGATTTGACGGTGTCAAGTTTGATTTCCAGTTGGTTGGATGGTGTTGGTTTGTTATACCCAAAGTATTGCTTGTTTGTAACACATGATCCGACACCCCTAACAGAACCACCATTTTCTGGAGTTTTTAGTGCTCTCGCTAGTATATCATTTCACCCAGTGGCATTAATTTCTCCACGAGTTTGTTGATCCTCTAATGCTTTCTAACATTTTCAATGAACAAGAAGTAAAACTATTAGCGTAATTGTGTGACAGCAAAATGAATTATTTGACTTAAACTTAAATATATTTTTCTTACTATTGCTTGAGCAACTTCAAAATCAGCGGGATTGCAAAAGTATGTCTTATCGCCTTCTTGTCTAGAGTGAGCTCTTATCCAAACCAAATGTCGAGGTACATCCTTCTAGGGGACTTTTTGTTTCTGAAGTTCTTTATCCTAACAATTCATATAATTATAAGAAAAAAAAGTCTATATATAATTGTCATAGATAATGTCAATTATGTTAAATAAACTTACAAGCTCTTCTTCATAATACATGTATCCTTTCCGACCTCCTCGATATCTTGAAACTCTCTTTTTTGCTCCTTCTCGGTTCAAGTCACTTAGTTCATTTCCATTGGATGTACATAAATGTCAGTGATATTGTTAAAATAAATATGCATTCATAATATAGAGTATCGAATGATTACCTTAAACTTAGGATCAGTGGATGCATCTATGAATTTGTCCCATTGATCTTGATTTATCCAAGAATATATTGATGGTGGCTTCCTTATTATTTGATTTTTGTTCTCTCCCTTAGAATCATACGTCCAGTCACTTCTTAATCGAGCTTTGAAAGTTCTCCATTGCACACCGGCTTTCCTTAACACATAATCTCTACGTTCGTCTGGCACTTCGAATCCCTTCTGCATAACTCATGAAAATACTAGTGAGAAATAAATATTGCCCAACTGGTCAATACTTCCGACAATAAGAAAATATATTCTCAAACTAAGTGTTAAAAATGATATTACATGATCTTATCGTGATGAAGTGATAAACTTCCTCAATGACATCTTTTGGCACATCGTCCCATTCACAATAATTGATACTCACGCATTCACGAACAACCACACCAATATAATTAGCAAACATGTCCCTGTTATCCCATGCAGGTACTTTATTGCGACTCCATTGTAGGGGTCTTTTAGTTTTGTTCTTAATTGCTTTTCCAACTATTTTAAGTAATGTACGACCCATACAATTCTCATATTCATCTGATGTATCATCAGATCCAGAGTTTGCATCATCATCTTTAGAGATCCTCCTTTGCTTTCTCTTCTTTGCCATCAATCTACACACACGCAACATTTACTATATTTATAAGTATCCATTGATAAATATCCATTGATAAATTATATATTAGTAACTAAGTTAACTAATAAAGACCTGCACGACGACTCTTTTTGGAACATTTTGTATTACTATTTCCTTCATCAAACCAAATCCCTTCTTCGTGGTCACTACGTACATATGTTGATGAATCATCAAGAGTATCATTTATATTTTCCATTTCACATGGTGTTGACCTTTCCTCAAACATAATATTGTCATCATGGTCATTAATGGCATTTTGAGGTTTAAAAGTTATAACAACTGACCTTCTTTTATCAAGTGGGTCAGTCATATAAAAGACCTGCTTAGCTTGACTAGCCAAAATATAAGAATCTTCCTTATGACAAAGTTTGTATAAATTCATTAAAATATGCCCTAAACTATCACAAACAACATTATTGTTGTTTTTAGCCCATTTGCAACCAAAAACGGGTATTGAAAACCTCAAATAATGCAACTCACAAATCTCTTCAATCACCCCATTGTATTGCATTTTACCATACACAGGACAATTGTCCTTAGCACTAGAAAAATGCATTGCTTCAGCTTCAAGAGATACTCCGCTATTTTGCATAGTACTTTTATTTTCTTGATCCCTTGTGTAGAATGTGCTGCCATTAATGACATATCCCGAATAATGTGAGGCAGAAAAATCTGGGCCATATGATAAACTCTTAAGACGGTCAGAAATGGGTTGTGATGATACTTAGAGCTCCTTAATTACTTCATCTTTGAACGAAATACGAAATGATTTGCTATGTTCAGTAGCTAATAATTTCCAATTATCCTTCCGATTTTGAGCTTCCAAGAAGGACATGTGGCGATTGACATAAGGTTGAACTTCATCTTCATTGAATAGAACATATGTGTGAGCCTTGTGCCACTTGTCAAAAGACATGTCAACTTCTCGACAGCCTATGGTTCCCTTACCATCGATTTGGTCATCGTGTGGAGCTCTAGGAAGCCCTATTGTCTTCATATTTCCCAGATGGTCAATGCTATATTCCACAGCTAACTCATAAAGCATCCTCTCAGCAATACAAGCTTCGGGCCGGTAAGCATTCTTGACATACCCCTTGTACGTTTTCATTTGCCTTTCAAAAGCCCATTGAGTTCTCAAGTGCACAGGACCACAAAACCTGATCTCTCTTACCAAGTGAATAGGCAAATGTATTGAGATATCAAAAAAAGCAGGGGGAAATACATCTCTAATTGACACAAAACAACAGCAATTTCAGTCTCCAAAGAATCCAACTCTCTAGGGTTAATGACTTTACTGTATATTGCCTTAAAGAAGAAACACAACCTAGTAATGGCATATCGTACATTTTTAGGCAATATTGAACGAATAGCTATAGGCAAGAGATCCTCCATTAAAACATGGAAGTCATGAGACTTCAGTCCCATAAGTTTCAAATTTTCCATTGAAATAAGGGAAGAAATGTTCGAAGAATAACCATAAGGCACTTTTACTTCCGCTAATGAAGTGCAAAGCTCAAGTTTCTCCTTTTTAGATAGTGTACAGGCCGCAGGGGGCAAATACATCCTTTTTTTCAGTGTCAACAACATGAAGTTCCTTTCTAATATTCAATTTCTTCAAATCATGTCGTGCTTTTGGACCATCTTTTGTCTTCCTAGGGATATTCAGTAACGTCCCAATCAAACTATCAAAAAAATATTTCTCAATGTGCATCACATCTAGAGAATGTCTCACAAATAGGAATCTCCAATAAGGAATGCGCCAAAAACACGAACACTTCTTGTACCCCTTTTTAGGAACTCCACGTTTATTAACTTGTGACTTCCCAAATGTAATTTTAATGTCTTTTACCTTTTCAAACACTTCTTCGCTAGAAAAAACTTTTGGCCGAGTTTCAAAATTTTGTTCTCCATTAAAAGCTTTTATTAGCCTACGATACTCATGATCATCAGGAAGAAACAAACGATGATCATAGTACACCATTTTTCTCGATGACGTTAACCACTTCCCTTTCCAGCCATCTTCACATATACAACAACCGCATTCCTGTTTGACCGAATAGCCAGAAAGATTACCATATGCTGGATAATATTGGATGGTGCAAAACAACATTGCTCTTAAGTTGAACATTTCATTCCGACTGGCATCAAACACTTCTACCCCTTTTTCCCACAACAGCTTTGAGTCATCAATGAGCGGTTTTAAATAAACATCAATATCATTTTCTGGTTGTTTTGGACCAGAGATAATCATTGACAGCATGATAAACTTTCTTTTCATGCACAAGGAAGGAGGCAAGTTATAAGTTACCAACATGACCGGCCAAGTACTGTGGCTGCTACTAGGGGATCTAAATGGATTCATACCATCAGTGGAAAATTGAAGGCATAGGTTTCGTTCTTCTTTACCAAAATCAAGGAATTTTCCATCAATAAATCTCCATTGTGGAGAGTCAGCTGGATGTCTTAATAACCCGTCATCTTTTTTTCGACCAAATTTATGCCATGTCAACTTCTCTGCAACTTCGGGATTTGAATACATCCGTTTAAACATTGGTATTATAAGAAAATACCACAGGACATTAGCTGGAACTCCTTCCTTTTTCTTGTACCTCGACACATTGCACTCAGGGCAAATTTTTAATGATTCAAATTCATCTAGATATAGTATGCAATCGTTTGGGCAAGCATGAATTTTTTCATAACGCAACCCCATAGTGCACAATATTTTTTTGGCCTCATATGTATTATTAGGCAAAACATTATCAGGCAGGAGAATGTCCATCAACAACTCAAGTAACGCAGTAAAACTCTGATCCGTCCAACTATGACCCACTTTCAAATTGTATAGGTTAAGTAGAGCTGATAATTTATTGTACTTGATACAGCCTGTGTATAAGGGCTTTTCAAGATCACTCAATAGTTCCCCTACTATATTAGGATCATTATCAACTATTTTCTCAAATTGATTCATCATGTCTTCTTGTTGAGTATTCGATGAAGTTTGTTTACGTTTTTCACCATGACGATGCCAACAAGTGTATGTTCTATCAAATTCCCATTTTCTAAAATGACGGAGTATTACATCAACTTTTTAGTACATAAGGTTATGACACACATAACAAGAAAATGGCAACTTTTCACGACCTTCACTATTATTCTCCACAACAAATCTAATTTTATTCCATAACTCTAGCATCATATTTTGGGTCCCCCAATTTAGACGTTGTTATCCAATTTCGATCCATTCTAACCTCTATAAGTTTTAAAAAATTGTTAAATAAAAACAGTAGTAAGACACTGAGTATAACTATTGAGTTCTATGTGTGTTAAACATGGGATATACTAATAAATTTAAAGTAAAGTAGAGTCTTCATTTATTAGTAAATTAAATATAGTATCATATAGACAAAGCTTGTCAAAATACTACTGACAAGATTAACACGAATAGATAAAACTAGGGGCCGAATCAAGGCTGGACTACTAGGGCTATAGCGCGAGTATTATCTGAGAGGAAAAATAATATATACCATATAAACTAGTAGAGAATAAGGAAGAGTCTTGTGGTTTGGTGGTCTTGTATGTAGTTTTCACACAACCCACCCGGGTTCTATTCTGTACTAAGATAATTTTTTTCCAATGATTTCGCACAACTACATTATAGCCAAGTAAATTATTTCTTGCCAATTGCCAGTATAGATAATCCCCATTTTATTTCTTAATTTATTTACAAAGTTTTTTTGTTTTTTATCAATTATCAATCATTTTACACCTTCATGGATAACAAGTGAAATATGGTATGGAAAATGTTACATGTATATACTTCCTCCATTAAAAATATAGTGTAAGTATTTTTAAAAAAAAAATCTCATAATTTTTAAAAAAATACGCACATTTTTTTTGGAGTGGTGTAGGAGTACATCAATTTAATTGAATTTAACTGAAACTGTTAGCACAATTTCAATAGTTTGCCATTAAAATTATTAGAACAATTAAAAATTAGCTCCATTCAACGTAAATATTTTAGTAACGATGATATTTAATAACTTGTACTAATTAGTATAACTACTTACATTTTTGGGTCAAATGACTACAAAATTGATAAATTAAATACAATATCTATAAAAACGTTTCAATAAAGTGTCGATTTACCAAGCCTATATTGTACTCCCGTACTCCATATCCCTGAAAAAAATTAGCATGTTCTAAAACGTCAAAATCTAGCCCTAGAAAAATTGAATTCCTGGTTCCGCCCTTAGATAAAACCCAATCATTTAAGACGACACTATCCGTTCTGAGCTTAAGACGGGTCAAGTATCATACAACTTATGTATATAAGACAAATATATTGCTTTTTTCTATGGATTTTTATGTACACAAGTGATATATACTTGACCCGTTTCAAACTTAAGACAGACAGTATCGTCTCAAGGGATAGTTACATAAACACATATATTCACCACACATCTCTGCAATTTAAACAACCTAACCATAATAAAACCAAAACAAAACCCCTGTGAAAATAAACCAAAGTCACATTTTGTGAATGCATTAAGAGTTAACCGTAAAACTTTCTTCCATCAAAATTAAGTTATACCCTAAGTGTTAAGCAATTATGAACAACTCTTAACTCCATAATCTGATGATAGAGACCAAAACTAATACCAAATCAAGAATAAGAAAAGGCACAACGGAAGTACGAATTTACATCACTTATTCACGCATGCCAAATTCACAAATTTAAGAGAAACTACTTTGTAATCCCTAGCAATCATCAAATCAACAACACAATCATTATTACTGCTTTTAAATTAGGAGCAATATGATTATCAAATTGAAAACTGAAATTGGGAATTAGGGCTTATTTAAACAGAAATTGAAAACAAAAAATTAGACAAGAATAACCAACTTACCAATTGAAGAAAACAAAAATGATGAAGGAGACGACGTAATGCAGCACAGTGAATGAACAGGAAGACGAAGCGGCGCGCGAAATTCTCTAGAATAAACACGAAGGAAAGTAACCGCGCATAAAAGAGAAGTAAAAACTAAATAAACTAATAAAGTGTTGTGCGGTAGTATGGAAGTTTAATTAAGGAAAATCTTAGCTTTTTAGTTCTTATTATTCAATATTCAATTAATAAATTAATAAATTAATATAATAATAGGATAGAGGCTTCCTTGTACCAATGATATAGATAATGGTTGTTACCATAGGTGTTCTATATTTTATTTTTAAATAACAGTTTTGTGTATGGAGCGTTCTCTATTAATCTAGAAGACGCTTATCCAATTAAGGTGTTCTCTATCTAGTGCTTATTCCATTTATTGTAGTAGTTCAACCGAATTAGGGAGTATTTTGACTGGAGATACTCGATCGAGTACCATGTATGCTGCATTTAACGAACATTTTGAACTGAGCATACTAGATCGAGTGTGTCAAACTCGATTGATTACCCTACGCTGTACTCGATTGAGTATGCCTAACTTGATCGAGTGCCCCTGTATGTACATGAAGATCGTTTTTCTCCTTTGACTTGGGATCATGGGGGTATTTTTGTTGAGCCATATGTCGTTATTATGACCATTGATATTTACCTTTGTGCTTTCTACTTCTGTATAAGTTGTATCAAGAAAGTATGCAGTAATTGTGGTTCCATGTGGTTGCTAAATTTTGTTTAGTCATTTGGCGACCATTTTGGGATGGGTTATGTTGACATTGAGCTTGCCGCGATGGAATCATGGTATCACATAGGCGAGTTGCCTTTCCATTTATATGTATACCGCGTAGTATTTGTTGGGCATGACATATTCACTTTTGTGTTGTAGGTTTTAATCTTCTATGTTCATGCGGATGCATGCTAGTCTTGTAATGTCGAGGGATAGGTTGTGGTCCTCGTTTTATGGTGATATAGGTCGTCTTAAAGGTGAACTTCGGGGACGAAGTTCCTTTTAAGAGAGGAAGAGTAATGTCGCGCGTGAAAATGTTAAAACAAAAAAAACGTCTTCTTTTAAGTAATTTATTTGTTGTTTAAGTGATTTAATCATTTGTTGAATAATTTAGTTGATGTTATGAAGATATACATTATGTTGAGTAATTTAATTGTGTTGAATTCGTGTGGTATAATGGGATCAGTAGTAGTTTTATCTATGTATCTATTCGATTGTTAACA
This sequence comes from Silene latifolia, assembly GCF_048544455.1. Taxonomy (NCBI): domain Eukaryota; kingdom Viridiplantae; phylum Streptophyta; class Magnoliopsida; order Caryophyllales; family Caryophyllaceae; genus Silene; species Silene latifolia. The sequence goes on from NC_133538.1 coordinate 108,985,341, forward strand.
CTTGAATGGTGACTCGTGATGGAGGTTGTGTTTTGGATAGTTATATTCGCAAGAAAGGATGATGATGATTAGTCGGCATGGGAGGTTTGGTGGTATGTGTTAGGGGTGAAGTCTAGGGATATGTTTATAGTGGTTCTTGTCGGGTTAGTTGTTAGTCACCTTGGCTTCGGATATACTATCGGGTGTTGAGAGGCGATGAGTTGAACTTCGAGGACGAAATTCGTTTTAAGGGTGGAAGACTGTAATACCCGCCCTATTAGGGACCCGTTGACTACCTGTTGACTAACCTTTGATACGTGGTTGAGCTCTTGGAACCTTTCATACAAACGGACTTCGAACTTGGTGATCTTAGGGAATGGGAACTCGATCTAGCGCAGGCCACTCGATCGAGTAACTTAGTGACTCGATCGAGTAGAGGCTACTCGATCGAGTAGGTTCCATACTCGATCGAGTATGGCGGGTTTAGCGTTAAGATATAAATCGTGAAGTTGTAAACCCAAATCAGTTTTCATTTTCATTTCTCCCAAAACATAATCGGCGACACTTCTTCTCCCTCACCATCTTTCAACCTTTTTGGGATCCCTCACACTTGGAGACACCATGGAGACGGAGTCTTGAGTCCGGTCGCGGTCTTGTCGCTGGAATGTCAAGCATTGGTAAGTCATCATCATCATCCTTCGGTTTTGTTATGGTTATGGTTGTTAGGAATAAGGGTTTCCTACTGGTTGTGATAGGTGTTGGTGGGCGTTGCCTTGCCTTCATATGGATGTATGCGATGTTGGCTGCTCATAGCTAAAGGTAGGTTTTCCTACTCAGTATTGTTGATTAGTGGTTGTGTGTATTGCGTGGTAATTCTTATTGTGTGGTAGTATGATTGTGTATGTTCGGGGTGCGTCTGTGGCTGAGTGGAGTCATCTTTGGGATTTTTACAACCATTTCAAAACACCTTTTTACGCCGTTATAATCGCCGCGTCTAGACACGGATTTTAACCCGTTTCGCGCCAACAATGGCTCTTTCAAAACCCGAGGAAAGCACACACCCTTTTCTCGAGACACTTTCGAGATCCCGAGGACCATACACCATCCCCGAGACCTCTTCAAACATTTCAAACCCGATTTTCAAAACATACAATTTTGAATTTCAAAAACCGTCTTGGGAAATAATACATTATTTTCCGACCCGACTCAAACTCAAAACTGTCTTTTTCAAACAAACTTAAGAAAAACCTTTGAACTGACCGACTTGCGGAGATCCCTATCTTCGGAATCCGTCCACAAAACGACAAATGAATCTTTTTGAAAATTTCTATTTTCGAAAACTTCAGTCCACCACTCCAATTCCGCCTCGCGTCTATCGAGTCGAAGCAAACGTACTTATGGATATTTACTTATGAGTCGTCTCACCACGAGACTTGTCCAATGGCATCACGCCGTTACGTTGGACGCATGTCAAAAGTTCGGTCAACACCGTCACGTCATAAATCGAGTCAGCTCCGAGGCACCACACACTCATCCTCATCTTGTTGAGTCTGATCTTTGTCTCGTCCTTTGTGTTGTCTGCGTTCAGTCTTTGAAACGTGTCGGATTAAGTTGTAATGTGAGCCATTTTTCTGCCTCAGAACCATGGCCTTGTTTTCAACTTCGTCCAATAACAACAATGTTAACAACAGAGATGTCACAACTGCTCAGCTAGCTGATGGACAAGAGTTGGTCGTCACACATCCAATCAAACACATTTATATTCTCAACAAACAACTAGTTAGCAGTAAGTCGAGGTCGATCCATGGAACGGTGTGCTTTAGGTTCTAAGTCTATCTATCACAATTTATGCTAGTGTCACAATTTGTTTGGGTTTGTAGTTGTATTCTAGACTAATACAAGCAATAAAGTAAAACAAGCAATAAAAGAAAGGATGTAAACAAATGATTAAAAGTACTAGGATATCATGGGTTCATAGGGGTTTCATGGGAGTTAACCATACAAACATGTTTACAAAGTTTCAAGCAATTAATTTTGTAAAAGAACCGAGTTGGTGTATGTCTTACGGTTCTTAGGAAGAGTTGCGTCCCGGAGCCGAATCGATTAGATTGTAACCCACCTACAAGTCAACTTACATTCCTCCTAATCACTTCTATGCATGATCTAACTAGACTCGAGTTGGTTTATATCTTACAAATTAAGTTGAATAGATAAGAGATGGTTGTAAATGCAAGGATTCATAGGCTTAGCATTTCATCAAACATAACATGTGCATAGGTTGACATCACAACAAGCAAGCAAATTAATTATGGAAACATATTGGATTAAGCATGATTATTCCCAATGTTTATTTCCCTTAGTTACCCACTAATCCTAGTTAAGGAAATTACTCACTCATTATCATGGAAAACGTGTCATTAATGGTGTCAATCATTACAACAAATATAAACATGATAAGAGCTTAAGGAAACAACAACAAAGAGTAAAGAGTAAAGGAATTATACCAAACTTGAGATGATCCAAATAATAAAGCAAAGAATAAAAGAAGAGAACTTGATTGATTGATAAAGTGTTGTCAATCCTCCAATAATAGCCCAATAATCTTCAATTACCCAAAAGTAAGAAACTTGAACAATAATTAAGGAAATATTAATGTGTAATTTTGTGGAAAGATTAAAGGGTAATATATTCTAATCAACTCCTAATCTAATCTAAGAGGATTTTTCTAATGTGGCAGCCCCCTTGATTATCACCAAAACGCGGTATATATAGTAGTACATCATTAGGTTGAATAAGGCTAAATTAGTAATTAACAATTCTAAGTTTTAAGTAGGGAAATGCAAGTATTTTCGAGGAGATCAGCATATTGCTGAAGTTAACACGGTCCGCTCGTGCAAATGGGGAAGACGCTCGGATCGTGGGCTGGGGAGACGAGCGGCTTGATAGTCGCGACGCTCGGATTGCTTGAGGTGGCGACGAGCGTCTCGAAGCTAGGACGCTCAGATTGTTCTTCAGAGTACTTTAGTTTCTTCCTCTCGCATGCTTCTTATTCTTGCATTATTGATCTTAGTTCTTGCCTCTCCTTCCATACTCGTTCAGCCAATATCATCAATAAACTTTCAAATAAGCATGAGAGACGGGAATTTCCGCCTAATTGTCTTCTTTTCTACAAAACAAACATAATGCAATAGGAAAGCAAAATAGAAGGCATTTGACGGGTAAAATGGCTATGGAACGCTATAGTAATATGCAAAATAGGCTCAATTAAGGGACTAAATGTGCGCAAATATGAGTCACATCAAATATCCCCAAACCGAACCTTTACTCGTCCCGAGTAAAGAGGTGTCAAAAACTAGGACCCTCATTCAAACTAACCTACTAATATAGCCGATGTGAGACAATTAGTGGGTCTCACTCCGCCCCTTGAACTCACAACAAGACAACCATGAGGTAAGATGCCTTCTTGCAAGGCAAGGTGGGGCTTGCCAAAATTGCGACACATCCAAGCATTAAAGCACACAAAATCAAGTAATGGATGCATCTTCAAAAGAATAGCCACTTTCCTCATCAAAGTGGCGGAAATTATCTAAAGGGGAAACAATTCAAGGGTACACATTCCAACATAGATACGGTTTCTTCAAACTACTAAGCCTAAAAGGATACCAATAAATCACCTCCAAGTTGTGTCAAGCTAGGGTACCTTTATCCTCAATCGTTAAATGCTTTCGTCAAGAGTATGCTCCCTATGGTGTTAGAAACACTGGAGGATCGCGGAATTCCCCTTCTTGCCTAAACAAGAAGAAGGGTCGTCCCCTCTCTACCATGCACAAAAGTGGATTCGATGGATAAAGGGATCGATAGTATTTGAGTTTCATTTGGGAGTTTGCTTTTGTTGTTGTTTTTCCCCCCAATTTGTGGCATTTGACATTTTGAGAACATTTCTTTGCCATTTCTTTTGATGTTTGGCATTTCAAAACATGACAACTTTCAACTTTTGCATTTTATTTTGAACATTTCCAAAGTCACCCCTTTTCTTGTGAGGGTGCTTATATTTGAAGCTTTAGGAGTTCTATTTTTGCTCCTCTTTTCATTTGATGCATTTGCAAACTTTTTTCTTTTATTTTCATTTCTTGAACTCAAATTTGAACAATTTTGTGCCCATTCCCTTTGATGACAAAATGTGGTAGAACATGGATGACGGTTGCATGGTTTCAAGGGTCACTTTGGAATAAACGGTAGCCAAGGAGTTATCACACCACAAGGTACTCTTGACTAGGCCTTAATCCATGGGTCAAAGGATACTAGCATGACACATCCTAGGGTGTTTTACAAGTATTCTAACAAGCAAAGTCTTAAGAAGAAAAAGTATCTACAAGGGCCTTATATACACTTGTCAAGCTTCCCGAATAGACGGTTTCACAAAAGTTTTATAACATGCAAACTACATGCCATGATGCAACTAATATTTATACATCCTAATGCATATGCTTCTACCAACTAGTATGCCAAAAAAATCTAAATGCAATTCTATAATCACATTATTTATACCGCATCAATCAAAATAAAGCCACATAGTCATTAACATAGAGAGGAAAAAGGAGATTGGAAAGATCATACCATGCGGTCTTCAATATCCTCATGTCTCGGATGTGGCGTAGTCAGTCAATGTGAACAAGGATGAACAAACACAATATATACAAGACTACACTACAAAGGAAATGAACATGTTATGGGTTTTTCAAATTTTCAAATTTTTATGGTTTTTATGTTTATGAAACAAAAAGATATATTTTTGTATTTTTCAATTTTTATGCATTTTTGGAATATAAATTCCCATCCCCCACTTTATTTTGGACATTGTCCTCAATGTACATGTAGGAGTAGGATTAAAAAGGAAATACATTTTTTGGATTTTTTTTTTTTTTTGAAATAAAGTACAAATGCAATGATATGATATGAATGAATGCATGCTCTAACTAAATCCAATTCTAAATGACATATATAACAAATGAATGCAATCTAAACTATATTCTATGATGCATGTTTTCTATTGAGCTATGGTCACCTATGATCAAACCTCCCCAAACCGATTTAAACGCTATTTCTAGTGTAGAAATGAATAGGTTTGGCCATTAGTGACTATGCATGAATTCTAATCTATATGCAATATCTACATGAATTATGTGAGATATAATACAATGCAAACTAATCATGAGAGACAGGGAAAGAAGGGTATCATACAATTGAGGATGGTGTGGTAGGCATCTCTCATTCGTCATCATCACCATCATCGCGGTATCTATACCCACTAGAACTTTCTTGGTCATACCCTCCTCCTTGACCATAGTATCCCCCACTTTGACCGCCAAAGTTCCCGGCTTGGTCCCCTTGATTGGGGAACAAAAGGTGCGGTTGAGCCCAAGATGGACGAGGACCATTAGGGTCGATATACCCTTGTTGTGCCATTTGGTAGTATTGAGGATAAAGGGCCAAATAGTTGTCGAACGTCCCATCATATACTCCAAGATCAACCTTTTTCATAAGATCCATCAAATCATTCACATTCGGAGCATTGGGCACTTGTGGTGTAAATGGCACGTGAGGAGTGGGGTATGGTGGGATGGGTACATATGAAGGTGGGGCGTTAGCCCTTGCCGGTATCCCGCGAGGTTGTGGAGTTTGGCGGGGTGGTTCTTCTCTTTGAGGGGGTTTGGAGTAGATTTCAATGTCGAGGAGGTATCTCGGCGTAGGTGAATACCGGCTCAACCTCGGGTCGGTAGCGGGTACATTCCACCCCGTAAGAACAATAGAGGAACACCCTTTTGTAAACCACTCTACACTCCCGGTTTTAGTGTAGGTACACCACCAGTGGTGGTTGAAGATGGTATCCTCATCAATCAAAGTGCTACCCTCAAGTGGCATATAATCCCAATGATTATTAAATCCGGAACAAAGTTCATTCGCCAATATTGTAATTAGACCTCCCATCACGAAGGTCTTGATTCGGGAGTTCCCTTGAGCAAATTCGAAGAATCTTGTGAGCATCTCAATGGGGGTGATGAAGTTATAGGGCGTCATCCCCGAACATTTAGATAGGACTCTAGAAAGGTCAAGTCAAGGAGAGTTCACCTATCTTGCTCAAATCTCCCGTTAATAGTGCCGATGATGAAGCGTTCGGTGATTTGAATCACCGGGTGTTGAATTGTGAAGGTATAGCATTGTTTCAAATGTATGAAGTCCCTCCCGGAAATAGCCCTCTAAACTTTGTCCACATCAAAGTCAGCGGGTTTGTCGGTGTTTTCCGTTGGCACAACAAGGCCAAAAACACTCGTAAATTGGTTGAGTGTTAGCCTATGGTCGTGGTTGCACAATCGGAATTCCATGCAAATGGTCCTTTGCGTGTTTGTGACGATGTGGAGGCTACTCAAGAATTCCAGGGTAAGACTAAGGTAGGTCTCTTCGTGGGCATAGAATAGTTTTCCAAGCCCCAAACCATCAAAGAACATTTCGGTATGGTACCTTATACCTAGGACCTCTAGTACTTTGGTATCACTGAATTGAGTTGGCTCAAAATGCTTACCTAGCAATGTGACGAACTTCTTGTGATGTTCATTGTAAGTGAAGATCACCTCCGGAAAGTATTTAAGTTGCTCCACCCCTCCTATTATCACAGCGCGGTGGTGTCTTGGTGGCATCCTTTCTTGAGTGGATGAAGAAGATGAGCCCTTGCACTTCTTGGTTGCGGACTCAACGAGTTTCTTGGCTTTTCCCTTGAGATTCATCATTTTTGATTTGGGAAAGTTAGAGTTTGGTTGATATTTAATGTGATGGGAGTGTTTAGAGAAGAATATGTGTGGATTAGGTTTAGATAAGGTGAGGAAATGAGGGATGGTGGGAGTGTTTTTATAGAAAAATAGTGTGGGACGAGCGGTTGAGGGTCTGGCTCGGGCGGCTTTTACGAGGTAGGTGCAGGAATCCGAGCGTCTTTAGTGTCGGGACGAGCGTCTTGTTGCAGGGGTCCGAGCGTCTTGTGGAGAATACGCTCGGATTCTAATCGAGCTTGAGACGAGCGGCTAAGGTAGGTCGAGCATCTTCTACAGAATCCGCTCGGATTCTAATCCAGAGCAAAATTTTCTTCAAGATGCCTCACAGGACGAGCGTCTTTCTACTAATATGAGCGTCTCTCCATGGACGAGCGTATTGTCCTATAATCATCTCGGATTTGAAGTCAGCGCCAAATAGTACCCATAAAGAGGCTGAGGACGAGCGTCCTGCCCTCGGGACGAGCGTCTCGTGCTGTTTTCCTCATTTCCCTATTCTTTTCTTTCAAAGATTATACCCTTGCACCCTTTTGTTATTCCACCTTATCTTTTTTTGAAATTATGCTCAATAAATGGGTAAGAAACCCTCTCTCACTCCTCTTATGCATGAAATTTTAAGTAAAAGTGCGAAAATGTACAATATTATACAATGCAAAGGTTTAATAAATATCTTACAAATGGTGGTTTGAGATAGGACTCACCAAACTAGTTCAAATTGTCGAAATTCTTTGTCCAAAGAGCTCAAGGCTCTTAGAAGGAGATCAAAAGATTTTGAAAAAGCCCCAAATAAGCATAAGTATGGTTTGCTTAACTTCAAAACAAAGCTTGGCCAAAGGAATTTTTCATTCATTCTTGTTTTCTTCTTCTTCTTGGCACTTGAATATTTACGATGCTTCAAACCAACTAGCCCATGATTCTTGTCAACATAAGACATGAAGTATGGTTCGCGGTTGTTCGGAGACTTCCACGTACCACCTTTTTCTTCAGTTTCGGTGATGATGATAGCATTTTGATTATTCAATCCATCCAAAGTAGAAGGAGAATTGTCATGACCTTGGTGATTGAGTTCTTTAGAAGTTAACATTGTGGGTGCCAAATTTCCACAAGTAGCTTCATGTGCAAGTTTCTTTTTGAGCTTTTCCACCAAGTACCTTTTGTATGATGTCTTGACCTTTTGGAGGAGATCCACCATATCGTCGTCAACAATCATAGGCTCCATAGTGGGTAAAAAGTAGTCTTCATAGGCAGTAGGGAAGGGACACACCCTCATACTCACAAAGGTTAAGAGTATTTGGCGTACTCAACCTCATATCTTCCTCATCAAAAAACCATACTTTCATACTCATAAGAGCTCAAAGAGATTGGCTCTTCCCATTTTTCATCAAAGGTAACTAATTCAAATTCACATTCATGATCAATTTTTAAGGAATGGCTAGGAGTGGTTTCTTGAGATTCTTTCATTTGGGCAATTGGAATCTCTAATTCCTCACTTTGGGTAACAATGTAACACCCCCATACTCCAAGTGCCTTACCAGGACCACTTAGGGCATGGAAGTACTACCATCTCGGTATCCCGAGGCAATGATAATCATAAGACAATAACGAAACATACTTAAAAGTAAATAATGTTTAAAGTGATTACAAACCAACTCCAAAACCGATAAAAAGAAATACAAGGTTCTCAGACGGTCTACTGGTAAAACTATCAAAGCTACTAGACATCGTCTGACACAACGGAAGACTTCTAACTGCCACGTGATGACTCATCCCAGCTATCCCATACGCATCATATCATACCTGCTCAATAACTGCTCACCACCCCCAAATGGATCACCACAGTTTTTTAAAACATTTAAACGGGGTCAGTACTAATCACACAATTTATATAAACCAACAACACAACAAACAACACAGCTCAAACGGTCACACACACAATCACACCTACTCCAATCAATCTCCGTCACCGACTGTCCACTGGACCAGCCCTGCCAGTGGGGGACCGCAGCCGTACCCACCAAATCCCCGCTCATCATACCGAGCGATAACCCTGTCCCATTAATGTGCAAATCCCCCATGGCGGGTTCCACGAAGGGCGAGACTAGGGCGTGAAGCCACTCCCGCAAGTGACTCCACTCAGCCGAGAACGCATCTCGAGAACCAGAGACAAACAATCAGCAATCACAATACAACATCAACAACCGTCTGATTCAATCAACAATATACAATCACAACCGTCAGAATCAATCAACAATATACAATCACAACCGTCTGAATCAATCAACAATCACTAACTACGGCACAATCACCACACATTATGTAATTAATACTGACTGGGGAAACCCTACCGAACAAAGAACACAATCAGACGGACTCAACAGCTGTATCAAAATTCCTCTTCTACGAATCCTCCTCCTAGCATATAATCACATAATCACTAATTGCACAAAACTGCCACAAATCCCCAATTCCCAAAATTAGGGTTTAACGAAACTTAAATAAATATAACAAATTCGATACGTAGATCTTACCCTCGACGCAAGGATCACAAAGATGTAAGGAACGATGAAATCCGACCTCTCAAGCTCCGGGATTTGTCAATAATATGATTGATGCGAAGAACGTAGTTTGTTTTCTCTTTGAACGTAATTAGGCTTGATAAAATGTATTAAGGAAGTGACAGAGTTGTTTATATATTCAATCGCATTATTAACAAAACCCGACAAATCATCACCCCGTAAACCGGCTACTCGATCGAGTAGCTGAGGTACTCGATCGAGTGCCCCCTTACTCGATCGAGTATCTAAGTTACTCGATCGAGTACCCAACAGGTCAGAAACTATTTTAAACTGCAAACCACCCTTATTCGACAGAGTAAGGCCCACTCGATAGAGTACCCAGAGACTCATAAAACCGTAGTATTACAGTCTTCCCTCCTTAAAAAGAACTTCGTCCCCGAAGTTCAACCCATACTCAAAAACAAACATGCTAACTCGATCAAGACACAACAACGTAACTGAGAACTCAAAATAAAACCCCAACCGACCAAACATGAAACCATGAACTCTTAACACCAACTCCACCAACTATTCCTACCTTCACAACATGGCTCATGATATCGTATCAACTCCATTATATCTCTCTCAACACTAACTCCATACACTACCAACTACCATCCTCTAACGCTGCTAGCTCCATAATATATCATCCACTACCAAATCCCATATCAAGACACTCATAGACATCAAACGGAATGTTACATTCTACCACCCTTAAAAGGAACTTCGTCCTCGAAGTTTACTCACACTCATAACCTCATCATTCAACTGTCAACACTAGTGAAATATTCTCACACTCCTAAACATCACAGTACTACAAGCACGGCCACGGCCTTTTAACAACACTAACCACAAAATATACAACTTCATTCTTTATGCTACACCAACACTCTACTGTGAATATACTACCATATGCACAACTATCAAAATCTCTTTTAATGCATCCTACTCCTCTTAAGATAAATGTTACGTCCTCGTAACTCACTAATACTATATCCTTAGTTATATCTTCTCATTATTCTCATCACCATCACATGTCATAAATAACCACCTATACTCTAAGCACTCGCCATGCATATATCCAAGGCTCTTTTACTTAAACAATTATCATACTTCAATTCACTCGTCACACCCCTAACATGTACCTCAAAATCTTTAGCTTAATCCAAAACTTTAACTTTTCCACATTACCGCAATACGACATACCTCTCTATATAAACTATATAAAACTCCCATAGTCAAAAGTATAACTCACGATCCACACTTGTTATGTACGCTCACACTAGCTCCTCAAGTTCTTTTCTTTCGTTACCACAAAACTCATACATAACTTAACATGACACCAATTCCCAATACCCTGCACTCACTATCTCAACAAAAGATTATGAACCACCTGCCGCTTTCAGATCAGTACAACACATGTTCCACGAATCACTTGCCATGACTATGACTACCGATGCCTCATCTTAAAACAAGATCAAAATTACTGTAACAACTTCTCACAACTATGTCCCATCAACAGAATAGCATTATATCATGACAACAACGAAAACATATACAACTCTGTTTCATATCATACTCTACCCTCACACCCAAGCTGAAACTGGTAAGAAACATCAACAAACAAAACAACAGTCTACATGTTCAACCAAAACTCACAAGGAATAGCAGCAAAAAAACAACAATCTATGTTTAACTTGTATGTACTTTCGAAAACTCGCATCGTAGTCATCTCGCCTACACCACCACAACCGGTGCGGCATCGCAACACCGCAGTGTGAAAATACCCGCATCACAACACTAAGTACCGTGCCCGGATCACCACCCGAGACACAACAATCACATCGATAGTCATCACAACTTACACAATCCCATAAACACTGACTCAACATAACTTCTCGGACAAGGAAAATTTACTCAGATCCACTTTACTAAATCACAATGCAACATATTATATGAATTAAACAGATAATAACCTCATGAATATCATCCCCTTACCATATCACGGAATAACATATATGATGAATGCATACAAGTATAACCAGTCACGCCAGATCACTTAAATTATTACCTTTTTGAATATCATTCAATTAGATTAGCGTACCTAACATGCATTACAGAACATTCAAATACAACGTTATAATAATCACACCATAACACTTCTTGTGAGGTCAAAACCTCACACAGACATTTATATATATCATAGACCCGTAATAACATCCAACCAGTCAATCCTGATCACGTAAGTTACCACTCAACAACGGTTACCTGTCGCCCGAGTTTAACTCATATGCCCCTCATAACATATTCTCCCATTCGCATATCCATCACCCCCTGCCAAATGTAGCCACACCATTAATACTCAACTACTAACAACCGCCTCATATAACCACATCTTATACTCTTTCATAACCATATATATCAATCTGGTCTCTACAAAATCAACCTCTTTAGAATTGCTACCTTTCTAATATACCACCACCCTTAACCACTAGTCACAAACCATGACACCACCACTGTCCGGACATCAAACCTCTTACACTCATCTCTAAACATCACGATTTCTTTCCTATCTTTGGTTAACATCCCAAATAACGAACATCACTTACATCCACAAAAATCACCTCAACACTATTTCCAATTCCATCCTTAATTGTATAGTCATCTAACTCTCCACCAAAATCTCATAGAGTGCAGATACTAAATCAACCTCTTGCTCCCTTAATTCCTCAAAACTCCTGATTAATCATGTTATCCTGAAACTTCTGTATAACCATTAACTCAATTACTCTTGGTAGTATCATACATCCCGATGAATCCTTACTTTTATATCACATAACTCCGGTGAACATTTTTCTCAGCTTACTTTTATCCTTCTTTTCTCTTTATACTCAACAATTCCATTTAATATCTCAACTCCTTATTACTTCTACCTAACCCTTTAGTTCTCCAATTACCTTCTCATCGCTCCAAAACTCAAATCTCATTATTTCATATTGATATCATCTCACTCTTTCTTACCATGGATCTTCTCTTATTATGCTATCACTCACACTTGCCACTAATCTATCCATAAAATCGACGTTCACTGTTCAAATAATTGCATCTCCTTCGTACATCTCTAGAAATCAAAATTCATTTCATACCGTTAAATGCCCAAAGAAATCACACGTAGTTTCACCTCTTAATAAATCAAATCTTCCAAACTCACTCACTGTCTACAAATCCACCTCGCAACATGTCTCCATAAAGTTCACTATATACCACTCTTCTCAACCCCTTTAAAACGAACTTTCACTACATATATTCTTGACCCACGCGACTCCTAACCATCTCCCTCCATAATTCTTTAAACATCTCAAGTTGCCACCATCCAATCCTTCCTTTCAATCTTTTCATTCTCACGTTCCTTAGACCCACATCATCCCTTACCCACTTTCACTTACTTTTACATTACCCAACACACAATCATATCACTCATCTCGTCTCACAAAACCTGTTCTATATCTCAATTAAGCCATAACGATCTTCCTTTTTTTCCACTATCCATCACAACCACATATAATTCATGTCCTCCCCATCGAACTCACACTCATCATAGGTGCCACTCTTTACATCATAAGATTGGGTAACTTACGCTTCAGGACCAACACAAACCTAAAACAGTGCATAAAGAAGTAATATAACAGCTCTGAATTAAACATAATATGCAACGAATGTCAAAAGATAAGCATATGACCCAAAATAGGGGTCACTAGATCGAGTACAGGCCACTCGATCGAGTAAGGGACTTACTCGATCGAGTAGGTGAAGGTCAGAAGCACGTAAAACAAATCACCAAGGCTACTCGATCGAGTAACTGACGTACTCGATCGAGTTCCCTCCTACCCGATCGAGTACCAAGGCTACTCGATCGAGTACCTACGCATTTCTCAGCAATGTCCAGTTTTCGTAAAACAGCCATAACTCACTCATTTCTTGGTCGTTTTGGGCGTGTGACCTATCGTTAGAATCGTAAAAGAACAAGCTATTACCTTCAATTGTAATCACATTAAAATAATTTATTAATCTCACGTTATAGCAGTTTAAAGACAACCTCCCTATAATCGAAAACACAACTACTTGATTTTACTTCCCAACAACTTAAACGACAACATGTTAAACAAAAACAACTCGATGCTCATAAAACCAGTATCCCTAACCACATGTTACTAATTCAAAAGCCAAGCAACAAATAACTCGATGCACATATACCATTCAACTTACCAATCACATATTACCCACATGTTTTTATTATATAACTTTACGTAAACAAAATCACAATTATATGACATCAAGTATCATATTCACATGTTACTAGCATAACAACCTTATAAAATCTCTTCCATCATACAACATGCGTTATAAAAAAAAATATCATATTATCATGCAACAATTATCATCTTTTTCCACCAATTATTCATGCTCTTACTCAAACTTTCAGCTATATAAACTCGTACAACACTACCAACAACATATATGTATACATAACTCTATGTATAACTTAAATCAAACAAATTTTCTTTCTGTATTTCTATAATGCCATATCGTAAAACAACTATCATGCTTTCAATCAATAACTTACGAAATCACATCATCACCATCTTTTCTACACATTCCCCATTCTCCACATACATACATCCACTGATTCATACCACACATCACTATATAGATACACAGTTCACAAGATAAAAAGATAGCGATCCCGACTCATATCCCATGGTGACCGGTTCAAAATTGTAGGGCGAGTTCGCGACTTTAGGACGTCTCCCAAGCCTTTGCATTAGCTCCTACAACTTTTACACCGGGTTCATTTTAATTTGACTCCCTATATTCATTAGGTTCATTGGTTACAGGTTTTAGTATCGTCGCTCTGATACCATTTTGTAACACCCCCATACTCCAAGTGCCTTACCAGGACCACTTAAGGCATGGAAGTACTACCATCTCGGTTTCCCGAGGCAATGATAATCATAAGACAATAACGAAACATACTTAAAAGTAAATAATGTTTAAAGTGATTACAAACCAACTCCAAAACCGATAAAAAGAAATACAAGGTTCTAAGACGGTCTACTGCTAAAACTATCAAAGCTACAAGACATCGTCTGACACAGCGGAAGACTTCTAACTTCCACGTGATGACTCATCCCAGCTATCCCATACGCATCATATCATACGTGCTCAATAACTGCTCACCACCCCCGAATGGATCACCACAGTTTTTTAAAACATTTAAACGGGGTCAGTACTAATCACACAATTTATATAAACCAACAACACAACAAACAACACAGCTCAAACGGTCACACACACAATCACACCCACTCCAATCAATCTCCGTCCCCGATCGTCCACTTTGGACCCGACCGCCCGCCATGGGGGACCGCAACCGTACCCACCAAATCCCCGCTCATCATACCGAGCGATAACCCTGTCCCATTAATGTGCACATCCCCTTCCGTGGTGGGTTCCACGAAGGGCAAAACTAGGGCGTGAAGCCACTCTCGCAAGTGACTCCACTCAGCCGAGAACGCATCTCGAGAACCAGAGACAATCAATCAGCAATCACAATACAACATCAACAACCGTCTGAATCAATCAACAATATACAATCACAACCTTCGAATCAATCAACAATATACAATCACAACCGTCTGAATCAATCAACAATCACTAACTACAGCACAATCACCACACATTACGTAATTAATACTGAGTAGGGAAACCCTACCTGGAACAGCAACACAATCAGACGGACTCAACAGCTGTATCAAAATTCCTCTTCTACGAATCCTCCTCCTAACATATAATCACATAATCACATAATCTCTAATTACACAAAACTACCACAAATCCCCAATTCCCAAAATTAGGGTTTAACGAAACTTAAATAAATATAACAAATTCGATACGTAGATCTTACCCTCGACGCAAGGATCACAAAGATGTAAGGAACGATGAAATCCGACCTCTCAAGCTCCGGGATTTGTCAATAATATGATTGATGCGAAGAACGTAGTTTGTTTTCTCTTTGAACGTAATTAGGCTTGATAAAATGTATTAAGGAAGTGACAGAGTTGTTTATATATTCAATCGCATTATTAACAAAACCCGACAAATCATCACCCCGTAAACCGGCTACTCGATCGAGTAGCTGAGGTACTCGATCGAGTGCCCCCTTACTCGATCGAGTACCCAACAGGTCAGAAACTATTTTAAACTGCAAATCACCCTTACTCGACAGAGTAAGGCCCACTCGATAGAGTACCCAGAGACTCATAAAACCGTAGTATTACAAACAATGCCTTGAAGAACATTGTCCCTATTTTGGCTCTCCTCTATCATTTGTTTGAAGAAGTTTTGTTGATCTCCCATCATTTGGAGAATCACATTTTGAATGGGTTCATTTTTTTGTTGTGGGTGGGTGTGAAAGTGATTATATTGTGGCAATTGAAATTCATTATAAAGTGGGTGTTGAGTGGGTGGTTGTTGGGGATATTGGATATGGTGATTTTGATGGGAAAAATTGGGGTAGTAGTAACGGCGCCATTTGGTGAGAGTGTCGTGAAACACATTTATATTCTCAACAAAACAACTAGTTAGTGGTTAAGCCGAGGTTGATCCATGGGACGGTGTGCTTTGGGTTCTAAGTCTATCTATCTCAATTTATGCTAGTGTCACAATTTGTTTGGGTTTGTAGTTGTATTCTAGACTAATACAAGCAATAAAAGGAAGGATGTAAACAAATGATTAAAAGTACTAGGATATCATGGGTTCATAGGGAATTCATGGGGGTTAACCATACAAACATGTTCACAAAGTTGAAAGCAATTAATGTTGTAAAAGAACCGAGTTGGTGTATGTCTTATGGTTCTTAGGAAGAGTTGGGTCCCGGAGCCGAATCGATTAGATTGTACAACACCTACAAGTCGACTTACTTTCCTCCTAATCACTTCTGTGCATGATCTAACTAGACTCGAGTTGGTTTATATCTTACAAGTCAAGTTGAATAGATAAGAGATGGTTGTAAATGCAAGGATTCATAGGCTTAGCATTTCATCAAACATAACATGTCCATAGGTTGTGATACATGAATTTTATATAGTCTTTCTAGCCAATTTTATACACGTATTTCTATGCTTTTATCGTAGTTTATGCAACGAAATGCCCCGAATATGCTACTTTGGATCATTTTGTCTTATTCGCAGGAATGAACCAGAAAGTAGTGAAAACGAGCCATTTATCATCCGTTTTGCATGCATTTGGAGGAAGAGTGAATTTGAAGCGGAGATATTGCTTTCTTGGGATGCATGAAGCTGTTTCGGGAGCTAAAAGGACAAGTCAAAGTCAAACTAACGAGAATTACGAGCTGCTGAAGTAAGTATTCACTCGATCGAGTACTTAACTGGTCGATCGAGAGGTTTTAGGTCAAATAATCAGTCGATCGAGTACTTTAGTTGGTCGATCGAACTGTTTCATATATGGGTTTAGTGATCGAGCACTTTGTTTGGTCGATCGAACGGTCTGAGCCCTATTTTGCTCGATCGAGTGGTTCTAAACCACTCGATCGAGTAGTTCTAAACCACTCGATCGAGTGGTTTATCCTACGGGCTTGGGCTTTTTAGTTTATTTCCGTCAATTAGGTTAAATAATTCCTATTTTTTTATAAATAGGAGAGTTAGGACGTCAGTTAAAGGGGGCTTCTCCTCTCTGATTATTTCGAATACACTGCTCCTACTTTGTTCCTTAATTCCGAATTTATTCAGTAACATTTCTCTCCCTTTTCCTCTTTAATTTAATGTTTATTTCTCTTCCTCTCTTTAGCTAATTCCTTTAGTATGTTAGGACTAGGGAAACGGTGGTAGCAATATGTTAGGATCGACATGATTAGATTAGTTTTGCTACAAGAATGGTATTAAGCAATATAATTGTGATTAGGTTAAATGAATGCATGCAGGAGACCGATTAGTTAGTTACCCCCGACCTGGATCGAAAGATTGGAAGGGAAGACTTGCTTAATTACTATAGGTGATACCTAATGAGGGCGAAAGCTAAGTTAGGGAGACCCTAGGGCGATTAGAGACCGAAAGGGTATAATCGTAGGTTTAAGGACCGAAAGGTGACGACCTCGCTCTTCTTATCAATAATTTAATCGACTCAGTTGACCCGATACTGTAGCTGCCACGGTAGACCGATTCCTAGCATATTTCTCTCTTTTATCTGATTTACCCCTGTATTTCATCATTATTTTCTCTTGTTTTAATTTCACTTACCTTAGTCTCTTTAGTTTAGTTAAAACAATTAAAACCCTCACTGTGACCTTAGACAGACCGAATAGACAAGTAGATAGTAAACCGCCTCCCTATGGAGATCGACCTTACTTATCGCTAGCTTCTGTTAGTTATATTTAGGTATTTATTTTTGGTACATAACGACCGTATCAAATTTTGGCGTCGTTGCCGGGGAGGCAACTATTTATTAATTTGTTTAATTCTGTCTGTTTTTAGGCTCAGGGGATTTTTCCCTTGAGGTCGTTCTAATCTTTTCCTTTAAGTGCTGTTTTGATAGGCCTTACAGGTACTACCTAGACAGTTCTAGGTGAAAGATCGCCAAAGGGAAGGCTTGAATACCTTTGACCTATCACCTATGTCCCATTATATGGCGCAGTAGGTGATTTACTGCAGGAGATGTGGTGCTGCTGAGCACAATGCAGTTTTTTGCATGGCAGAAAATGACGCGGTCTACGAGTTCAAGCTCTGGGGACGAGTTAGTCATTCCTCTGTAGTTGTGCCGCCACATCTACCCTATCAATGGCCACCGCAACAAGATCCTCCTGATATAAAGAAAGAAGAGATTACGGAGCTGAAATCTTTGTTGGAGACACTTGCATTCCAAATGTAAGATGATGATAGACGCACTTGTACGCGATTTGATAAGCTTGAGTCTGAAATTGCTCAGTTAGTAGCTGATTTGGATAGTTGGCAACCAGAAGAGGTATACTTTACTGAGAGCGGTTTTTCCCCTGAAGAAACCGTGTTGCCCAATGCTGAGGATGATTTATATGACTCGGATGACGAATTTCTATCATATTTCAAGAGCTTACACGAAGATTTCAGCGTTGTACAGGAAGAATCACTCGATCGTGTGACTTATACTAGTGGATCGAGTGAATTTCCAGAAGAAAGTACTCGATCGAGTGATATTTCTACTCAATCGAGTGAAATGCAGGAGGAAAGTACTCGATCGAGTAATAATTCTGCTCGATCGAGTGAGTTGGACAGTGGGAGCTTTGATTCGTCACTTGGGTTCATTCTAGATGACGATTTTGATGATGATAATGGTTACGGTGAATCACCCCTTTTCAAGGTCGAGTTGGATGCACTTGAGGCCGCGATTTACGGGACGAATTCCACTGAGGGCGACGAAAGGACAGCTGAGTCAGTATTTGCTTCTAGCACATATGAGGTATTACATTCTTTTGTCGATGATTCCATTGAGAACAACCTACCTAAGGTAATTAGCGATGATTTTATTATTGTTAATATTCAAAGTACGCTACCTCGTTTGACTCATGCTATTTCTTTTAATGTTATACCCCCTCCCATGTGGACGTATAAATTAACGAATTTTCACCGTCCTTGTCACCTCAAAATTGCTAATCTGAATCGGGACCTTAATTTATCGTCTATTGCTCCCGCGCTCCTATATTTTGTGGATAAATTTAGGAGCTCACATAGGAAATTTGTTAGACTTAAATGTTTATATACTCTTATTTCCTATGCTTGTATTCCACTTTGGTGCTACTTATGCTTTTGTGTAGCACATGCGCAAATTTATGATCTCATGCTGCGCGCTTTGAGCTGTTTTAATTGTGACTAATTAGAGAGCCTCGAAGAAAAATAAGGTCGAGCTGGGACCTGACTGAAGCTAGCGCTTCCCGGAAGGCAACCCGGAGTTTTTATTTTGCATTTTTATTTCATTTCAGTTGTAATAATTGGTTTTCATACCATAGACGATCTCAGTATGCTTGTCTAGTTAGTTTGCGGGCTGTTTTTATTTGCGTTTTGCAGGAATACACTGAGGATCACTCGATCGAGTACTTTTTATACTCGATCAAGCTCTTTTGTTGCTAAATCCACTCGATCGAGTGATTATTTTACTCGATCGAGCACCTGCAAAGAGAGAACTACTCGATCGTCTGCTATTCTTCTCGATCGAGCAGTTTTAGACGCCCAGTTCACTCGATCGACCACTGTTCGACTTCTATCGAGTGTTATTGACTTGTATTTGCTTCTTGTGACGATATTTGGGCTATTTAGCGACCTCCCACGTTGCTGGCTGGTTTGAGGAGGTCCCTTATTCGCGCAATCTTGTGAGTTTTCCGCATCTACTCTCATTCTCTTTCAGTTTGCATTTCCTTTCCATGTTTTGGTACAATGGGGGCATTGTACGGTTTGGTTTGGGGAGGTTATGCATCCATATCTGTGTCTGCATATTGTTTTTATTGCATTTCTGTTATCATATTTAATTTATGTATGCATTGTCTGTTATTTTTATAAAGTTCAAAAAATCTCATAAAAATTAAAAATTGATAAAATCGAAAAAATTCATGTTTATTCTAGCATATAGGTTGAGTCGGAACGATGAATTCCAGTGATGAAATTGCTCTATTATTTGTCTTTTGCTTAAGCCTTGCATAAACTTTTATCTTTTAGCTTTGTCTTTTGCATATCTACGAATTAATGTTAAATTTAGCTGAACGAATAGACTTGACCTGAAAACTTTGGCAACCTACTTATAATTTCTAAGGAATTAGAGCCTTATAAATCAAAAATCATTTGTGACCAGTTTCATGTAGGATTGTGAGTAGTTACTCCTTGCATAGCATGTTCATTAATTTGCACGTATATGAAATTCAATTGCTTTTTGCCGTCATACATTCGGGTTAGTGGTTGGTGTCACATGCAGGGAGGTGCTTACAATTTCCTTTTCTTTCATTTTTATCCATTTAACTATACATTAGCCAAATCTGCCTGTTGACCCTTAGCTACATCCCAAATTTAGCCTGCCTTGTCAAGCTAGTTTAGTGTATGTTTTGCGGTATATATTTCATTATGCCAAGTTTGGCTCGTATTCTGTTGATTCGGAGTTGGTAATCTATGAAGGAAGGGAGGATGATGAAAAAAGACGTGAAAAAAGACGTGAAAAAAGAGAAAAAAAAAAGGACAAAAAAAGAAAGAAAATTTGAAAAGAGGAATTCGAAAAAGAAAAAAAAAAGAAGAAAGAAACCGAAAAAAAAATAAAAAGATTTCGAAAAATAAAGATGTTGTTTGATGAGACGGTTTCACTCCTATGCTTTATCTATATCTTTTGAGGAGTTAGTTCAGTTTGGTTTGGTGAGTTTTGTGCCAAATGAAGGGCATTGTGCTTTTTCAATAATTGAGTTGGAAATGGATGTTGTCACATGGTTCTGTTTAGGTACTAGCTTGAGAACTTATACCTCCACATTCCCATAAATGTTATGCCTTTTCTTACCCATTGCCTCACTTTACCATATTTTTGAAAGCCCTCGGCTGTGACATGACCTTGTTTGGTTGGAATGTCTGTACGGTAGCTAGAATTGTCTATCATATTAGTTGCATGCATGTTTATGTGGGTCGTAGTCTAGGTGAGCGACTATTTTTCTTTCTCTCTTACATATATATGTTCACCCTTTGCTTCATGAGAGAAGAGTGACCCGTGAGAGTCCATTATTAAAGGTTTTGCAAGGTCGACGGTTCAGCTTTATTATAAACATCTCACAACTTGTTTGCATTTGACTGTCTTGCGATAAGTGTTAGTTTGCTTGCATTAAATTGGTTTAAGCGGGCATTTGTAGCTAGCTCTGAGTTATCTTTTCCGTTCCACTAGTTTGCATTTAGTTTACTCGA
Organism: Silene latifolia; assembly: GCF_048544455.1. Lineage (NCBI taxonomy): Eukaryota > Viridiplantae > Streptophyta > Magnoliopsida > Caryophyllales > Caryophyllaceae > Silene > Silene latifolia. Next base: position 109,006,668 of record NC_133538.1, read on the forward strand.
GGATGAGTAAAGGTTTGATTTGGGAAGATTTGATACGTGCATTTTATAGTCTTTTTAGCCTATTTTATACACGTATTTCTATGCTTTTATCGTAGTTTATGCTACGAAATGCCCCGAATATGCTACTTTGGGTTATTTTGTCATATTCGCAGGAATGAACCAGAAAGTAGTGAAAACGAGCCATTTATCGTCCGTTTTGCATGCATTTGGAGGAAGAGTGAATTTGGAGCGGAGATATTGCTTTCTTGGGATGCGTGAAGCTGTTTTGGAAGCTAAAAGGACAAGTCAAAATCAAACTAACGAGAATTACGAGCTGCTGAAGTTAGTATTCACTCGATCGAGTACTTAACTGGTCGATCGAGTGGTTTTAGGTCAAATAATCAGTCGATCGAGTTCTTTAGTTGGTCGATCGAACTGTTTCATATATGGGTTTAGTCGATCGAGCACTTTGTTTGGTCGATCGAACGGTCTGAGCTCTATTTTGCCCGATCGAGTGGTTCTAAACCACTCAATCGATTGGTTTATCCTACGGGCTTGGGCTTTTTAGTTTATTTCCGACAATTAGGTTAAATAATTCCTATTTTCTTATAAATAGGAGAGTTAGGACGTCAGTTAAAGGGGGCTTCTCCTCTCTGATTATTTCGAATACACTGCTCCTACTTTGTTCCTTAATTCCGGATTTATTTAAGTAACATTTCTCTCCCTTTTCCTCTTTAATTTAATGTTTATTTCTCTTCCTCTCTTTATTACTTATGTTCTTTATTTAATTATGTCTAGCTAATTCCTTTAGTATGTTAGGACTAGGGAAACCATGGTAGCAATATGTTAGGATCGACATGATTAGATTAGTTTTGCGACAAGAATTGTATTAAGCAATATAATTGTGATTAGGTTGAATGAATGCATGCAGGAGACCGATTAATTAGTTACCCCCGACCTGGATCGAAAGATTGGAAGGGAAGGCTTGCTTAATTACAATAGGTGATACCTAATTAGGGCGAAAGCTAAGTTAGGGAGACCCTAGGGCGATTAGAGACCGAAAGGGTATAATCGTAGGTTTAAGGACCGAAAGGTGACGACCTCGCTCTTTTTATCAATAATTTAATCGACTCAGTTGAACCGATACTGTAGCTGCCACGGTAGACCGATTCCTAGCATATTTCCCTCTTTTATCTGATTTACCCCTATATTTCATCATTATTTTCCCTTGTTTTGATTTCTCTTGCCTTAGTGTCTTTAGTTTAGTTAAAACAACTAAAACCCCCACTGTGACCTTAGACAGACCGAATAGACAAGTAGATAGTAAACCGCCTCCCTGTGAAGATCAACCCTACTTATCGCTAGCTTCTGTTAGTTATATTTAGGTATTTATTTTTGGTAAATAAGGACCGTATTAGGTTGACATCACAACAAGCAAGCAAATTAATTATGGAAACATATTGGATTTAGCATGATTATTCCCCATGTTTACTTCCCTTAGTTACCCACTAATCCTAGTTAAGGAAACTACTCAGTCATTATCATGAATAACATGTCATTAATGGTGTCAATCATTACAACAAATATAAACATGATAAGAGCTTAAGGAAACAACAATAAAATGTAAAGAGTAAAGGAATTATACCAAACTTGAGATGATCCAAATAATAAATCAAAGAATAAAAGAAGAAAACTTGATTGATTGATGAAGGGTTGTCAATCCTCCAATAATAACCCAATAATATTCAATTACCCAAAAGTAAGAAACTTGAACAATAATTAAGGAAAGATTAATGTGTAATTTTGTGGAAAGATTAAAGGGTAATCTATTCTAATCTACTCCTAATCTAATCTAAGAGGATTTTTCTAATGTGGCAGCCCCCTTGATTATCACAAAAACGCGGTATATATAGTAGTGCATCATTAGGTTAAAAGGCTAAATCAGTAATTAACAATTCTAAGTTTTAAGTAGGGAAATGCAAGTATTTTCGAGGAGATGAGCATATTGTTGAATTTGCCACGGTCCGCTCGTGAAAATGGGGAAGACGCTCGGATTGTGGGAAGGGGAGATGAGCAGCTTGATAGTCGGGACGCTCGGATTGCTTGAGGTGGCGACGAGCGTCTCGAAGCTAGGACGCTTGGATTGTTCTTCAGAGTACTTTAGCTTCTTCCTCTCGCATGTTTCTTATTCTTGCATTGTTGATCTTAGTTCTTGCCTCTCCTTCCATACTCGTTCAGCCAATATCATCAATAACCTTTCAAATTAGCACGAGAGATGGGAATTTCCGCCTAATTATCTTCTTTCCTACAAAACAAACATAATGCAATAGGAAAGCAAAATAGAAGGCATTTGACGGGTAAAATGGCTATGGAACGCTATAGTAATATGCAAAATAGGCTCAATTAAGGGACTAAATGTGCGCAAATATGAGTCACATCACTAGCCAGCCTACTCACTACTCTTAAGTTCACCATGGATCGTGTCGATAATCGTATCGACACCCTGGAAAACAAGGAAACTGGAGAGCAAAACACTCCGCCCTTAACTGAAACTGAGAAGAGGCTCAAGCTCTTGGAAGAACAACTCCTAGCCCGGGGTAACAATATCCATCTTGAGAACAACCGAAGATTTGAACCTCTTGGGGATCAACTACCTGACAACTTTAACCTGACTGATGTGCCCAAATTCAAGGGAGTGGAAGACCCACTCAATCACATTCGAGCCTTCAAAGACTACGTGGCTATAAAAGAGGTTAAACAAGAACTTTTTACCCAGATTTTTTCGTCATCCTTGGAACCGATCCCTCGCCAATGGTACTACTCCCTTGACCCGAAGAACCTTACTACCTGGGATGAGGTCGCAGTTTAATTTCCTAAGCAGTATGCCGACAATGTCGAAATCCAAGCCAATACCCGTACTCTTGAGGTCCTAACCCAGAATGACAAGGAGGGATTCACTGAGTTCTTAACCCGTTCGAGGAAGGTAAGCACTCCGTTGGTCAGCAAGCCGAGTGAGTCAACTTAAGTGGAAAAGTTTGTCAACAATCTCCGCCCAGTGTATGCCAACTTACTAAGGTACCAAAACATCAAGACCTTCCAAGACCTGTAAATCCTCGGGACACGCATTGAAGACGACTTCCGTAAGGAAGTCCTAGCCAAAACCAGTGGTAGAGGCTACCAGGGATCCACATCAACCGGATCTCGCCCTTATGGTCAAACGAACAAGATTGATGAGGGCAACCTCCTTGAACCAACCGCCAAGAGAGGTGAGCGCCCCTAAAGAGTGTTAACTAATACAGGGTCAACTTATGCATGCGCCCTAAAAAGGCATATGGACCAAGGGAAACTATAACCAATCGGACCCACCCCGGATCCATCTGATGCTAAGAAATCCCGCTTCTGGAACCCTAATGCCTACTGTCAGTACCACCAAGGGAAAGGGCATGACACGGAAACCTGCTTCAAGCTCAAACACATCATCCAAGACATGATCGAGAAAGGGGAATTGTTTTTGCCTCCACCAACTAAACCAAATAACAAAACGAACCCTTTGGGAATCCATGCTATCTCCGATGATGAGCCGACCTTGGAATGCTCACACTTCATTCTGCCAATTGATGATGAGGTGAATGCCTTGGAGAAGGATGCCTCAGACGGGGTATTGTGTTCAGTGCCGCAACTATGCTTGCCATGTTCCAACAAGTTGAGGAATCTATAGCCAGTCTCTCCGGAAGGATCACCCAACTTGACGACGCCTACCACCGACTGATTTTCAATCCTCCAACACCACGCCCGAGGGAAGGTCCCCCAAACACCCAGAACTACCCTCACCAGGATGGATTGCTCCCGCGACCATTCTGGCATGCACCTCACGATAATCACCCTCACAATAATCACCCTCACAATAATCACCCCCACAATAATCACCCCCACAATAATCAACCTCACAAAAACTACCCTCACAAAAATGTCCCTCACAAAAAATACCCACCGAGGAATACCCCTCCAAGGTACCCTCGAGATCCCAAAATTAATGGCATCTGGAGAGATGATGTTAAAGATGTCTATATCGTCCCAGGGAAAGTGAAGCAGGCGAAAGAGATCTGTCATCTTACCCGGTCCGGACGCCCCTATCAAAACGTGAACAGTTCGACGGTCACTCTAACAACGAATGACCAAGTTGTCACGGACATGGACACTCAACCCAGGGCTCCCGAGAATTCGATCTTCAAACAACTGCAGAAAGCGAAAGCCAAAATCTCAGTTTGGCAACTGATTGTTACATCCTTCGAGCATCGGGAAGCTCTACTACAAGCCTTGAGAAAACAAGTTGTGCCCTCTACCTCCTCCCCGGAAGAAGTGGTGGCACACAAGACAAGGGATGTCCCTGCCCGGACATCTTCTCTGACAAAGATATCCCTCCCTTCGGAGCCAACCACAACCTGGCCCTGTACATCACCGTACAGTGCCTCAAAAAGAATGTGCCTATGGTTCTTGTGGATGACGATTCCGCGGTGAAGGTTATTCCCCTCAAAAGGGCTCATAAACTGGGTATCAAAGAAGCTGATTTGGTCCTAACCAATCAAGGATTACACGCTTATGATGGCACTCGTCGTAAGGTCGCAGGGCTCATCACTCTGACCGTCGCGACCGGACCACTGGAAAGGCAAACTTGTTTTCAGGTAGTCGATATCAACCCCTCCTTCAATATGCTCCCGGGACGTCCCTGGATTCATGCCGTCAAAGCAGTTACTTCAACTCGCCAACAAAAAATCAGGGTCCCCTTCACCGGGAAAACGATCACGATTCCTGCTTCCTCTATCAAAGCCGTCAAGGGAAAGGGAATAGCCTCCTAAGACATCGAGAAAGATGACAATGAAATGTTGAGATTCTAAGCTGTGCATGCCCTAACTAACGAATAAACACCCTTTAGTTGTGACCCGTTTTCCAACCTCACAGTCAACCGCATTCTAATGCGCCAGGGTTACTTCCCAGGTTTAACCCTCAATACGCTGAAGAGCACCATACCTCCATTGAAACAGGCTAAGGTCCCCAACATCCCCTTCGGGCTAGGCTATGAACCAACCGATGAAGATATCCAGGAGATGAACCTCCTAGTTCAGAAGCGCAAGAAGCACGGAGTCATCCTCCGTCCCTATCATCTGACTCTTATTGGATACTTTGTCCCCGAGGGAGAGTCCGAACTCTACCATGGCTTTCCTGAGCCGATCTATGACTCTGTGGCCAAGGCCAGGTACTTAGGTGTAGAAGTATTCCAGGACTGCTACTTCATCCCCGACAACACCGAAGCTGCATCAACTGAGTCTAAGCCGTCCTCATGCCTCGACGGACAAGTTGTCACTCTCCTCTTTGGAGAGCATAACATCAAGCACCTCGACTATGAGGACATCATCAACATCGCTCTGAAGGACAACCAATTTGACCCCACCGCTTTGATCTCTGATACTGACCCAGAGAAGGGTACACAGAGCTGGAGGAAAACCGTTAAGTGGACCGATCGCCAAGGCCGCATTCAAAAGATCACAACTGGAGAAGGCCCCATGTTCAAAAAGGGAAGTGATGAAGAATTTGAGTCTGAGTCGGAGTCAGAGTCTGTCATAGATCCTAACACTCCTAATGACCCCGTCAAGGTCCCCTTCCCGCTGTTTTATCACAAGCTTGTGGCTGATTCAGAGGCTGAGTCTACTAGGGTCATCCCTACTCCCATGAAAGGTGACAACCTGGAGCCTATTCCTGGGGCCATCTCCTTTGCTGTGTCGCCCGTGACTGACCATGAGATGTCTGTCCTCTCTGAGCTTTTTGCTCATGTCAATTTAATGAACGCTAGGTTTGCTTTTGACTCGTCTCAATTTAACTGCAATGTAATTCTGAATGACTATGAGGAATTTGACTTGAGTGACTACCCACATCACAAAGCCAAAGAACTTGACAAACGGGAAACCAGAACCCCCATCATTGAAGAGACCAAACCTATTAACGTAGGAACCGACAAGACACCTCAAGAACTTAGGATAAGGATAACCCTTGACCCCTTGGAAAGACAACAATTCATTGACTTCCTCCACGAATACAAAGACGTATTTGCCTGGTCCTACAAAGATATGCTTGGGATTGACAGGGAAACTGCTGAGCACCGGATACCCATTAAGCCCGGAGCTAAACCCGTGAAGCAAAAGCTGCGCCAGATGCGCCCTGAATGAGCCCTGAAAATCAAGGAAGAAGTGAATAAATTGTTCAAGGCCGGTTTCATCAAAGTGTCGGAATACTCTGAGTGGGTGGCCAACATTGTGCCTGTTCCAAAGAAAGACGGGAGAATTTGGGTTTGCTTCGACTTCAGGGATCTGAACAAGGCAAGTCCAAAGGACGACTTCCCTTTACCACATGTTGACATTCTGGTGGACAATACCGCCAAGCATGCTCTCCTATCATTCATGGACGGGTATGCTGGGTACAACCTGATCAAAATGGCTGAGGGAGACATGCTTAAGACTGCATTCACTACACAGTAGGGTACATACTGCTACACGGTCATGCCCTTCGGCGTCAACAATGCCGGGGCTACCTATCAAAAAACCGCTACCACTCTCCTACATGATATGATGCATAAGGAGGTAGAGGTATATGTCGATGATATGATTTTCAAATCAAGAGAATGGGATGGCCACATCAGTGTCCTTCGGAAATTCTTCGCTCGTCTGCGGAAGTATAACATGAGACTAAATCCTCAGAAATGTGCATTCGGGGTCACCTCCGGAAAACTCTTGGGACATGTCGTCAGCAAGAGAGGCATCGAGATTGATCCAACCAAAATCAAATCCCTTCAACAAATGCCATGGCCTAAGAACGAGAAGGAGATCCGGGTATTTCTCGGTTAGGTTCAATACATCATCCGCTTCATAGCCAAGCTCACCATGATTTGTGAACCAATATTCAAGAAACTTCGCACCTTCGATCACACCTATTGGGACGACGATTGTCAAAAGGCCTTCGACAGGATAAAGAAAATCCTATCCAAACCTCCGGTCCTCATGCCACCTCAACAAGGGATTCCCTTATCCCTATACCTGACTGTCACCGACACAGCTATGGGGGCAATGCTAGCACAAACAGTCAACGGCGAAGAACGAGCCATCTACTACATCAACAAAAATTTCATCGAGTATAAGACATGGTACATCCAACCGGAAAAGACATGCCTTGCCCTAGTATGGTCAACAAAGAAGTTGCGGCATTACATGCTCAGCTACACGGTCCACATTTACTCCAAGATGGACCCGGTCAAATACATCTTCGAAAAACCCATACTAAACGGAAGGCTGTCTAGGTGGACGCTCATGCTGTATGAGTTTGATCTCAAGTTTGTACCCCTCAAGGTTATCAAGGGAAGAGCAGTCGTCGATTCCCTAGCAGAAAATCCCATTCACGAGGTTCTAGCAACCGACATATGGTCACTTCCTGAAGAAGACATTCGTCGTGCTGACTCCGACGAATGGGACCTATACTTCGATGGCCCATCTAATCTGAGAGGCTACGGGGTAGGAATCCTTCTAATATCACTAGAGGGAGAACATGTTCCGATCTCGGTCAAACTAGACTTCGCCGTCACCAATAATGCCGCTGAATATGAAGCATGCCCTCATCGGCCTACAAGCAGCCATCACGCTTGGCATCAAGAGACTGTGGGTACATGGCGATTCCTCGCTCATCATCAATCAAGTGTCCGGATCATGAAAACTTGAAGTGACAGCTTAGCTCCCTACCGAGCGAAAATCAATCAAGAGGCCGAGTTCTTCGACCAAGTCGACTACTTCCACTTGTCGGGAGAGGAAAATCAATTTGCTGATGCCCTAGCAAAACTTGTCGCGCTCGTCAATATACCTGACGACATGACATCAATGCCCCTATGTGTCGAGAGAAGGAGCGAGCCAGCTCACATTTGTGTCGTTGACAACAATGAGGAAAACCATGTTGAACCCTGATATCAAACCAACCTCAACTACAAAACCAAAAACGAATTCCCTCCCACCTCTGAACCAAGAGGACAAAGAGCCATCCGTTTACGTGCATCACAATTCGTGATAAACCAAGATCAAATATACAAAAGAACACCCCAAGTGATTCTCCTCCTTTGCGTTGACCATCACAAAGCCAAAAAATTCATGGGAGAGATTCACGACGGAGAATGTGGCCCTCACATGAGCGCAATGATGCTTACCCGAAAAATCATGCGGTTAGGTTTCTATTGGACCACTATGGAAGCCGATTGCCGCATCTACGTCAAACATTGCCACAATTGCCAAGTCTTCGCCAACATCCAACATATACCACCATCCATTTTGTAGACCATGACATCAACCTGGCCTTTCTCAACCTGGGGCATCGACATCATCGGGAAGGTCAACCCGACAGGCACTAAGGGGCATTGCTTCGTTCTCGTTGCCATCGACTATTTCACCAAATGGGTAGAAGCGCAGTCATATGCAGTCTTGACCGCGAGACAAGTGGCCAAGTTCATCCAAAACAACATCATTTGCCGATATGGGATACCCCATGAAATCATCAGCGATCAAGGCTCTCACTTCCGGGCAGAAAAACAGACCTTATTGGACAAATACAAGATCAAAAGACATCGATCATCCCCCTACCTTCCCCAAAACAACGGAGCGGTGAAGGCAGCGAAGAAAAATCTTGTCACCATTATCAAGAAAATGCAAGACAACTACCGCGATTGGCCGAGCAAACTCCCATTCGTACTCTGGGGATACCGAACCTTCATTCGAACACCGAGAGGCGCCACACCCTTCTACCTAGCATACAGTATGGAGGCGGTTCAACCAATAGAGTTAGAGTTTCCTTCTCTACGCATCCTGCAGGAGAGTCAAGTACCTAAAGCGGAATGGACCCGTCGAAGGTATGAGCAACTTGCTCTTCTAAACGAGCGGCGGCTCAACGCCTTGCACAACGTCCAGGTATACCAATGACGTATAAATCAGGCATTCAACAAGAAGGTTAAACCCAGGAACATCAAGGAAGGCGACTTGGTCCTCAAGTCGGTCCGAGCAACATTGCCCGTCGATCCGAGGGGAAAATTCAAACCCAACTGGGCCGGGCCATACCAGGTCAAGAAAATATTTTCGGGGGGTGCTGTGAGACTGAGTGACCTAGACGGGGAGGATTTTAAAAACCCGACCAACCTAGACCAACTCAAGAAATACTACCCTTGAACCATAGCAACCAACGACCCCACCCTAGTTTTACAACTAGCGACCACCTTAACCCCTTTCAAGTGAAGTTGCTCAGCGTGTTCTGATTTGAAATTGCATGTTTCATCGAGTCTAAGTTGTGGCACCTTGCCCATTTTGAATGTCCTTTGATCTGTCAAAGGCAACATCCATTTGAACTAAAACAAAAAACCCCTGAACTACGATCATGGTTTGATTACACCTCTTCAGGTGGATCCGTAGGCAGTCCTTTCTTACACAAGAAGGATACAACCATTCCCATAATAAAAAAACATCCCCATCAAAAAAGAGGAAAAAAACATTCCCTTTCCCCCAAAAAATACAAAAAAATAAGCCTTTCTCTCTTCCCACAAAAATCCCATTTTCCCAAGTGCAAATGTTTAGGACGATTCAAGCCGAATTGCCTTTAAAAAATGGATGGAAGAAACAAGCGTTCACATTTCGACACAAGCAATCCTCTTATTTAATTAATAATGGGAGGGATTACAATTTCAACAACAACTAAAGCTCGACGAGTCTACAACTTGTCAAAGCTAAGGTGTCGACTAAAACACCTCACATAATAAAACTAGCACAAAACACACAAAACATAGCTAGTACAACATAATAAAAAACTCACAACACTAATATAACATAATAATAAAGTGGGTAATGGAGGTCTTCACTCTTCCATTCTACCCCTTGCCTTTTCCCTCGGGGTACATCTTCCCCTTGTTCTTCTTGATTGGCCCGCCTAGCATGGATTTCCTCTTTGGAACGCATCCTCAACGGATCTACAACGGCTACGGCCTCCGGTCTATTGCAAGACCTCATGTTCGGCCCGAAACGAGCCCATGCACGGCCCACTACATTTTCGGGACCCGAGCTTCTCCTCTTCGGTGGTCTCATCACATCCGGGTTAGCTCCATCAACATAATCCTCAAATAATCCACGGTTTGCCTTGCCAACCTCTCGATACATCAAGTCGACAACCTCTGTAATACCCGCCCTTTTAGGGACCCTTTGACCATCGTTGACTGACCTTGGGAGCGGGAATAGCCTTAGAGTTAAGTGCCGAGGTCATCTGGAGTTGAGTTGAAAGAGTGGTACTCGATAGAGTAGAGGCTACTCGATCGAGTAGCTAGGTTACTCGATCGAGTAGGGGTTACTCGATCGAGTATGTCAGGGTACTCGATCGAGTGCCCGTTTTCAGCCGAGGGTTTTATATCGCGTTTTGTTAAATCCGCAAATCACTTCCGCCACTTTCTTCTTACCCTTCAGTCGCCCTTTCCCTTCCCTTCACCTTAAAAACCTCCATGGATGCCTTTTGAAGATTCTTGAGCCTTAGGAGAGCGTCTCTTGAGTCGGGTAGCGGTCTTTTCTTTGAGTTTCCCCTAATAGGTATGTCATATTCATCATCCGTGCCTTTGTTTCTATAGTTAGGGTTTTGCTTGTAATAATAGATATTTGCATGATGGTAATAGGCTTGGCTTGTGCGCTGGATACTTTGTTTGTCGGCATGGATTGGTTGCGGATGCGTAAAGGTAGGTTCGCCTACTCAGTTTCTGTAGATGGTCTAGTGTGTCGAATATTGTGGTTGTGTTGTGTTTGGTTGTCTGCTATAATTGTGGTATTGTGATGGTTGTGGTTGTTGTTGATGTTCTCGAGATGCGTTCTCGGAGGTGGGGTCACTTGCGGGAGTGGCTTCACGCCCTAGTTTCGCCCTTCGTGGAACCCGCCACGAAAGGGGATGTGCACATTAATGGGACGGGGTTATCGCTCGTATGATGAGCGGGGCTTAGGTGGGAACGGTGCGGTCCCCCACTTTGCGGGCTGGTCCAAAGGTGGACGATCGATGTGTCCGTCGGTTGGATTCGTGATTATCGTTGGGACCGTTGTCATTGTTCGTCTTTGTTAATTGTAGTTGCCATTGTCTTGTCTTATCTCGTCATCGACTTTGTTTGGTTGTTTGTTTGTTATGTGTCCGCCGTGATCCCTTATGGTGAGCAATGGGTCTTAAGCAGTGTTGACGTTGTGGATAGTCGAGTCCGGGCAGGATGAGTCCTCACGAGATATGATGGTCATAGCGAGTAGTCTTTGAGTTGTACCATGTATTGTATTTTGGTTTGAATCACTTGTTATAAAGCTTAATAGTTCTTTTATTGACGTTTGATAACTACTTTCCTCGGGTAACCGAGATGGTAACGCTCTTATATGCTAAGGAAGGCCTAGTTAAGGCTCCTCTGGATATGGGGGTGTTACAAAGTTGTATCAGAGCGACCCTGCGACCGTGTGGTGAGCTCATGGTCGGGAGTACCTGGGTCACACATCTAGCGGGGGAGGATTCTGGGTTTGGTTGCGGTCAAGTTGGAGGCACAACGAGGACGTTGTGGTCTTTAAGTGGGGGAAGTTATTGAGAGTAAGGTTGTCCCACATCGGGGAATTGAGGAGGTTGTGATATGTTTATAAGGGATTCCACCCACCACTTAGTAACAAGGCCTTGTGCTTTTGGGCTTAAGTGAGGACAATTAATGGGCCCAAAAGTGCACACCCATCTTATTGGGGTTGTGTTACGACGGTGGCGGGTGGGGTTGTTATAAATGGTATCAGAGCGACGATTTTGGAACCTGTAACAAATGAACATAATGAACGTAGGGAGTCTAATAAAATGAACCTGGTGTATGTGTAATGGGAGCCCCAGCTGATGCTAGATTTTGGGTGAGTAGGCGCCCTCATTTCAAAATCTTGGCCCCATGACACTTAAGCCAGTCACGTGGGACGGGAATGTGGAGTCCGTGTGTCTATGTGTGCTGTGTATGTTAAATTGTGCCGGGGCTACTTCCGGTTAAGTCTTTGATTAGAATTGATAAGGGGTGTATTAGTGATATATTAGACCGTGTAGGGTAATTGTCAATGAGATGAGCAAGGTCCTTAGATGATTGGTGAGCCTATGTAATGGCTATGAGATATCTGACGAAAGTTTAAGTGATAGGAATGCGTGAAAATGTGGAACTGAATGTTGTAACATGGATAGTGAACACGTAGGTGTTCGCCGTAAGTTAATGGCGACGGAAGTTGTAAGTGTGTTTATAGATCCTACCGCGATGATTCCAATGATAATTATAGTATAGATGAGTAATAATTCGAATCACGGCATATGGTAATGTGTATATTCTTTGTTAGTTAGTTGAAATTTTTCCGCTGCGTAATATTTGATCTATGCAAAATAGATTGCTTATGATAGAATGTGAAACATGGTAGATTAATTTGTTTTGAAAAGTATGCATAATGTTAATCATCCGCTTCAACTGGAGGTAAGCATGAGTTTAGTAGTAACAGGTAAAACAAGTTTAAGTGCAATAAAATGATACGGCTAGATTATAAATAACTCGGTGACAGGTAGACCGAGTTAGGTAATTGTATAACGTAACGTAATATGTCTCTTAGTTATTGAAGGGTTGTATTTGGCGCGATAATGGTTATAAAACGTGATTAAAGGTGATGATTAGTGTCGAATCCCGAACTTGGTTTGAACTCGACACGTTATGTTGTTTTGCAGGTATTCTCGGTTTACTTCATACTTGCACAGTACTTAACTAAACTTGACCGAGTGCAAGTGCCTACTTGACCGAGTAGACCTTACACGATCTAGTTAAGAGACTATGACGTCGGGATATGGTGAAATTTCCTATAGATACTCGACGAAATAGCTCCTACTCGATCAAGTAGGGTGGTACTCGATCGAGTAGCCAAGCCACTCGATCGAGTAGGGTGGTACTCGATCGAGTACCCTGTACTCGATCGAGTAAGTTTCTCTGGCAAGAACTTTTGCGGGTTTCTTAAAACCCTTCATCTTTCTAATTCTCCTTCTTATTCTTCTATATTTCGACACACCCATCCTAAATCCCTCTCAAATTCCTTTCTCCTCTCAAATCCTCTCTTTCTCTTGGGTTAGTAGTGATTCTTGGGGTTGATTTTCTTGTTTAATTCGTTTCTTTACTTTACTAATCAATCAAGGTATGTTATTCTTCATAATTTATGTGATTTGTTACTTTGAATGTGTTAAAATAGTGAAATAATCTGAAAATTTCGATTCACATGAGTAAATTGTTGTTTTGATGGTTGAAACATGATTCACATGCCTCCTATTCGTGCTTGTTGGTGACTAATTGCTGTAGATTAGATTAGAAACATACATAGTTGGAATCGAAATTTCTAGGGTTACCAAAATTGAAGTTGATTTTTGGTTGTTTTGCAATGGTTAGATGGTAGAATTAAGCCTTAAGCATTGTTTATATTATGTTGGAGGATAGATTTTGATGATTTTACCCTTAAAAATTTGCCTTAAAACTCCGTCTTAAAAGTGCCCCAAATGGAAATTCGTGATTTATAATTGAAAATCTATGTTGCAATTGACATTATAAGTATGAGTCGAACCTCGCATGATCGTAGGAACGATTGTTGATGAGATTATGCCAAAATTGTCTCAGCTGTAAAGACCGTCTGAAAAATTTAGTTGGGTTATTGAACATAATATGGAAGTGATGATGCTGTGCTATGAAATTTCTTACTCTTCCTCTTGATTTAGTAACATGTGATTGGAAGTGCGTGTGGAATAACCTTAGAACCATGCTAGGGTATTCAAATTTGTCAAACATATGTAACCGTCATGATAATTTCCTTCACCACCGTGGCTTGTGAGTAGTAATAATTTGAACTTGTATGTTAAAATTTTAGAAACTGTTGATAAACATGTGTACTTATCTTAATATTCAAGGTTAACAGCATGAATTATGTGCTTCACATGTCAAAATTTGTTGGAAAGTTGTGTGCTTAGCTGGGTATGTGAGTTCAAATTACATGAAACAAGTGCTTGAATGTTTATACAAGTTGTTTGGACTTATGCCTAAAACAGATGCCGAGACTGAACCTTGGGCTTCGCCAAAGTAAGCGGGGGAGGGGTAACCCACTTGAGACAGGGGAGGGGAGCGGGCCCGTGGTACCCGCGGTCCCCGAACACCCTACAATTGTGTTTGTTGACTTCAAGCAAAGAGAGCGTTTTGTAGCTTTACAAAAACGCAAGATGAGACCTACAAAGTGTGTTGACACCGCTGTGTTAGAGGAGTTGGAGATAGAGACGGATGTCTGTCACATATTCGAGACCTTGGGGTTTACGGGTTTGTACCGCCGAGGAAGCACACTTACCCCTTCCTTACCCTAGAATTCATGAGTTCCTTTAACTATGACCCAAATGGTCAAACTGTGAGTTTAGATTGATGAATACCGGTTTTACGACCATGGATTTGTTTGCCTCTCACCTTAGGTTGGGCAAGCCTCCCAAGGACTCCATCACCGACATTCCACTGAGTGCGGCGTCCCGCCGCCTAATGCCTTCCTTGACTCGGGAAACAAGCTCCCACCTCGAGCAATATCTTTGATTAACGACGTTCAACACATCACCTTGAGAATCTTCCTCCGTTCTCTTTCAAACCTCCTCTATGATAGAAAGGATATCGATTAAGTTGAACAACCATGAGGTCTTACTTCGATGTCGTACTCAACCCGGAGCGAACCAAGAAAGTGGTCTTCAATGCTCCTTCCATAGTTTGTCTTTGCTCTTGCCTTGATGGCTTCTTCTCCTTCTCGATACTTGAACTGTGGTGCTATTGCCACTCGGTTAGCTGAAAAGCTAACCTCTTTTGAGGCCTCTTCGGCATACGTGCCTCTAGTTACCCCCGTGCCTACCATGGATCGTGAATACTACCTCGACACAAGTGGTTGAGAACCTTGGGCGACGGTAGCCTAGCATGGAGGGTGTGGGGGATGAGTTGGATGAAGATTCCAGCTCCCGAGCACCTCCCGACCCCACGGAGCCCTTGGAGCCGACAGTGGTGACTGTGGACTCGGATGACGAGGAGGAGGAGGATGATGACGGACCCCGCCACCGCAGACCTATCTCATTGATGGCACCATCCTCCAGGAGATGCCGGAGCCGACGAAGGGCGAGAATGCGGAAGTCCGAGGGGTGGAGAGACCCAGAGTGGTGAGGGGACCCCGTCGAGTGAGCGAGAGGGCCTCGGGGACTAGGCCACAAATGGAGGCACCACAAAGAAATGGCAGACCTTTCCCGTACTACCCCTATCTCGACACCCCGAGACGCGGTCCAACCTTTGTCGGAGAGAGTGTCATCTACTTTGACACTCCGGAACATGCACGAGATGGCATACACTCAGGGGATAGGGACCGAGGGACCGCATCCGATTTGGTGGAGTGGAGTTGGGGACTACTCAGGGGTTTTCCATTCCTACGAGGTGGATCAGTCGACGTGGGGGACACCTCAGTCCTTCCCTTACGGTGGCTTGACTCCATGGTACGCAGGCCCAGGAGCAGGAGCAGGAGGGGATGCAGGGATCGGGTCATCGGGCGGTGGTGGTGATGAGATGATGTACGAGCAGCAGCAGCAGTAGGAGGAGTGACACTCCTTGTTCTTATCTTTGTTAGTAGTAGTTAGTTTTAGATGTTGGATGTTGTTATCAGACTTTAGCAATTGTTTCTTCTTAGACTTTGTTAGACTTGTGTTGTTGGCCATAAGGCCGATTCGATACTTTGACTTCTCGCAGATGTTAGAAGTCGGGAAAACCGTCCCGACTCGATCTCTATAAGACCGAGATATGCGTTACATGATCCGTCGCGAGTTTATAAAACACCTCGACACAGTAGGTACTAGATAGAGTACCTCGTACTCTATCAAGTAGTCAAAGGAGATTGGGGAAGGAAAAGTCTCTGGCCTGTAGGCCACTCGATCGAGTAGCCAGGACACTCGATCGAGTAGCATGGCACTCGATCGAGTATCGCTGGTTACTCGATCGGGTAGCACTGTTACAGGGGGTTTTCAAAAATTAAAAATGTTCAATTGCTTTATAATTGCAAGTTTAACGTTTAATGTGGCTATCAGTATGTAATGACACCTTTGGACCATCAATTCTATATGTTGGGGGTCAAATTTCGATTTTATATACATCGTGATAATGATTAGTGAGGTGGTGACGGGTTATTGTTATTTTACCTTTACATTATGCTATCTTGTCATTACTCATTAAAGTACATTTCACCCTTTGCAATGTTAATGTGAGTTAGAATTGGTAACTAGATGTCCCGGAGAGTCATGTATGGTCTCCAATTTTAACAAGTACCTGCTTAGCGAGTAATGTCCGCGGTAAATAATATGTGTTAACCTATGCCAGGAATAAAATAATAAGTAATACGCGTTGGTATTAGGGTGGTGAACTTCGGGGACGAAGTTCCTTTTAAGAGGGGAAGAGTAATGTCGCAAAATAAAAAGGTTGTTTTGAATGATGTCTTGCTCGTTTATAATGTTATTGGTAGTTGTTTATAATGTGTTAGTATTCAAAAAAAAAAAAAAAAAAAAAAATTATAGTGCGATGAATCGTATTTGCATCACGTTACCAAGTAACACGGTGGCATTGGTTGTACCACATGATAGTTGGTATGAGACATATTCTAGATCGATAGTTGGGTAGTCGATACCGTATGTCAGGTGATCGTGGGTGGTGATTCGCATTGCGGGTTTGATGTTTATATGTATATCAAGTAGCGGTTAACGGTGATAGTGCTTGCATGATAGTAGTAAAAGTTATTAGATATAAATATGGACGGTGATGATGATGACATGGGGGGGGAGGATATTTCAAAAGGTAGTGGTCTGGACGGGAGGTTGGGGAGACAGTGTTGTGTTATGTTCAGGAGCGGGAGAGGTGAGTTGAACTTCGGGGACAAAGTTCTTTTTAAGGGGGGAAGACTGTAATACCCGCCCTTTTAGGGACCCTTTGACCATCGTTGACTGACCTTGGGAGCGGGAATAGCCTTAGAGTTAAGTGCCGAGGTCATCTGGAGTTGAGTTGAAAGAGTGGTACTCGATAGAGTAGAGGCTACTCGATCGAGTAGCTAGGTTACTCGATCGAGTAGGGGGTTACTCGATCGAGTATGTTGGGTACTCGATCGAGTGCCCGGTTTTAATGAGGGTTTTATATCGCGTTTTGTTAAATCCGCAAATCACTTCCGCCACTTTCTTCTTACCCTTCAGTCGCCCCTTTCCCTTCCCTTCACCTTAAAAACCTCCATGGATGCCTTTTGAAGATTCTTGAGCCTTAGGAGAGCGTCTCTTGAGTCGGGTAGCGGTCTTTTGCTGAGTTTCCCCCTAATAGGTATGTCATATTCATCATCCGTGCCTTTGTTTCAATAGTTAGGGTTTTGCTTGTAGTAATAGATATTTGCATGATGGTAATAGGCTTGGCTTGTGCGCTGGATACTTTGTTTGTCGGCATGGATTGGTTGCGGATGCGTAAAGGTAGGTTCGCCTACTCAGTTTCTGTAGATGGTCTAGTGTGTCGAATATTGTGGTTGTGTTGTGTTTGGTTGTCTGCTATAATTGTGGTTTTGTGATGGTTGTGGTTGTTGTTGATGTTCTCGAGATACGTTCTCGGCTGAGTGGGGTCACTTGCGGGAGTGGCTTCACGCCCTAGTTTCGCCCTTCGTGGAACCCGCCACGAAAGGGGATGTGCACATTAATGGGACAGGGTTATCGCTCGTATGATGAGCGGGGCTTAGGTGGGAACGGCTGCGGTCCCCCACTCGGGCGGTGGTCGGTCCAAGGGGATGATCGATGGCATGTGTCCGTTGGATTACCGTGATTATCGTTGGGACCGTTGTCATTGTTCGTCTTTGTTAATTGTAGTTGCCATTGTCTTGTCTTATCTCGCATCGACCTTGTTTGGTTGTTTGTTTGTTATGTGTCCGTCGTGATCCCTTATGGTGAGCAATCGGTCTTAGCAGTGTTGACGTTGTGGATAGGTGGAGTCGGAGTCCGGGATGAGTCCTCACGAGATATGATGGTCATAGCGAGTAGTCTTTGAGTTGTACCATGTATTGTATTTTGGTTTGAATCACTTGTAATAAAGCTTATTAGTTCTTTTATTGACGTTTGATAACTACTTTCCTCGGGTAACCGAGATGGTAACGCTCTTATATGCTAAGGAAGGCCTAGTTAAGGCTCCTCTTGATATGGGGGTGTTACAACCTCGTCCTTACGGTATTTGGACCTCTCTTCCAAGGACGAATCTCTTGACCACTTGACATAAGCGGGAGTCACCCATGTCGTGGCTACGGGGTTTGGTACCTCCCAAAGCGGCCGAGTGGCCCACCATATTTCGAAGACCTCCACAAGCTCGGAGTTCCGAAAAACATTCTCTTGAACAAGGGTATCTTGAGCGGGCACCTTTTGTTGACGCCCCATTTGCTTCATGAGCCTTTCGGGATAGATGAAGGAAGCAACCTTCAAACCCACCACCATCAAAGAATGAGGACTAGCACCTGAAGCGGGCAACCCCTTGAAGGACCTCACGTGCCACCATGGCACCATCCAACGGATATGAGGACCGCCCTCCTCCGCCAATCTCGCGGACCAATAAGCCTCGGTAGAAGCAAAGCTATCCGAGTACAATTTCTTCCTCATGGTAAGGTGATAGAAGGAATATGAAGAAGAATCAATCGGAGGCTCTACATACCTTAGCCTCTCCAATAGCCACACTTGGAGGATCCTTGGGGATGAGGGAACTTCTCCACAAGAGCCCTTCTTGTCCAAAGCTTGGATGATCTCGCCAAGTACCAACCATGATGGATCTCTACCATGCTCCATTTGCTCAACCACAAGCACGAGGGTCATGCTACCATAGCATTTCGGCAGCTCCTTTTTCAAAGCATCAACAAAGAGGTATACATGGACAAGGCAAAAGGCAAGAGCCCTTCTCCTAGCCACCTCCGAATTATTGGCATCCAATCGGTTTGATAAGTTGTTGATAAGAGCCAACATATCCACACCTTGTGGAGTAAGAAGAAATTTGACTTGACTTGTCAACAAACCCAACATTGAACGGAATTTCTCCTTGTAGCATAACCGAGTTGGAGGAAGCACCGAAACACAACCCGGCCACCCTCCAATGGCTCCAACTTCTTCGGCCAGTGGCCAAATTTCACCTTTCGGGAAAACGAAAACATGGTGTTTCGAATACCAAAACCGAGAGCATGCTTCGAGAAATGAGGATTGCACCCTGACTTGACGGAGCACCAACAATTGACCAACTCCCATGCAAATGAGTTGATACTTTTCGGGAGGCGACAAATCCCGGCACCATTGTTGCAACGCATTCTCAAAGACATCCATGAAATATTTTTATGGAAGAAGAAGAAGAAGAGGTTTTGGAGAGATGTTTTTTGTTTCGGATGATGAAACAATGAAGCACGAACATACCTATTTATACAAAACAATCAGCGCGTATTTCAGAAAAAAGGGAGAGTTGGCCTCTATCGCCAAGCTGCTCGCTTTTCTTTAGGTGTGTTCTCAGGATTCCCACCATGAATTGTCCCTCTCAAGTTGTGTTTTCTCCTGACACCTCAAACCTCCCGCCGGGATGCTCGCGCCTCTTCAGGACGGTCCAGGACATTTTGTGTTTCCTCACACTCACATTTCCTTGTTTTTGCGTTTTACGAAATCCGACACGGTTTCCATGATGCAGCTTTAAACATACGGATTTTTCTTTCTTTTTTTTTTAAAGGGGGAAGGGCTAGTCGTCCCGATCCGCGACAGATCGTTTCCATGTCAGTCGAAATTCCGGAAATTTTTCGCAATTTTCCCAGCAAATATAAAAATCGAAAATTGATAACACGACATCAGTTTTCCTCAAAATTCAAGCACTCACAAATTCGAGCATTGATCTCGTAAAAAATCAAATCAAATACACTCGCAAAAATCTTTTCTAAAATTCACCCCTGGCGGTTTGAGTTTGAATTTTTTCGAGTCACAAATCAATTTCAACAATTTCGATGCAATTTAATTCAAGACACGAGTTAATTGCTTAATTTTCAAATCATTCCTTTTGAGAAATCCAAACACGATGACTTGTCATGGAATTTTTCAAATATCATTTCAAAGTTTCAAATTTCAATTTTTAACTTCGTCTCATCGCGGTTAAATTTTGTTTTCAATCAAGTGCTTTTTACGCGTTTGCGTTCATGCATATGTGCTACCTGTTGCCTGTTTTCTACACTAACGATGTAGGAACTAGCAGGAAGTAAAAGGGGAATTGACAGCCGACAGCGCTTCTCCGAAACACAACAAAAAAAAAAGCCAAAAATCACAAAATGAACCACAATCCAAAAACATATATATACAAACCGCCTCACGCAAAATACATCGACACACGTTTGATACAAACAACTGACCACACAAACAGGTACCGGTACAGACATCTATCGTACAGATACTGGCCTAAGACAACAAGCTGACGGCTATCCGCCACCTACCGAACTAAGCACTCCCTATCCTTTCGATCGGAAAAGAAAAGGAGCAACACGGGAAACAGAGGAGCAACAACGGAAGAATAGGTGGTTACCATGACGGTAACACCTCGCTCCTGCTCCGCAACAAAAACAAATACAATTTCTGGTAGACTTTGGATGATAAGGAGGCCAAGAACCATGATGCGGCGCATCACTCCGGTGTTGGCCCTCAATCATCAGCCATCCTGCCTATGAGTCACAATGAAAAGGACAAGCCGGCCGCGTCAGCCGCCTCCCCTCCTCTACGGAAGCATCCTCTACCACCACCTCGGCTCTGGCAGCCTCCTCGATCGCTTCTACTCCTCCAGGATCATCCTACTCCTCCTCCAAGGCCTCAACGGCAGACCCTGTGGATCTCAGACGTTCCCCTACAACCAAAGGCAATGAAAGAACGTCAGCCGAAATTTCGGCATTACGACAGCATAAAACGAACAAATCCAAAAAAAACCCTGCAAAAGCAGAACAAGGGCAATCCCGCCCAAACCTAAACAAACAAAAACAATTTACAAAAAACGCAAAGAAAAACGTCTCGCCTTCTTTTCAAGCAAAAGACGAGTCAAAACAACCACAACAAAAATGGCACCCCAAGACCCACACAAGGTCCGCCAACAAACCAAAATACATTCCCGATGCAATGGGTTATTTTTCTACGACTCAAAAACGCAATTTCTACGCCAATTTGAGCGCAAACCGGTCAAAATTTCAAAATACGACCACAACAGGGCAACGTGATTTTATCACGCCTCAAAGCGGCCCAAACTACCAATGAGGTCCATTTCAAGGCAAATGACTCAATCCAAGCCAAAACAGGCGCTTATTCTGTTAGACATAAGACTGTATTAAAAAGCAAAAATTCCAATTTTGCCCACAATACCCAACAAAGGTTCACAATGGCAAACATGGTCTTTCCCGACTACCATGCAACCTAGTGGGACCCATTACCCAAGCAAATAAACTTGGCATTGTGAAATGAGACGGTTTCTTCGCCTCACTCACGTTTTTCGAGCATAGGGGACGTAAACAGGGACCAAAATGCAAACTAAAAGCGCATGTTTGGGCCCTAATTCAATCAATCAAAAGACCAACAAATACAAATGGATCCAAGAGGAAATACATACCTTGACATGACATGTTGATGATGGCACGAACCGGAGCAAGCAAGAAGACCAACAATGGCGGTTTTCGTTTGTTTTGTCGAGAGGATGAAGAAGACGATGTGAGAATGGTATGCAAACCAATCTCGCGTCTTTTACAGTAAAATAGGGAAGCCCCCTTACCTCGCCAAGTAGCTCGCGCCTCAATGGGGTGCTCCCTGCTCTATTCAGCGGAATTTCGGGCTTTGGTCCAATTTCCAATGAAACCTCAAATCTTCGATGACTACATTAGGGACCGTCATTTTGCAAATACAAAAACAAATAGTGAAATCAAAATTCGCTATTTTCCTTCAAAAATTCAAATAAACGACGATTAAAACCGCCACTTTCACTTCAACGATAATAGTGAAAATTCAAAATTCACTATTTCTTCAAATTTCAAACGACGGTAATTAAAACCGTCGTTTTCAAAAACATAATAGTGAGAGTTCAAAATTCACTATTTCTTCAAATTTCAAACGACGGCAATTAAAACCGTCATTTTCAAAATAATAGTGGAAATTCAAATTTCACTGTTTTCACCACACGTGTCAACGACGGTAACATAAACCGTCATTTCAAAAAAAATAGTGAAAATCCAAAATTCACTATTTCCTTTACATGTCAACGGCGGCAACATAAACCGTCACTTCAAACGTAGTAGCGAAAATTCACAATTCGCTATTTCTTTCAAAATTCAAACAAACGGCGATTAGAACCGCCATTTAAAATTCAAAACAAATATAATAATAGTGAAAATTCAAAGGTCACTATTCCTTCAAATGTCAACAGGGGGCTTTCTCGCGAAGACCGCTGTTTCAAACCGGCCCATCCAACGCGGCTATTCTCACGGTCGATCAACCGACCCCATCCCCCCCCCCCCCATTGCTGGCGAGCATTACAACGCACCGTGGCTAGCAAGCCCTCCTCATATACGCACCATGGCTGGGGAGCCTTACAGCGCACCGCGGCTGGCGAGCCCTCCTCTTGTACGCACCATGGCTGGCCAGCCTTACGACACACCGCGGCTGGCGAGCCCTCCTCATATACGCACCATAGCTGGCGTTTCTTACAACGCACCGCGGCTGGCGAGCCCTCCTCATATACGCCCCATGGCTGGCGAGCCTTACAACGTACTGCGGCTGGCGAGCCCTCCTTATATACGCCCCATGGCTGGCGAGCCTTATAGCACTCCATGGCTGGTGAGCCTTACAATGCACCGCGGTTGCCGAGCCCTCCTCATGTACGCACCATAGCTGGCGAGCCTTTGTCCGCAAACACGCAAGGACATATCCGAAGATGCCTCAGGTATGACTCCTTCTTATGGCTGGCGACCCTTTGTACGTAGTCTAATGGACTTTAAACGACCCGCATGGACAGTCGACAGACCCTAAACGGTTCCCGACGACAGGTCCTTGGCTCGTACCCTCGAGTCGCTTAGGTGTCGCCCTTCCCGACGGCAGGTCCTTGGCCCGAATCCTTTCGAGCCGCCTCGACGTCGCTTGGGTCTCCAAGTTGTAATCTTTGATTGACCTGGTGGCTCTACTTTGACTTTCGCCCTGTCCAAGTCTCAGTCAAATTGGGGGCTCAGTAGATCACCGGTATCTGCTGAGACTCCAATAAACACCCGATGATTATCGGACTACAACATGCTTTGAAATCGCAGCGTTTGATCGACAGTTCGTGAACAACTCTACGTCGGAAAACTTAAAACGATTTCGAAAATAAAACTTTTCAAAACTTTTCAAAAGTACCTGGAGTGCTTAATGCATAACGACGGGCTCGCAATGACACTAACTAGAGTCAAAATCGACACCGGATCATACACCGACTCAAAATTCAAATCCCGACTCCAACAACGAGTCAAACACACAAAAAAAAAACATTCAAATGCTTCCATGTTAATATTTCCCGAATTCATGCATGGTCAAGTACCAAACATGTGCATACAAATCCTAGGATTGAACAAATCATGATTGCATTTGTGTGAAAACGACAAGAGACCTCGAAGACGTGCGACGTGGCTCGCGCCTCTTTGAGCAGCCCGGGTGGCCACGTCGTTCAAAACAAGAAAACCACTCATTCTCCTATAAATACCCCTCAAATGCCACCATTTGAGAACTTACCCGAGTGTCCACCCCCTCTTTTCTCCCTTAAAGTTCTAGACTCGACTTCCTAAGTCACAATCCGACACGTGTTTACGACCTACCGATCGTAAACACAAGCCTTACACATTGTATGGTACCTTCATCATGCATTAAATTACTTGACCGACCATTTAGACCACTACACCATCACTAAACTTAACAAAACACTCTTTTTACTTACTACTGGGTGCGTTGGAGGGACGTGTCTTTTACCGAGTCTTGACAGGGAGTAGTCTCAGCTTAGTTGTTTTGTTTCATCAGTTGTATATTTCCTTTGTTGAGCTAAAGCTCGTAATTAACCTTGATAGTTCTTTTATTGACGTTGTGATATACTATTTCTCGGGCAACCGAGATGGTAACGCATGTATCTACTAGGGAAGGTTTTGTTAAGGCTCCTTGGTAGATGAGGGTGTTACATTCTGTCTCACAATATAATTCTCTAATTAATATAATTAATTAAATACCTTTTGAAAATACATTTTAATATTTCCACCTTTTGACTAACCATTAACCTCGTTTTAAAATACGGGGTATTCCAATCATAATATTCATTATTATAACAATAATGATGATGAAGATGGTGATTAATTAAATAATTACCACTAATAATAATAATAATAATAACGAAAATATTAATGGTAATATCAATTAAATAATAATAATAATAATATCAATAATTAATAATATTGATAATAATAATAATAATAATAATAATAATAATAATAATAATAATAATAATTATTATTATTATAAAAATTATTAAATTTTAAGATGAGTATAACTTAAATGAGTTGAAATTAGTGAAGATGAATTGAGCTGAGCTGAACTGAATTGGAAGGAACTGAAATGAACTTAATGGAGCTGAACTGAGCTAAACTGAACTGAACTGAATTGAGCTGAAATTAAGCAAGAAAGAAGAGCGCCTAAGGTCTATACTTGTATTGAATTACTCCCCCCGTCTCAACAGATTCTTTACATTTACTTTTTCACATTTATCGAGGCGCATTTTACAACGTCAATATTTTCCATTTTGCATTGATAGAAATTATAAAAATTTGATATTCTTAATGTACTCACAAAAACGAATCAAACGAGATCTCACATAACTATATTTTCCATTATTGATTGTCGAGCATATTAAAAATTATATTGAATTGTAAATAGTGTCAAAAAGTAAATGTAAAGAATCTATTTAGATGGAGGTAATATTTTCAAAACTAGTCCGTACATTAATAGATGACTTCATGAGCAGATTATAAGAACATTGGGGATGAATGACAAAGCATGGAACAATAGTACAATTGTTCAGTGTACAATACTATTTCAAACCTTTTATATTTCTGCAAAAAAAATGAGCAGAAACAAAAATATTTACTAAAATTGTAACTAACTAGTTTTAATCCCGTGCAAAAAATACACGGGTTACTTTTCTAGTAATTTTATCTAGTGATAATTATTTCATTTTTATAAAAAAAAAATATATATGTCGATTTTTCCAATAATTATCTTTTGCTTTTGAGTAATTATTTATTTTATTTTTGAATAGAAATCATTTAAAACGATTTTAGCATCTGAGATTTTTTTTAAATATAATTTCAAAAACATAAAATACAAATACAAAAACCAAAACCAAATATCAATTAATTTATTAATTTGTAATTGTAAGTATTAATATAAGTTTTTTTTTTAACATATATGTATTGATCAATCAATTGGTAATATCATGTATTCGTATTGTTAATTATTATACAAATTGTAATATTAATTGACACAAAAGAAATAGAAATAAATTAAAACTTCCTAAATCCAAGGACACAAAAACTTCAGAGAGACCTCTCACATGATGGGGTGAAAAAGTTGTTGAATTTTTTTATTCTCTATTATGTCTCCCACTAATTTAGTGGGAAACGGTCTCTCATTAGACCTACTGAAGGAAGGACACCTTGCCCAAAAAGTAATGTTTTTTTTCTCCTCTAAAATCACGAATCAATAGAAGTTCTTTAAAAAAATCTAAGCTTTTATACTAATGGGATTGAGCCTATTTTATCATCATCATCCCTTTTTTTCTATAAAATTGAATTGGCGGTAAAAAGGAGGAAGATTTGTGTTTGCAATTTGCATGTCTCAAACGATTTAAATTTTGGTTAGTAATAAATTTGTTTTAGAATATGTTTGAGTATAAATAGAATTGTAAAAGTTTTATACTCAAATATTAGTAATCTACATTCTACAACATTTTTCATTATTTATTTCTGATATACTAATTTTATAGTGTATGTATTATTTTTTTTTTAATTCTTGTTATTTTTTCGATAATATTTCTTTTTTTTTTATCTATTCATTATTTTGCTTATTGAGTTCAGATTATATAATTTAATTGAATGTATGAATGAATAGTTTTATTAAGATCTTATATGTTGTTACTATTAATTTCAAAAAAAAACAATTTCTTTTGAAATATTTCTACTTTTAATCACAGTTGATTTTATAGGTAATGATTTTTAAAAACTATGTTTGTATATAAAAATGAAAATAATAAAAAAAAAACTAATATAGTGTAGATGAATGAATTGCAAAACTGGAAACAATCACTCCACTATTGCACTTTTTCTTTCATATGGTCCCACTTTTGATATTTTTTTTTTTTTTTGGTATATTGATGACGTGGATTAATGTGAAGACTTTAAATGTTCTTGTATTAATAAATATAAGATGTATATGTATCTTATGATGTTAGTACAAAAACACATATAGAGAAATTACGTACACTTAAAGAGACACTAGTCACTACTCACTAATCACTATCGCTGATCAGTAATTGATTAACTAAATCCAATATACATACATTATTAGTTTATTAATCTCTATTGTAAACTACCAAATCCAATATACATACATACCAGAGAGATTAAGAAAAACAAAACGTAAATTAATTTTACCTCCAATTACATGTGAAACAATCAAACTCGGAACCCTAAAATCAATACCGTATGAACTCAGAAAAGTTGAAATTTTGATTTTTTTTTTAATAAAGGGTTTAAGGGTCAGGTATGGGTCTCATAACTTAGACCCGGACCAAGACCCGAAATAGTTTCTTAAGATCCATACCCGATCCATACCCGACCCATTAGGGTCCGACCCTCAGGATCTGGTTCGGGTCCCCGGCCCACTGCCATCCCTACTCACTATCGCTGATTCGCTGATCACCAACTGATTAACTAAAACACGTATAGAGAAATTAATTAAAGTCTAATAAGTGGCGGAATAGGGATGAAAAATTTTAACGGGCGTGAACGAGTAGTTTTATACGTAAATTTGAAAAAAAAATTAAAAATTTAACTAAAAAATCAGATTTTTCCATTTTCAGTGGGGACGAACGTCCGTACTAGGGGTGTTCCTGCTAGTTAAGTCTAATTAAGATAAATTAGTTTTAAACCCGTGCAAAATTGCACGGGTATGTATTTGGGCCAGTATTAATGTTTTTGGATGTATATTTGTTTTTGCATTTCTATTGTAGTTATCTTGTTGGTCTAAATCTACGATTTACATAATTTATGTTTAAATTTGTTACAAACACGTGTTCACATACACTGGTTTATAAGGAAATAACGTAATTTACTCTTGTAAATAAAAATTGCATACGTAAAAAACTTTACATCCGGATAAAAGAAATATAATTTAATATAATCAACTTTAACATATGTATGTAATTCATTTGCGTTTTATGTTCGATCGCGTATATAAATGTTATTCCTTCTTGAAATTATGTAATTTTATTATTATGTAATTTTGTTTTAAAAATTATGTACTCCGTAATTCAATTTCATTTACTTGCATTTGTAATTCATTCTGTGTATATGTTATATATTCTATTTACACAGAATGTATAAAACTATTTCATAATATTAATTCAGAATTTTTTCATAATATTATTTCATAGAATTTGTTCATAGAATTTGTTGTAAGACGGAATCTATCGCATGTTTGAAAATACGGAAATCAGAAGAAATAAATACATTGCACACTCACGGGTACCACCATAACATGAATTTCCAAAAAAAAAAAAAAAACTACGTTAATGACGGACGTGGCGCGCTAAGGATTGAGTATTGTCTTTTGTATTAATATAGATAAGATTGACTATAAGTATAATTAGTAACTTACTCTTAATCCGACATTTATTTGGGATCTCAATGTAGTAATACAACCGTTTCCTCTTTACAGTAATCGTGCATTAGTAGACATTTTGCTGCCCCTTTTAGATTTATTATTAGTACTATATCTGTTAAGTTATATAGTGTCTCTGGATTATGTTAAGGTAATTAAGATTATAAAACAAGATCAAACAAAGAGCATACTCTGGACCCTTTCCCCTTACCAACATGCATCTGACCATTACGTTCCCAGCTTGCTTGTTAGTACCAATGTATTTCGCCTTAGTAATAGAAATATTTATAATAGTTGGGCCTCAATCATTATCTTAAGGTTTTGGTTGATATGGTTCATCAATCATGGTACCAGAGCCAGTGTGACCGAGGGAGCTGATACACAACCAACCACTCTTCAAGCCCAATGGACATTTGAGTGAGGGATCGTAATAGGAATATTTATAACTAGTCTTAAACCCGTGCAATTTGCACGGGTTAACAATTTAAAACATTACTATTTAAAAAGTGTAAATATATGTGTTTAAGGTTTTTGTAAAGCCATTTTTAAGGGGTTAGATTTTAGTTATCAATTTCATGTGCAATAAATAGATTGTAAATCAACTATCTACAAAAATATACTCCGTAGTTATTCTTACAATAAAAATCACATCAAAAGTATGATGAAAAATTATATAAAAGTACAAATAAGAGAGACCTGAAAAACTCTCTTTTCAATCTGAACTCGAAGACGATCCGAATTGATTAAAAGCCCCACATTTAGGGTCAACACTGGTCAAACCCGTGACCTGAACTCTTAAACTCATGATGAGAGAGAGAGAGAATGCCTTTTCTAGAGAAATAAAGTAAATATGAGTGATCCTATCCTTTACCCACCTAACCAGCTGAACCACCACAACCCTCCCCCCCTCTTCTTCTAGGACCTTCTGCCAATCATGCCACCCCTGTCTCCACCCCCTCCTGCCTCCCTGGTTGTCTATCTAGGAGCACCGCGCACGTTGGCCCACCTGCTTCAACCCCAGAAACAAAAACCACCCCGCCACATCTAACCCTCAACATAAAACCACCACACTGAAAAATCACCTCGCCACAACTAACCCCACAACAAAAAACTGCCACCCCGGCCACCTACAAAACCGCTCTTACCAACTCTCTCCTAAACCCCCAACCAAAAACCAACACCCCCAAATTCCCTATTTTTTTCCCCTATCCCCAGTAAAACCTCCTCCCGGCGCGAACCTGCCATTGATCTGCCACCTCACGTCCTATCCTCTTTACGATCAAATTGGGAAAATTCTTTAATCATTAAATTAACTGGGAAATCAATTGATTCCACCCATTTAGCCTCTTCAATCAAATCACTGTGGAATTACAAAGGTAACATTCAATTAATCGGCCTTGGAAAAGGTTTCTATTCTTGCAAAATCGAGTCTATTTCGGATCTCAACCGCATCAAGGAGAACGGACCTTGGTTTGTTCAGGGAAACTATTTACATGTCCAACCGTGGACTCCCAACTTCCAGCCGTCAACGGCATCTATCACTTCAATCCCAACCTGGTTGATCCTCCCTGAACTCCCGATTGAATACCACCGTGTTGACATCCTCAAAGCCATCGGGAATTCAATTGGGATTTTCATTAAACACGACCCAAATGGCCTTCAGGATAATGCTCGTTTCGCCAGAATTTCCGTCCACTTGGATCAGTCTAAGCTAATACCCGACATGGTGTTGCTGGGTAATTTCAGGCAAGAAATTAAACTTGCTGATAAGCAAATTTACTGTAGAATCTGCCATGGTTTTTGCAAGGGGCGGTGTCCTGGTTCATTTGATGTTGCCACACCGTCACCATCAACAAATGTCAAGGAATATGTGCCTTCCTCTTTTGACCCTGTTGTGGATAAAGACTTGTCCTTGTCCTTATCAGAGAATTGGACCATTGTGCCTTTTAAAAATCCTGGTAAGCATCCTTCTACCCCACCTATACTGCCTACTTTACCCGAAAATTTAAATTCTTTCCTTCCATGTGTCCCTTCCTCCCCTGACACCAGCTATGCCCCCCCCCCCCCCCCTTTTCCAAATCCTAAATTTATCTTTGACCGCCTTTTTGGTTTACCCTCCCTTTCCCCTATTTTCACCCAACCTCTCTTTTCCCTACCTATCTTCTCTCCTCCCTTACAAAAACCAAAACACAAAAAACCAAACAAATCCTGAAACTACCTCCCAAAAAAATGACATCACTATCACCTTCCCCCTCCTCCTCGGACCTGACCCCTGACCCTTATCTCACCCTAACCATTCCGTCCTCCTACCTCCAACCACCAGCGCTCTTCCAGCCAGCCCCCCAGCCACACCGAGCCCCTCTAAAAATCTTACTTTTTCCCCTGGATGCGACTCCCGTGGACTACTTCCAACCCCCTCTCCTAACCCTACCAGAAATACCAATCAACGACACCACCTTCACCAAAGAACTTCGCCTCGTCTCGCGTCAAGCAACTGTTTGCAATCTTCGAGCCATTCTCACAAACCCTTACAAACCACCCCAAACCTGTCTCAACATCTGCCTCATCAATACCAAAATGATCTCGGGTTGCCTACACCCTGCACACATTCCGGACCTCTCGGATCTGCCACTTCTTCCACCTGTTCTCAAATGCTTCTTGATGTGGTTCCTCCGGGAGTGGTGATGCGTCTTTTATATGATGTTTTACATCCTGTTTTACACGCATTTCAGAGCTCATTTGTGTAGTTTAAGCTACCATTTCCCCTATTTCCGTCTACTTTCGTGTTTTTGTACATTATTGAAGAAATGTGAAGAATCCAGCGGAAATCGAGCTAAATCCGTCCCCGAGTATCCTGCATTGCATTTGACGTGAAGTACTTACTCAAGGAACGAGCTTGGTGCGCATTCCAAGGCCCAAAAGACAAATCCACGAGAAGTTAAAAGCGGATTACCAGCTAAAGCAGTCGATCGACTGGCCCCCTTAGTCAATCGACCAACCCACGACTACAGAAGCTACTGTACACTGAAGAGCAGTCGATCGACCGGTCCCAGAAGTCGATCGACCAAGACGCTAATAAGACGTGAATAAGAAGATCGAGGAAAAGCAAGCCCATTGTGTTTAGGTTTTGATAATAAGTGTTACGTATATTTTCTATATAACGTAACCTAGAACATTCAGAAAAATCATCAAGTTTTACATTCAGTTTCATCAGTTTTTAGAATATTAATTAGAGTTCAAGGATTATTTCGGTATTAAATACAATTCACTTTGGCATTCGACTTTGTTCTTTTCCTTCGCAATTCACACGGTATTCTCTGGTTTTATTCAGTTATTTTGCATTCATTCGTAGTTGTAGAATTGCTAGATCAGTTTCCCCAAAGCCGAATTGCTGTCTTATGTTAATTGTTTATTTTACCGTATTAATCATGAATTCTATAGTTTATTTACCCAATTTCATTATTGCCTTTAATTTCAGTATGAGTAGCTAAATTGCTTGTGCTAAGATGTAGGGGAACTGTAGGATTAGGCGAGGTAGAATTAATATGGACTGAAATCGCGTGTCAGTCGATCGACCGCCATGCCTGGTCGATCGACTGGCCACGTGAGGTTTTACCTTCGTTTTAATTGTTTTAATTCTTTATTCGACGAATCGAGTGCACACGACTAGTTGAATGTTTAGGATGTGACTGGCCCATTAGATCGAGAGATAGGGGCAGTTGTTAGATCACCAATTAAAATGACTAAACTATGCTGAGATCGAAAGATAGGTAAAGTTTAGATTATTAGTCACTTTTCAGGACGAGAGTCAGTATTAGTGATATTAGGGACTTATAGCAAGATCGAAAGATGCTATCTGTAAAGAGTGGACCGAGAGGACCTCTTGTTTTCCCGCCTCATGTGTTTGATTTAGACCGACTTAGTTTGCTGCCGCCGAAACTATAGTGAACCGACCATCCTAGTACCCTTCTTTATATTTGATTTAATATATATCTTTAGTTTATTATCTTTATTGTTATTAGCTATAGACCAAATCAAATCAACCCCCACACTTGTTGCCTTAGACTAAATTTAGACAACTTTTAATTACATTCGCCTCCTTGTGGTTCGACCCTGTTACCACTAGCCTAGGTTAGTTTTAATAGGAATTATAAATTTTATTTTTGGTACTCACAACGACGGGTATCAAATTTTGGCGCCGTTGCCGGGGAGGCAATTGTTCTAATTTTTAGTTGTTTTATTTTAGTCCGTTTCTTAGTTTAAGGGACATTCGTTCCTTAAACTATTCTCATATTCTTTTTGTAGTTTCTTCTTATGCGCAGGTCACAGAGTGGTGAATTAGTACCTTTCAATCCTGAGATTGAGAAGACCTTGCGTGAGTTGAGACGATCATCAAGGGTATTACCGACAGAGTAAGAGCTGAGTACTCTGTCTAGTTACTACGAGAACGAATCGTTCAAGAAGATCCACCTATATCTCCTGCTTCTACTTCTTGGTGAGACAGTCACTTCTCCGGACATTCCAATCATGGTGAAGAAGCAACTATAGCAAGTCATTCTGAGCCGACAGCTGCAAATATATACAAGGGGTTCGAATTAGCTGTAGCTGATAGGAAATTCGAACCGAAGCCTTCCTATATCAACTTAGTTGAGAGGAACCAGTTCGGGGGAGCTGCAAATGAAGATGCAGCCAAGCATATGGAGATATTTATCGATTATTGCTGCTCTATACCCCCGCCGACCGGTGTGACCCAGGACCAGATAAAGGAGACTATGTTTATATTCTCACTCCGTAAAGCTGCAAGGGAGTGGTACAGAGATCTGGATCGAGCTGCTCATGGGATCACCGACTGGAATTCTTTGGCCTTGGCATTCTATAAGAAATACTTCTCTGCCTCAAAGACGAATGCCATTAGAGCTCGGATCACGAGCTTTAAACAGGGACCTGATGATAACTTTCATGAAGCATGGGTCCGTTTCAAGAAGCTGGTGCGAACCATTCCGCACCATGGGTTCGAAAAATGAAGTCTTTGCAATCAGTTCTATAACGGGCTGTATGACGATCATAGGGCTATCTTGGATGGTGCAGCCAATGGCCGATTTGCTGAGAATATGGGAGAGACTAAGGGGTGGAAGATCATTGATGACTTAGCCACCCATAAAGCTGAATATGGGAATTCATGAGGCAATCAGAGGAGGAGTGCTGAATCCCCTTCTGTAGCTGCATTAGAGGCTCTCACGGCGAGGTTTGACAAATACGAGTTGGGAGGAGCTTCTAAAGGAGGGATGTATCATGTGAATGCTGTTTCAGACGATCCTTTCGTCTGTAGAAGATGTGGAGCTGAGGGACATGTCTCAGAAAATTGTCGTAGTCCCTTTGAGTCTTGTGCTTCCTTTCAACATTACAGGCAGACAAATACGTACTATGAGCCAAATGTCCATCCCAACTTGAGGTGGAGTAGCCAGAATGTCCTGAATCCGACTCAACCTCCACAGTAGCAGTAGCAGCATACTTATGTGCCTCCTCATAAGCAACAACAGTACCAAAAACCTCCCTATGTGCCGCAGCAGCAACAAACCCAAAATTTCGAGTTTGCTTAGTTGAAGAATATGCTGCAAAAGGAGTCCCAAGCTAGAGAGGCAGGAATGAAACTGTTAGAGAGCCAAATTGCTCAATTGGCTAGCAAGAATACCACTCGAGCTCCGGGACACTTACCGACTCAGACGGACCAAAAAGAGATCCTTAATGCCATCACTGTGAGGAGCGGGTCCACCCTGGAGGGGCCCGCTATGATCGAGGATGCCCCTGAAAAAGATAAGCCGGAACCGAGTCAAAACAAAGCTGGAATGAACAAAGGAAAGAAAAAGGCGTCTGCCAGGTATGTCAGTCGATCGACTGACATACCCGGTCGATCGACTGAGGTGCAACAAACAATAGCTTCTGGTACTGTTGAAGCCAGTCGATCGACTGACCTAACCGGTCGATCGACTGAGATTGCTGCTGATAGTGAACCTTTTCGTCCTCCAATGCCTGATAACTTGAGGGATCATTTGTTTCGGGGTACGACTGCCCCGAAAATATTGAGGCCATACCCGACTGCTGATGGGTCTGTTCCGGTTCCGAAGTACGACCCAATGTCGATCAATGGTTCATATTTGAGACGGTCTAAAGAGGGGTCAAGCTTCAATAAGGAGAAGGTAGTGGACTTCCAGCCTAAGTCCACGGATGCCGGCATGCGAGATTTAGATGAGAGGGCTAAGTTACTTCTTACAGCCCCATATCTAGAGCGACTAGTGCCAACGAAGGAACAGGTATCTTTCAATAAATTTGAAAAAGTTATTCGTAGCTTGAATGTACAAATTCCTTTTCTCGAATTAGTAAACCAAGTACCCGCTTATACTAAATTCATGAAACAACTTTTATCTAAAAAGCGGTCACTTGAAACTGTGCATACTGTCGCACTTACTAAAGAATCGTGTTCATATCTAACCCACACTTCACCCCACAAACTAGAAGACCCAGGTAGCTTCTCCGTTCCTTGTAGCATTGATGGCTGACCGATCTGCGGTCCAGCCTATAGGAGTCTTAGAAGACATTCCCGTGCAAATAGGAAAGTTCTTCTTCCCTGTAGACTTCGTTGTACTTGATATGCCTGAGGATGCCCATATTCCTATCATACTAGGTAGACCATTTCTGCACACTGCTGGTGCAGTCATAGATGTAGGCTCGGGAACCTTGACCTTCAAAGTAGGGGAGCATTCCATTGTTTTTGCCCAACCTGCTAAGAATAAAGACCCCATGTGGCCTGTGACTTACAATACGGTTTCTGAAAAGAAATCCTACTTTGTGCTTCCTGATATGCCTGTCTCTATTCCTATTCCTGTCGTAACCCCTCCGCCCCATATTGGGAGCAAATTGGAGGTAGATTTGTCTATTTCTGATATTGCAGGAGTTGGTTTGGGGAAGGAAGAGTCGTATGTTGCTCCAGCTGTGAAGGAGCCGATCATTTCACGAGGCGGTCTTGGTTGCCTTAGCTATGGCACTGATGAGGAGGTTGAAGATGAGCCGGTCAAAGCAACGGAGTCTGATCTGGATTCCGACGAGTCCGAAGAGGTGATTGCTTGGGATGATGTCTGACATGTTGACCCGTTGAGTCTTGCAGATGATGGAAGTGAGAGTGCAGCTGAGAAGATGAGCACTATTGAGGCTACTTCTTGTAGCCAGAAGCCAGTCAAATGGGCCATTCCATGGCCGTTCTTGATCAACTATTAGTTGATTGAGACTTCTTTAAAACATTTACATTTTATTTGCTTTCGTTGAACCTTTTTATTTATTGTTTTGTGTGCGCGAAACTTCGCCGTTTACGTTTGCTTAGGATTTTAAACTCTTTAGATGGTTACTTTAGGTTTTGCGCAATTTTTGGGCGCGTATTATTGTGCAATTGCAGGTTTTTAGACCTCATTAGCTCAAGTGATTGAGCAAATACGAAGAAATCGGTTACAAGAAGATTTTCCGGTCGATCGATCGGTCTCAGATAGTCGATCGACCGTCCATGCGTTTTCGTGAGCTACTGTTCCTTTCACCTTGGTCGATCGACTGAGTGATGTGGTCGATCAACCGCCCTGCACTGCTGTACTGGTTCACGATCTCTCCCCTGCTATGTTTGGTCGATTTGCGGAATTGAGGGCGTTTTCTACTCCACCATTATCTTCCGTCATTATTTATTTCTTCTATTTTTCTCAATTATGCACAAAATATCGCTTCTAAATTGTTTTCTCGGACTTATGCGTGGTTCTTTTGTCTTTTCAGGTCCTTATTGGTAGCACTGCTAGCTACTGAAACCTCCTAGCTCACGCTGGTTTGGAGAGGTTTCCTTTTGCTGCGTTTAAGTCTTGTGAGTTCCCAAGTTATACTTCTTGTCATATTTATCTATTTTCTCGCAAATTCCCGTTTTTCCTTTTCTTTCATTACATGATTTTGCACAATGGGGACTTTGTGCGATTTGGTTTGGGAAGGGTTTTGCGTCGCATATCATTTGCTTGCATTTACGTTTACATTTTGTTTTGCATTGTTTATTTCATTTCTCTCACATATAAAGAAAATTCCCAAAAAAAAAAAAATTGAAAAATTTCATCAAAATTCAAAAATTTGCACGTTTATTTTAGCATATAGATTGAGTCGGAACGGTAGTATTTCAATGATGACATTGCTTTTGCATCTGTTTTTGCCTAAGCCTTGCTCATTAACATGTTATTAGTAGAATCATAAATTCATATCTACGAGTTTTCGTTAAATTATTTGTTGAACTTGAGACTTGACTTAGAATTTTGGCAAGCTACATCATATTTTCTAAGGTTTAGAGCTTATAACTGATGTCATCTACGACCAGTTTATCTAGGAATGTGAGTAGTACTCCTTATGAGACATGTTACACAAATATGCATAAATATGAACTTGATCTGCTTAATACCTGTATGCATTCGGGTTCGTGGTTAGTTGACACATATGGTAGAGGTCTCCTTTTCTCATTTTACCCATAAGCTTCACACTGCCAAAACAGCCTTTTTTGTCCCGTTAACTACATCCTATATATAGTCTGCCCTTGTCAAGCTAGTAGTTTACGTTTTTGGGATTGTTACTTCGTTTTTGGTGGTATTTGCTCGATCGAGATGTTGTTGGAAAAATGAAAAGAAGGAAAGAAAGAAATAGAAAAGAAGAAAGAGAAAAAAAAAAGAGAAAAAAAAATGATTCGAGAAAGAAAGAAAAAAAGAGTTCTGTACTGTTCAAAACGGTCGATCGACTGCCAATTCTGGTCGATCGACTGCCAATTCTGGTCGATCGACTGGGATCCGAGAAAAAGAAGAAAGGAATCAATTCGCATATTCAAATCCTTATCTTATGGCGATTTTTTCTCCCATGTTGCATTAGTATCTTATGGGGAGTTGGTTGATTACTGTTATGATGGAGATTGTGAGTTTTGTGCTTGTTATAGCACTGTATCGATTGAATTTTGAGCAAGAAGAAGGATGTTGTCATATGGTTCCGTTTTGATACTAGCTTGATCACCTGTACCTCCACTTTCCCGTAAATGTTTTGCCTCTTCTTACCCATACCTCACATATCCATATTTACCTCTGCATGTGTCATGGTCATTTGTTGGATGGAATGCATATGTACGGTCATAGAGATTAATTTCATATTATATTGCAGGCATGTTCTTATAGGTCGTAGTTAGGTGAGAGTCTCTACAAAATGAATTCTTTCTATCCTTTTACATATATTCACCTGTGCTTATGTGTGATATGAGTGACCCGTGAGAGTCCAATTTGATAAGTCTCTATAGTTGATGGTTCAGCAGTTTTTAACGACTTCATAACTCGGTTGCATGATTCATAATTGCTAATTGATTGTTGGTTATTGCATTAAAATGGTTTAGGTTTTACATGTTGTAATTCGCTCTGAGATTGAACTCGTTCCATTAGGTAATTAGATCGAGTCTAGTTCTTGCTTGGGGACAAGCAAGGATTTGGTTAGGGGAAGTTTGATGCGTGTCTTTTATATGATGTTTTACATCCTGTTTTACACGCATTTCAGAGCTCATTTGTGTAGTTTAAGCTACCATTTCCCCTATTTCCGTCTACTTTCGTGTTTTTGTACATAATTGCAGAAATGTGAAGAATCCAGCGGAAATCGAGCTAAATCCGTCCCTGAGTATCCTGCATTGCATTTGACGTGAAGTACTTACTCAAGGAACGAGCTTGGTGCGCATTCCAAGGCCCAAAAGACAAATCCATGAGAAGTTAAAAGCGGATTACCAGCTAAAGCAGTCGATCGACTGGCCCCCTTAGTCGATCGACCAACCCACGACTACAGAAGCTACTATACACTGAAGAGCAGTCGATCGACCGGTCCCAGCAGTCGATCGACCAAGACGCTAATCAGACGTGAATAAGAAGATCGAGGAAAAGCAAGCCCATTGTGTTAAGGTTTAGATAATAAGTGTTACGTATATTTTCTATATAACGTAACCTAGAACATTCAGAAAAATCATCAAGTTTTACATTCAGTTTCATCAGTTTTTAGAATATTAATTAGGGTTCAAGGATAATTTCGGTATTAAATACAATTCACTTTGGCATTCGACTTTGTTCTTTTCCTTCGCAATTCACACGGTATTCTCTGGTTTTATTCAGTTATTTTGCATTCATTCGTAGTTGTAGAATTGCTAGATCAGTTTCCCCAAAGCCGAATTGACGTCTTATGTTAATTGTTTATTTTACCGTATTAATCATGAATTATGTAGTTTATTTAGCCGATTTCATTGTTGCCTTTAATTTCAGTATGAGTAGCTAAATTGCTTGTGCTAGGATGTAGGGGAACTGTAGGATTAGGTGGCGTAGAATTAATATGGACTGAAATCGCGTCTCAGTCGATCGACCGCCATACCTGGTCGATCGACTGGCCACGTGAGGTTTTACCTTCGTTTTAATTGTTTTAATTCTTTATTCGACGAATCGAGTGCACACGACTAGTTGAATGTTTAGGATGTGACGGACCCATTAGATCGAGAGATAGGGGCAGTTGTTAGATCACCAATTAAAATGACTAAACTATGCTGAGATCGAAAGATAGGTAAAGTTTAGATTATTAGTCACTTTTTAGGACGAGAGTCAGTATTAGTGATATTAGAGACTTATAGCGATATCGAAAGATGCTATCTGTAAAGAGTGGACCGAGAGGACCTCTTGTTTTCCCTCCTCAAGTGTTTGATTTAGACCGACTTAGTTTGCTGCCACCGAAACTATAGTGAACCGACCATCCTAGTACCCTTCTTTATATTTGATTTAATATATTTCTTTAGTTTATTATCTTTATTGTTATTAGCTATAGACGAATCAAATCAACCCCCACACTTGTTACCTTAGACTAAATATAGACAACTTTTAATTATATTCGCCTTCTTGTGGTTCGACCCTGTTACCACTAGCCTAGGTTAGTTTTAATAGGAATTATAAATTTTATTTTTGGTACTCACAACGACGGGTATCAAGTGGCACACTCTTCACCCCTCACTAGTCGTCCCACCAGAACTCCAGTTTCTGCTGACCCTATGCCCATCTTGCCTCGATTGAGGAGGGTTTATCTATTGAGTTTGACATCCAAAGACCTCAGAACTGCGAGCTTCTCAAATTCAATAGTTATCTTTCGAACTGCTGTATGGAACACAGGGAACTCCTCCTTGATGTATGGATCAGTTGGGACCAAGTTCGGGGGCTGGAACACAGGGAACTCCTCCTGACCATGTGCGGCCTGAACCGCTTCAACCTCAATGCCTGCTTAAGCCACGGGCAAGACGTGGCAGAGGACGGGGTTAACCCCGCTGACCCCTCTACCCCATTTCTCCTACCCTCTAATATGAATATTCTCTACTGGAACTGTCTTGGCATTGCTAGACCCTCCTTCCGTACCCACCTTTCTTATCTCATCAACGCCCACAACCCCTCTATTGTGATTCTGTCTGACACCATAGTTCGGACTCCTAATTCCCTGGTCATCGTGCGAAAGCTCCCGTTTGACTCCTTTGAGATCTTGGACCCGGTGGGTTTCACTGGTGGCATCATTATCCTGTGGAATGCGGGAAAGGCAGTCGTCACCCTCCTAAATAAAACTGACCAGCTGATTAATGTGGTGGTTCAGGTACCCCTTACCTCCTTTATTTTCTTACTTTTTGCGGTTTGTGCGAGTCCAAAATTCAGTTTTCGAAAGGTTCTGTGGAATGACATTGCAAATGTTTCTGTTAACCATGACCTCCCTTGGGTTTGCTTAGGAGATTTCAACGAAGTTACTTGTAGTGCCGATAAAATTGGGGGTCGGGGCATAAAACTTAATAGAGTGAACCTTTTCAAGACGACTTTTGACTCTTGTAATCTTATCGACATTGGGTTTTCTAGACCTAAATTCACATGAACTAATAGGAGACGTCTTAGTCCCATCCTTGAGAGACTTGACCGCGTCTAGGTTAACCAACCTTGGCTTGACCAATACCCGAACTCCCACAACTACCACCTGACTCGCCTCTCCTCTGACCATTGTCCGATTATACTCAAGACTTCCCTTCCCCATCAACCTGCTCTTAATTCCTTCAAATTTACGACCTTTTGGACTTGTGAACCTTCCTTTTACCCTCTGGTTGCCCGCACTTGGCCTTCTCTGAATGATCCCACTCCGACTAGACTCTCCAACCTTAGTGATACCCGTCGTTGTGAGTACCAAAAATAAAATTTATATTTCCTATTAAAACTAACCTAGGCTAGTGGTAACAGGGTCGAACCACAAGGAGGCGAATGTAATTAATAATTGTCTAATTCTAGTCTAAGGTAACGAATGTGGGGGTTGAATTGATTTGGTCTATAGCTAAAGGCAATAAACTAAATAGACGGATAAAACAGATAAAAGAAGGGGTACTAGGATGGTCGGTTCACTATAGTTTCGACGGCAGCATACTAAGTAGGTCTAAATCAAACACATGAGGCGGGAAAACAAGAGGTCCTCTCGGTCCACTCTTAACAAGTAGCTCTTATTTCGATCTCGCTACAAGTCCCTAATATCACTAATACTGACTTTCGTCCTGAAAAGTGACTAAAAACCTAAACTTTACCTATCTTTCGATCTCAGCATAGTTTAGTCATTTTAATTGATGGTCAATAAACCTTCCCTATCTTTCGATCTAATGGGTCAGTCATATCCTAAACATTCAACTAGTCGCGTGCACTCGATTCGTCAAATATAGAAATTAAAACAATTAAAACGAAGGTAACACCTCACGTGGTCAGTCGATCGACCAAGTATGGCAGTCGATCGACTGACACGCGATTTCAGGCCACTATTCTAATGCCGCCTAATCCTACAGATCCCCTACATCCTAGCACGAATAATTTAGCTACTCATGACTATAGTGGAAACAACAATAATATTAAGAATTAAAACTACTGATTTCATGCTTGAATTAACGGAATAAAAGATTAGCATAAAACGATAATTATGGCTTCGGGAAACTAACTATCAATTCCTATACTATCAACACAATAAAGATGAACTGAAATAAAAGTAGGGGAATACCGAAATTGTAGAGGAATTGTAACGGAAAGATTAATAGCATAAACGAAAATCCAATGCGAAACAATATTCCGAGTCCTAATTATTTCCTAAAGAACTGTATGCTAAACTTGAATAAAAATTGGATAATTTTCTGAATACCTAGCTTACGTTATATAGAATACAACGTAGCTCTTATTTCCAAAACCTAAAATACAATGGGCTTCAAGTTCCTCGATCTTTTAATTCACGTCTGAAGTATCGGTTTGGTCGATCGACTGATGGGACGGGTCGATCGACTGGCCTATGCTGAACAGTAGCTACTGGAAGTCGTGGATTGGTCGATCGACTAAGGGAGCCAGTCGATCGACTGCTTTAGCTGATTCTTGACTTATAACTTCTCGTGGATTTGTCTTTCGGGCCTTGAAATGCGCACCAAGCTCGTTCCTTTAGTAAATACTTCATGTCAAATGCAGTGCAAGATACTTGGGGACGGATTTAGCTCAATATCTACTCATTTCCGCATAAATCTGCAATATTACATAAAAATACGAAAGTAGACGAAATGGGGCAAATAGTAGCCTTAAACTACATAAATGAGCTCTGAAATGCGTGTAAAATAGGGTATAAAACATCATATAAAAGACACACATCAAACTTCCCAAAACCAAACCTTTGCTTGTCCTCAAGCAAGAACTAGACTCGATCTAAAGGAACGAGTTCAATCTCAGAGCGAAATGCAATTGAATAGCCTAACCGAATTAATGCATAACCAACAATCAATTAGAGATGTGAATCATGCAAACGAGTTATAGAGTCGTTAAAAACTGCTGAACCGTTGACTATAGAGACTTATCAAATTGGACTTTCACGGGTCGCTCAAATCACTCAAATAAGCACAAGGTGAATAATGTATGAGATGGAAAATAAGTAATATTGTAGTGACTCTCACCTAAATACGACCTATAAGAACATGCCTGCAATATAATATGAAAGTAATCTCTACAACCATACATATGCATTCCAACCGAACAAATGACCATGACACATACCGAGGTATATATAGGATATGTGAGGTAATGGGAAGAAAGAGGCAAAACATTTATGGAAACGTGGGGGTACAGGTGATCAAGCTAGTACCATAACAAAACCATATGACAATATCCTTCTTCTTGCTCAAAATTCAATCGATACGGTGCTATAGCAAGCACAAAACTCACAATCTCCGTAATAAATCAACTCCCCATAATATATAAATGAAACATGGGAGCAAAAATCGCCATTTGATAAAGACTTGACTCGTGCGAAATGATTTTTTTTGTCTTTTCGGGTCCCAGTCGATCGACCGATGATGCCAGTCAATCGATTGCTTATACAGTACAGCACTCCTTTTTTTTTCTTTTTCAAATCATTTTCTCTCTTTTCTTTTTTTCTTTTCTATTTCTTTCTTTCCTTCCTTTCATCTTCCAATCATCATCTCAAAAGAGCATTTGCCACCAAAAACGTAGTAACAATCCCAAAAACATAAACTACTAGCTTGACAAGGGCATGCTAAATGTAGGATGTAGTAATGGGACAAAAAGGCTGTTTTGGCAGTGTGGAGCTTATGGGTAAAATGAGAAAAGGGGACCTCTACCACATGTGTCAACTAACCACAAACCGAATGCATACAGGTATTAAGCAGATTAAGTTCATATTTATGCACATTTATGAAACATGTCTCATAAGGAGTAACTACTCACATTCCTAGATAAACTGGTCATAGATGTCACCAGTTATAGGCTCTAAATCTCAGAAATATAATGTAGCTTGCCAAAAATCTAAGTCAAGTCTAAAGTCCAACAAGAAATTAACGAAAAATCGTAGATATGCATTTATAATTCTACTAATAACATGTTAGTCAGCAAGGTTTAGGCAAAAACAGATACAAATGCAATGTCATCATTGAAATACTACCGTTCTGACTCAACCTATATGCTAAAATAAACGTGCATTTTTTGAAATTTTTGAAATTTTTCAATTTTTTTTGAATTTTTGTATATATGAGAAACGAAACAAACAAATGCAAACTGAAATGTAAACGTGAATGCAAGCAAATGATATGCGACGCAAAACCCTTCCCCAAACCAAATCGCACAATGTCCCCATTGTGCAAAATCATGTAATGAAAGAAAGAGAAACGGGAATTTGCGAGAAAATTAAGTAAACAAGACATGAAGTAAGGACTTGGAACTCACAAGACTTTAAGCGCAGCAAAAGGAAACCTCCCCAAACCAGCGTGAGCTAGGAGGTTTCAGTAGCTAGCAGTTCTACCAAAAAGTACCTGAAAGGACAAAAGAACCACGCATAAGTCCGAGAAAATAATTTTTGAAGCGGTACAATGTGCATAAGATGAAGAAATTGAAGAAAACAGAATTATGTCGGAAAAAAAAGAGAAGGAAAGACTCCCTCAATTCCGCAAAACGACCAAAAAC
The DNA here is from genome assembly GCF_048544455.1 of Silene latifolia. Taxonomy (NCBI): domain Eukaryota; kingdom Viridiplantae; phylum Streptophyta; class Magnoliopsida; order Caryophyllales; family Caryophyllaceae; genus Silene; species Silene latifolia. Next base: position 109,050,320 of record NC_133538.1, read on the forward strand.
AGCAGGGGAGAGGTCGTTAATAGGTAAAGCAGCAGGCAACGGTCGATCGACCATCTCACCCAGTCGATTGACCAGGTGAACAGGAACAGAAGCTCCTGGAACTATGCAGCTCAGTCGATCGACCATAAGGGTCAGTCGATCGACTGGAAATACTGCTGTAACTTTCTGATTTCTCAATTAGCTCGAGAGCATGAGCTAATAAGGTCTAAAAACATGCAAATGCACAATAATACGCGCCCAAAAATTACGCAAAACCCAAAGTACCATCCTAAGTGTTTAAAATCCAAAGGAAACGAAATAAATTGCGAAGTCTCGCGCACACAAAAGTAATAAATAAAAAGGTTCAAAAGCAAATAAAATGTAAATGTTTTGAAGAAGTCTCAATCAACTAATAGTTGATCAAGAACGGCCATGGAATGGCCCACTTGACTGGCTTCTGGCTACAAGAGGTAGCCTCAACAGTGCTCATCTTCTCAGCGGCACTCTTCTCAACTTCATCATCCGTCAAGCTCAACGGATCAACATGTCGGACATCTTCCCACTCAATGACCTCCTCTGACTCGTCGGAATCCAGATCAGACTCCGTTGCTTTGACTGGCTCATCTTCGGGCTCCTCATCAGTGTCATAGCTAAGGCATCCTAGACCACCTCTTTGAACAATTGGTCCCTTCACAGCTGGAGCAACATGTGGCTCTTCCTTCCCCAAACCAGTTCCTGCAATATCTAAAACAGTAGAATCTTCCTCCACTTTGCTCCCAATCTGGGGCGGAGGTGTCACAACAGGAGTAGGAATAGAGACGGGCATATCAGGAAGTATAAAATAAGATTTCTTTTCAGAAACCGTATTGAAAGTGACAGGCCATATGGGGTCTTTCTTCCTAGCTGTAGGGGCAAAGACAATGGAATGCTTGCCTACCTTAAAGGTCAAAGTTCCCGAACCAACATCAATAATCGCACCAGTGTGTGTGCGAGAATGGTCTACCCAAAATAATGGGAATGTGGGCATCTTCAGGCATATCGAGCACAACGAAGTCAACAGGGAAGAAAAACTTCCCTATTTGCACGGGGATGTCCTCTAAGACTCCTATTGGCTGGACCGTAGAGCGATCAGCCATCTTTACTGTCATGTTGTTGTTTATGCAAACCTAGTCAATTTGAGCTTCCTAGCAAGACTCAAGGGCATTACACTAATACTGGCTCCTAAGTCACATAAGGCTTTATCTATAGGAAAGGTGCTAATATTACATGGGACAGAAAAACTACCCGGGTGTTCTAGCTTAAGGGGTGCAGTAGGGTCAAATAAGAGTATGTCTCCTCAGTGAGTGCGACAGTGTGCACAGTTTCAAGTGACTTCTTTTTAGACAGTAATTGCTTCATGAATTTTGTTTAAGCAGGCACTTGATTGACTAATTCGAGGAAAGGAACTTGCACATTTAAACTACGAATAACTTTTTCAAACTTATTAAATGAGACCTGTTCCTTTGTCGGCACCAATCTCTCTGGATAAGGGGCTGAAAGTAGCAACTTAGCCCTCTCCTCTAGATCTCTCATGCTGGCATCGGTGGACTTAGGCTGGAAGTCCACAACCTTCTCCTTGTTGTAGCTCGACCCCTCTTCAGACCGTCTCAAATGTGAACCATTAATCGACAAAGGGTCGTGCCGAACCGAACGGACCCATCAAAGATTCGGTCTGTCTCAATATTTTCGGGCCAGTAGTACCCCGAAACAAGTGGTCCCTCAAGTTGTCGGGCATTGGAGGACGAAAAGAATCACCTTTAGCAGCAATCTTAGTCGATCGACCAGGTTGGTCAGTCGATCGACTGACTTCAACAGGACCAGAAGCTACTGTTTGTCGCACTTCAGTCGATTGACCAGGTATGTCAGTCGATCGACTGACATACCTGCTGATCGTCTTGTTCTTGCTTTTGTTCGTTCTAGCTTTCTTCTGACTTGGTTCCGCCTCATCTTTTTCAGGGGCATCCTCTATCATAGCAGGCCCTTCAAGGGTAAAACCACTCCTCAAAGTGATAGCATTGAGGGTCTCTTTTTGCTCCGTCTGAGTCGGTAAGTGTCCCGGAGCTCGAGTTGTGCTCTTGCTAGCCAATTGGGCAATTTGGCTCTCCAACATCTTCATCCCGGCCTCTCTAACCTGGGATTCCATCAACAACAAATTCTTTAACTCATTTAAATCAAAACCTTGGGTTTGTTGCTGCTGCTGTGGGACATACGGAGGCTTTTGAAACTGTTGTTGCTTGTGAGGGGGTACATAGTTCTGTTGCTGCTGCTGCTGTGGAGGTTGAGTCGGATTCAAAACATTTTGGCTACTCCACCTCAAGTTGGGGTGGACATTCGGCTCATAGTAAGTATTTGTCTGCCTATAATGTTGAAAGGCGGCACAGGACTCAAAGGAACTAGGACAATTGTCTGAAACATGTCCCTCAGCACCACATCTTTTACAGACGAAAGGACCGTCTGAAACAGCGTTTACATGGTAAATCCCTCCTTTGGAAGCTCCTCCCAACTCGTACTTGTCAAATCTCGCCGTGGGAGCTTCTAATGCAGCTACAGAAGGAGATTCAGCAGACTCTCCTTTGATTTCCCCGGGAATTCCCATACTCAGCTTTGTGGGTGGCCAAGTCATCAATGATCTTCCACCCCTTAGTCTCCCTTGTATTCTCCTGGAATCTGCCATTAGCTGTCGCATCTGATGCGTGTCTAATATATGATGTTTTACACCCTATTTTACACGCATTTCAGAGCTCAATTGATTAGTTTATGCTACTATTTCTATTGTTTCGTGTATTTCTTCCTTTTCTTGTGATTTTGTAGGAATATGAAGATTTCAGCGGAAAATAAGCCAAATCCGTCCCTAAGTACTTAGAATTGCATTTGACATGGAGTATTGACTCGAGGAATGAGCTTGGTGCGCGTTTCAAGGCCTAAAGATAGCAAAAGCAAGGGTGCGTACGAGTTTAACAAGCAAAGAAGCATTTCACGATATTGCAGCCTCATTCATATGGCTATATCTGGCGTTTTAGAGAAGATAATCGAGTGACTCTAATTGGAGGTGAAAGCGTATCCTCTTAGCTTTCCAACGCCGCGTAGAACGCCTGATTTGACCTAATAACGAAGAAATGGCAGCTGTTTTAAGATCGGTGCGCGCTGCAGGAATCGTCAGAATGCAATTCTGTACAGCATCTTTGGTCGATCGACTGGCCTCATTGGTCGATCGACCACCACACGAGCTGATACGCAAATTAAAAGTCGAGAATAGTTCAAGCCTATATTGTAATTAGGTTTTAGGAAGGAGTTACGTTATTTTCTTATATAACGTAACTTCAGTTTATCAGAGGGATTATCATCTAGTTCCTAACATACAGTAGCTATTTTCGTAGTTTAGAATTCTCAATAAAGTTCGCACCTTATTTCAGGATTCATCGCTTGTTCCTTAGCTGTGGTAATTCTAATCCTTTAATTTCAGTATTGTTATTTCGTTTCAGTAGTATTAATTCTTGCTAGATAGAATCCCAAACCCTAGTTATAGTTTTATGCAAATTTATTCATCATTTATTTCAATTATGCAATTCTTTATGCCTATTATCAAATTAGTTCTTGTTATTTGCATAAGTATGAGTAGCTAAACACCCCTTGCTAGGATGTAGGGGATCTATGGCGTAGATGGCATTAGAATAGGTGACCCCGCATTAGGGCTTGGTCGATCGACTGGCTTAACTAGTCGATCGACTGAGCCGGTTAGTCGATCGACTGGGGTAGCTGGTCGATCGACTGACTTCGCGTCTGGTTTTGCTTTGTTTGTTTCATTAAGTGCTTTATCTTTCAATAAGACCAAGAGGAGACTTGATAGATGCTTAAACTTGACCATCCCTTAGATCGGGAGATAGGAATGGACAATAATTAACGAGTTAAAACGATTAAATTGCTAAGATCGAGAGATAATGTGATTTATTTTGCATTAGGAATCATTAATCAAGAACGAGAGTTAGTATTAATGAGACTTAGGGATTAGTAGCATAGGCCGAGAGGTAGCTACTATTTAACATGGACCGAGAGGACTTGTTTTCCCCATCCTTCGCAACTATATTTCGGACTTACCTAGGATTATGTGCCATCGCAGCTATAGTGAACCGACCGTCTTAGCATTTCTTTTATCATTGTTTACCGTCCTTATTTACTTTTATTTTTTTATTTAGTTTATGTCATTAGATTTAGTTATAATTCTCATCAAAACCCCCTCACTGTTACCCGATAGACTGAAATATAAAGCAACTATTATCTCCCTACCTCGCTGCGGATCGACCCTTACTACCGCTTGCTAGTAGTAGTTTGGTTTTATAAATATTTTTTTTGATACTCACATCGAATGTATCAAATTTTGGCGCCGTTTCTTGGGAGGCGCGCTAGTTTTAGTTGTTTTCCATTTTAGGCTTTTTTTTTCGCCTCAAGGGAAGACTCGAGTACCTTGAGGCGCTTCTTATCTTCTTCTTTAGTGTTGTTTATTTGCATTACTTCAGAGTGTCCACTCATGTTCCATTCTCGGGAGCAAGCGGCGAGTCTTTTTTTGTGGGAGATGCGGCGGAGCGGGACACACATCTGAGGCATGCAGGCACCCTAAGGAGAAGATGTTTGCTTTTCATCAACTTCAGCTCGACAATTCGTACAATTGCGCTCCTACTTCACCGCATCAACCATATGTGCCTCCTTATGAGGCCCCACCACCATCCACTCCGTCACAACAAAAGTTGAAAAACGAAGTTGCAGAGTTGACGAGTCTAGTGCAGGAGCTTATGGTGGAGATACAGAAAAGCAATGCGGCGAATCAGGCCTTAATCACGAAGCTGATATCTCAAATTGCTACATTAGACAAGAATGCAGCTGAGATACCGAGTCAATTCCACTCTCTGAATCAGCGTATTGAGACCGTACATGCAATGACGCTGAGGAGTGGGTCTGCTCTCTATGGACCCGAGAAACCTGCTGAAAAAGGGAAGAAGAAAAAGGGCGAGAAAAAGACGATCAGCAGTAATCACGGTCGATCGACCACATCACCCAGTCGATCGACCAGTCCGCGCAACACTGCAGCTTCTGGTCCTGAAGAAGCCAGTCGATCGACTGAGGAAGCAACTGATGACGAACCATTTTGCCCTCCAATGCCAGATAATTTGAGGGACTACTTATTTCGGGGTATGACGGCTCCGAAATTATCGAGGCAAGATCCAGATGTTGATGGGTCCGTTTTGATTCCAAAGTATGCCCCTACGTCGGTCGATGGTTCATTCCTGAGACGGACTGAAGAAGGTTCGAGCTGTAACAAGGATAAAGTGGTGGATTTTCAGCCTAAGTCCACCGATGCCGGTATGAGAGACCTAGAGGAGAGGGCTAAGTTACTTTTGCAAGCCCCATATCCAGAGAGGCTGGTACCAACGAAAGATGAGGTATACTTTGAAAAATTTAAAAATGTCATTCATGGTCTTAATGTGCAAGTACCTTTTCTTGAGTTGGTAAATCAAGTTCCCGCTTACATGAAATTCATGAAACAGCTTTTAAATAAGAAGCGGAAACTTGATAGGGTCGAGTCTGTTAATTTAACTGAAGAATCTAGCTCTTATTTGACTCACACTGCTCCACACAAGTTAGCTGACCCGGGTAGCTTTTCCGTTCCTTGCAATATTGGTACCTTCTCAATTGAGAAAGCATTATGTGACCTAGGAGCCAGCATTAGCGTTATGCCTTTGAGTCTAGCTAGAAAATTGAAACTGACTAGGTTTGCAGTTACTAGCATGACAATGCATGATGGCGGATCGTTCGCGGTCCAAATATAGGAGTCTTAGAAGACATTCCTGTGCAAATAGGAAAGTTTTTCTTCCCTGTTGACTTCGTTGTACTGGATATACCCGAGGATGCTCATATTCCTATCATTTTGGGTAGACCCTTTCTGCACACTGTTGGTGCAGTTATTGATGTTGACTCAGGGACACTGACCTTTAAGGTGGGGAAGCAGTCCATTAGTTTTGCCCAGACTTATAGGAAGAAAGATGCTATGTGTCATATGACTTGTAATGCAATTTCTACTCGTAAGTCTTATGTTGTCATTACTGACACTCCTACTCCCTTGCCTGTACCTATTCCTGTTATGACACCTCCGCCCCAGATTGGGAGCAAATTGGAGGAAGATTCTTCTATTTTGACGGTTGCAGGAACTAGTTTGGGGAAGGAAGAACCGCTCGCTGCTTCAACTGTGAAGGAGCCAATTGTTCAGAGAGGCGGTTTGGGATGTCTGAGCTATGCAACTGACGAGGAGCCAGATGAGGAGCCCAAGAAGAAGGAGCCAGTCAAAATTTCGGAGTCGGATCTTGAGTGTGAGGAGCTAGAAGATGATGGCCATGCTTGGGAAGATGCTAGAGATGATTCATTGAGCATCCCAGTCGGAGTAGAGTGGAGTTCAGCTTCTGAGATGAGCACTGCGGAAGCTACTTCATGTAGACAGAAGCCTTGGTCGGAGATTTTCTGCAGTTTCCGCTGATCTATTCGTTTCTTAGACCTTTTTAAGACAATTTATTGCTTTTAGACTGTTTATCCTTTTTCGTGTGCGCGAGACTTTGCTCTTTAATTAAGTTTGCTTAGGATTTACACTTTAGACTTTACATTTGGGTTTTGCGCAAATTTTGGGCGTGTTGTCATGTGCTTTTGCAGGTATATAGACCATATTAGCTCAAGTTATTGAGCTAATTCGAAGAAATCGGTTACAAGAGCTTTCGATCGATCGGTCTGTCTGGTCGATCGACTGGCCGAACAGTTCAGAGAGCTTGCTTCGACATCCTGGTCGATCGATCGGTGATGTAGTCGATCGACCGTTGGCCGTTCTTTGTACTGTTTTCGATCATTCCCCTGCTGTGTTTGATCGATTTGCGGAGTCAAGGGAGTATTCCTTTCACTTTATTCTCCGCTTAATTTCTGATTTCTTCCGTTCATCATTTTTGCACATAATTTCACCGTCCCAATTTTGTTTTCTCGTTTTACGCGCGGTATCTTTTGTTTGTCTTTTCAGGCACTTATGGTAACACTGCTGGCTACTGAAACCTCCTAGCTCGCGCTGGTTTGGGGAGGTTTCCTTTTGTTGCGCTTAAAGTCTTGTGAGTTCCCAAGTTCCACTTCATGTCATATTTACTTATTTTCTCGCAAATTCCCGTTTCTCTTTTATTTCATTACATGATTTTGCACAATGGGGACATTGTGTGATTTGGTTTGGGGAAGGGTTTTGCGTCGCATTTGCATAAGTTTTATTTGCATTTCTGTTTCACGTTTAATTTTGTTTTGCATTGTTTATTTCATTTCTCTCATATATACAGAAAATATCAAAAAAATTGAAAAATTTCAAACAATTCAAATAAAATGCACGTTTATTTAAGCATATAGGTTGAGTCGGAACGGTAGTATTTCAAGGATGATATTGCATTTGCATCTGTTTTTTTGCCTAAGACTTGTTAAATTGACATGATTATTAGTAGAATCGTATATGCATATCTAAGAATTTTCGTTAATTATTTGCTGAACTTGAGACTTGACTTTGAAAATTGGCAAACTACATCATATTTCTGAGATTTAGAGCCTATAACTGGTGACATCTGTGACCAGTTTATCTAGGATGTGAGTAGTACTCCTTATGAGACATGTCAAATCAATTTGCATAAATATGAACTTGATCTGCTTAATACCTGTATGCATTCGGTTTGTGGTTCGTAGACACATGTGGTAGAGGTTTCCCTTTATTCGTTTTACCCATGAGCCCCTCATAGCCAAATTTAGCCCTTTGTCCCTTAACTACATCCTATATTTAGCCTGCCTTTGTCAAGCTAGTAGTATTAGTCTTTGGGAATGTGTTTGTTGCGGTTTGGTTATTATGCTCTTATTGAGATGATGTTGGATGAAAGAATGAAGGAGGAAAAGGATTTGAGAAAGTTGAAAAGAAAGAAAAAAAATAGAAAAGAAAAGAAGAAGAAAAAAACGGAATACGAAAAAGCAAAAGAAAAATCGAAAAAATCACATGTTTCAATTATTATGATTTGGTGATTTTCACTCCCATGTCATCATTTATATTCTTTGGGGAGTTGACTTATATCGGAGATTGTGAGATTAGTGCTAATCATTTGCACCGGATTTATTGTTTAATCTTGAGCAAGAAGTTGGATGTTGTCATATGGTTTTGTTTAGGTACTAGCTTGATCACCTATACCTCCACATTCCCATAAATGTTTTGCCTCTTCTTACCCATAGCCTCACAAATCCATATTTACCTCGGCATGTGTCATGGTCATTTGTTTGGTTGGAATGCATATGTACGGTTGTAGAGATCATTTTCATATTATATTGCAGGCATGTTCTTATAGGTCGTAGTTAGGTGAGAGTCTTCACAAAATTACTTCTTTCTATCTTTACATATATTCACCTGTGCTTATTTGAGTGATTTGAGCGGCCCGTGAGAGTCCAATGTGATAAGTCTCTATAGTTGACGGTTTAGCAGTTTTTTTAACGACTTTATAACTCGTTTGCATGATTCATATGATAATTGATTGTTAGTTGTGCATTAAATTGGTTTAGGCTTTACTTATTGCATTTCGCTCTGAGATTGAACTCGTTCCATTAGGTTTTAGGATCGAGTCTAGTTCTTGCTTGGGGACAAGCAAGGGTTTGGTTTGGGGAAGTTTGATGCGTGTCTAATATATGATGTTTTACACCCTATTTTACACGTATTTCAGAGCTCAATTGATTAGTTTATGCTACTATTTCCCTTATTTCGTGTATTTCTTCCTTTTCTTGTGATTTTGTAGGAATAGGAAGATTTCAGCGGAAAATAAGCCAAATCCATCCCTAAGTACTTAGCATTGCATTTGACATGGAGTATTGACTCGATAAATGAGCTTGGTGTGCGTTTCAAGGCTTAAAGATAGCAAAAGCAAGGGTGCGTACGAGTTTAACAAGCAAAGAAGCATTTCACGAGATTGCAGCCTCATTCAGATGGCTATATCTCGAGTTCTAGAGTAGATAATAGAGTGATTCTAATTGGGGGTGAAAGCTTATCCTCTTAGCTTTCCAACGCCGCGTAGAACGCCTGATTTGACCAAGTAACGAAGAAATGGCAGCTGTTTTAAGATCGGTGCGCGCTGCAGGAATCGTCAGAATGCAATTAAATGACAAAGATCTTTGGTCGATCGACTGGCCTCATTGGTCGATCGACCACCACGCGAGCTGATACGCAAATTAAAAGTCGAGAATAGTTCAAGCCCATATTGTAATTAGGTTTTAGGAAGGAGTTACGTTATTTTCTTATATAACGTAACTTCAGTTTATCAGAGGGATTATCATCTAGTTCCTAACATACAGTAGCTATTTTCGTAGTTTAGAATTCTCAATAAAGTTCGCACCTTATTTCCGGATTCATCGCTTATTCCTTAGCTGTGGTAATTCTAATCCTTTAATTTCAGTATTGTTATTTCGTTTCAGTAGTATTAATTCTTGCTAGATAGAATCCCAAACCCTAGTTATAGTTTTATGCAAATTTATTCATCATTTATTTCAATTATGCAATTCTTTATGCCTATTATCAAATTAGTTCTTGTTATTTGCATAAGTATGAGTAGCTAAACACCCCTTGCTAGGATGTAGGGGATCTATGGCGTAGATGGCATTAGAATAGGTGACCCCGCATTAGGGCTTGGTCGATCGACTGGCTTAACTAGTCGATCGACTGAGCCGGTTAGTCGATCGACTGGGGTAGCTGGTCGATTGACTGACTTCGCGTCTGGTTTTGCATTGTTTGTTTCGTTAAGTGCTTTATCTTTTAATGAGACCGAGAGGAGACTTGATAGATGCTTAAACTTGACCATCCCGTAGATCGAGAGATAGGAATGGACAATAATTAACGAGTTAAAACGATTAAATTGCTAAGATCGAGAGATAATGTGATTTAGTTTGCATTAGGAATCATTAATCAAGAACGAGAGTTAGTATTAATGAGACTTAGGGATTAGTAGCATAGGCCGAGAGGTAGCTACTATTTAACATGGACCGAGAGGACTTGTTTTCCCCATCCTTCGCGACTGTATTTCGGACTTACCTAGGATTATGTGCCATCGCAGCTATAGTGAACCGACCGTCATAGCATTTATTTTATCATTGTTTACCGTCCTTATTTACTTTTATTTGTTTATTTTGTTTATGTCATTAGATTTAGTTATAATTCTCATCAAAACCCCCTCACTGTTACCCGATAGACTGAAATATAAAGCAACTATTATCTCCCTACCTCGCTGCGGATCGACCCTTACTACCGCTTGCTACTAGTAGTTTGGTTTTATAAATATTATTTTTGATACTCACATCGACAGGTATCAGCATCCAGGATAGCCCTTTGATCGTCATAGAGCCCATTGTAGAACTGATTGCATAGGCTCCACTTCTCAAACCCATGATGCGGAATGGTTCGCACCAGCTTCTTGAAACGGACCCATGCCTTATGAAAGTTTTCATCCGACCCATGTTTAAAGCTCGTGATTTGAGCTCTAATAGCATTCGTCTTTGAGCCAGAAAAGTACTTCTTGTAGAATGCCAAGGCCAAAGAATTTCAGTCGGTGATCCCATTAGCAGCTCGGTCCAGATCTCTGTACCACTCCCTTTCAGCATCGCGGAGTGAGAATATAAACATGGTCTCCTTTATCTGGTCCTGGGTCACACCGGTCGGTGGGAGTATAGAGTAGCAATAATCAATAAATATCTCCATATGCTTGGCTCCATCTTCATTTGCAGCTCCCCCGAATTGGTTCCTCTCAACCAAGTTGATATAAGAAGGCTTTGGTTCGAATTTCCTATCAACTACAGGTAATTCGAACCCCTTGTATAGATTTGCAGCTGTCGGCTCAGAGTGACTCGCTATACTCGCTTCTTCAGCCATGACTGGAAATTCTGCAGATGTGACTGTCTCAGCTGAAGAAGTGGAAATGGGTGATGAAGGTGGATCCTCCTCATATAGCTCGTTCTCGTAGTAACTAGACAGAGTACTCAGCTCTTCCTCTGTTGGCAATATCCCAGATGATCGTCTCAACTCACGCAAGGTCTTCTCAATCTCAGGATTGAAAGGTACTAATTCTCCACCCCGACTGCGCGTATAAGAGGAAACTACAAAAAGAATATGAGAATAGTTTAAGGAACGAATGTCCCTTAAACTAAGAAACAGACTGAAATAAAACAACTAAAAATTAGAACAGTTGCCTCCCCGGCAACGGCGCCAAAATTTGATACCCGTCGTTGTGAGTACCAAAAATAAAATTTATATTTCCTATTAAAACTAACCTAGGCTAGTGGTAACAGGGTCGAACCACAAGGAGGCGAATGTAATTAATAATTGTCTAATTCTAGTCTAAGGTAACGAATGTGGGGGTTGAATTGATTTGGTCTATAGCTAAAGGCAATAAACTAAATAGACGGATAAAACAGATAAAAGAAGGGGTACTAGGATGGTCGGTTCACTATAGTTTCGGCGGCAACATACTAAGTATGTCTAAATCAAACACATGAAGCGGGAAAACAAGAGGTTCTCTCGGTCCACTCTTAACAAGTAGCTCTTATTTCGATCTCGCTACAAGTCCCTAATATCACTAATACTGACTTTCGTCCTGAAAAGTGACTAAAAACCTAAACTTTACCTATCTTTCGATCTCAGCATAGTTTAGTCATTTTAATTGATGGTCAATCAACCTTCCCTATATTTCGATCTAATGGGTCAGTCATATCCTAAACATTCAACTAGTCGCGTGCAATCGATTCGTCAAATATAGAAATTAAAACAATTAAAACGAAGGTAACACCTCACGTGGTCAGTCGATCGACCAAGTATGGCAGTCGATCGACTGACACGCGATTTCAGGCCACTATTCTAATGCCGCCTAATCCTACAGATCCCCTACATCTTAGCACGAATAATTTAGCTACTCATGACTATAGTGGAAACAACAATAATATTAAGAATTAAAACTACTGATTTCATGCTTGAATTAACGGAATAAAAGATTAGCATAAAACGATAATTATGGTTTCGGGAAACTAACTATCAATTCCTATACTATTAACACAATAAAGATGAACTGAAATAAGAGTAGGGGAATACCGAAATTGCAGAGGAATTGTAACGGAAAGATTAATAGCATAAACAAAAATCCAATGCGAAACAATATTCCGAACCCTAATTATTTCCTAAAGAACTGTATGCTAAACTTGAATAAAAATTGGATAAATTTCTGAATACCTAGCTTACGTTATATAGAATACAACGTAGCTCTTATTTCCAAAACCTAAAATACAATGGGCTTCAAGTTCCTTGATCTTTTAATTCACGTCTGAAGTATCGGTTTGGTCGATCGACTGATGGGACGGGTCGATCGACTGGCCTATGCTGAACAGTAGCTACTAGAAGTCGTGGGTTGGTCGATCGACTAAGGGAGCCAGTCGATCGACTGCTTTAGCTGATTCTTGACATATAACTTCTCGTGGATTTGTCTTTCGGGCCTTGAAATGCGCACCAAGCTCGTTCCTTAAGTAAATACTTCATGTCAAATGCAGTGCAAGATACTCGGGGACGGATTTAGCTCAATATCTACTCATTTCCGCATAAATCTGCAATATTACATAAAAATAAGAAAGTAGACAAAATGGGGCAAATAGTAGCTTTAAACTACATAAATGAGCTCTGAAATGCGTGTAAAATAGGGTGTAAAACATCATATAAAAGACACGCATCACTTAGCCTGACCATAAGTGACTGGGCTAATACGATCTTTGGTAATCTCCCCAAAAGGAGAAAACGCCTCTCCTCTCGCCTTCTTGGTGTCCAACGTGAGCTGTGCCTAAACCCTAGCTCCAATTTTCTTCTAACCCTTACCGATTCCCTCACCCATGAACTCAACTGCATTCTAGACTTTGAACATTTTTATTGGAAAGACCGTTTCCACATCAGTTGGCTCACCGACGGTAACCGCAACACTTTTTTCTTCCAAAAATCTGTCATTCTCCGTAGAAGTTTCAACCGCATCCTCTCCCTTACCAACAATGTTGGCCTTGTGATCACTGTTCATGATGCTTTGAACACCCACATTACACACTACTTCACTGATCTTTTCACCTCTGTCAAGGAGGTTGCCTACCTTGCCCCCTCCCCCCGTTCTGGGCCTCCCTTCATCACTACTTACTTGATCCCCTCCGAAGAAGAAATCTGTGCCGCTCTTTTCTCCCTTGGCTCCAACAAGGCTTCGGCACCCGATGGTTTTCATGCCGGCTTCTTCAAGAGATGCTGGGATATTATCAAACCCGACTTTATCCCCTTCATCCAAAGTATCTTCCACTCTAAAACCATCCCTGAGACCATCAACAAAACTTCTATCTCTCTTATCCCAAAAATCCCTTCCCCTCAATCCATCACAAACTTTCGACCCATTAGTCTTTGTAACACCACCTATAAGATGATTACCAAGATCATTGTTAACCGCCTCAAGCCCCTTATGCACTATATGATCTCTCCCAACCAAGGGAGCTCCATCCCTAGAAGGGGTACTGATACTAATTTTATCATTGCTTCTGAAATCCTCCACTCTATGCACAGCTCCAAGAGTAAACTCAGATGGTTCGCTCTTGAACTTGACCTTGAGAAAGCTTTTGATAGATTTGAATGAGACTTCATCAGATCTTGCCTTATCACTATCAACATCGACCCTGATACTATTTCTCTCATTATGAGCTGCATTTCCATGACCTCTGCCTATGTGACCCTTAATGGCACCCCTCTTGAAAATTTCTTCCCCTCCAGAGGAATTAGGCAAGGTGACCCCCTCTCTCCTTATCTTTTCATTATCTGCATGGAAGCCCTCTCCCGACTTATCCACCAAGCCTGCCACGACACCGAGTGGACCCCCTTTCCTCTTGGAAGAGGTGGCGTCTCTTTCTCCCACCTCCTCTTCGTCGATGACATCCTGGTCTTTGGTAGAACCTCAGAAAAGAATTTGTGCTCTCTTCAAGACATCATCCTCTCCTTTTGTTCTAACTCTGGACAAAAGATCAACTGCTCCAAGAGTAAGATCACTTTCTCTAAACACACACCCCCTCTCGATGCCGCTCTCTTTGAAGATGCCCTGGGCATCAAGAGGACCAACAACCTCGGTACCTACTTGGGTTTCCCTCTTCTAGGGAAAAAGCCTAAGCGGGCCGATCTGCATTTCATTCTTGATAACATTAAGTCCAAGTTAGCCACTTGAAAATCCCATTTCCTTTCTAGAACTGGCAGGATCTGCCTTATTAAGTCTACCATCAATGCATTCCCTAGCCATGCAATTCAATGCATCCACCTCCCCTCCTCTATCCTGCGGGACATCGACAAGACTGCGAGGAACTTCCTCTGGTCAAGTCAGTCTGCAAATAAACATCACCTTGCTAATTGGGATCTTGTCACTCTCCCCCTCACCCTTGGTGGCCTTGGAATTGAGGATGCTACTCCTCTAAATGATGCCCTCTCTGCTAAGCTCAGGTCAAACATCCTCCTTAATAACTCTTCTATTGCTGCCAAGGCCTTACACAGTAAATATTGCTCTCCCTCCCGCCGTTCCTTTTCCTACGGCTCCCACATTTGGAAAAACGTTGGGAGAGGATGGAACATCCTCAAAGACCACCTCTCTTGGTCCATTGGTGATGGATCTACTATTAGCCTCTGGGATGAACCCTGGTTCTGCCTTGGTCCCCACAGAAATGTCATCCTTGGCCCCTTAAACCTCTCCTCCTCCACGGCTAGATTGAACACCATCATCTCTAATGGAGTTTGGGATCTAGATTCCCTTGACTTCGTCCTTCCTGACCACATCATCACCAACATCCTTTCCATCCCCATCCCGTCTACACCAAGACCGGACATCCTTTTCACCTCCCTTGCCCCCAAAGGCAAATTCTCTATTAGTGAGACCTATTTTTCCCTCTGCCGCCCAACTCTCACCCACAACCCCTCCCCTCTCTCCACCGACCTGAGCTGGCTCTGGGACCTCCCAACTCAACCTAGGATCAAAGTCTTCCTTTGGCTTGCGTGGTGGAACAAACTACCGCATAAAGCTGCTCTCTTTGGGAGAAACATTTTGCCCAGTCCGTCTTGCTCATTGTGCCCTAGCCCTTCTATACCTGAAACCTTCCTCCATGCCCTTAGGGACTGCTGCTTTGCCTCTCATTGTTGGACCCTCCTTAACGTCCCTGACTCCTTTTTCACTTCCGACCTTCAACTGTGGCTCCTTGACAACTGCACTTCTCACTCCCCTACCTGGAGTACCCTCTTCACCTTCCTTCTTTGGCGTCTTTGGCTTAAATGTTGTGATCTAACCTTCTCCACACATAACACTCTCTCCCCTTCCTCCTTTTGTGCTTATGTCACCTCCCAGACCTCTGCTTGGATCCGAGCCTCTGACCACCCCCGTAATGCCCCCCTTGCGATTACCACCCCTCTTGATGCCTTTAGCTATCCTTTGAGCTAGGCCCTTCCGCCGGTTGGTTGGCTAAAAGCCAACGTTGATGCGGCCTTTTCCCCCTCCTCTTCCTTTGCTAGTCTGGGGTGTGTTCTTAGAGACTGTGTTGGTTCCTGAGTTTTAGGTTGGTCCACCCGCTTTCTTGCCCCTAACCCTTTCCTCAGTGAGGTCCTCGCCATTCGTGATGGGATTCTTCGCTCTAGAGTTCATGTGAACAATGTTCTGATTGTCTTGATGCGGTGATCTCTATTTTACGCCTCTCTGCCCCTTGTGGACCGTGTACTAACGTTATTCTTGAGTGTAGGGACCTCTTGCAGGACTCCCCCCATTTGAAGCTTGTATTTGAGAAGAGAACGGCCAATCGTGTTGCAGATGCCATTGCCCACCATTCCATTTGTGACACCAGTTCTTCTTTAGGCTGTTTTGAGTGGGATCATCCCCCTCCTTTTGTTGTTGATCTTTGTACTACGGACTTTGTTTTGGCTTGTGTGCCGCTCTCCCCCGACCCGCCTCGGTGATGTAATCTAAACTATTTTTCTTTTATTTAAATTTGTTCCCTCTGTCCAAAAAAAAAAAACCCCGTGACCTAACACCAAATAGATAAATTTATTAATATTGTCTTTAAAACAAACAAAAATAATATAATTTGATGAAAATAATTGAACTTTAAAAAATTTAGAATAACATATGCTTATATTTATCTTATTCAAATTTTCTAATATGAGCTCTTAGGGCACGTGTTAATAAGTTGATTAGAGATTGCTTTCAAAAAAAAGTTAATTAGGGAATGTTTATTGAGAATATATCATGACAAATTAGATTTGAAACTCATATTTAATTTACGATAATTAGTGATATAATGTTGAAAATCTTTCCCTACTTAACATATTATCATGTGCCCTATTGGATGATGTTAGAAAAACTCTTATTTTAAAGCATAGCTTTATCACATGGTTAATCATTCCAATGATAATCGAATAAATACTCCGAATAGTCACATATGCTTGTCACATATGTTTAATAATTGATGGATCAAATATTCCGAATAGTGTTGTAATATTGAATACAATAAGTAGAAAATGTTTACTCGAACTAATATCATATATTAAATTAGATAAATATAAAATTTAAGAATAATTATATGTTCATAATTAAAATTAAATAAAACAAACGTTTGTAAAGGACGTGAATCAGGCCCGTTTATGACCCAAAACCCGTATAAACTCGATCCACATGAACCCAAGATTGACCAAACTCGTATTTTACCCCAAAGGGGGAAGATTACTTGAGTAATTCGTTTTAGGAAATAGGGAAGATTATAGTGAATAGGAGGGAGTATAACTTTTATAACATTTAGTAATGAAATAATTATACTTTATTTTTGTAATTTCAAAAAATTATTGCTATAAGGAGTAAGTTTTATACCCGACTCGTGAACGATATGACCTGAGTAACCCATATTCTAACCTGAATCTTTTGATCCGTTTTATATCTAATCTAATTAAAATATAAGTTGCACTTTCAATAATACATCTCACATCCTAAACATGGTTTAATTATATAGTTAACCGAGGGCCATAAAATTGCGTCCATAGACACATAATTCTCTCGGTTTGTCTCTCTTATGAAGGTTACAAATTGTGAATGCGCCAAATATAACTACTTTAAGATAAAAAAAAAGTAACCACTTATAATATGTTATATATCAAATAATAATTAAAATTACTCATTAAAATGATCATATTTTGGCTCGTTATAATTTGTGACCAAAAATCCTGTCATTTTTTTTATTAATTTTTTTTAATTTGCATAATTCTCTCGGTAATCAACCCTAATTATAATACCCTCCTCCATATAAATATATTTACTTTTAAGCTTTTTCAACACTCTCGGCAGTCAAATCTCACTCTTCCCTTTTCATTTTTCAACCTACCCTCTGGCCTCTGTTGTGAATTTTGTGAGTTTTATGTGACAAAACAAATATGAGGAAGGAAGAAATTACTTGCTTTGATTCTAATGAAATTACAAGGCTTATATAGCAACAAACTAGTGCAACAAACATCATATTGTAGTCTAAGAAAATGCCCACTAAGACCATTTCCTAAGGCCACTAACAAGTGGTAAACCCACTAAGACCATTTCCTAAGGCCACTAACAAGTGGTAAACCCACTAAGACCATTGTGGTAAACCCACTAAGACCATTTCCTAAGGCCACTAACAAGTGGTAAACCCACTAAGACCATTGTGGTAAACCCACTAAGACCATTGTGGTAAACCCACTAAGACCACTAATTGAATTAATATTTCCAATACCTCCCCTTAATTCAAATACTGCAAACTCCAATTTTCTCCATGAAATTCTGATGCTTGGCTTGGAATAAACTTTTGGTAAATAAATCTGCATTCTGTTCATTGGTGCCACAGAACTTTAACTCAATTTTTCCTTCACTGACTAAGCCTCTGATAAAATGATCTTTGAACCTCAATGTGTTTGGTCCTGGCATGATATGCGGATTCTTAGTCATAGCAATAGCGGACTTGTTATCACACCATATCACAAAGTAGCCTTACTTTGTTCATTCTCCAAATCGACGAGAACTTTCTCGGCCCAGTTGCTTGCCTCCCAGTGCACCTGCTTTGCCACATACTCTGCCTCACTAGATGACAATGCTACTGTGTCCTGCTTCTTTGAACTCCATGTAATAGCACCAGACCCTAACATGAACACAGACCCGATGTACTCTTTCTGTCATCAAGACTTCCTGCCCGATCACTATCTGTGAATCCAACCAGACTGAAATCTTCAGAGGTTTCATACCTGATTCCCTTCTCTCTGTTCTGCAATGTACCTTAAAATCCTCTTTGCGCTCCTAGATCTTTGCTTTGTTGGACTGTGCGAGAAACCTAGAGACCACACTAACACTTGTATGCAATGTCTGGTCTGGTGTGAGTGAGGTAGTTCGGACCACCCACAATGCTCCTGAATCTGTTTCTCATCCGCACTACCGGTGCCATCTTCCCTCTGCAGCTTCTCATTTGCATTCATTGGTGTGATTGCAATTTCAGAATCCTCCATTCTGAATTTCTTCATAAATCTTTTGCATACTTCCTCCGAGACACAGAGATACCTTCTTGATCTGATTCACCTCTAATCCAAGAAAGTATTGCAGCTTTCCTAGATCTGTCATCTCAAACTCTTTCATCATAGCCTTTCTGATTCATTCAAAGCATTTCTTGAGATGAACTGACATAAATTATGTCATCTACATACACACATACCACCAAAAACCCAGCATTAGATGTTCTTTTGGTATACAAAGTTGGCTCATTTTCACTCCTGTCAAAGCCACTCTTTGTAAAGAATGCATCTAATCTGCTTTGTACCGAGGCTCTAGGAGCTTGCTTGATCCATATAGAGCCTTCTGCAGCCTGTAAACCTTTCCCTCTTCTTTCCTTTTGACAAAACCCAGTGGTTGTTCCACATAGACCTCTTCCTGCAATTCTCCATTCAGAAAGGCTGATTTAACATCAAACGATGACTGTCGGTTTGAGTTGAGCAGCCATAGCTAAAATGACTCTAACTGTCTAAAATCTTGCCACTGGTGAGAAAGTCTCCTCAAAATCAATCCCCTCCAATTGAGCATACCCTTTGGCCACTAGTCTGGCTTTATGCTTCTGTATACTCCCATCTGTGTTGAATTTGGTCCTGAAAACCCATTTCAACCCAATAACATTTTTGCCAACTGGTAGGTCAACCAGTTCCCAAGTCTTATTCTTTTGAATAGACTTTATTTCTTCTTCCATAGCAAGCTGCCACTCAACTTGTTTTGCAGCATCAACAAAGTGGATTGGCTCTGCAGTGACTAGAGCAAACCCACATGTTTCATAAATTTCTTCCATGGATCTCATCTTCCTTGGAGGTGACTCATCAGAAGAAGATGAGTCTTCTGATGTTTCATTTGTTTCTGGTGGTGTAGCTGGTATTGCATCCAACTCCTGATTCACATTTTGATTTTCTTCCTGCTGTGGTTTAGACTCGGACTCAAATGTAAATACTCTTTGATTATCACCTGTTTGACCAATCCCAGACTTCATTTTCAGCAAAAATAACATTTCTGCTGATTATTACATTTCCATTTACAGGATTATATAACCTGTATGCCTTTGACTGAGTAGCATAGCCAATAAATATGCATTTTACTGACTTTTCATCAAGCTTTGACCTTATATTCACTAGGGAATATGCTATGCACCCAAACACTCTGAGATGTTCCACATTTGGCCTCCTTCCCTTCCAAATCTCATAAGGTATTCTATCTTGAACAGCCCTAGATGGTGAGATGTTCAAGATATATACTGCGATTGACACTTGCTTCACCCCATAAATCATTTGGTAAACTTCTTCCCCTTAGCATACTTCTTGCCATCTCAACCACGGTTCTATTCTTCCTCTCTCAACACCATTTTGCTCGGGAGTATATGGAGCAGTCAATTCTCTATTTACACCCGATTTTCACAAAAATTATGAAATCTTTGGAAGTAAACTCACCTCCTCCTCTGTCGGTCCTCGGACACTTCAATTTTTTACCACTCGAGTTTCTACCATAACCTTGAATTTTTGAAATATTCAAATGACTCGGACTTGGACTGCAGAAAGTATACCCAACTCATCCTCTCACTAGTCATCGGTAAATAATAAAAATATTTACTTCCTCCTAATGACTCTGTCTGCATTGGGCCACAAAGATCAGCATGCACCAATTCTAAACATTCACTAGCCCTCCATGCCTTTCCAGTTGGAAATGAGTCTCTAGACTGTTTTCCATAAATGCATCCCTCACAAATTCCAAGTTCACCAATCCCAGGCAAACCATCCACTAATCCTTTCCTACTCAAAAGTTTCAAACTTTGAACATTAAGGTGGCCATACCTAAGATGCCACGATCGCCTTATCATCCTCCTTTACTTGTCGAATGCTCTACCCATCGACTTGACTAAATCAAGGGAAAACATTTTATTCCTTCCCATTGATGTCATGGCCACTATCTCATTTGATTTTTTATCCTTAATTTCACAAGAATTATTATCAAATGATAGTGAAAAACCAGACTCAAGCAATTGACCAACACTTAACAAATTATAGGCCAATTGAGGTACATACTGCACATGATGAAGTAATTTAATATTACCTTGCTCAGTTTTGACTGCAACAGTCCCAACACCTTCCACACTTAATTGCTTATCATCCCCAAGTCTTACTTTGCTTATCCTGGATTCATCCAAGTCTTTGAACAAAGACTTGGTACTTGACATGTGATTAGAGCAACCACTTTGTCAATATACCGGACATTCCTGCAGTCTCTTGTGCCCCATTGCTTGTCGAAAAAAGCTTTTCTTCTGTTTGACAATATTCACTTTTTGATCGTGTGTTCGATCCTTCTCCTTCTGCCCGGCAGTTCACCTCCTTATGACCTGGCTTGTTACAGTAGTAACACTTCATAGGACCCTTTGGAGTGTCCTTAGCTTGAGTTTCGGATGACGGCGGATGTCCCGCCACGTCCTCTTCCTCTGAAACCTCCCCTTCCTCTACCTCTTCCGGACTGTTTTGATCTGTCCTTGGAAGACTCACCCTTGGAGACAAATGCCTGCTCCTCCTTCTTCTCTCGAAGATCTGTGACTCTTTCTTCATGAGCTAACAGTGAGCCCATCAAGTCATCAAATGAATATTTCTCTAAATCATTTGATTCCTCAATGGCAGTCACAATGTAGTCATACTTCTTTGTCAGGCTCCTTAACACCTTCCCAACAACCTGCTCATCTGATATTTTCTCTCCATATGCCCTCATCTGCTGCACTACTCTTGATACCCTGGACAAATAGTCTTGTGCAGACTCTTTGTCACTCATGAGAGAAGTCTCAAACTCTCTCCTTAAAGTTTGTAATCTCACCTTGATTACTTTCTTGTCACCTAGATATTCGATTTGAATATCCCAGGCCTCCTTTGATGTAGTAGCAGAAGCAATCCGAGAAAAGAACTCCTCCTCCAAGGCTTGCTGAATGATAAACAAAGCCTTGGCATCTTTCTTTCTCTTCTCCTTAAGAGTCCGCATCTGTTCGTTGGTTTGGTATCTTCAAACCCATTTTCAACCGGTTCCCAAAGCTCTTGTGATCCGAATGTAGTCTTCATCTTCAATTCCCAGAATTGATAGTTGACACCCTTAAATATTGGCAATTGAGAGTAACCATTTGAGCTTGCTCCATTGGAAGCCATGACAAGTCCTAGGATATGAAACCTAGAGCTCTGATACCAATTTGTTGTGAATTTTGTGAGTTTTATGTGACAAAACAAATATGAGGAAGGAAGAAATTACTTGCTTTGATTCTAATGAAATTACAAGGCTTATATAGCAACAAACTAGTGCAACAAACATCATATTGTAGTCTAAGAAAATGCCCACTAAGACCATTTCCTAAGGCCACTAACAAGTGGTAAACCCACTAAGACCATTTCCTAAGGCCACTAACAAGTGGTAAACCCACTAAGACCATTGTGGTAAACCCACTAAGACCATTTCCTAAGGCCACTAACAAGTGGTAAACCCACTAAGACCATTGTGGTAAACCCACTAAGACCATTGTGGTAAACCCACTAAGACCACTAATTGAATTAATATTTCCAATAGCCTCATCCTCTCTCAACGGAAACAATTTGTAAAGATGGAGGATTCAAAAAGCTTTAATCTTGCAAATATGCCTCTAGAACTATACATAGCATTTGGTAAAGATGGAGTCATTGACTCAATGTGATTCTGAGGAAAAGGTTTTCTTCACTAAAATTTTCAGCGTTTTTAAACTACTACTACTATTATTTCAAGCCTTTCCATACCAAATTTGATAATGTTGTTTGTTAAGTCATCAAATTTTGTATATCTAGTGCCTACATTAATACTAACTCGGTTTTTAAGCTATATTTTCATGATATTTTCTGGGTGTTGCGATGACTTTAATTTTTTTTAGTCTTGCTGGTTCTTTCGAATTATAATTGTTTTACTTTAATATCCGAGCTGAGTATTTTACCTTATTATTGTTATTATTTCAATTTTTGTATAATTAATTTAACTAAATTCTTTTACCGTATATCACGGTAATGGCAAATTGTAGATCTTGAGAAAATTGTTTTAATTAATTTCACTGAAAAATTTGAATCTAAATTTTTATTTAATTCCAATGAAAAATTAAATCCAAAGAGTAGTGAAAATATTGTTGGACAATGAATATGAATATTGCTGCTAATTAATTCACAAATTGAACGCTCATCCTTCTTTGCTTTGAACAATGAAGATTGAAGATTGCTGCCTAATTAATTCCTAAAATGAATCGTGGGCCTAAAAGTTAGGAAATCAAAATTACATTTGACATATTGACTTTTAGCCACTGAACGCCACACAGGCTCTGTGGTTATTCCTTTAATAAAGAAGATAGTTGGGTCTCAACCATCACCTTAAGGTTTTGGTTGAAATGGTTCATCTATCACTTAGTCACAAAAAAATAACAATTTGTTTCGCCTTGTGGTGGTTGTGTTTTATAGTACCGTACCTATGGTTTTATGTTTGGATTTTTGTACTTTAATTTTACCAGCTTAATTTATCATAGACACAAGATAAACGTCGTGGATGAACTTAAATTTGAATTGACTAATGAAATAGTGGTACATGTGAGATCAAATTATCTTTGGGAATAATATATAAGATGATAGCGAAAGAAAGTGAAGTTAGAGTAGCAAATTAAGGGACTGTTTGGTTCAAAGTGTGGGAATGGAATGGATTGAGATGAGAATCCGGGGTGGAATGGAGTTAGAACCCAATACCTTTTAACACTTGTTTGGTTCAATTTTGTAATGAATTGTAATTCAATCAACATACTAAATGAATCTGATGTATACGAACTCTACTATTCAATCCTGCGAAAAGAATTCAATCATGTGCATATTTCAATATTACTTGTACAACAACACAATTTTTTAAGGCAATTGTCATACGAGTCGTCATACAACTCGTAAATATTGTTTAAAGCAATAGACACATGTATTATTGCAACGAATCATGTACACCTGTGAACAATCACAAACAAATTTTTTATAAAAGCAACAAAAAATATTATGAAAGTAGAAGATGAAACTTACGTAGAGTAGAACAACAACAATTTGTTTTTTTTTTCCTTTCTTAATTTTAGGTTTTGTATCTAGGGGGGATTGGATTTAGAAACTTGGGGGAGGGGTAGAGTATGGGATTCCAAGGGATTGAGGTGGATTGAGAAACCCTTGGGTTTCTAAATCCATTCCAAAAGTGGTCAACCAAACACTTGAATCGGTGATATCCATTTCAATCCATTTCATCATATACTCTCATTTTCATACAATGACACTAGCAAGTTATACGCCTAGATAAGCTAGAGTTTTGAGACCAAACTACTGACAAAAGGGAAAGAAAAAAACTAAAAAAAAAAATTAAAGTGAAAAATAACATAAGATTATCTATAATGCAATCTATCTAAAGTACAAACTAAAGAAAGGTAGAAAAACTAAAGGATAGACAAGAACTAAAAATATTAGAGATTTGAACAATAAAAGTTGAGTTATTGGACATCGTCTTGGGGACATAGTCTAACCTATGGAAACACCAATAAAACGTCGTCGTTTTGTAGCATCGCATGGCCCATGCCCTTCACTTTCCTTTGACTTAAAACATAGGACTAGAAATTAAATACTCCGTAGAAGTATATAATTAATTAAATTCCTCTAATTTTTAATTATTTTGGTTGAAATATTATGTTATGATGATAATTGTTGAGTTCACCGGGTGAAGTCACGGACAAGGCCACTAGGGCGGTCATGTGTTAACCAAGATAGAAACTGAATACCCGAGTCCGACCCACGGTCATCCTCCGTGAATCGATACTCATTTGTGGCTCCATAACATTGCATCTTTTGTGCAGCCGCTTGAGTGTATTGGTGGGCCCATGACCCGTTGTAGTAACCGTGGTGTGGGTCCATCATCCCTGCTCCTGACCCGGCATTGTTGTTCGCTGCCGTGGTTGTCGCCGCCGCTGCCCTTCTTTCTTCTTTCTTAAATCTTATTCCACACGCATTGCAGAGGGACTGCACATACATATACAATGTCACACAGTTAGTACTACCGAATAATTAATTAAACTCGTATAAGACTGTCTTATGCCGAACGACTTGATTATAATACGTCTACATACATATACAAGTCACACAATCAATACCTACGGAATAATTTATTAATTAATTAAATTAAACTCGTATGAGATTGTTGTATGGATAATGACTTGATTATACGCCGTACATACATATACAATGTTATACAATTAGTACCTACGGAATAATTAGTTAAAAGAAAATGATATATACAATCCAATGGGTTGTATTTAAGCATTTAATATCCTTCCAAATTTAGTATTAATTTAGAAATTAGAGAATAAATTACAAATGAATCAATGCAACTAATATATGTATTAACTATTTATTTCCTTTTTTAGTTACTTAAATACAACACATCGAGTTGTGGAGTATATATATATCATTTCCCTTAGGGTGTGTTTGGATTGAATGATTTAGAGAGAAAAGAAAAGGAGGGAGAGTAGGGGATTTAAAATCCCTTGTTTGGATAGTAAATAAGGGTGGAGGGAAATGAAGGGGGAGAGATTTGGAGGGATCCATTTTTCCTCCTTCAAGGCAAATCAAAATCTCTCCAGAATAGCGAATTTCATGGAAATCAGTATCAAACACTCACTCTCATTTCCTCTCCTTCCCTTACCTCCTTTCTCTTCCTTCTTCCCTCCCATCCTTTCTCTCCACTTTCGCTTTCTAAACACACCCTTAGGGGGTGTGTTTGGATAACAAAAGTGGAGGAGAAGGAAGGAAGGAAGGAAGGAGGAAGAAAAAAGGATGGAAGGAAGGGGAGGAAGAAATGGAGGAGGTCATTTTCCTCCAAATCTTGCCTTTGTTGGAGAGGAAATAATTTGGTTTGGAGGGGGAAGTGGAGTGATTCATTTTCCCTCCCCTCAAAATCCCTCCACCTCCATTTTGCTAACCAAACGAAGGATTTATCATCCCTTCCTTTCCCTCTCCTCTCTTTCCCTCCAAATCCTTCTATCCAAACAGATCTTTAAGGAAATTCATATAAGACTGTTGTATGCATAATGACTTGATTATACGCGTACAGGGTAAAGAAGTAAGAACTAAGTTGCCTGAATTGGAGTAACTATTATTCTCTTGGGACTGAGATTATTCCAAAACATAATCATCTCAAATTTAACATTTCCAAGGAAAAAAAATCATTTCTATCATAATCATAATTTAATACAATAAATAATGTACCTTGGGACCGCGAGGGCCATTTCTCCAAAGCGGAGTAGAAGTAGTATCACAATTAGAGCAACGACGACCAAACAAAGGATCGCCACTGCTACCGCCACCGCTACCGCCATTACTAGGACTAGGCTTAGGAGTAGAATTAGAGGACGATTGTTTAGGATGAAGTAAATCCCAACAAAAGGTAGACACACTATTACGATGTTTAGTAGTAGTAGTGGTAGTCTCACCATAACCCATATTATTACTAGTCTCAATATTGGTTAAACGAGTGGAAGGTGTACCAAGAGAAAGAGTACAATCAACAGAAGACGGCGGAGACAAGGACGATGAAGCGGAAGCGTAAGATGAAGACATGTAATCAGTCTCATATTGGATAGGCCAGTAGTATGTGTTAGCATTAGTAGGCTGGTGGCCGCAATACTGATTGTATGGTCCGCAAGATGAGCATGGACCAACCATGTTTATGATATTATTTTTGTAAGGTAATGTTTGTTTTTGGTTATGTAAGTTGGAGAACGAAGTGTCCGAAATAAATAGGGAAGTAGAGAGAGAAGGAGTGGGTGAAGAGGGAAGGAGGAAGTGAAAGAGTATATATACTGATGGAAGGGAGAGGTGTTAAGAGTGTAAAACCGATTTTGTGAGTCCAATTATTGGACTAAACTTTTGGTTGAGATGATTTCTTGACATGGTATCAGAGTCGGTGTGACCAAAAAGTCACGGGTTCGAATCCCACCCCACACTAACAACAGGTATGGAGAGGTCTGCAGTTGCATCCACACTTCAAACCCAAAGGACATTCCTGTGAGGAGTTGTGTTAAAGTGTAGAACCGATCTTTAAACTCCAACCATTAACTTAAACTTTTGGTTGAGATTTTTGTCAGAAGAGGCGAAGTCTTGGTAGTCAAAAAGAGGGCACTTGTTTTAAGTAGTATAGTATGAGGAGAGGCCCAGACCTTATTCTTCCTTCCCTACATTGCCATTACCGCCTTAACTTAGCTTTTTACTCTTTTTTGGGGGAGATTTGAGTGTTTTAATTTTGATTTTTCATCTTATATTACGGCTGCCTACTTCTACACATAGGACTCTAGTAGGGTTGTTGGTTTAAAACATTAAACCACATGATGTTATAAATTAAGTTAAATTCAAAAAAAATACTTCAGATCCTATAAATTCAAGAATTATTTAATGATAATAATCCAACCTATACCGCTTTTTCTCATTTAATCCATTCTATTGTTTATCTCACATATTAATCTACTAGTGTGTTGCCCGTGCATTGCACGGATTCTAAAATAATTGACTAAATGTATAGTGTGTCAGGACGTTTTAACCTTTATTGTGTACAAAGATTGTAAAAAACAATTATGCTAACATAATTTTATTAACGATCATTATTGCTTCAACTCGTGATTTTATTAGCTACACTGATTGACACTTCGATGACAGATTTTTTTCCTTTAGATGGTAGTTTTGAGAAGTTTTTTTTGATAAAATGATAATTCATTTGTATTTTAATTCACATAACATTGCATTTTATACAATATGTACACATCTTCTCTTTCTTGATCTATGTATCAAAAGTATGATAAATGACAAATGTAGATGCGATATAACCTTAGCCCTTAGATCCCTTCTTTTCGACATGTCCTCCGCCTCACTTCAACCACGTATTTATATGATGCACTCAATTATTGTTAATGACACTTGGAACGTTTCTAACAATGAATTAATTTTGTGCTCTTTCTTTCATCATCAAAATATTCTTATTTCTCGTTTTCTTTTTAACGTTTACTGCTATATCACCTCTTCTTACTCATTTTAAAGTTTATCCTTAGGCCTCTCTTATTTTAAACAGCACTCTTACTCTCACGTCACCCTTCTTTTTGGGCTCAACTTTAAATGGTTATGGTCTGCTCGTACGCAGAACCGTATTTCTCTTTTCTCATGACTTACATGGTTGGGTATACTCCCACATAATGTTACCCTCTCCTCTCAGGGTTTGCCTATTTCGCTTTCTTGTGGCATGTGTCAACATCATTTTAAGAGCACCATTCACATACTGTGGGATTGTCTCTCGCTATTCAATGTATAGGGTTCTTGTTAACTATCGCTTACCTTTTACGTACTCCTTTAATTTGCTGAGCTGCAGCCTAGATTACAAAACCTCAATCACTCCAACTCTCTTGATTTACTATGATCTTTTCTCCTTCATCATGTGCCTTTGGTCAACTCAGTGTTAGACGTTTGGGTCCGTAATGGCTTTCTTCTACTCGTTGTCATTACTTTTCTTGGTCTCTTGCCAATATTTTTAGAAGAACGCCCTCAAACACATGTCAACTGAATCTATTGGCGCCCTCCTGATTCCCCATGACACAAAATCAATGTATGTAGTCGCCGCCTTTTGTGATACTTCTCTTTTCGTGGGTATTGTTTAGGTTGGCCGTGATCATTTAGGGCAGCGGTTAGAAGGATGAACTTTCAAGTGTACCGTTTTTACCCCAATGGAGCGAACTACTTGTCATCCAGGTTGAATTGGCGGTTGGCCTTCTTTAATTTGTGGTGCATCTCTTTTTATCTATGTATCTAAAGTCTGATAAATGACGAACATAGACGTGGTACACCTTTAGGCCTCTTGGATCCCTTCTTTTTGCACCTCCCCTCCGCCCAAAATCATGCGTTTGATGTTCTTTGTTATTGGCAATGGCACTTGGAACGTTTCTGGCAATGATTTTATTATTTGTGCTCTTTTTTTTATTATCAAAATATTCTTGTTACACAAACTTCGTTCTAACTGTGATATCAGCTCTCGGTGCTCCTTCAAAACCTAACAAAATCACCTTGACCTTCTTGTCTTGGCCCAACCTTAAATAATTATAGAAACCGTATTTCTCTTTTATTGTGGCTTACTTGAATTGGTGGGGGTATACTCCACATAATGTTACCCTCTCTTCTCGGGGTTTTGTCTATTTAGCCTTCTTGTGACATGTGTAACCATCATTCTAAGAGCAGCATCCATATTTTCATAACCCTTTCTATCATTCTAATAATTATACTCCTAGAGTCCCAGCTAAAAAAAGTAGAAAATACTGACACAGACTTGCCTATAACCAATTTCCCGGCCTAACAGTAAGTCTCCCTTAAGACGACACTTTTGGTCTTAAGCTTAAGACGGGTCAAGTACATACCAATTGTGTATATAAGAATACATAGGGAAAAACAATATATTTGTCTTATATACACAAATGGTTTTGTACCTGACCCGATAAGAAAAGACTTTTTCTTTGTATTATTTGCTATTTCAAAAAATGACACATATTGATTTACCTGGTATATAATTTGCTAGCCCGGAAACGAAAAGAAAACAAAATACAAAAAAAAAGAAGGCTTAATATTTTCTTTATTGAAAAAGAGCCAGTTGAACACAATAATTAGATGATTATTTAGATTAGAAGTCAGGACCTTATAACCCTATAGGTGTATTTGGGAGAAAGAAATCGCCAAAATTTGGATATATACTAATGTTATATTTTAATGTTGCAGTTTTAACCAAATTAGAGGATAATATAATTAAAAATGAATATGGTCATATATTTTAAACCAGTTAAAACATTAACATTATGTTGTACTCTCTAGATTATAAAAGTTTAAGTCTAATTCAAGTTATTCAAATAATAATTCTAATTATCTTTCTTCTGGAGGTAGTGTATTAGATTGATAGTAATTTCAATTCTAAGCTAAAATAGCGGTTGCGTAGAGATATGTACATTGACAATACTAAGATATGTAGTTGAGAAATTATTTTATATTTTTCTTTAAAAAAAGTTACCCTCATGGTTGTATACCATATAACAAAATACCATGAAAATTATAGCTGTATATTTGATTCTGCAAGCTTTCATGTGAACTCACTTAACTTGCTTTGAATATAATATACGAAGAAAATAAAGTTAGTAATCAAAGAAAAATAGTAAAATATAAGCAAATAGAGTAAAGAATACGACTGTAATTTGAAGGAACTAACCCAAACACTACTACAAATATAGCCAATTACAACAGCCCTTTAACAACGCATATTAACGTGAATTTGTAATAACGTTGTTAACTGTATTATTTTCGCGGAATTCAGTGAAAATTAATAATAACGATTAGCAGAATTAGAACCGTTGTAATTACTTATAACGGTTATATAAATAATAACCGTTTTCATTCATAAAATAATAACAACGGTTTAACACGTAATATATAATAACGTTGTTAATTGGATTATATTATTTTGGCGCAAATCAGTGAAAAATAATAACAACGGTTAATTTGTGAAAATCGTTGTTATAAGTAATGACAACGTTTTATAATATACCAAACCGTTGTCAATACTTTCAGTGTATAGAAAAACAGAAACAAACACCACAATACCACACAAACACAAACACAAATATAGACACATACACAAACACAAACACAAACACAAACACACACACAAACACAAACACAAACACAAACACAAACACAAACACAAACACAAACACAAACACAAACACAAACACAAACACAAACACAAACACAAACATACTCTCCCTCACCGTCATAATTCTCCCTCGCCGTCGCTCTGTCATCTCCGTCACTGTTGTCGTCGTCGTCGCTTTCTCATCGTCTCTGTCACTGTTCTTTCTCTAATTATCAGGTATATATCTATCTCTTAATGGTTTTAGGTTTTGTCATCTCCGTCATTATTGTTCTTTCTCTAATTATTTTTTTGTGTGTTTTTGTCCGTCATTGTTCTTGTTCTTCCTCTAATTATCCGATTAGTTTTTCTGCGTTTATTAGTAAAACAAATCTAATAAAATAAAATAAAACAAATAATATGATGAAGAGGATAGTAAAACAAATTCACATTTAATATTCAAAAACTTAGTTAATTGATATACAAAATAAAATAAAAAGTAAACTAAGATACTACTTAGAACGGATTTTAGGAAGGCATTCTCTTCCATGAGAATGATCCTCTCTTCTTTTGCTATTTGGAGGTCTCATAAAGCAGATGCAATATCTGCATGCAGCTGCTCCAACTCCGGCACCCAGCCACGAAGGGTGGCCTTCTAGAGCGGGATCTGAACATCATCAAGGAAGATCCTGTTCTTCTTCTCGATTTCCTCTAAATAGTGGCGGAGCCAGGATTTGAACTTAGAGGGGACGAAAATTTTTAAGGTGGGCGAACGACTAATTGCATAAGGCAACCTCGAAAAAATTTCGAAAAATTTAACTAAAAACCTCGAAGATTTCATCCGCCAGGGGGGGCAACCACCCCTGCTAGCCCCCATAGCTCCACCACTGCCTCTAAGCGGTGTATGAAACATTTGTTGTACTCGATCGTTACTAATGTTAAAACAAATGTTCTGATTCATTATTGAAGGAAGTTTAGAGTTTAGGTTTTGAAGATTTAGAGTTTGGAGTTTAGGGTTTGGGGTGTGTTGAAAGAAAAATGGGATAATGGATTTATTGAGATACATATAGTGGAATGAATTTATAATTAGTATATGTGTCCTTTCATATGCCAAGAGTTGTTTTTTAATTAATATGTTTTGGAAAATGACAGTGTGTGTCCTTTAAATTAATATATTTTTGTTTCATATGCCAAGTATTAATGAATTAAATTAAATTAAATTAAATTAAATTAAATTAAATACTATACGACGCCTTGTTGTTGTTACGTTCATGTTGCATGCTGCTGCTATATGCTACTCTAACATATATGTTTTCGTTAATGTCTTTGTTTTCAGTATGTCATCAACGAGCTTTATGACTCCGAGTACAAAAAGCAACCAGTACGTCCTTGAACATTGCAATGAAGATTAAAGAGATATATATTTGGGTCAATTTAGTTCTAGTTTTATTGATTTAAAGCTTTAGACTTAGAGCTTTAGGAGAATTGTTGAACATTGCAATAAGACTCTGATATTGTTGTTGCATATTGTAATGGAGAACGTTTTAGTAATATCATTATTGTAATGATGATGCTGCTGTTAATTGATGCAGGGATTTTGGCAGAAATGCACTTAATTTGTAATTTTTTTTTTAAAAAAAAAACTCCAATAACAACGGTTATTCAACAAAAAAACCGTTGTCATTAGTAATAACAACGGTTATCATACAAAATTCCGTTGTTATTAACATCCCTACAATAAACTATTAAGCGCGCGCATTACTATCAACAACGGTTTATGTCATGAAGCCGTTGTTATTACTTTCCCACCAAAAACTTATTCAATACAGGGACTTCTTTTCACAACGGATAATTAATAACGACAACGGTTCTAAACCGTTGACAACGGTTATTAGTAAAAAAACGTAACCGTTGTAAAAACTTTTAACAACGGCCCGAACAACAACGCCCGCTTTTTTCTATAACAACGGTTATTAGCCGTTGTTATACACCATATCTGTAGTATAACAATGAATATCACAGAAGTTTATTAATTCTAGTAGAAATGGTAAAAACAAATAATTAATTAGTCAAACTCTACTAATTTTAGTAGAGAATTGAAAATTAATTATGTTAAAATAAATTTTTCTAATTCTAATAGAAACGTTAAAATATTATTTATTAATTAGAGTGTTTTAAAAAAATTGGAGACTAACACGTCGCTCGAAAAAAGCCTCAAATATATATTTATATTGATTATTTCCTATCATTTATCTTATTTTAATCTCTTCGAAGAGCAACTTGTTAAAATGGTCACCCCTTTATTTTAAAGGTCCTTCTTCTACATCCCCCATTATTTTTTGTGTTTCTAATTCTCATAATCAATTATGTTCAATTAAACCTTTTGTTACATTAATTCCCCATAAACATCCACTTTGATTCAACATGAAATCAAACTCACCTCATGCTTCAACCCCATATCTAGCCATACATTCTGGCAGCAATGTTTTAATCCCAGATCTTCATGCCTTAATTTCCCATCTTTTCACATTCAAAATCATCTAAGCAACAACCACCTCAAATTTAGGCCCAATTATCCATGAAACCATACAAAACACACAGATTTCAAAACCTTAAACCAACTCCGAAATTGAAACCGAAACAGTAGGTGTTGGACCATCTGCTCCGACCAGACCAAGCTAAGTGATAACTACGTTATTTACTTGCTTTTAATGCTTGAAAACCTTTACTTACAGCTCACTTGTATGCATGTTGTGTGCATATGCATGTCTTAAATGCTCAAACTGCTCAAAACCCGTCATTTGTGTATATGGTTCGATTTTGTTTATTTTCATTGCATTTATATGAGAAATGGAGGCTTAATAAGCATCACACTAACTTAGGAGAGGCTTGATACGTGCATTTTATATAGTCTTTTTTAGCCTATTTTATGAACGTATTTCTATGCTTTTATCGTAGTTTATGCTATGAAATGCCCCGAATATGCTACTTTGATTTATTTTGTCTTATTCACAGGAATGAACCAGAAAGTAGTGAAATCGAGCCATTTATCGTCCGTTTTGCATGCATTTGGAAGAAGAGTGAATCTGGAGCGGAATTATTGCTGTTTTGGGATGCGTGAAGCTATTTCGGGAGCTAAAAGGACAAGTCAAAGTCAAACTAACGAGATTAATGAGCTGCTGAAGTAAAGATTCACTCGATCGAGTACTTAGCTGGTCGATCGAGTGGTTTTAGGTCAAATAATCAGTCGATCGAGTACTTTAGTTGGTCGATCGAACAGTTCCATATTAGTGTTTAGTCGATCGAGCACTTTGTTTGGTCGATCGAACGGTCCGAGCCTTAGTTTGCTCGATCGAGTAGTTTAAAACCACTCGATCGAGTGGTTTATCCTACGGGCTTGGGCTTTTTAGTTTATTTCTGTCAATTAGGTTAAATAATTCCTATTTTCTTATAAATAGGAAGGTAGGACGTCATTGTAACCTCTCCTCTCTCTTCTCTTCTCCCTTTTCTCGACACTTAATACATTGTTCCAGTTACTTTGTTCTTCCTCTATTCCGGATTTATTTCAGTAACATTTCTCTCCCTTTTCCTTAATGTTTATTTCTCTTCCTCTCTTTATTACTTATGTTCTTTATTTAATTATGTCTAGCTAATTCCTTTAGTATGTTAGGACTAGGAAAGCCGTGGTAGCAATATGTTAGGATTGACATGATTAGATTAGTTTGCGATAAGAATTGTATTAGGCAATATAATTGTGATTAGGTTGAATGAATGCCTGTAGGAGACCGATTTAATTAGTTACCCCCGACCTGGATCGAAAGATTGGAAGGGAAGGCTTGCTTAATTACAATAGGCGATACCTAATTAGGGCGAAAGCTAAGTTAGGGAGACCCTAGGGCGATTAGAGACCGAAAGGGTATAATCGTAGGTCTAAGGACCGAAAGGTGACGACCTCGCTCTTCTTATCAATAATTTAATCGACTCAGTTGACCCGATAGTGTAGCTGCCACGGTAGACCGATTCCTAGCATATTTCTCTCTTTTATCTGATTTACCCCTGTATTTCATCATTATTTTCTCTTGTTTTGATTTCTCTTGCCTTAGTCTCTTTAGTTTAGTTAAAACAATTAAAACCCCTACTGTGACCTTAGACAGACCGAATAGACAAGTAGATAGTAAACCGCCTCCCTGTGGAGATCAACCCTACTTATCGCTAGCTTCTGTTAGTTATATTTAGGTATTTATTTTTGGTTCATAATGACCGTATCAAATTTTGGCGCCGTTGCCGGGGAGGCAACTATTTATTTATTTTTTTAATTCTGTCTGTTTTTAGCCTCAGGGGATTTTTCCCTTGAGGCCGTTCTAAATCGTTTTCTTTCGTGCTGTTTTGATAGGCCTTACAGGTTCTACCTAGACAGTTCTAGGTGAAAGATTGTCAAAAGGAAGGCTTGAGTACCTTTGACCCGTCACCTATGTCCCATTATATGGCACAGCAGGTGATTTACTGCGGTAGATGTGGTGCTGCTGAGCACAATGCAGCCTTTTGCATGGTAGAAAATGACAAAGTTTACGCGTTCCAGCAGCGCAGTCGAGTTAGTCAAGCAGTTGTAGTTGTGCCGCCACATCCACCCTATCAATGGCCACCGCAACAAGATCCTCCTGATATACAGAAAGGAGAGATTGCGGAGCTGAAATCTTTTTTGGAAACACTTGCATTCCAAGTGCAAGAAGGTGATAGAGACACTTTTTCGCGATTTGATAAGCTCGAGTCTGAGATAGTTCAGCTAGCTGCTGAGTCGGATAGTTGGCAACCAGAAGAGGTATACTTTACTGAGAGCGGTTTTTCCAATGAAGAAACCGTGTTGCCCAATGCTGAGGATGAATTTTATGACTCGGATGACGAATTTCTATCATACTTCAATAGTTTACACGAAGATTTCAGCGCTGTACAGGAAGAATCACTCGATCGAGTGACTTATATTAGTCGATCGAGTGAATTTACAGAGGAAAGATCTCGATCGAGTGATATTTCTACTCGATCGAGTGAAATGCAGGAGGAAAGTACTCGATCGAGTGATAATTCTGCTCGATCGAGTGAGTTGGCCAGCGAGAGCAATGATTTGTTGCTTGGGTTCTTTTTAGACGATGATTTTGATGATGACAATGGCTATGGTGAGTCTCCCCTATTCAAAGCCGAGTTGGATGCACTTGAGGCCGCGATTTACGGGACGAATTCCACTGAGGGCGACGAAAGGACAGCTGAGTCGGTAATTGCTCCTAGCACGGAAGAGGTAATAAAGTCCTTTATCTATGATTCCATCGTTGAGAGCAACCTACCTGAGGTAATTAGCGATAATTTTATTATTGTTAATATTCAAAGTACGCTACCTCGTTTGACTCGTGCTATTTCTTTTAATTCTATACCCCCTCCCATGTGGACGTATAAATTAACGAATTCTCACCGTCCTTGTCATCTCAATCTTGTTAATCTGAAATGGGGCCCTAATTTATTGTCAATTGCTCCCGCGCTCCTTTATTTTGTGGATAAATTTAGGAGCTCAAATAGGAAATTCGTTAGGCTTAAACAGTTTTACATATTTATTTCCTATTTCTTTATTCCACTGTGGTGCTACTTACATTTTTGTGTAGCACATGCGCAGATGTACGATCTCAAGCTGCGCGCTTTGAGCTGTTTTGATTGTGATTGATTAGAGAGGCTCGAAGAAAAGAAGGTCGAGCTAGGACCTGACTGAAACTAGCGCTACCCGGGAGGCAACCCGGAGTTTTTATTTTGCATTTTTATTTCATTTCAGTTGTAATAAATGGTTTTTATACCATAGACTATCTCAGTATGCTTGTTAGTTAGTTTGCGGGCTGTTTTTATTTGCGTTTTGCAGGAACACACTGAGGATCACTCGATCGAGTACTTTTTGTACTCGATCGAGCACTTTTGCTGCTACATCCACTCGATCGAGTGATTATTTTACTCGATCAAGCACCTGCAACGAGAGAACTACTCGATCGACTGCTATTCTTCTCGATCGAGCATTTTTAGACGCCCAGTTCACTCGATCGACCACTGTTCCACTGCTATCGAGTGTTTTTGACTTGGATTCGCTTTCCGTGACGATATTTGAGCTGTTTAGCGACCTCCCACGTTGCTGGTTGATTTGGGGAGGACCCTTCTTCGCGTATTCTTGTGAGTTTTTCGCATTTCCACTCTTTCTCTTCTAGTTAGCATTTCCTTTCCATGTTTTGGTACAATGGGGGCATTGTACGATTTGGTTTGGGGAGGTTATGCATCCATATCTGTGTTTGTATATTGTTTTTATTGCATTTTTGTTATCATATTTAATTTATGTATGCATTGTCTGTTATTCTTATAAAATTCAAAAAAAAAAATCTCATAAAAATGAAGAATTGATAAATTCAAAAATTTCACGTTTATTTTAGCATGTAGGTCGAGTCGGAACGGTTGATTTCAATGATGAAATTGCACTATAAATTGTCTTTTTGCTTAAGCTTTGCATTTAATTATTATTCTTTTTAGCTTTGTCTTTTTGCATATCTACGAGTTAATGTTGAATTTAGCTGAACGAATAGACTTGACCTGAAATTTTGGCAACCTACTTATAATTTCTAAGGATTAGAGCCTTATAAACTGGTGTCATTTGTGACCAGTTTCATGTAGGATTGTGAGTAGTTACTCCTTGCATAACATGTATCATCAATTTGCACGTTTATGAAATTCAATTGCTTTTTGCCTACATACATTCGGGTTAGTGGTTGGTGTCACATGCTGGGAGGTGCTTACAATTTCCTTTTCTTTCCTTTTTACCCATTTAACTCCACATTAGCCAAATCTGCCTGTCGACCCTTAGCTACATTCCAAATTTAGCCTGCCTTGTCAAGCTAGTTAGTGTATGTTTTGTGGTATATTTTTCATTGTGCCAAGTTTGGCTCGTATTCTGTTGATTCGGAGTTGGTAATCTAAGAAGAAAGGGAGGATGATGAAAAAAAGACGTGAAAAATGAAAAAAAAAGGAATTCGGAAAAAAAAACAGGAAAAGAAAAGAAAAGATGAAACCGAAAAAAAATAGAAAGAAAGAAAAAAAAAGTTGTTGTTTGATGAGACAGTTTCGCTCCTATGTTTTATTTATATCATTTGAGGAGTATTTTCAGTTCGGTTTGGTGAGTTTTATGCCAAATGAAGGGCAGGTGCTTAATTCATAATTGAGTTGGAATCGGATGTTGTCACATGGTTTTGTTTAGGTACTAGCTTGATCACCTATACCTCCACATTCCATAAATGTTCTGTCTTTTCTTACCCATTGCCTCACTTTACCATATATTTTTGTAAGCCCTCGGCTGTGACAGGACCTTGTTTGGTTGGAATGTGTGTACGGTAGCTAGAATTGTCTATCATATTAGTTGCATGCATTTTTATGTGGGTCGTAGTTTAGGTGAGCGACTATTTTTATTTCTCTCTTACATATATATGTTCACCCTTTGCTTCATGAGAGAAGAGTGACCCGTGAGAGTCCATTATTAATGATCTAGCAAGGTCGACGGTTCAGCTTTATTATAAACATCTTACAACTCCTTTGCATTTGACTGTTTTGCTATAAGTGTTAGTTTGCTTGCATTAAATTGATTTAAGTGGGCATTTGTAGCTAGTGCTGAGTTATCTTTTCCGTTCCATTAGTTTGCATTTAGTTTACTCGAGGACGAGTAAAGGTTTGGTTTGGGGAGATTTGATACGTGCATTATATATAGTCTTTTTTAGCCTATTTTATGCACGTATTTCTATGCTTTTATCGTAGTTTATGCTACGAAATGCCCCGAATAGGCTACTTTGGGTTATTTTGTTTTATTCACAGGAATGAACCAGAAAGTAGTGAAATCGAGCCATTTATCGTCCGTTTTGCATGCATTTGGAGGAAGAGTGAATCTGGAGCGGAATTATTGCTGTTTTGGGATGCGTGAAGCTGTTTCGGGAGCTAAAAGGACAAGTCAAAGTCAAACTAACGAGATCAATGAGCTGCTGAAGTCAAGATTCACTAGATCGAGTACTTAACTGGTCGATCGAGTGGTTTTAGATCAAATAATCAGTCGATCGAGTACTGTAGTTGGTCGATCGAACAGTTCCATATTAGTGTTTAGTCGATCGAGCACTTTGTTTGGTCGATCGAACGGTCTGAGCCTTAGTTTGCTCGATGGAGTAGTTTAAAACCACTCGATCGAGTGGTTTATCCTACGGGCTTGGGCTTTTTAGTTTATTTCCGTCAATTAGGTTAAATAATTCCTATTTTCTTATAAATAGGAAGGTATGACGTCATTGTAACCTCTCCTCTCTCTTCTCTTCTCCCTTTTCTCGACACTTAATACATTGTTCCAGTTACTTTGTTCTTCCTCTATTCCGGATTTATTTCAGTAACATTTCTCTCCCTTTTCCTCTTTAATTTAATGTTTATTTCTCTTCCTCTCTTTATTACTTATGTTCTTTATTTAATTATGTCTAGCTAATTCCTTTAGTATGTTAGGACTAGGGAAGCCGTCGTAGCAATATGTTAGGATTGACATGATTAGATTAGTTTGTGATAAGAATTGTATTAGGCAATATAATTATGATTAGGTTGAATGAATGCATGCAGGAGACCGATTTAATTAGTTAGCCCCGGACTGGATCGAAAGATTGGAAGGGAAGACTTGCTTAACTGCAATAGGCGATACCTAATTAGGGCGAAAGCTAAGTTAGGGAGACCCTAGGGCGATTAGAGACCGAAAGGGTATAATAGTAGGTTTAAGGACCGAAAGGTGACGACCTCGCTCTTCTTATCAATAATTTAATCGACTCAGTTCACCTGATAGTATAGCTGCCACGGTAGACCGATTCCTAGCATATTTCTCTCTTTTATCTGATTTACCCCTGTATTTCATCATTATTTTCTCTTGTTTTGATTTCTCTTGCCTTAGTCTCTTTAGTTTAGTTAAAACAATTAAAACCCCCACTGTGACCCTAGACAGACCGAATAGACAAGTAGATAGTAAACCGCCTTCCTGTGGAGATCGACCCTACTTATCGCTAGCTTCTGTTAGTTATATTTAGGTATTTATTTTTGGTACATAACGACCGTATCAAGGCCCAAAAGCCAACCACATGACGCATGGCCCAACAAAAGAAGAAACAAAGACCCTAAATGAAGAAAAAAAAAGGAGTCTAGTGCTCATCTTCGAAGCGAAGCGCGCATCGAGATCAGGAAATGCGCCACAGTGCTATTCTCACAGTGCCTTCTTCAAGTCCCAAGCGTGCATCAAAGTCAGGGAAGGCACAATAGTGTGGTTCTCATAATGCCTTCCTCAAGTTTGGTGCGCGCATCTGCAATTTTGCGCACATCTTTCTGCCAATTAAACAACATTGTTTTCTTGTTTTGTAACGTACTATCTAAACATGAACTTTAGATATTTTTTTCCATCTACCTTCATATTTTATTATTTTAGAGAGAGAAACACAACTTATCTTTGTAATTTGTGATCTAATTCTTCATCTATTATCAAGTTCAAGCATTTTTATTTCATCTTTGTTCTTCCTTGTTCATTGTTCTTCATAGTTGGTATTGTTTCTTCTCTGTTTACTTTCTTTGTTGATTATTTATATTTAAGTTTACTTAAAGTTTGAATATTTAAGTTAGCTTGTTCATAAAGGTTCTTTCTTTATACTTAGTTGTTGTTGGATCTTAGTTCTATATTAGTTTTCCATCACTTTTAATTTGATAATTGCATGTTTAGTAAAATCCAAATTTTACCATTTTTAATATCAAAGGTCTAAACTTTATCACTTATAGGAGTCTAATAATCATGATTAGTGAGTAGTCCCTTTATTAGGCTGCGATTAGACCCAAACATGAGTAATTAGCCTAATCGGTTCCACATAAATTAGTTGTTTAGGGAAATTGGTTGGGCTTTACTAGTGTCCATGTATGAACCCGGAAGGAAGACATTTGGCGAATTAGAGGCTTTTTGCACTAGCTTATTCACCCCAAGACCACCAATTGACGGAACTAAGACGGTAATTATGAATGATGGTAGTTTAATTGTGCCCTAGGTCTTAATTAATTGAGTAAAGATGTAATACCCCGTATTTTCTAGTGGTGCACTCGGGCGAGTACAACTGAGTACTCGATAGAGTGGCATACTACTCGACCGAGTACACCGACCGAGTGCCCTCTAGGCAATTTACCAGCTCCTATTAGTGAGTCACTCGGCCGAGTTGTTGGTGTACTCGACCGAGTGTACGGGCTTAGTCTTATTTCCGCGTGTGGGCTTTGTGTTGTTAGGCCTTGACATATATACTCTCCTTTTCAGATTTTCCCTCATTTCATAACCCTTAAATATTCCACCATATCTCAAAATCCCGTAAAATCCTCCATAAACTTATCCTCTCAAGATTCTCACCATACCCTTGAAAAGTTGCACTCAAGCTCCATTCTTTTTCATTTGTTTACATAATGTAAGTAATTAGTTACCCTTTTTCCTTTATTTATTGTTAGTAAACCCAAATTTTTAGGAATGTTGTCTTATGGGATTTTAATTAGGGTTTTGGTTAATTACGTGGGTTAATTAAGGGTTAGTTAGTATTATTAATGTTGTAGAATGTAATTGTGATAGATATTTTATTAAATGTTGTATGAGGAGACTTCCTAGAGGAACCATTATAGTGTGTTTGCTTTGTTGTGAAGATTTGCAAGAGGTAGCGTTTCCCTATTGGGTCTTAGTAATATGGTTGTTTACATTTGTGTTATTTGTCATGAATTACATGTTACATGTCATGAATGCACTATAACATGCTTTGTTTGGAATTTATTGTTGGTTGTACACTAGTATTGGATATTCATCATGTCATGGTTTTGGGTAAGTCACATTGGTTTCACATATTCACTTGAATTGCGTTATAACATGAATTGTGAGAATTGTTGTTTATTAAATGGGTTTAATTGGTGGACATGTGCATTTATGTCATATTATGATTCATGGTTATGTGGAAAAACATAATTGGTGTTTATTTTATGCATTGGTTACTTGTGGATGCTGAAGGAGATGGTTGGTGGAGTTTTGGTGGGTTGTGTTCGTTTGTTGAGGAGACATAGGACGGGTCGGGAGACCGTCTTACACTTGGATCGCCTCTTGTAGCTTCTCACTCCAAGACGGACGTGCACGTTCATGAATTGAGTATAGAGGGACTCGTGTGGTGTGACGACGTCTAACTGGGGACCGGTTAGCACCAGGGCTCGGAACTGTAGGCGTGTCCTTAGTGTCTTGTTACGGACTGCGGTCCGGCTGTTGGTGGCGGTGTTGCGATACCATCACCGGTTTTGTGTTGGAAGAGTAGTGGTTGGTGGTTACATATGTTACTCACATTCATGTTGCATATCATGTTGCATTTTATATTGTATAAACATGTCATATTGTAGGCACTCGTATTATTGAGACTGACCGTAAATGTTTGAAATATCTGTGGTGAACCAAATGATATTTCCGGTCAGGGAGCAGTGGCCTGATAGGTAGCATGTGCATATAGGATGACCCAAGGCTTTGGAGCGGTTCTCACTTTAGCGTGTCGCCACTTTGCTTGTCTTAGCTGACATTATAATTAGACTCCATTCCATTTAACTTGGGTTTATATAATTGGGATCGTATTTGGATCCCCGAATATGTAATAACTTAATTTAACTATATACTTATCTATTTTAAATGCTTCCATTTTGATTGTTCGCTGTACAACCTTGTGAAACCAAGATGTGTAGCATCCTCATTGACTAGGTTGGCCTTGAGGAAGGCCTCCTAATTAATGGGGGTGTTACAAAGTGGTATTAGAGCGACGATTTTGGAGCATAAACCAATGAACAAATGAACATAGGTGTGTCAATTCAAATGAACCCGCTTTGAGTTTTTAGGAGCTAGTGCAAGCTTGGAAGACGTCCCAAGGTTGAAGTCTTGTACTCTCAAATATAGTCGGTCACAATGCGGTGGGGTAAATGGAATGTTCTTTGATGTGCCATGTAATTGTTGCATATACTTATCTTTGTGTATGAAAGATAGATTCATGTTGGTGGTACATAATATGGATATCTCGATGAGGATAGGCAAGCCTATGTGAACCATGTCGCATGCATATATGTGAGCATGCTGGTGTGTTAGATGATTTTATCATGAAAGGAAAATATTATTCACATGCTAGTTATCGTTTTGTGTGTATCGTATACCGTGTATATGCTATCTTTTTCCGTGCTTGCACCTAGAAACATATGGAATAGGGTTACGTGTGGATCTATGTGAGTCAGGGTAGGTGTGGAACACTTATGGGGTGCACTTGGTCAAGTGGAGGAAGGAAAGTCGGCCGAGCTATATGCATTCGACCGAGTGCTTCTACCACTCGACCGAGTGCTCAATTTTCCAGAATTTGGGAAAATCCTGGAAGTGGTGAACTCGGCCAAGTAGAGGTATACTCGACCGAGTGTGGTCCATTCGACCGAGTGTCGCTTGACACTTGACCGAGTGGACTGTGTGGCAGAATTAGGGGCTTCCTGGAAAGTTGGTCACTCGACCGAGTATGTGAAGGAAATGTAGATTCATATACATACTAACATACTCTTATATGTCAAAATTAATTTGTCATAAAATTAAACATGGATTTTATGCATGCAAACAATATAATAAAAGAGAAGAAATCATATCCTTACATTGAAATTTCGGTTCAAATGGGCACAAAAGAAATCTCCTTTTCTTTTGTTCTTGAGCTTTCCTTTAATGGAAGAACAAGATCCAAGTGTAGGATCTCTCCTTAGGAATAATACCCAAAGCTTAACTCTTAATCTAATTAATATTATTTGAGCTAGTATAATATTAATCTCATGAAAAATGAACCAAAAATTTGTTTGGTTTAGACTCCTAAAACCGGGTAGGAGATGTGGAGAGGAAGAGTATTATTTTTTTTCTCTCTAAAAATAATTTTACATGGTTGAATGAATAATAATAATCACCCACACATACATATGGTGAATAATAATTATTTTAAGTAAAAGAACTCTTGTTCTTTTCTATGTAGAACCGATTGGGAGGGAAGGAGAGCCCAATGCATGGGCTAATTTTTCTACCCAAGAAATGTAGGCTTGCATGGCTACACATAGGTAGATCATCATTGTGTTTTCTCTTATTAAAATAATTAACACAATTTTTCCACTAAAACCCTCTTAATATTTCGGTACTTATAAAATGGAAAGTCCATTTTATATTTTGTCATTTGTCAATTTTGTCACATGTTACATGTTACATGACATGTAACAATGCAATGTATTTTTATCATATTAAAAATCAACGTATTAATAAAAATACGTCATATACAAAATCGACTTAGTAATTCATAATTACTTATACCAAAATATTTTACCAATTTATAAATCATATTTATAATAATTCATTCAATTCCGATTGTTTCTTTAAACAACAATTTCATCCGAGTAATGAAACAATTCGATTACTCGCATCAGTATCTCATTTAATCATATTTCAATTTGATACGTAAATTTTACTTCCAAAATCGTCCGTCAATTTTTCAAGTAATTTAATTAACTCGTAACATTATACGATTAATTAAATGATCAATTAAGAGTATTGCCCTATAGGTATGACCTAGGGGTCAACTGATCACCACCGTCACACGACAGTAATGTCAAACTCTAGTCAGCCAATCATTACCGATATATGTTGACCAGTTGACAGTAACAAAATTACTTCCCAATTGTATTCTTTAAAATGAGATTTAATAATGATATTTAAATCACATGATCGCACTATTGTTGAGGACACATTTCCCAACAATCTCCCACTTGTCCTCGACAAGTGTGCGTCACCAATTCTCTTGTCCTATTACTATCTCCCACTCAATGCAAGGTGTCTTTCAGGTCGTACTTGCAAGTGATCATATCGAGAGTGGTTTCCTCGATCTGGAGAATAACTGATTGACCGGACTTATCTATCATAGATACTTTCCGAGCCTGGCCACGCATTTCCACTTCATTACTCCTCGAGTGGCCCTGAGAAATTGTTTTAACCCCGACAAGGGGTGGACAATTCCTATCGCACTCATTCCCTTCGACTAGCCACACCATCATAACCCAAAATATGCCCATTTGACCCCATTTACGAAGGTCGTAGTAACACAAATCAAAGTTAATCTGAAACTGAGCCATCTTAGGTGAATAGT
Source organism: Silene latifolia (assembly GCF_048544455.1). Lineage (NCBI taxonomy): Eukaryota > Viridiplantae > Streptophyta > Magnoliopsida > Caryophyllales > Caryophyllaceae > Silene > Silene latifolia. The sequence continues at coordinate 109,094,982 of NC_133538.1, forward strand.
CTTTAGTCAAAAGAATCGACTCATTTGAATACTATAGCAGCTCTCGCCACGACCAGGCTATATAAATTTGCCAGAACTCTATAAGCGGTCATAAGGCCCGACAAGGTGTTCCTAACATCTGCCTATGTGATCGACTAGTCATCTCTCATGACTGTATGGCACTTGAACTTGCCATCAATCGCATCACACTCTAGTCACTTCGAGACGTCACCTCATACAAGTTACTATGGGCGAATACAATGCTAATCTGTGTTCACTTTAACGGGGTTCAATTGTCTCCACAACCCGTTTGGATGTAACAAAGTATAATAAAAGAGTTTTAAAGTAAAACTCGAACGACAAATGTGATTATCACATATGAATAGTCAATGCCTGATTACTATTTCATATTCTATAATCTAATTTGATCTTGTACGTAGTTGTTCATTTCAATTCAATTGAAATGACATGACTCATCATGTTTAGCCTTTGAGAAGGCTTTGGTTAGTAGGTTTTATCAACTTCTTGTACCTTACTCAACCTTACTACATACTCGTTTTTCTTTGTAATGTATACATTTGCATTACAAAACTTTCTGAGTACGTGTCGAGATCCAATCAAGACATAGGCCCTCTAGCCTAAGAATAGCTCCCACTGTTTTCACAGTGTGCGGGACTCATCTTTCTTGCACATCTCATGATCGCAAGTGTACTCAATTTCCGTTATAAATATCTCTCATTGTTCTTTATTGCCTAGAACGATTCTAGAAAATCTACTTCTTAATTAACATTGCCACAATGGTATCTTAACCATCCTAGTGTGTTTTGATTATGGTTACTGTTTTAAAAACCATGCGCAATCTCAATTGTCAATTGTCACTTGTGTAACACCCTTACACAATATTGCATCATAAACACTTTGCTTTACTTCCTTAATGCTTCTGCAAGCACTTAAGGGTAATCTTTACAGCTTACTTGGTAAAGATTACTTAAATTCAATTTTTGAAAAACAACTCATCATGCTCAAGGCATATGAAGTGTTATACATCATTTCTTTTTAATTGATTCGGCAGCGGAAGACAATGAAATCAATCAAATATGTTCAATTTAATTGAACTAGTCATGAATCTTATCAACATAAGACTTCTTACTGACGCTTATATCATGTGGATTTATCTTCATAAATTCGGATATTCAAGATGTATTATAATACTCCAAAAGTCTTAAATCATTCTCAATGATCAATATGTCATCCACATATCGGACTAATTAAAAATTCCGTAACTCCCACTAAACTCCATGTATAAACACAACTTCTCGACTTATCGAGAAATGTTTTATCACATGATCAAAATGTTGATTCTAACTCATTGATGTCCTACTTAAGACCCTCTCTTAAGTTTCACATTATCTTAGGATTGCAAGAATCTACTAAACTCAAAACATGTATTGAATACATTCCTTCTATTGAAGAAGTGGGTTTTAGATTCACTCGCTATGTATTTCATAACCTCATGATGAAACACAATCCCTAAGAAGATCCAAATAGACTTAATCATTTCAATTAGTGCAAAACCCTTTTCCACTAACCTTGCTTTGAAATATCTCTTTATTAGTGCAAAACCCTTTGTCACTAATCAAGCCCTTTTTATTTCGGATTTTCATGGCTCTAAGCCTTATATTGAGTTGTGACTTAAACACTCTTATGCAAGTCATATGTTCATTACTTTCTAGAAGTAATCAATTTGAATCAAACAATTTCTTTTGTAAGTTATAAGCTCTTTACTTTCTTCAAAGTAGCATGAATTCATCATTTTTAACAAGTGACGAATTTAACCTCCTAGGTTTTGAAGAAACAACGTCTTACACAAAACGCCGTCTTACACAAAACGTCTCATGTAGCCAAGAAAGACCAGTTTCTTGCCACATAAAATTCTTTGTGGCTCTTGAATAATTTCTCCCACTCTGTCTTTAAAAATAAACTTGTATTTTTAGAAAGACAGCTTCACGAGCCACAAACCCGTCGTACTCGTGATAATTGAAAGGGAAAAATGAGTATTTGTTTCTTGTGAAAACTTACAAACATGGTACCCTTACCATTTCATATCTCATATGATTCGATTTAGTGGAAAAATAATTTAGACAAAAATGATAAAATCCCCAAAAGGATCAAGTAACTCAAAGTAACTTGATTGAAATCCAAACCATATCGAATAGCGTTTGATTTCTTATTTAATCACACATTATTCTATAATGCGTGCTAAGAGAGATTAACTTGTGATACTATATCACATTTCCTCTGGCTTATATCAAAGTCTTCACTTTGATAATCCCATCACGACTAAATCGTGATTCCTAGAACTCTTTGAAATTCTTCAAAGATTTCTCCTTTTACCTTATTAAGTGAACATATTAGCGTCAACTTATATCGTTGGTAAAAGAAAATGATCAACCTATCTTGGATCGATGATATACAACCTCGATCTTCTTTTCAACCAAAAAGCACGAGACATCTTGCTTTGAATACAAGATACGCATATACCATTAACAATCTAATGGTATCAAGAGTACTCGATAACTCTTTGCGTTCATCATTCCAAAATTTAAGGTTTAATCTTGGGTTACCAATTTGAGTCTTGTATCATCTTCATGATATATCTTTCTAGTTTGGTTTAGAATATAATCACCTTGATAATGGGCTAGCCATACATCAAATCGTGGTGTATAGGGTCACAAAAGTGAAAACCTCTTTTGTATCTTAACAAGTTTATATTCTTATTTAGAGTTTATGCACTTAATAGTCACAATTAAGTACAACTTTAAATCCAAAAACTAGATTGAGTACACAACTACTCTATCTCTCAACATTATTGTTGCTAGTCGTCATATTCTAATCATCTTATGTGTCGAATACAATGATGAAAAACTCCACTGGTTTCTAATATTGACGAAGTGGCACTAGCAAAATTTATGTTTAATCAAATAAACACTTTTAAAGAAGAAGGTCCCATTAGATGTCCCACAACTAACTTGCTGATTCTTCAATAATTTGGGGTAGTTTCCTTTCTCGTGTCAAACATTTAAGACAATGGAAACTTTATCGGTTGGGATTGATAGGTTTAGTATCGTCATTCTCAACAACTTTACCTTTAACATTACCTTGTATCAATTCCATTATAATCTTTACTTCTTGAACCTCGTCCTCATCTTAACGGTTTAAGAGAATGCTCCCACTCATTTCAATGAGTCTTTGCTTTGAGAAGCAAAATTGAATTCACGAAGATTACTCTTCATTTGTTCGTTTAGTCTTAAAACTTTCATTGAAGTGGTTGCGTTATTTTGGTCAATTACGAATTCTGAAAATCTAATCACCAAAACAATTTTATCGCTTCAAGGTACTTAATTCAATTAAGTATATGAAACATAACAATCCATTGTAAGTAGATGTGTTAGTCAAGAATCAATAACCTGTTTGATAATGAATAACCTTTATCTATACTCTTTACAAGAGATCCTTAGCAATGGTTCACTTGAGGTTTTAGAAGCAAATTCATATTTGTCTTTAGTTACGATGTTTTAATGGAGATTCGTTATCAAAATCGAAATGATATCGTATATGAATTGTGGTAAAGAAATAGAACAATGTAAAAACGGAATAGTGGAAAACTTAACATTTATCGTTTTATTAATACTTGTAAATAACAAGTAAGGCATTTACATAGTGACCTCTACCCAACTATGATAAATGATTCCAAGACCCAAATTCATATTAACTTGGGCACGGTGGGGCCGATACATCCCTTATCAATATAACTCGGTGGATTAACTCTTTAATCGATTCTACTTTTAGAACTCTTGGTCGATAAAATTACATTAACATTTATCTTTAGCCCAAAACACATCGACAAGGGCACGGTGGGGCCGATACATCCCTTATCAAATACTTTTGTTGAGTTCAATCCAAATTTCGAATAAATGTGTCCATGATCCAAACCCACATTAACTTGGGCACGGTGGGGCCGATACATCCCTCATCAACATGAATTCGGTGGATTAACATTCATCACCCACTTCCCCTACGTAACAAGGTTTGTACCCCGGTGTGGCCGAGTGCACTCCCTCACGAAATAGGTTTTCATGGTTTCTACTATTTGGTAAGGCTATGTCTCAATTGATTGTTTTAGCGAGAGGTCATGTCAATTTATTATCTATCACGTTTTAAGTGAACTAAAGCGGTGAACTACGATAATTCTAATTGACACGGTCGATAAACTCGATAAAAGATAAGGATGCATGTTTTAGTTATGGCGATTTAGCGATGCATGTGACATAAAATAAAATGCAAGCATAAAAATAAATAAATCCTAGTATGGCCTTTCCTAAAATAGAAAAACTCTTTAACTATTACATATTCGGAAACCAACTCCATTGGTCCCTTGAACTTCGGTTGTGACACGCATCTCGAGGTAACACCGTCTTTATGTATCGCCATTCTTGAAGAAGTCCGTCTTTAGGAACTCCGGAATGAATAAAATTACATAATAAATTACATAATTTCCTATTATACATTTGTAACTAAAATAAAATAAATCTATTAAATTACAAAACGGTGATACGAGATCACAATAAAAATTACAACCGAATCGATATTCCCATACATTTCGGGAAATACCAATTAAATCTAAGGCCATACTAAGTAAAATTACATAAATTAAAATTATGACAATCATAAAGAAAAATGCAGCATTATAATATGTATGAACATGCTCAATTTTTATGCTAAATCGCCTTTTAATTAGCCAATATCGTATATTACTCGGTTTTTACGGATTTGCGTGATTTCAACATTTTATAATCACAAAAATACATAAACCCATATTTATGCATAAGTTAATTACCCTAACCTCTTAGGACTCAAAATATAGTCTTCACTAATAATTTGACCATAATTAACCCATATTTTATAAAATTGTTCATAAATGGACCAAAAATTACAAAAATAAGCTATTAAACTTCAAATAAACCAAAAAATTTCAAATAAATTCAAAATTTGAAATTTAAACTCATGAACATTCTGGAAAAAATTCCATGACACTCATAATGTTCAAAATCTTAGGTTAAAAATTACGAAATTTTTTTCCGGAAAAACAATGTTGCGGTTTATCGATTTTTAATAAAATAATCATAAAAACATGGAAAAATTATTTTCACTAACTTTTCAATTTTAGATCTGAAAAAGATAATAAAATGCAACATAAGACGTTTTTCCTAAGTCATAGATTATGTTTTTATTAATTTTCAACTAATAATGTCACTATTTATGCTATTTTTCTTCAAAAATTCATAAATCATGCTAAAAGACTTCTTTATAGCCAATTATTTTACACACATCTTGTAAAATTTCATGTGACAACATATAAATTTTCTATGACCAGATTCGAAATTTAACTCATATTAACCTATTTTTCTCTTAAATCCGAATTTAATAATGAAAAATTCATTTTTCGAGCATAACAAGTCCAAAAATTATGAAAATTTACAGGTTATCTCAAAATAATATATGTAACAAAATATCCAAAAACCAAGTGAAAATTCGAAGTATAGCTATTTTTAGACCAAAAATGACATTTTTACTCATAAAATCACATTTAAATGCCATTATTGTAAATTATGAACAATAAAAATCCGAAAAATTAACCAAAATATCCTAAAACACTTTAGGACCAGAAATATTAACATGCATGTAATAATTTCGTGATATATCATAATAACACAAATTTTACAAGTTTTATTTGTTATTCTTATAACTCGGAAAAACTTTTAACCAATTTGCATGCAAACAACCGTGGCTCTGATACCGATTGAAGGAAATGTAGATTCATATACATACTAACATACTCTTATATGTCAAAATTAATTTGTCATAAAATTAAACATGGATTTTATGCATGCAAACAATATAATAAAAGAGAAGAAATCATATCCTTACATTGAAATTTCGGTTCAAATGGGCACAAAAGAAATCTCCTTTTCTTTTGTTCTTGAGCTTTCCTTTAATGGAAGAACAAGATCCAAGTGTAGGATCTCTCCTTAGGAATAATACCCAAAGCTTAACTCTTAATCTAATTAATATTATTTGAGCTAGTATAATATTAATCTCATGAAAAATGAACCAAAAATTTGTTTGGTTTAGACTCCTAAAACCGGGTAGGAGATGTGGAGAGGAAGAGTATTATTTTTTTTTCTCTCTAAAAATAATTTTACATGGTTGAATGAATAATAATAATCACCCACACATACATATGGTGAATAATAATTATTTTAAGTAAAAGAACTCTTGTTCTTTTCTATGTAGAACCGATTGGGAGGGAAGGAGAGCCCAATGCATGGGCTAATTTTTCTACCCAAGAAATGTAGGCTTGCATGGCTACACATAGGTAGATCATCATTGTGTTTTCTCTTATTAAAATAATTAACACAATTTTTCCACTAAAACCCTCTTAATATTTCGGTACTTATAAAATGGAAAGTCCATTTTATATTTTGTCATTTGTCAATTTTGTCACATGTTACATGTTACATGACATGTAACAATGCAATGTATTTTTATCATATTAAAAATCAACGTATTAATAAAAATACGTCATATACAAAAATCGACTTAGTAATTCATAATTACTTATACCAAAATATTTTACCAATTTATAAATCATATTTATAATAATTCATTCAATTCCGATTGTTTCTTTAAACAACAATTTCATCCGAGTAATGAAACAATTCGATTACTCAGACCGTATCTCATTTAATCATATTTCAATTTGATACGTAAATTTTACTTCCAAAATCGTCCGTCAATTTTTCAAGTAATTTAATTAACTCGTAACATTATACGATTAATTAAATGATCAATTAAGAGTATTGCCCTATAGGTATGACCTAGGGGGTCAACTGATCACCACCGTCACACGACAGTAATGTCAAACTCTAGTCAGCCAATCATTACCGATATATGTTGACCAGTTGACAGTAACAAAATTACTTCCCAATTGTATTCTTTAAAATGAGATTTAATAATGATATTTAAATCACATGATCGCACTATTGTTGAGGACACATTTCCCAACAGTATGGACACATACCTGGCCGAGTGGTGTGTACTCGGCGGAGTGGTGTCTGACACTTGATCGAGTGGTCCCCTAATTAGGTCATTACTGCTTGTCTCTTAAGGTGAGACATATATTGACGTTTACAATGGTTATTGAAGCTAGAATGCCGCCAAGAAGAGCTCACTCGGCATCCGGACCATTCCGTAGGTCCGATGAAGAGAATGAAAGTATCATAGCGCAAAATGAGGCTCTCATGGAAGCCCTTAAGAATGTGACTAAGTAGAGAGAGGTGGTGGTCGATGCTTCGGCCATAAGTATGACCTTGGCTCGCCATCGGCCTACCAAGTATGATGGGGTAGGTGAACCCAATCTTTTTGGTAATTAGGCGAGGGAGATATAAAACATCTTTGAAGTGGTACGGTGTCCCGAAGAGCTAAAGGTAGAGCAAGCCTCCTTCTATCTTGGGGGTCAAGCGGGCGCGTGGTGGTACTAGGAGAGGCAAGCTATGAAGGAGTACTATAGGAGCGAAGGAGAGGCCGCCATCCTTTGGGGGAACTTTAAGACCGAGATCAGGGACGAGTTCATTCTCGAACACGTCCGAAGCAAGCTCCAGCGGAGTTTGATAGCTTCATGATGACCGAGGGGATGACCGTACAAGAGTACTATGTCAAGTTTAATTAACTTCTTACTTATGTGGAGGATCTCCATCTTAGCCAACAAGTCTTGGTTCTTAAGTTTGAGAAAGGACTAACCTTAAAAGTTCTCGAGAAGCTTCCACCGGGCGTGTTCACGGTTGTTAAGGATGTTTACGCTAGGGCTGGAAATGTGGAGAGGCTACTTAACATGACCAGGTAAGCTAAGGAGAGGACCGGGGAAAAGAGAAGGGCCGATAGTGAAGGGGGGTGGATCCCACCAAAAGAAGCTCAATTTTTATCAATCGAAGTCATACTCAGGAGGACCTAACATGAGCGGCTATGCAAAGTCAAGTGGCAATGGAGGGAGGGCTGCAAGTCAGCGCAAAGATTTGAGGTGTTATAAATGTGGTGGCCTTGACCACAAAAGAAACGAATGCACTAGTGCTGGTGTAGACACCTCGTTTCTGCACTTCCCGCCAAACACCCAGTGATGATTGGGCAGCATGTTTAGCATATGTCGTAATTTTATGACGTTTCATAAATTGGTTAATAAAAGGTAAATCGTACACTTGTGTATACCCCTTGGTTGTCATCTAGGTGTCATTACGGTCGTTTTGGCAGTAATTAGAGTACATTTGGAGTCCGAGTTAAAAACCGTTTCCATTTTCTAAAACCGTCAATCCCGAGTCAAAAAGCAATGTGCTTGTCTATCTAAGGTTAGGGTGTCATAAAATATTAGGAGTATATCTCATTTTGAGTCCCAAGTGTAGACACCTCATTTCTACACCTCCCGCCAAACACCCAGTGATGATTGGGCCGCATGTTTAGCATATGTCGCGATTTTATAACGTTTTGTAAATCGGTTAATAAAAGGTAACTCGTACACTAGTGTCTACCCCTTGGTTGTCATCTAGGTATCACTACGGTTGTTTTGGCAGTAAATAGAGTACATTTGGAGTCCGGGTCAAAAACCGTCTTCATTTCCTAAAACCATCAAATCCCGAGTCAAAAAGCAATATACTTGTCTACCTAAGGTTAGGATGTCATAAAATATTATAAGTATATCTCATTTTGAGCCCCATGTCACTTATTTGGGCTAAACTTAAAGTTTACATTACAAAATGTGCATTTCATTTAGCCAAAATGACAACCCGACATTTAGGCCCGTTTTACGAGGTAATAACGACTTTTTTGGGTCTGGCCTATTCCACAGAAAGTTCTAGATCTTTCTCTTAGCTTTCCAAGGCCACCGAAATCAACTTAATCCGAGTCTTGTAGATAACGTTATGCCTAAAATACGACAGGCTGTCAAACGCGTTTTCTTGCGCAAAAGAATACTACCCGAGAAAGAACGCAGTAAGTGCTGCGCCTCTTCTAAGGGTCGCAACACCTGCTGCATCTTTTCTCAAGGCTTTTTTTTTGTCCAAGTTTCCGTGTTTCAACCTAAGTCAGTTGTTTTCGGATCTTACCTTCCATATCCCTTTCCTAAACCCTACCCCTCGTGATTAGTATAAATAGAGGCCTTCACCTCACATATTTTTTATGCGAGTGTCCGCCCTTCGCTTCTCCCTTTGCATTCTAAGACCATGCTATTGCTTTTCGACGCCTACGTGCTTGATCAATCGACCACGTAAGCTCAGATCCTTCTGAATACCAGTCACGTTTGCATGACCGACCAATTTGACCACTACACAATCAATTAAATCAATCTTTTAAATTCCTTTTTCAAGGGCACTTTCATATTTGCATAGATCGAGTCGAGTTACCAATAAAAAACCGTTTTAGTTAAATCTCGCGACGCTAACATGTAATTCTGAGGGTGTAAATCCCATTTTATTATTGTAGTTTTATTTTGTATCGATTAATGTAAATCCACATCAAAAGCACGTTCGAAAACCGAGTTAAAATCCATCTTTTAAAACCGTATTTATAAAACAGCAGAGGTCAGACGTCGAGAAGAAACGCAGCAGCAGCTGCGGCTCTTTGAATGATCGCAGCCTTGCTGTGTCTCTTCCAGAGGTTGCTTGCTGCTCTTGCTCTTCTTCTTCTTCTTCCTCGACTTCCTGCGTATTTTCCCTTTTTTTATTTCTTTCGTTTTTCTTTGTAGTTTCACTATATAAATCATGTTTTAACGCTTCTTATTTTTATTACGATGCTTAATTCGTCCTTAATATCAAGTAATTCAATACTTGCGGGTTTTCGCCGTTTTAATTCAAAATCGATTCTTCGGGGTTTCGACTTGTTCATGTCGAGCGTCTGGAATCCTATCTTGATACATGAGTTTTCTTTCGAGTCTTATTTGTCTAGTTCCGCCTTAATTTAATCTCAAGTTTCTCCCTTTTGTATTTCCGACACGAGTTAGTCACAATCATGTAAACCGCTGTAATTTCTCATTTTAATTCGTTTATGACTTGCCCAGATACATGTAATCAGTTAAAGCATTTCAACTCGAGTCTAATATCAATAATCGATCTTAAATATACCAACGAACGATAACAATGTTGTGATTCTGACTTCACAGCAAGAGCTCAGCTCTAGAACAGACGCATGAGCTGTTGCGCCTCTTCCAGAGGACGCAGTAGATGTTGCGCCTGTTCTGGATTGGTCTCTGTGTCTGAACTCTTTCTCGCTCTGACGTAGCTTTTAATTACGGTTTAAATCAACTATTATTCGTATTATCGCCTCTAATCTAATGTATTTTCATATTTTAAATTTCTAATTTTATTTTCCTTTTATTTTCTTCTTCCAAATCCCGTCTTTGAGCGTGCTTTTGACGTCGATCAAATATATGTTGTATTTCATTTGTCGTATTTATTATTATGTATGATTTTATTGTATGGCGAATCTAACTTCCAACTTTGCCCCAAATTGTTTGCTAAAACACGTGTTCACCGACATAGCCTAATTTCACATGCTAGGTTTAATCTATGTTTGTTGCATTTCATGCATTACCTCGACAACATATCAAATATGAACAATTTCCCTAATCATTAGTAGAGGCCACTGTCGAGGCGGGCGGGATTAGGTGTTTAAATTAAAGATCTTCCTAATATGTACCCTCACCCCTTACTTCAGTTATCTCTGGACATCCGTGTCCATTGGCATCTCGAAAGTCATTCTTGACATAGAATGCTAAAGGTAACGAGTTCTTAGTGTTCATGTCGCTACTTTGTGTCTTGACATGACACGAGATATTCGAGCGGTTCCAATTTTTCATAAAAATTGGTGGCGACTCCACAAATGCAGGCTTATTCAAACCTTTCATCGATTTCAGTGCCTCACCAATCGGTAACGGCCCATGACGTGCTTTGGCAAACCAAGGTTCCGTGGGAGAAATGCCGCCGCCTCGAAACCAACGCGCGGGTGGCCCATGTCCACAGTTTGGCGACTCTGCTGGGGATGGTCACTTACGTCTTACCCGCGGTGAAATTTGAACAAGGTTAGGGAATACTTTATACGAGACAGTTGTCGATTTTCATTACTCGACCTTCTTAGGTCGTTTCATTTGGTCTTCCTAGGCCCTAAACCAACCCATTCGACCAATCGTCCCATCCGGACGGTCCAAATTCCTATCTGGGCCTAAAGATGGATAGCGATTGACGTCAACCATACTGCGATGCTTACTCATGTTTGTATCCAGAGCTTTCACTACTCGAGGAAATGGACTAGGAACCGACCTTACTCATGTTTGGCACGGACCTCTCCATAGACCATGGTTTGATAGCTTGGTATGGCAACCCACCTTTTTAAGCCAAAACCCTTTAGATGCACTCAGCATACCGTTATAATGCCCATATATATGTTTGTATCATATACGTGATCACCATTTGTAAAGAAACCATGACAAAATGTTGAAAAATAAAATCCATTTTCAAAATGTAAACATTTTCCAAAATGGCCTAAAACAGCGCAAAATAAGCCGAAACTCTGTCCAAATGTCGAGTCAAACTTTGAGCCTCAAACCCATTTCAAAACTCACTTCGAGTCAGCACTCCTACAACTACACTACAGTTGTCTAGGACAAACATTTATAAATTTGTGATTTTCAAATCCCACTTGACACAGTGGCACACACCCACTTCACGAGTCGAGTTTTTTTTTGAGTAAGTGTTTTAAATCAAAATATTTTCAAGCAATATAAATGTAAATATGTAGATTCAAGTGGGCTAAGTTAGAGTAAAAAAAAAATAAAAAAGTAAAAAAAATTCAAACCGACTATGTCCTAGTCGGAACTCTGTCGAGTCATAAACCCGCTTTCCTTTACATTTTGGATATTTTAAAATTCAAGTAAAGTCCTAAGGCGTCGCGTCATCATTTTGGACCCCATACCCCAATTCAGTTAGGATCTGAATATTTTCGACACCTCGTGTCACACGTGCCCGAGTCGTACATAAAAGACTTAATGGGGCTCACCTTTCAAATCCTTTTTCTTTCTAAGCCGTGTTTTTAAAACTTCCCTAATGACACGTCTGGTCGAGCCCTCTTGAGAGGTTTAGTTTTCGGTACTTGTCGTTAGGAGCACCTAGACCAAAACAATATTTATAACTCCACAAACAACTCTACTATTAGTAAAGAGGCAAGTAAAGGTCGGATCCCAAGGGACGGGTATTGAAGTGAGATTTTCAATTGCAAGTAGCGGTGTCTAGGGGTGTCACAATTTGGGGTTTGAATAGAAGATCACTAAACTAAATAGCAATGTAAGTAAGCAAGCAAGATGATTAAAAAAAGGGATGTAAACATTTGATAAAAGGCACTAGGGTGTCATGGGGTCATAAGGGATTCATGGAAATTGATCGTACAAACATATTCTCAAATTATAAGCAAGCAAGTATTGTTGTTATGGATCGAGTTGGTTTATATCTTGCAATCCTAGGAAAGTTTGGGTCCCGGAGCCGAATCGATTAGATTCTACAACACCTACAAGTCGACTTAATCTTCCCTACTCAACTATATGCATGGTCTAATGAGACTCGAGTTGGTTTATGTCTTACAAGTCTCATTGAAAAGATAGGTGATGGGTAAAAAATGCAAGGATTCATAGGCTCGCATTTCATCAAACATAACATGTGCATAAGTTGAGATCACAACAACCAAGCAAATAAACTATGAAAACATATTAATTTAAGCATGAATCATCCCCCATGTAGGTTTCCCCTAGTTAACCATTAACCCTAGCTAAGGAAACTACTCACTCATTATCATGTTGAACATGCTAGCAAGGTTTTCAATCATACCAACAAAGTAAAACATGATGAATAAATGAAGATAATTAACAATAATTAAAAAGGGATTAAGAGAATTATACCTATTAATGATTCCAATAATAAAATAAAGAATAATAGAAGTACTTGATGATTGATTGGAAGGTTGTCAATCTCCCAATAATAACCCAAATAATCTTCAATTACCCAAAATGAAAGATGAACAAAAGAGAGATTAAGGAAATGAGATTTGTATTAAGACTTGATTAAAAGTTGATTACAAGATTAAAGAGAGGTTAGGATGATATAAACTACACTAGAGATTGCGAAGAAGAACATGATTATCTAATTAGACTAATGGGGTATTTATAGTGGGGATTAGGTACACAAATTAGGGTTTACTAAGGGCTTAAATGACGATTAAGTCCTTGAGGAATCGTTCCTCTCAGAAAAATATGCGAGTCTCCTTTTTGCTAGTCTTTCCCAAGGTATGCGCATCCTTCATAGAGCAAATAGAAAACGGAATAGCTGTCACACAATCCGAGCGTCCAGGGCACGGGACGAGCGGATTGTGGTTGTTTTGGACGAGCGGATTTGTGGGGTGGACGGGCGGATTGTGGTGGTTTTGGACGAGCGTCCTTCTGAGGAAGACGCTTGGATTCCTTATTTTGGACGGGCGTCCAGTAGGCAATCCGCTCGGATTCTTGATCAGCTTCTTCCCTTTTTCTTTTCTTTCTTCTTCCTCGTACAATCCTTGGGGATTTCATTGGAGATGCAAGGATCTTTTCTCATCATTGCCCAACTACTACAATATGTACAAAGGCCTTCTAGTCTTGTCTTCTCTTTGATGCTTGGTCATTGAATTCAATCAATTTAGCTTAATTTTGCCATGAAAATGCAAGGTTTGCACTCCTTTCCTACCAAGGGATCAAAACATCAAAGAATATGCAAAACAAAGGACTAAAGACAATAAATGACCCAAATATGCACTAAAAAGCATGGGAATAAGGCTAATTCGGGGACTAAATATGCTCAAATAATGGTCACATCAAATATCCCCAAACCGAACCTTTGCTCGTCCCAAGTAAAGAGGTGACAAAGACTAGCACCGTTATTTAAACTAACCTAATAGCATAGCCGATATGAGACAATTAGCGGGTCTCACTCCGCCCCTTAAACTCACAACAAGACAACCATGAGGTAGGATGCCTTCTTGCAAGGCAAGGTGGGTCTTGCCAAAATGGTGACACATCCAAGAATTAAAGCACACAAAAATCAAGTGATGGATGCATCTACAAAAGAATAGCCACTTTCCTCATCTAAGTGGCGGAAATTATCTACAAGGGAAGCAATTCAAGGATACACAATCCTTCATAGATGCAATTTCTTCAAACTACTAAGCCTAGAAAGATACCAATAAATCACCTCCAAGTTGTGTCAAGCTAGGGTACCTTTGTCCTCAATCGTTAAATGCTTTTGTCAAGAATTGACTCCCTATGGTGTTAGAAACACTGAAGGATCGCGGAATTCCCCCTCTTGCCTAGACAAGAAGAAGGGTCGTCCCCTCTCTACCATGCACAAAAATGGATAAGATGGATAAAGGGATCAATAGATATTTGAGTTTCATTTGGGAGTTTGCTTTTGTTTTTGTTTTTCCCCCCAATTTCTTGTGGCATATAACATTTGAGAACACTTTCTTTTGCCATTTCTTTTGATTTTTGGCAATTCAACACTTGACAACTTTCAACTTTTTTGCATTTTTCTTTTGAACATTTTCAAAGTCACCCCATATGTAGTGAGGGTGCTTTATATTTGAAGCATAGGAGTTCTATTTTTGCTCCTCTTTTCATTTTGATGCAATTTGCAAACTTTCTTTCACTTTTCATTTCATTTTTGAACTCAAATCAATTTCTTTTTGTGCCCATTCCCTTTGATGACAAAAATGTGGTAGAACATGGATGGATGATGGTTGCATGGTTTCAAGGGTCACCTTGGAATAAACGGTAGCCAAGGAGTTATCACACCACAAGGTACTCTTGACTAGGCCTTAATCCATGGGTCAAAGGATACTAGCATGACACATCCTAGGGTGTTTTACAAGTATTCTAACAAGCAAATTTTTAAGAAGAAAAAGCATCTACTAGGGCCTATATACACTTGTCAAGTTTCCCAAGTAGACGGTTTCGCAAAATTTTCTAACATGCAAACTACATGCCATGATGCAAATAACATATATACATCCTAATCCATATGAATCTACCAACTAATATGCCAAATAATCTAAATGCAAGTCCTAGATTCACATTGTTTATACCGCATCAATCAAAATAAAGCCACATAGTCATTAACATAGAGAGGAAAAAGGAGATTGGAAAGATCATTCCATGCGGTCTTCAATATCCTCATGTCTCGGATGTGGCGTAGTCGATTAATGCGAACAAGGATAGATAAACATAATATATACAAACAATATATACAAGTCTACACTACAAAGGAAATGAACTTGTTTTTGGATTTTCAATTGTTCACTTTTTTTTTTGATTTTTTCGAAACTTTTGATTTTTTTTTGGATTTTTGAATAAAGGTTAAGTTAAAATTTCCCATCCCCACACTAATATGGGCATTGTCCTAAATGGCCAATATGATAGGAAATTATGCAAGTCTGATGCATGATTTCTATACTAAAATGCAAGCTATACTAATCTACACTACATGATGCATGGGTTTTTGTTTATGACGGAGAGCGTAATTTAGATTACCTCCCGTTGCGTATGCATGTACTTCCCCAAACCGAGATAGACATTATTTCTAATGTCTTAAATTTTTGGGTAGTTCATGCACACAAGATGCAATGCATGAAACTATATATTGTCATTTTGGATTTTTCAAATGGGAACAATAAAAAGAACACCTCAATGGGGCCGAGGTGTTAGTCCTCATGTTGCTAGGACTCTCCAAACTATGATCAACATAAAAATAAAGAAAACAAAGAAAGAAGTAGACAAACCTCAAGAGGGTAGGAGCCTCCAAATATTGCTAGTCCTCCACCATATCATCATTGTCATCATTTTCCTCCATAGAAGCGGACTTATCTCCACTCTCATCTTCACTTACTTGATCTTGGTCACTTCCTTCATCATCTTCATTAACCACTTCTTCTTTATCTACCTCTTCATCAACAACCTCATCATTGACATTCTCATCTTCACCCGATCTTTCACCCCTAGATGTGCTTGGAAAGTAGACTTCCCTATCCGCCCAACTAGGCAAAGGACATGATGGATCGAGTAGTCCTTGCCTAGCTAAAGGAAGGAGGGGTGGATATTGGGCCAAGTATGCATAGACTCGATCATTATAAGCTTGTTTGTGCATCTCTTGCATGAGGAGAGTCATGTAGTCATTGCCCACTTCAACATCTTTGGGTTTGAACTCTTGATATTTAAATGGGTAGGGTGGTGTGACAATGGAGGAGGAGAGCTCTTCAATCTCGCCCCTTTGTTGACGGATGATGTACTCGGCGCCCTTGGAGAGTGGAAGAAGGTAGTTTGTTCGATGAGAACTTAATCGGCATATCTTGGAAGGCAAAGTGAAAGATCTATCATCATTGGTTAGCTACCCATAGTTGGTGTCAAGAGAGTTATGCTTGACCCACTTGTACTTGTAAATCATGGCATCCATGTCAATTAGATGACCCCCTTTGATCGCCACATAGGTGTTATACTTGTTGAAATTTGCGTCAAAGTGCTTGGCCAAGAGAGTAACTAGACCTCCATTTACAATATGAGCGGTGCCTTCCTTACCCCAATCAACATTAAGCCATATTTCCATCAAAAGCCTTAAAGCATTGTAGGGCTTAGTGAATTCCCTTCCGACATTTAAGGCCGACTCAAGTAGAACACAATCGAGCTTTGTAAAGTGATTAGTGCCTTTTCTCGCTATTATAGTATTCCCGATGACCTTGTGCCACACTCTAATGCCCGGATGGTGGACTAATAGAGCGCGACAAGCATGAAAGCTCACGAATTTCTTCCCGGAAATCGCCTCCCAAAGAGGAGCGGGGTCATACTTTTCGGGCATCTTGTGATAATATGGTGTATCACTAAGGCCTAATACCTTACTCAAAACATCAAAGGTGATGCGCCTATTCACATTGGCAAGACGAAACTCGATGTATTCTCTAGTCTCTACCTTAGTCACTTTAAATGAACTTAAGAATTCCAAGGTAAGGGAGGGGTATGTCAATTCTCTTGTAGTAAACAATTTACCCAAACACATGGCTTCAAAGAAGGTTTTTGTTTGTTCAAGGACACCCAATTTGTTCAAGGCATCTTCACAAATGAATTTGGTGGGCAAAATGGCTTTCTTAGCATACTTGGCAAATGTATCCCTATGGGAGTTAGAAATGAAAAATACCTCCGGATAGTTTGATA
This sequence comes from Silene latifolia, assembly GCF_048544455.1. NCBI lineage: Eukaryota > Viridiplantae > Streptophyta > Magnoliopsida > Caryophyllales > Caryophyllaceae > Silene > Silene latifolia. Next base: position 109,112,335 of record NC_133538.1, read on the forward strand.
ATTGAGCTATTTCCGGAGTTGTTGATGTTGTTGCTTCCAAGGGAGGATCTTATTGTTGTTGAACTTCAAAGTTTGCATTAGAGACCACCATAGCTATTGAAGCTTTCTTTGCTTGAAGGCTTTGTTCCTTTGTTGCTCCTTTTGTTCTTGCCATTGTTGATTATACCAAGAAAAGGTTGAAAATCTTCAATTTCTAATTATACCCAAATCGATTTAAGATGAAAGGATTTGTCTTTGTATTTCAAAAATCGACTCAAAGGTTGAAGATTTTGGTGCTTGGGTTGATTATTGTTGCAAAAGGAGTGATTAATTGTTGTTGTAAGGAAGTTTGGATTTGATTTTGTTGAATTTGGTTGAGGAAATTTTGTTTTTGGTGATGGAGAGGATGAGGGTTTTGGGGTTTATGGGTAGTGTTTGAATGAATGAATGAAATAAATGTGGTAAGGAGTATTAAAACACCCGAAAAATTCAAAACTGCAGGGGGAAGACGAGCGGATTACTGTCGGGATGCTCGGATTCTGCTCAATTTGGCTTCAGGAAAACTCGCCTAAAGACGAGCGTCTTTCAGTGAAGACGAGCGGATTCTGCAATTCAGGACGAGCGGCTTTCCTTAAAGACGAGCGGATTCACTTACAGGAACTTTGCTTAATCTGCACTGGCAAAAAGACGAGCGTCTTTCCACAAAGACGAGTGGCCAGTTTCAGACGAGCCTCTTCTCAGCTGGGACGCTCGGATCTTCTTACAGACCAAAATTTTTGATTTTGCAGCTCATTTGGACGGACGGATTCCTCCACAGACGCTCGGATTCCTATATGACGAGCGGATTACCCAGAAGACGCTCGGATTCCTCCTGGTCTACCCGGATTGAGGTCCATCCGTGCACTTGCATATCCCGTGTCATTTTCATTCTTCAAATCCCGTGTTTTTCATTGTAGGGGCACTACAAAGGTATGAATAGCCTAGGCAATTGCTATCCCCACACTAAGTTAAAGCACTACACATCAATAAAATCATTAGTCCCTCCCTCACTTCTCTCAAAAATGGTAAATATCTTGATGAAGGCACAAAAATCCAAAACAAAATGACAAAAATGCAATGTAAGAATTAAAATGCAAGTTAGGGAGTTAGAAATATTTACAAATGGTGATTTGGAGAGGACTCCACCAAACTTTCATCCTTAGTGAGATGTCATGGGGGCATGGCCAAGGTGTTGTTGATGTTACTCAACACCTTGAAGAAGTAGTCAAAAGCTTGTTTATTATCATGATAAAGATCTTCAATAGATCTTTGCACTTGTTGTCCTTCATGTTAGTCTTGATTAATAGCATTACCAATGTAGGGATTGAAAATCCCTTCAAACTCCATCGTCCCAAAGACCGCAAACTTCGTCTACTTGATCATTAAAAATCTCTTGAGTTGATAGAGACAACTATCCTCCTTTCTTGATTTGGCCAATGAGGCCATCCTCTTCACTTGTCATGGGTGAGCTTTTCAAGCTCTCTTTGTTACAATTCTCTTGCTCTTTTGATGGAGCATCATCAACTTTCTTCTTCTATTGGAATTTCGACTTCTTTCTATCATCCTTCCGGCTATAATGATCAACCATAAAACATGGTTCATGCAAACGGGGAGCTCTCATGGTCTTGTCAAGATTGAAAGTTATGCTCTCATCTCCCACTTCTAGAGTGAGCTCTCCGTGCTTCATATCTATCCCCGCACCCGCGGTGTACAAGAAAGGTCTACCTATAATGATTGGAATATTGGAGTCTTCTTCCATGTCAACAATGACAAAGTCCACCGGGATGAAAAATTTCCCAACTCTTACGGGAATATCTTCCCATATCCCTAATGGTGTCTTCATCGATCTATCGGCCATTTGGAGTGTGATATTGGTACATTTAAGCTCTCCCATCCCTAACCTTTTACTTACCGAATACGGCATAACACTCACACTAGCCCCTAGATCACATAGGGCTTTGTTGATCGTTGTGTCGCTAATGGTACACGGTATTGAGAAGCTTCCCGGATCTTTAAGTTTCGGAGGTGAACTCCCTTGAAGGATTTCACTACTCACCTTAGTGAAGGCGATAGTCTTAAGCTTCCGGATCGACTTCTTTTTCGTAAGGATGTATTTCATATACTTTACATAGGCCGGCACGTGATTGATTAATTCCGTGAAAGGAATTGAGACTTCCATATTCTTCACAATTTCCATCAATTTTCCAAGTTGGTCATCAAATTTGGGCTTGGCTTGACGACTTGGAAAAGGACGTCTAATCACAATGGGTTCCTTCTCCTTGGCCTTGTCTTCACTTTTCTTTGTAACTTCTTATTTTGATGGTTCTCCATCCTTGGAGTTTTGCACAACTTTTTCTTTGTCACTAGCTTCCACAACTTTATCCTCAACTTGCTTCTTCGGTGCTTCATACCTCGTACCACTCCTCAAGTGAATGGCACTAACCGTTTCATGTCTCGGGGGATTACTTTGAGGGTAATTGCCCCTTTTGTCTTTGTGAGCTTGAAGATGCTAGTTGAGTCAATTGGGTTTCCAACATTTTGGTGTGGGCTAGGATGTTGTTGATGGTGATTTCTTTTGCTTGACTATCCTTTTGCATTTGAGTGAAAAACTCTTGTTGATTCTTTTGCATTTGGAGGACCGCTTTTTGAACATCAAAACCTTGGTCATTTTGTTGATTGTATGGAGTTTTGTTTTGGTAACCTTGGTTTTGGTTGTAAAAGGGTCTTTGATTTTGGTTTCTCATGGGAGGTGGGGTGTATGTTGGTTGAGGGTTTTGAACATTTTGGCTTTTGTATGAGAGATTTGGGTGGAATTTGATGTTTTCATTGTAATAATTTGAATAAGGGGTACCACTCTTATATGCTTGAAAAGCATTCACTTGTTCATTTGATCCCCTACATTCACTTTGGTCATGTCCCAAAGTTCCACAATTCTCACATATCCCACTTGGGATTGATGAAGATGCCGTCATGGCATTAACATGTTGCTTTGGTGATTTTGAGGTTTCTTCAAGTCTAACCATAGCTTTTTCGAACTTCAAATTGATGGTATCAATATGAGCACTAAGTTGAGCACCTAATTGAGTAATGGAGTCCACTTCATGCTTTCCTCCTCTGGTAGCCTTGCGAGGTCTACTATATTGTGAATTATGGACCGCCATTTCCTCAATCTTGTTCCAAGTTTGATTATCGTCAAGTTCGGTGAACATACCCTTTGATCCCATGTTGAGAATGTTTCTTGAGTCTTCATAAAGACCATTTCAAAATTGTTGTACCAAGAACAACTCGCTAAGTCCATGATGAGGACATGAGCGACAAATTCCCTTGAATCGATCCCAAGCTTCATACAAAGATTCTTCATCTCTTTGCTTAAAGCCCGTAATTTGAGCTCTTAGCATGTTAGTCTTTTTCAGTGGGTAGAACGTTTTGTAGAAAGCTAGAGCCAATTTCTTCCAAGAGTCAATTCCGAGAGTAGCCTTATCAAGGCCTTTCAACCATTGTTTTGCGGTGCCAATTAGAGAAAAAGGAAATAAGACCCATCGAATTTGGTCTTGAGTTACACCGGTTTGAGAAATCACATCACAATAGTCACAAAAAGTCTCCATGTGAGAGTGAGGGTCTTCACTAGGCATCCCCCCAAATTGGCTTCTTTCGACTAATTGGATAAATGCGGATTTGGCAATGAAATTTCCAGTTAAGTGTTGTGGTATGGGAGTACCATTGGGTAGGTTCTCCTCGGTTGGTACGGAATGTGATGAAAATTTTGGCATTGTGGGTTGATTTTGTGTTGGATTTTGTGTTGGGTTTTCCTCACCTTCTCTTGCAAAAGGGTTGACGAACTCAATAGTGTTTGGTTGAATATCTACAACCTCACCAATACCTCTCAAATTTCTTCTAGCAAGTCTTCTATTGTTTGTCAAAGTCCTTTCAATTTCGTGATCAAAGGGTAACAAGTTAACTTGTGATCTTCTAGACATGTAAAATATCAAACAACTCGAAAATAATTAGAACAAACCTTGAGGAGTTTTACTTCCCCAAGGCAAAGAAAGACACAACTAATAACAATCTAAGAAAATCTAAATCAAGTTAACACCGTCCCCGGCAGCGGCGCCATTTTCGGTCGAGCCCTCTTGAGAGGTTTAGTTTTCGGTACTTGTCGTTAGAAGCACCTAGACCAAAACAATATTTATAACTCCACAAATAACTCTACTATTAGTAAAGAGGCAAGTAAAGGTCGGATCCCAAGGGACGGGTATTGAAGTGAGATTTTCAATTGCAAGTAGCGGTGTCTAGGGGTGTCACAATTTGGGGTTTGAATAGAAGATCACTAAACTAAATAGCAATGAAAGTAAGCAAGAAAGATGCATAAAAAATGGATGTAAACAATTGATAAAAGGCACTATGGTGTCATGGGGTCATAAGGGATTCATGGGAATTGATCATACAAACATATTCTCAAATTATAAGCAAGCAATTATTGTTGTGATGGATCGAGTTGATTTATATCTTACAATCCTTGGAAAGTTTGGGTCCCGGAACCGAATCGATTAGATTGTACAACACCTACAAGTCGTCTTAATCTTCCCTACTCAACTATATGCATGGTCTAATGAGACTCGAGTTGGTTTATGTCTTACAAGTCTCATTGAAAATATAGGTGATGGGTAAAAAAGGCAAGGATTCATAGGCTCGCATTTCATCAAACATAACATGTGCATGAATTGAGATCATAACAAGCAAGCAAATAAACTATGAACACATATTAATTTAAGCATGAATCATCCCCCATGTTGGTTTCCCCTAATTACCCATTACCCTAGCAAAGGAAACTACTCACTCATTATCATGTTGAACATGCTAGCAAGGTTGTCAATCATACCAACAAAGTAAAACATGATGAATAAATGAAGATAATTAATAATAATTAAAAAGGGATTAAGAGAATTATACCTACGAATGATTCCAATATTAAAGCAAAGAATAATAGAAGTATTTGATGATTGATTGGAAGGTTGTCAATCTCCCAATAATAACCCAAATAATCTTCAACTACCCAAAATAAAAGTTGAACAAAAGAGAGATTAAGGAAATGAGATTTGTATTAAGACTTGATTAAAAGTTGATTACAAGATTAAAGAGAGATTAGAATGATATAAACTACACTAGAGATTGCTAAGAAGAACATGATTATCTAATTAGACTAATGGGGTATTTATAGTGGGGATTAGGTACACAAATTAGGGTTTACTAAGGGCTTAAATGACGATTAAGTCCTTGAGGAATCGTTCCTCTCAGAAAAATATGCGAGTCTCATTTTTGCTAGTCTTTCTCGAGGTATGCGCATCCTTCATAAAGCAAGTAGAAAGCGGAATAGCTGTCACACAATCCGAGCGTCCAGGGCACGGGACGAGCGGATTGTGGTGGTTTTGGACGAGCGGATTTGTGGGGTGGACGGGCGGATTGTGGTGGTTTTGGATGAGCGTCCTTCTGATTAAGACGCTCGGATTCCTTGTCTTCGACGGGCGTCCAGTAGGCAATCTGCTCGGATTCTTGATCAGCTTCTTCCCTTCTTCTTTTCTTCCTTCTTCTTCGTACAATCCTTGGGGATTTCACTGGAGATGGAAGGATCTTTTCTCATCATTGCCCAACTACTACAATATGTACAAAGGCCTTCTAGTCTTGTCTTCTCTTTGATGCTTGGTCATTCAATTCAATCAATGTAGCTTCATTTTGCCATGAAAATGCAAGGTTTCCACTCCTTTCCTACCAAGGGATCAAAACCTCAAAGAACATGCAAAAAAAATGACTAAAGACAATAAATGACCCAAATATGCACTAAAAAGCATGGGAACAAGGCTAATTCGGAGACTAAATATGCTCAAATAATGGTCACATCAACGTCCCGAGGCTCAACACACGAGTTTTAATGGGCCTCACATTTGAGTCTAAACTGCAGCCGTCTTCTTAACAAGTGTATGTTGGAGTATGTGCCCTCAACAATAGTACGATCACATATTAATTCTCATAACAAGAATACAAAAGGGATGATTCAATTATATAGTCAACTAATCAACATTAATCGCTAACGATTGGCTCACTAGAGCTTGACGTTACTGTCGTTTGACAGTGGATATCAGTTGATCCCTTGAGATCACACCTAAAGGATGGAACCCAAATATTTCTGATCAAATGTATTTGATACAGGTTGATTAGTACCTGATATTTATGTATGTATGTATATATATATATATATATATATATATATATATATATATATATATATATATATATATATATATATATTTAGTTGTGTGAGTTTCGTTGAGGTCGAGTTTAGAACCCGAGTCAACGCAAGTTTATTATTTAATTATGCGATGATTGACTAATAAAATTTCATATCTTATTGTTATGTGATTAAATAAGATTTAATTTAATAATTAAGTTTTAATTTATTAAATTAGTCGAGGTATTGTATTTTTCCGAGGTAGAGGTAATTGGTTATTCTATTTACAAAGAAATTGTAAATTAATTTAATTGTACATTGTAGAACCCATTATATGTTGATATAATGGTAAAATATCACTTAATAAATAATTGTACATTGCTTATTAATTTGTATCATATAATTGTTGTATGATCATATTAATACTTAATTATGCAAGATAATTAAGCATACGATTTAAAGGCATTTGCGGGACAAATACAAAAAAATTGAAACGGACCTATTTTGCATGCAGTAGCCGGTTTTATATGGACTAGAGACAATGATGATTGTTCTTCTCTATATACACACTCTACTATGTGACAATGACATGTCCTACAATCTTTAATCATATTGCTTTCCACTGCACACTACCTAATATATATAAGATTAAAATAAAAAGCAAAAGATACCCATTGTGAGTGGGTGGAGCCGGTTTTGGCACTACAAAATAAGACATTAGTTGTATTATTTTGTGACTTGCTTTTGCTTATTATTTTTCCTCTATCTTCTCTCTAAAACTCACATGCAAACTAATATTTACCATATATTACTAGAGTAGTAATATTACTAATATTAGTAAGGTTAAGATCTCTTCTTGTTCTCTAGTTAATAATAAGTTGGGTATTAGGGTGAAGTCTTGGGTGCAACTGATGTGACCATAATTAGCGCATATTTAGCCCCCGAATTAGCCTTGTTCCCATGCTTTTTAGTGCATATTTGGGTCATTTATTGTCTTTAGTTCTTTGTTTTGCATATTCTTTGAGATTTTGATCCCTTGGTAGGAAAGGAGTGCAAATCTTGCATTTTCATGGCAAAACGAGACTAAATTGATTGAATTCAATGACCAAGCATCAAGGAGAGACAAGATTAGAAGGCCTTTGTACATATGATAGTAGATGAGCAATGTTGAGAAAGGATCCTTGCATCCCCAAGGAAATCCCCAAGGATTTTATGAAGAAAAGAAGAAGAAATAGTGCTGAGCTACAATCCGAGCGGATTGTCCACAATCCGAGCGGATTGTCCACAATCCGTCCGTCTTCCTCAAGCACAATCCGTGCGTCTTCTTCCTAAGACGCCCGGACAGCAGCCCCAGAATCCACCCGGATTCTCCTGAAGACGCCCGTCTTCCCCCGCCTGAATCCGCCCGTCCCGACTCCAATACGCACGGATTCCAGTGCAGCCAAACTTCGTCTTCTCCAAGCTACAAAGAAAGAAGCCCTTCCTTCGAAAAATACCGGCTCCTCCCTGCTCAATCTAAAAAGTGTAATTACTAGTTTAGCCTTTAGTTAACCCTAATGCATCCACCTAATTTCCACTATAAATACCCCATTAGTCTAATTAGAAGAGCATGTTCTTCTTATCAAGAATTAGAGTAGTTAATATCAATCAAATCTCTCTTTAGTATTGTAATCAACAATTAATCAAGTTCTAATACAAGTTTTATTTACTTAATCTCTCTTTTGTTCATCCTTTATTTTGGGTAATTGAAGATTATTTGGGTTATTATTGGGAGTTTGACAACCTCTCAATCAAGCATCAAGTACTTCTTTTATTCTTTGCTTTATTATTGGAATCATTAGTAGGTATAATTCTCTTAATCCCTCTTTAATTATTGTTAATTACTTTCATTTATTCATCATGTTTCCTTTTGTTGGTATGATTGACAACCTTGCTAGCATGATCAATATGATAATGAGTGAGTAGTGACCTAGCTAGGGTTAATGGGTAATTAGGGGAAACCAACATGGGGAATGATTCATGCTTAAATTAATATGCTTTCATGATTTATTTGCTTGCTTTTTTTGATCTCACCTCATGCACATGTTATGTTTGATGAAATGTGAGCCTATGAATCCTTGCATTTTTTACCCATCACCTATCTTTTCAATGAGACTTGTAAGACATAAACCAACTCGAGTCTCATTAGACCATGCACGTTGTTGAGTAGGGAAGACTAAGTCGAATTGTAGGTGTTGTACAATCTAATCGATTCGGCTCCGGGACCCAAACTTTCCTAGGATTGTAAGATATAACCCAACTCAATCCATCACAACAATAATTGCTTGCTTATAATTTGAGAACATGTTTGTATGATCAATTCCCATGATTCCCCTATGACCCCATGACACCCTAGTGCTTTTTATCAATTGTTTACAACCCTTTTAATTCATCCTGCTTAATTACTTTCATTGTTATTTAGTTAGTGACCTTCTACATCAACCCAATTTGTGCCACCCCTAAGACACCACTAGTTTCAATAGAAATCTCATCTAAATTCCCGTCCCTTGGGATCCGACCTTTACTTGCCTCTTTACTAATTGTAGAGTTGTTTGTGAAGCTATAAATTGTGTTTTGATTCGGACGTGACCCAATGACAACATCTATTAAATTGTGAACACAAAACGGACCGATCAAAAATGGCGCCGTTGCCGGGGACGGTGTTAACTTGATTTAGATTTTATTATGTTGTTATTATTTGTGTTTTTCTTTGCCTTGGGGAAGTAAAACTCCTCAAGGTTTGTTCTAATTGTTTTCGAGTTGTTTGATATTTTGCATGTCTAGAAGGTCACAAGGTGATTTGTTACCTTTTGACCGTGAAATTGAAAGGACCTTGACAAACAATAGGAGATTTGCTAGGAGGAATTTGAGAGGTATTAGCGAGGTTGTTGAGTTCATCAACCCTTTTGCAAAAGAAGGTGAGGAGAACCTAACACTAAATACCCCACAAAATCAACCTACAATGCCTAAATTTTCATCACATTCCGTACCCACCGAGGAAAACCTACCTAATGGTACTCCCACACCACAACATTTGACCGGAAATTTTATTGCCAAATCCGCCTTTATCCAATTAGTCGAAAGGAGCCAATTTGGGGGGATGCCTAGTGAAGACCCTCATTCTCATATGGCAACCTTTTGTGACTATTGTGATGCGATTTCTCAAACCGGTGTGACTCAAGACCAAATTCGATGGGTCTTATTTCCTTTTTCTCAAATCGGCACCGCGAAACAATGGTTGAAGGGCCTTGATAAGGCCACTCTCGGAATAGATTCTTGGAAGAAGTTGGCTCTAGCTTTCTACAAAAAGTTCTACCCACCGGAAAAGACTAACATGCTAAGAGCTCAAATTAAGGGTTTTAAGCAAAGGGATGAAGAATCTTTGTATGAAGCTTGGGAGCGGTTCAAGGGAATTTGTCGCTCATGTCCTCACCATGGACTTAGCGAGTGGTTCTTGGTACAACAATTTTGGAACGGTTTATATGAAGATTCAAGGAACATTCTCAACATGGGATCAAATGGAATGTTCACCGAAGTTGATGACAATCAAACATGGAACAAGATTGAGGAAATGGCGGCCCATAACTCACAATATAGTAGACCCCGCAAGGCTACTAGAGGAGGAAGGCATGAAGTGGACTCCGTTACTCAATTGGGTGCTCAACTTAGTGCTCACATTGACACAATCAATTTGAAGTTTGAACAAGCTATAGCTAGACTTGAATAAGCCTCAAAATCACCAAAGCATCATGTTAATGCCATGACGGCATCCTCATCAATCCCAAGTGGGATATGTGAGAATTGTGGAACTTTGGGACATGACCAAGGTGAATGTAGGGGAACAAATGAACAAGTGAATGCTTTCCAAGCATACAAGAGTGGTACCCCTTATTCCAACTATTACAATTAAAACACCAAGTTTCATCCAAATCTCTCATACAAAAGCCAAAATGTTCAAAACCCTCAAACAACATACACCCCACCTCCCATGAGAAACCAAAATCAAAGACCCTTTTACAACCAAAACCAAGGTTACCAAAATCAAAATCCATACAATCACCAAAATGACCAAGGTTTCGATGTTCAAAAAGGGGTTCTCCAAATGCAAAAGAATCAACAAGAGTTTTTCACTCAAATGCAAAAAGATAGCCAAGCAAAAGAAACCACCATCAACAACATTCTAGCTCACACCAAGATGTTGGAAACACAATTAACTCAACTAGCATCTTCAAGCTCACAAAGACAAAAGGGGCAATTACCACCTAAAAGTAATCCCCCAAGACATGAAACGGTTAGTGCCATTCACTTGAGAAGTGGTACAAGGTATGAAGCACCGAAGAAGCAAGTTGAGGATGAAGTTGTGGAAGCTAGTGATAAGGAAGAAATTGTGCAAAACTCCAAAGATGGAGAATCATCAAAAGAAGAGATTTCAAAGAAAAGTGAAGACAAGGCCAAGGAGAAGGAGCCCATTGTGATTAGACTTCCTTTTCCAATTCGTCAAGCCAAGCCCAAATTTGTTGACCAACTTGGAAAGTTTATGGAAATTGTGAAGAATTTGGAAGTCTCATTTCCTTTCACGGAATTAATCAATCACATGCCGGCCTATGCGAAATACATGAAAGACATCCTTACAAAGAAGAAGTCGATCCGAAAACTTGAGACTATCGCCTTCACTAAGGTGAGTAGTGCAATACTTCAAGGGAGTTCACCTCCAAAACTAAAGGATCCGGGAAGCTTCTTAATACCGTGTACCATTGGCGACACCACGATCAACAAAGCCTTATGTGATCTAGGGGCTAGTGTGAGTGTTATGCCGTACTCGGTGAGTAAAAGGTTGGGGATGGGAGAGCTTAAATGCACCAATATTACACTCCAGATGGCCGATAGATCGACGAAGACACCATTAGGGATATGGGAAGATGTCGCCGTGCGAATTGGGAAGTTTCTCATCCCGGTGGACTTTGTCATTGTTGATATGGAGGAAGATTCCAACATTCCAATCATTCTAGGAAGACCCTTCTTATACACCGCGGGTGCGGTGATTGATGTAAAACATGGTGAGCTCACTCTAGAAGTGGGAGATGAGAGTATAACTTTTAATCTTGACAAGACTATGAGAGCTCCCCGTTTACATGAACCGTGTTTTATGATCGATCATTATAGTCGGAAGGATAAAAGGAAGAAGTCGGAACTCCAATGGAAGAAGAAAATTGAAGATGCTCCATTCAAAGAGCAAGTGAATTGTGACAAAGAGAGCTTGCAAAGCTCATCAAAGACAAGCAATGAAGAAGATGGCCTCATTGGCCAAGAAAAGGAAATGGGAAAGTTGTCTCCATCAAATCAAGAGATTTTCAATGATCAACTTAATGAAGTATGTGGTCTTTGGGACGACGAATTTGAAGGGATTTTTAATCCCTACATTGGTAATGCCATCGATCTAGACCGACAACAAGGGCCAAGGTCTATTGAAGACCTCTATCATGATAATGAACAAACATTTGATTACTTTTTCAAGGTGTTGAGCAAAATCAACAACACCTTGAACATGCCCCCCTGACATCTCATCAAGAATGAGAGTTTGGTGGAGTCCTCCCTAAACCACCATTTGTAAATATTTCTAACTCCCTAACTTGCATTTCAATTCTTGTATTGCATTTTTGTTATTTTTGGATTTTTATACTTTGATCAAGATAATTATCATGTTTGAGAGAAGTGAGGGAGGGACTAATAATTTCAATTAATGTGTAGTGCTTTAGTTTAGTGTGGGGATGGCAATTGCCTAGGCTATCCATGCCTTAGTAGTGCCCCCACAATGAAGAACACAAGATATGAAGAAGAATGGAAGAATGACAAGGGATATGCATTGTACACGGATGGAACTGAATCCGGGTACAAAGGGGTCGAATCCGAGCGGATTCAGGAGAATCCGCCCATCTTCAAGCAATCCGGACGTATTGGGTAGAAGACGCACGTCCTGAAATGAGCTGAACTTTTGATATTTTTGACTGTCAGCGAATCCGGGCGTCCTGCATCCAAATCCGCCCGTCTTCAAAAATCCACCCATCCTGAAGGGAAGACGCCCGTCTTCTTGGCCGCGGAAAAGAAGAAAAATTCCTGGACAGAAATCCGCCCGTCTTCTACAGAATCCGCCCGTCCCGTGTTTGCAAATCCGAGCGTCTTCACTGAAAGACGCCCGTCTTTAGGCGAGTTTTTCCAAACCCAGAAAAGGCAGAATCCGCCCGTCCCGAGCAGAATCCGCCCGTCTTGCCCCTGCAGTTCAAAATTTTCGGGTTTTATAAACCCCCTCCAACATTCATTTCTTCATTCCTTCATTCATAACACTACTCAAAACCCTCAAAACCCTCATCCTCTCCATCACAAAAACAAAATTCCTCAACAACATTCACCAAAATCAAATCAAAACATCCTTTTAACAACAAATCAATCACTCCTTTTTCAACAAAAATCAAAACCAAGCACAAAATCTTCAACCTTTGAGTCGATTTTTGAATTCATAAAGGCAAAGCCTTTCATCTTTAAATCGATTTGGGTGCACTAGAAATTGAAGATTTTTCACTCCTTTCTTGGTTAATTCATCAATGGCAAGGACTAAGGGAGCAACAAAGGCAACAAAGGCAAAGGCACCAAAGGCAAAGACACTTTCATTAAGGCAAAAGACTCTTCAAGCAAAGAAAGCATTGGCTATAGTGGTAGCAAACCCAAACTTGGAAGTGCAACAACAACAACAACCTCCCATGGGAGCAACAACATCTACTACCTCGGAAATTGATCAACTTGCAAACTATCCGGAGGTAATTTTCATTTCAAAATCCCATAGGGACACTTTTGCCAAGTTTGCTAGAAAATCATTTCAATCCACCAAGTTTATATGTGAAGATACCTTAGAAAAATTGGGTGTCCTTGAGCAAACTAGAGCCTTTTTCAAAGCCATGGGGTTGGAGAAATTGTTTGAATTAAAAGAATTGACACACCCCTCCCTTACCTTAGAATTTTTGAGTTCTTTGAAAGTTAAGAAGGTTGAGACCATGGAGACCATCGAGTTTCGTCTAGCTAATGTTAGTAGGCGCATCTCCTTTGAGGAAATGGGTAAAGCTTTGGGTCTTAGTGATTCTCCGAGTTATTTTAAGAATGTTGGCAAATATGACCCCGACCCTCTTTGGGAGGCGATTTCCGGAAGGAAATTTGAAGACTTTCATGAGAGTCGTGCTCTTTTAGACCACCATCCGGGCATAAGAGTATGACACAAGGTCGTAGGGAACACCATCAATGCAAGAAAAGACACCAACCATTTCACCAAACTCGATTTTGTTCTTCTTGAGTCGGCTTTGAACGTTGGTAGGAAATTCACCAAGCCTTTTAACTTTCTAAGGCTCTTGGTGGATAGATGGTTAAATATTGATTGTGGGAAGAAAGGAACTACCGTTATTGTGAATGGCGGCCTAGTCACTATCCTAGCTAAATACTTTGATCCTAACTTCAACAAAGATAATAAGTATGAGGCAAAAGAAGGTGGTCATCTCGTTGATTTGCATACTATGATACACAAGTACAAGTGGGTTGCCCATAACCCTCTTGACACCAAGTATGGATGGCCCACTAGTGAGGCTAGTTCTTTCACTTTGCCTTCAAAGATTTGCCGATTGAGTGTCCACCGGACAAATTATCTACTTCCCCTTTCAAAAGAGGCCGAGTATATTATCCAACAACAAAAGGGTGAACTTGAAATACCCTCCTCTTCCATTATCACACCACCTTACCCTTTTGAGTACCAAGAGTTTAAGCCGGAAGGTGTTGAAGCAAGAAATGATTATTTGACTCTTATCATGCAAGCAATGCACAAGCAAGCCTTTGAGGATCGGAAAAATGCTTACTTAGCTCAATATCCACCCCTCTTACACTTAGCTAGGCAAGGACTACTTGACCCATCATGTCCTTTGCCTAGTTGGGCGGATAAGGAAGTCCTATTTCCGAGTGCATCTAGGGTTGTTCTGGTGATAATGAGGTTGTTGGTAATGAAGAAGTTGATGATAACATTGATGAAGAAGCTAGTGAAGAAGGAGAAGAGGATGATGAGCAAGGTGAAGAAGAAGGTGAAAAAACAAGTGAAGAGGGAAGTGGCAATGAGACCGCTTCTAATGAGAATGATGATGATAGTGATGATATGATGGAAGATTAGCATGCTTTGGAGGCTCCTACCCTCTCAAGGTTTGTCTATTTCTCTCCTTGTTCTATTTATTTATTTTTCTTGATCATTGTTGGAGTAGTCCTAGCACCATTGAGGACTCACACCTCGGTACTTTTGAGGTGTTCTCATTTTATTGTTCCCACCTTTCAAAATCCAAAATGACAAGCTAGTTTCATGCATTGCATAGTGTGTACATGAACTACACCCATCCTTGGACATTAGCAATAATGTCTAGATCGGTTTGGGGAATTTAATGCATACACAACGGGAGGTAATCTAAATTATCCTCTCCGTCATAAACAAAAACCATGCATCATGTAGTATAGATTAGTGTAGCTTGCATTTAGTGTAGAAATCATGCATCATGTTTGCATAATTTCCCATCATTTTGGCCATTGAGGACAATGCCCATATTAGTGTGGGGATGGGGAATTCTAACTTAACTTTTATTCAAAAATCCAAAAAAATTGAAAAATTTCAAAATTTCAAAAAACCATAAAAATTTGAAAATTGAAAAACCCAAAAACATGTTTATTCCTTTTGTAGTGTAGTTATATATATATATTGTATATATTATATATATTGTGTTTGTTCTATCCTTGTTCACATTGAATGACTACGCCACATCCGAGACATGAGGATCATGAAGACCGCATGGTATAATCTTTCCAATCTCCTTTTTTCCTCTTTATGTTAATGACTATGTGGCTTTATTTTGATTGATGCGGTACAACAATGTGAACTTAGGACTTGCATTTAGTTTATATGTCATATTAGTTGATAGAATCACTTGCATTAGGATGTATATATTAGTTGCATCATTGCATATAGTTGCATTTAGATAAAACATTTTGAAAAGTGCCTAATTGAGAACTTTGACAAGAGCAACTAAGCCATTACAAATACTTTTTCAACTTAAGACTTTGCCTACTAGAATGGTTGTAAAACACCTTAGATAGTGTCATACTAGTGTCTTTTGACCCATGACCCAAAGCCTAGTCAAGGGTTTGCATGTGAGTCACCTATCCAACCCCGTGATGCAATGTGGACTTGGTTAACTTGTCTAGGTGACCTTGATTGACCTTGTGGTAAAGCAACCCAAAAATACTTTCTATCAATAAGTTTGAAGTGCTCATTTCAAAGAATTTTGTCATGTGGAAGTAATTTAATGCCAAGGAAACCTCAAATGTTATGAAATGTTGAAATGTTGAGAAATTTAATTGTCTTGATGGAGGCGTACCACTTCAATGTGCTTTGGAGCGGGATCCATTGAATTGGGCCCCCACACGGTTGTGAATTCGGCCGCCCAGAGACAGAGTGACTATCACCCCGAAAAGCTACTGTCTAGAGGTTAACCGGTTGCCTAATAAGCGATTGGCGAAAGCAAAGGACACTAGCCCGGAAGGGACAAACCCCATCTTAAATTTTTGAAATGTGAAAGTGAAATGAGGACAATTTTTAATACTAGTCATATCCACCCTTTGTTTATAAAGATTTGAGCATTTCATTCCCAAAAAGCCTTTTGTCAAGCCACTTTGTCGAGCTTGGGACGATCCATGACCTTTACTTTTGTAGAGAATTCGAGACTTGTCATGTCATATGCTACTAGCATCATAGGGATCATCATTCCACCACCATCCGATCGCTCTTGACGAAAGCATTTGGAAATTGAGGACGAAAGTAGTCTAATTTAACACCATTTGGAGGTGATTTAGTGCCATCCTCTTAGACTTAGTAATTTGTTGAACTAGTATTTGTGAAGGATTACATGCTCTTAAATTTGTTCTCTCTTAGTGCCTCCGCCACTTGATGAGGAAGTGGCTATTCCTTTTATAGATGAATCCATTATTTGATTTTGTGTGCTTAATGTTTGGATGTGTCGCCATTTTGGCAAGACCCACCTTGCCTTGCAAGAAGGCATCCTACCTCATGGTTGTCTTGTTGTGAGTTGAAGGGGCGGAGTGAGACCCGCTAATTGTCTCATATCGGCTATGTTATTAGGTTAGTTTAAATAATAGTCCTAGTCTTTGTCACCTCTTTACTCGGGATGAACAAAGGTTCGGTTTGGGGATATTTGATGTGACCATAATTAACGCATATTTAGCCTTCGAATTAGCCTTGTTCCCATGCTTTTTAGTGCATATTTGGGTCATTTATTGTCTTTAGTTCTTTGTTTTGCATATTCTTTGAGATTTTGATCCCTTGGTAGGAAAGGAGTGCAAATCTTGCATTTTCATGGCAAAACGAGACTAAATTGATTGAATTCAATGACCAAGCATCAAAGAAAGACAAGATTAGAAGGCCTTTGTGCATATGATAGTAGATGAGCAATGTTGAGAAAGGATCCTTGCATCCGCAAGGAAATCCCCAAGGATTTTATGAAGAAAAGAAGAAGAAATAGTGCTGAGCTACGATCCGAGCAGATTGTCCACAATCCGTCCGTCCTCCTTAAGCACAATCCGTGCGTCTTCTTCCAAAGACGCCCGGACAGCAGCCCCAGAATCCGCCCGGATTCTCCTGAATCCGCCCGTCTTCCCCCGCCGGAATCCGCCCGTCCCGACTCCAATACGCACGGATTCCAGTGCAGCCAAACTTCGTCTTCTCCAAGCTACAAAGAAAGAAACCCTTCCTTCGAAAAATACCGGCTCCTCCCTGCTCAATCTAAAAAGTGTAATTACTAGTTTAGCCTTTAGTTAACCCTAATGCATCCACCTAATTTCCACTATAAATACCCCATTAGTCTAATTAGAAGAGCATGTTCTTATTATCAAGAATTAGAGTAGTTAATATCAATCAAATCTCTCTTTAGTATTGTAATCAACAATTAATCAAGTTCTAATACAAGTTTTATTTCCTTAATCTCTCTTTTGTTCATCCTTTATTTTGGGTAATTGAAGATTATTTGGGTTATTATTGGGAGATTGACAACCTCTCAATCAAGCATCAAGTACTTCTTTTATTCTTTGCTTTATTATTGGAATCATTAGTAGGTATAATTCTCTTAATCCCTCTTTAATTATTTTTAATTACTTTCATTTATTCATCATGTTTCCTTTTGTTGGTATGATTGACAACCTTTCTAGCATGATCAATATGATAATGAGTGAGTAGTGACCTAGCTAGGGTTAATGGGTAATTAGGGGAAACCAACATGGGGAATGATTCATGCTTAAATTAATATGCTTTCATGATTTATTTGCTTGCTTGTTTTGATCTCAACTCATGCACATGTTACGTTTGATGAAATGTGAACCTATGAATCCTTGCATTTTACCCATCACCTATCTTTTCAATGAGACTTGTAAGACATAAACCAACTCGAGTCTCATTAGACCATGCATGTTGTTGAGTAGGGAAGACTAAGTCGACTTGTAAGTGTTGTACAATCTAATCGATTCGGCTCCGGGACCCAAACTTTCCTAGGATTGTAAGATATAACCCAACTCAATCCATCACAACAATAATTGCTTGCTTATAATTTGAGAACATGTTTGTATGATCAATTCCCATGATTCCCCTATGACCCCATGATACCCTAGTGCTTTTTATCAATTGTTTACAACCCTTTTAATTCATCTTGCTTAATTACTTTCATTGTTATTTAGTTAGTGACCTTCTACATCAACCCAATTTGTGACACCTCTAAGACACCACTAGTTTCAATAGAAATCTCATCTCAATTCCCGTCCCTTGGGATCCGACCTTTACTTGCCTCTTTACTAATTGTAGAGTTGTTTGTGAAGCTATAAATTGTGTTTTGATTTGGACGTGACCCAACGACAACATCTATTAAATTGTGAACACGAAACGGACCGATCAACGACGTAGAGGAGTGTCTCTATGCTTGAGACTTCAAGATATTTGAGGATCATCTTAAATTAATTGAGATCAAGAACAAGTGAAGGCAGGAGACCTTACTTGTGCTCAAAATTCGAACCATATACAATGTAAGGAAACTCGATTTTCTTTCTTATTTCATTATTTTGTTATGCATGCACTAGATCCACATAAATATAAATTATGGGTAATTTATAAAATGGATTAGATTAGTCTAATAGGGGTATATGAACAATTGGAATCAAGAGCTTTGGTGTTGCATGCATAATCGGTTTGGTTTTTCCGAGTAAAATGTAACTTAATTAAAACTAGTTATTTTGTGATTTATGTGATAAAGACACGAAATTATTTTGCATGTTATATATTCTGGTTCTAAAATATTTTTAGGACATATTGATGATTTATGGATGATTATTTCTTATTTTAATGATTTTTAGTGAAATAATTACATTTTATTGAGTAAAATGAACTTTTATTTACTAAAAATAGTTAAACCTCACCATTGGCCGTGATTTTTTAGTATGACTTCACATGCATATTTTGCATATTGTATGTAAAATTTCGGATCATTGTGATTAGTTTTGCATGTTTTATAATTTTTACGTAATAAAAATGGTATAAATGGATGTTAAATGACTAAAAATACTTAAACTTCGAAATAGGCCATGAAATTTTAATATGATGTCATATGCATATTTTACAGATTGTATGTAAAATTTGAGATAAATGTGACTTATTATGCATGATTTATATTTTTAATGGTTAAAATGATATAAATAGTGACTATTTTTAGCAAAAATAGCTAAAATGAATTTTATGGCATGAAATTTTTCCCTAATGTTGTATATATGATATGAACATAAGATCTAAAGTTGCATGATTAATTTAGATTTATTTGGTATGTTTATTGATTTTTATGTGATAAAATCGATAAAAGGGTAACTTTATTAGTCATAAAAATTAATTCGAAATATTTTGTTGAAATTTTGCCATTTCCAGGTTCTGGAAATTTTTTAAGAATGTTCAAAATTTTGATTTTGATTTTTCGTAATTTTTATGTTTAATTTGGAATTAAATGGTAAAAGTTATGATTTATACGATTTATTAATGAAGTAAATTATAAATATTTTGTGGGCAAATTTTATTGAATTTTTGGAAGCTTGATAAAAATCCAGTATTTGCAAAAATGTGATTCCGAAATTTCTCAATTTTATGATTTATTGGGAATTATTTCATAATTGTTATGATTAAGAGAAGTTTAATAAGCAATAATAGAAAACCAAGTTGAAATATTGTCAAAAATTAAGTGAAGACTAATTTTTGAGTCCTAAGAAGCTTAGAATAATTAACTTGGGCTTAAATTTGATTTTAAGTATTGATTGGTGATTTTAATAAGTTATTATCACGCGTAAAACCGGATTATATAATCCGATATAAAGTTTAAATAGGGCGATTTGGCACTTAATTTAGCATGTTAGATCATATAATAATGCTGCATATTTCATTGATGAATGTCATATTTTATTTATGTAATTTTGAATAATATAATTTTATCTTAGTATGGCCTTAGTTTTAATCGATATTACCCGTAATGTAAGGGGATATTGATTCGGTTGTAATTTAATGTGATCTCGTATCACTTTTATTTTTACTAGTTTTTTTTATATTACAAATATATAATAGGAATAGCTATGTATTTTATTATTATTTGTAATTCCGGAGTTCCTTCAAGACGGTGTCAATCAGAAAGGTGTTCCGATGAAGACGGAGTCCTTGGGAAGCGTGCCACTTGAAGATTCAAGGGACCAATGGAGTTGATTTCCGAATTTGTAAATAGATTATTAGATTTTCTATTTAAGGAAGGCTATACTAGGAAATTTATTTATTGCTTTGCATTTTTCCATTATATGTTGCATGCATTGTCAAATCGCCATAAACAACACATGCATATCATATCGAGTATTCGACCGTGTCAATTATAATTATCGTTAGTTCGAAAATTTAGTTCACTTAAATTTGATAGATAATAAATTGACAAGACCTTCGTTTTAAAAGATTGAGACTTAGCCTTGCCAAATAGTAGGAACCCATGAATCCCAATTTCATTAGGGGTACAATACGGTATTGAAATATTATACCGGGGTGCTTTCTTTGACGTTGGGTAAATGGGGTAATAAATAGTTATTACACTTCGAAATTTGGTTGATCTCAACGAAAGTATTAGAGGGACCACTATCCCAATAGGTTCGGGCTAAAGATGAACTTAACGTAAATTCATCGACCGAGAGTTCTAATTATAGAATCGGTTAAAAGGGTTAACCTACCAAGATTATATTAGCAAGAGGTGTAGAGGTCCCGTAGGCTCACATCCAAGATTTAATATTAATTTTAGGTCTCGGAATCATTTATATAATTGGGTGGAGGTCATTATATAAATGCTAAAACATGCTAAAATGTTTTAGATATAACGATGAATGTTTAATTTTTCCACTATTTCGTTGTTCTTAATGTTCTTCTGTTTCATTACTCCTACTCGTATGCGATATCATTCGATTGTAACACGAGTCTCCGCTAAACCACTATTGCTAACGACAAAGAATCTCTTCTAAAATGAACCATATCATAGGTTGTGGACTAGCTCCATAGGAATCGTTCTAGTCCATAGAACTCGATAGGAATTGTCCTATGCAAATATAAGATTAGCATCTTAAAATCCTAACATACCTATGTATGATTTCTTGTGAAGAAAAATATAAATAGAAGTAGTAATTAGTCAAAATATATTTTGATAATTCTTCTATGTATCCATGGTACAAAAGTCTTATTGCTCAAGCTAAACACTTGTCATCAAGCACTTAAGGTGTTAAGAACATGAAAATGTTTAATTGGTAAATTAATTTGTTAGAAATTCTGATTTACCAAATACAACAATAGAGTTCATCCTTGTGAAGGATTAACTAGGAATTTATATGAAGATAAGTCTTCATCAAGTAGAAATTCTTGAAGTCAGTGGGAGCAATAAAAATAAAGTACCTGTCTTAATTGTTAAGAGTATAACTAGGCTCGAAAGAGAA
Organism: Silene latifolia; assembly: GCF_048544455.1. Classification (NCBI taxonomy): domain Eukaryota; kingdom Viridiplantae; phylum Streptophyta; class Magnoliopsida; order Caryophyllales; family Caryophyllaceae; genus Silene; species Silene latifolia. The sequence goes on from NC_133538.1 coordinate 109,133,732, forward strand.
GGAGTTAGACACTAAAATAGAGACAAACCCCAAATAAGTAAAGATCAAGGAAGTTGGTCGTGTGACTCCAACATATTCCTTCTTGAATATCTATGACATTGACATTGCATTATTGCCAAATACCACATCATGAGTATTTGATACAAATTTATGGATTTCATCATATTTGGCATTATCATGTGATGACTAGCAAGAATAAGTTCAAAAATTTGTATGAATGGAACTAGGGTAGTTGTCATTTCATCCATGAACATATGAATGTTGTAGTGTACTCATTTTAGTTTTGTATTTATATATGTACCTCAATAATTGTTATGATGTACACTAACTCTAAATAAGAATATAATTCAAGTTTTTGTAGAAAAACGCAAAAGAGTTTCTCTAGTATGCAATTAAAACAAGCATTGTGCCCTAACATACCACGATTAAGTTTATGGTGAGACCATACAAATCAAGGTAATTATATTCAAACTATATACAAGACTCAAGTTGGTGACCCCAATCCTTTCTCAATTCTCGATTGAAAATCAAATTTAGAAACTAGTTTTGACTAGTCTCCCAAATCATTTGATTGGGAGTCTTTTGGTGTATGAGAATCTTGTATTCAAAGCAAGTTAATTCATGACTTTTTATGGAAAAGGATTATGAATAGAGCAAGATATTCGCCCAATCTACACTTTGAAGTGTATGGTCGAATACAATTTCAATCAGAAAAGGTTATTACTTCTTCATCTCTTTTACCAACGAACTAGGTAGATACTAGGTATCCACTTAATGAGGTAAGAAGGAAAATTCTTTGAATAAGTTCAATGAATGTTTAAAAGGTATCAAAACCTACAGATTATAAAACCAAAGTATTAGTACTTTGTTAAAATGGGAAACTATAAAGTGATGACTTTTATCTGCACCAAAAAGAGTGTGATATGTTATCACAAGTTCACTTTCATTACGATATGATTGAATCTTTACATTATAGTTGGAGGTAATTTCTGTTATAAAATTTGTCTGGCATTTAAATTTTCCACTAAACTAAAACATGATTAAAGCAATCATCTACTTTTCATATGAGATATAGTTAGGCATGGTACCTAAATTGTCGCTTGTTTCGATAGTAAATATGTGCTATCTCTTCCTACATGATCATGAGAACAAAGAGTTTGTGGCTCGTGACGCTGTCTATTAAAGAAATGAGAAGTATTTCTTAAAGACAGAGTGGGAGAAAATGTAACACCCCCATTTATTTAGGAGCCTTTAGCTAGACATTCCCAAATAAATAGGACCGTTACCATCTCGGTTTCCCGAGGTAGTGAATACTAAAGACCAACTCACCAAAGTACTATAAATTTAAAACTTTAATGATTAGATGTTTCTTACAAATTAACCAACTAAAACTTAATATAAGATATTTACAACTCGCAACGGAAAATAAATAAGTGATATAACTATATATGTGATCTAGACTTCATCTAAGGTTCCAAGTTTGGCTCTCATCCCAATGCTCTCAAGTCAGCTAATCTTTGGTACCTGTCAAATCTGCTCCCCATAAAACGGTTCACCGTAGGTGTTCACGAATACACAGTCAACCGTGAGGTTGAGTAGGAATAAAACTAAACAACAAAAAGATACAATTATCAATCCAATTCAATTCACTTTCAATTCACAACCCCCTGACAACGTGCTCCTTTCCTTTACTTAGCACAACACCCTTAACAACGTGCTCACATTACTTTGGTACCCCTCCCTTAACAATGTACCGCAATATGTAATAGTACCCCTCCCTCGTAACGTACATATTACCATCACCCCAGTGTACAAACTCCCTCAACAACATACAACTGACTGTCGCACAGCTTTTCACATTAATCACATTCCAACCAACGATAGCAATTCAAATCACCTCATCAATACTATTAATATTAGCCAACACAAATCAATATAATTCACCCTCCGAACAATTACGATATGATAAATCTATATATGTAACATAATTCTCCCTTCCAACAATTACGATAATATCAACCAACACAATTCACATACGATCAATTCACTTTAACGTAAGTAATCCACCATACCAAACATAGATAATTAAAAGTCGAGTTGAGTAGGATTATCCCTACCTGGCAAGCGATTCCAATTATGCAGCTTAAGCAATCCAATAAATAAAGCAATCCGATCTGATTATAATTTTCACAACCGTCACCTAATAAAAATATTACAATTCAATTCAATTATTTATTTAGTTATTTACTCCTTTTATTTAATTATTCAAATTAATTATTTATTATAATTATTAAAGGTTACGATATTAATATCACTCTAATGAAACAAACCCGACTCACCCGAATTGCCCACTCAAACCCGTCACAAAAACAAACACACAAAAACCCCCAAAACAAGGCTTAGAAACCATGTACACACCCCCCATAAACACACCCAAACCCGACACCACTGCCCACCATGACCACCACCCAGTCAGCCTACCACCTCCCTACACCACGGCCTATCCAACCATCCCCTAACCACCCATCAAACCACCACCAGCAGCCCAGAAACGCATGCCCTAACCCCCTTCTCCACTCGCCATTACCAACTCTCCACCGTGAATAAAACCCACCACCACGACCACTACAGCAGCTCCCATACCCAACGGCCACCACCATTGTCACCCTTGGTCTAGTACGGTTCTAATGGTACCCGACATCCTCACTCACGGTCAGAAACGCGGCCACGACGCTCGTCTTAAAACAGCTGCGTCAAAACCCCTGTTCTCGCGATTTCCGGCCACCACTAACACCAGCCGAGACCTGACACCACGCCAACACCTCTAAGGTGGTCGACTACCTCCCCCCATCACAACCCCACCATGCCCAGGTCAAGACTCGACCATTAGAGGGTTCAATTACTCCCTAAAACCACCCACGACCTAACCCGCAACATCCCCTGGCCAGCCATCTTTAGCCGCCTACCACCACCACCCTAGGCCTTCCCTGACACCATACCCATTCCAACCCTTGTAATCCCACGTACCACCTCCCAAATTTTGGTCTGATTGCGTCAAGGTTTGGGTCAGTTTCTAAGCGTCCTAAGATCGTCTGACATTCAGCTGTATAAGAAAATAAAACGAGATTAGAAGTTGTTACCTATGAATATCGCTTGCTAATTCCGTCTCCAAAAGCTCCTCCTCTTAATTTGTGATTTATTTATCAGATTTAATAGGGTATTTATAGGGTAGGATTATAGAGAATGCGAGGTCAATTAGGAAACTATATAATTTAATTTATTCTAATTAGTATAGGAATTATCATTATTATAATTACCATTATATTATTATTATTATTATAATTTTTATTATTATTATTATTATTATTATTATTATTATTATTATTATTATTATTATTATTATTATTATTATTATTATTATTATTATTATTATTATTATATGTTAATCTTATCATAAATAGGATTTCCTCATACAATACTTACTAATTTATTATTTGCCATAACTTAATATTATTATTGATATAATTATTATTTCCATATTATATTATTATTAATTCCTGATACAAATCCCGATTAAACCCATACCAACTTAATAAGTTTCGGCCCAAACAACAATGGCACACGGCCCAATGCAAAATATTAGCTAAACCCAATTCCCGACTTGCATTATTAATTTATTATTCAATTAACGTCTTACTTGTAATTATTATTAGAAATGCCTTTACTTAATTATTAAATTACATAAATTATTCTCATAAATTATTATCAAAATGCGGGGTATTAGAGTCTTCCCCCCCTTAAAATGAACTTCGTCCCGAAGTTCGCCCACATCTACTACCACAACACACATAGGCATTCTCATAACCAAGCATCATCCAACAATTATGCATTTTACGATTATCAATCATGCCAATCTTATAACAAGATATCACAATAATAACTTAAAATACTCGTAATATCACATTCCTTCCCCCTAAAAATAAACTTCGTCCTCGAAGTTCGAAATAACAACCAACGGAAATAATTAGACCATTTATCCCCAGAACATATAATACACATTGTAACATAAGACGACTATTATTTTCAACAGAACATCAATTGATGGCATAATTAATTTTAAACAGCAAAACCACATTGTATAGTATATTCGAACCAATCTTTATTTAAACTCAACTACTTTACTTAACTACCGACGAATACATTGCTAGACTAAATAATAATCTATAACAAAATACGCCTAATTGTTTAGTATATTGATCACTTAAGCCAATGAGGTACTATCCACCCTTCCTTCATAATTGATTTAAATTTATTTTTCGTTCATTTTAATCCTTACCTAACGTCATCTAACTTAAGCATGGATGCAATTATCGTGAACATATAATGGCTTAGGGGAACACATTCCGCTTATCCCTAGACATGTTATTCTACTTCACATAATTGACAAAATCAAATATAATGTTCAAGAGATCAAAAACAAAACTTGTTATTCATTTTACATGTTATAACTTCTAACAATCTTCAAGGCTAGGAAAACACGTCATAACTCCTAACAATCATTAATACATAATAACATAACTACTTATTGAGAACATATACTTTTTAGAAAAATACAGAAAGTTAATAAACCAAGAGAAAAATAATGAAGGCCAAAGCTCATAAGATCAATTTATAATGCATTTTACAAGCTACTTGGTCAAAACAGAAATTTTACAGCAACTTGTCAGAAACTTAGGTCAACTTGTAAAAATAACCATAAATTGTCAGAAATTTACCATGCAACATGCCTTATCAATTTAGAAACATACACGAATCTTTTAAACAGTGGAGTTGGAATTACACCAAATCTAAAAGTAGTTTTTAAAAGACAAATTTTACAAAACATGTCGCGAAAACATCACTGTACAGGAATATTCCGACTACTGTCCACTAAAATATTTATTTCTCCTAAACCGTATATTATTTGAACACGAGACCAGTGGCATATGAAAGCTAACTCATAAAGCTATTACTCATAAAATTTTCATATGATAATTTTAAACAGGTAGTAAATGACAGCCAAAACAATCAAGGGTAAAATTTCGAGAAATCAACCAAAATAGCATTCTTCAAAATTTCACGCAATTCCTTCAACACTTCACATATTAATCATACTCACACCTCCCACATACATGCCAACATACCTTCCCCATATCAACATGCTCATATCAATACTTAAAAGAAAATCATATCACATCCCTTCACCGTAAAAGCAAAATTACGTCCACGTAATCACAATCATAAATGAAGACAATATGCAAGCAAGGCAACAAAACTCCTAAGACAAAATAAGCAATATTCATTTTAAATTACCCCACACTATAATATCTCTCAGGGATCCCGGTTCAAAACTGGAAGGGCCAAGGTACGAATTAAGGCTAGCTTCTTAACCACACTAAGAAGGGGGCTCCTAACAGTTTCTACTCGGGGTTCATTTTATTTAGACATATCCTAAGTTCATTATTATTCATTAGTTAGGCCTGAGGATCATTTTGCTCTGATACCACTTTGTCACACCCCCATTTATTTAGGAGCCTTTAGCTAGACATTCCCAAATAAATAGGACCGTTACCATCTCGGTTTCCCGAGGTAGTGAATAACAAAGACCAACTCACCAAAGTACTTTAAATTAAAAACTTTAATGATTACATGTTTATTACAAATTAACCAACTAAAACTTAATATAAGATATTTACAACTCGCAGCGGAAAATAAATAAGTGATATAACTATATATGTGATCTAGACTTCATCTAAGGTTCCAAGTTTGGCTCTCATCCCAATGCTCCCAAGTCAGCTAATCTTTGGTACCTGTCAAATCTGCTCCCCATAAAACGGTTCGCCGCAGGTGTTCACGAATACACAGTCAACCGGGTTGAGTAGGAATAAAACTAAACAACAAGAACATACAATTATCAATCCAATTCAATTCACTTTCATTGCACAACCCCCTGACAACGTGCTCCTTTCCTTTACTTAGCACAACACCCTTAACAACATGCTCACATTACTTTGGTACCCCTCCCTTAACAACGTACCGCAATATGTAATAGTACCCCTCCCTCACAACGTACATATTACCATCACCCCAGTGTACAAACTCCCTCAACAACGTACAACGGTAGCAATTCAAATCACCTCATCAATACTATTAATATTAGCTAACACAAATCAATATAATTCACCCTCCGAAAAATTACGATATGATCAATCTATATATGTAACATAATTCTCCCTTCCAACAATTAGGATTATATCAACCAACACAATTCACATACGATCAATTCACTTTAACGTAAGTAATCCACCATACCAAACATAGATAATTAAAAGTCGAGTTGAGTAGGATTATCCCTACATGGCAAGCGATTCCAATTATGCAGCTTAAGTAATCCAATAAATAAAGCAATCCGATCCGATTATAATTCTTCACAACCGTCACCTAATAAAAATATTATAATTCAATTCAATTATTTATTTAGCTATTTACTCCTTTTATTTAATTATTCAAATTAATTATTTATTATAATTATTAAAGGTTACGATATTAATATCCCACTAATGAAACAAACCCGAGTCACCCGAATTACCCACGCAAACCCGTCACAAAAACAAACACACAAAAATCCCCAAAACAAGGCTTAGAAACCATGTACACACCCCCTATAAACACACCCAAACCCGACACCACTGACCACCACGACCACCACCCAGTCAGCCTACCGCCTCCCTACACCACGGCCTATCCAACCATCCCCTAACCACCCATCAAACCACCACCAGCAGCCAAGAAACGCATGCCCTAACCCCCTTCTCCACTCGCCATTACCAACTCTCCACCGTGAATAAAACCCACCACCACGACCACTACAGCAGCTCCCACACCCAACGGCCACCACCATTGTCACCCTTGCTCTACTACGGTTCTAATGGTACCCACCATCCTCACTCACGATCAGAAACGCGGCCACGACGCTCGTCTTAAAACAGTTGCGTCAAAACCCCTGTTCTCGCGATTTCCGGCCACCACTAACACCAACCGCCACCTGACACCACGCCAACACCTCTAAGGTGGTCCACTACCTCCCCTTATCATAACCTTACCATGCCAAGGTCAAGACTCGACCATTAGGGAGTTCAATTACTACCTAAAACCACCCACGACCTAACCCGCAACACCCCCTGACCAGCCACCTTTAGACGCCTGCCACCACCACCCTAGGCCTTCCTTGACACCACCACCACACCCATTCCAACCCTTGCAATCCCACGTACCACCTCCCAAAGTTTGGTCTGATTCCGTCAAGGTTTGGGTCAGTTTCTAAGCGTCTTAAGATCGTCGGACATTCAGCTGTATAAGAAAATAAAACGAGATTAGAAGTTGTTACCTATTAATATCGCTTGCTAATTCCGTCTCCAAAAGCTCCTCCTCTTAATTTGTGATTTATTTATCAGATTTAATAGGGTATTTATAGGGTAGGATTATAGAGAATGCGAGGTCAATTAGGAAACTATATAATTTATCTTATTCTAATTAGTATAGGAATTATCATTATTATAATTACCATTATATTATTATTATTATTATTATTATTATTATTATTATTATTATTATTATTATTATTATTATTATTATTATTATTATTATTATTATTATTATTATTATTATTATTATTATTATTATTATTATTATTATTATTATTATTATTATTATTATTATTATTATTATATGTTAATCTTACCATAAATAGGATTTCCTCATACAATACTTACTAATTTATTATTTGCCATAACTTAATATTATTATTGATATAATTATTATTACTTTTATATATTATTATTTCCATATTATATTATTATTAATTCCTGATACAAATCACGATTACACCCATACCAACTTAATAAGTTTCGGCCCAAACAACAATGGCACACGGCCCAATGCTAAATATTAGCTAAACCCAATTCCCGACTTGCATTATTAATTTATTATTTAATTAACGTCTTCCTTGTAATTATTATTAGAAATGCCTTTACTTAATTATTAAATTACATAAATTATTCTCATAAATTATTATCAAAATGCGGGGTATTACAGAAAATGTTCAAGAGCCACAAACTGAGAATAAGACATAGGAAGATGTCCCTTCTTTGTCAAAATCAGTAATTATTTGTTCGAAATCTAGAGTGGACAGGAGTCATGTTAATTTTGAAAGTAACAAGTCTGTAACTTATTAAGATGCTTTATCTAGTTTCAACTCCGCAAAAGTCCGAAATGAGCATAAACATGAAAATGTTTATTTAACTTGGTTGATTGGTGGTAAGAGGTTTACACCAATTGCAATGCTTCGTTGAATTCGGATTTTGTAATAGGTGGATTTTAAAATCATCTTGTATGAGTTTTGAAAATCGTAACTATCCTAAGGCAGGATGAATACTTAAGAAAAGGTCTTAAGTAGAAGTCAAGTAGTTGAATTGTATGTTTTGATCATGTGATAAACTTTTCTCGAATTGTCGAGTAGTTCTGTTTATACATGGAGTTTAGTAGGAGTTATGCGGTGTTACTAGTCTTATATGAAAGGGACATATTGATCATTTTGAATGATGGAAGACTTAGGAGAAGAATAATACATCTCTAATGTATCCAGACCTATAAAGATAGTTCTAAGAGGATATTAGCGTTGAATGAATATTCTTATGTTAATAAGAATCTTGACAAGTTCAAAAGTATTGAACATGAAGAAATTGAATCTACATGCTTCCGCTGCGGGATTAATTCATTACGTTAAGATGTATCACCATTCTTAAATTTCGTATACTTGGAGTATGACGAAAAGTTACAAATTGAATCTTTGAGAGAAGTTTCTATATAGACACATAGTTCATTAGTTAGTACTCATGAAGTACTAAAAATATGAAGCTAAGCATTTAGAATTGAGATGGATTTATGTGCAAGGAGTTACATAAAAACCATATTCTAAACACATAAGGATGGTTAGAGAACCATCTTGGCTATATTATTTAAGGAGGTTATCTGCTAGAAATATCCTAGGCAGTTGAACAATGAGATATACACAACGGAAATTGAGTACACTTGCAATAATGACATATGCAAAAAGGAAGAGATGATATTAGGATTCAGTTTTATGAATTGGAGGAACTATGGTAGTTCGTTCCAATAACCGAAGTTCCTATCCCTACACACTGTGAGAATAGTGGGAGTTATTCAAAGGCAAGAGAGCCTATGTCCAAATTGGATCTAGACACATACTCAAAAAGTTTTTATAATACAAGATTATTCACAAGAATGGGAAATAGTATATAGTAAGGTTAGGGAAAGTGCAAAGTGTTGCTAAAACTTGCTAACCAAGGCCTTTTCATAGGCTAAGCATGATAAGTCATGTCATTTCAATTGAGTTGAAATGTGCAACTATATATAAAATAGAATATGGATTATAGATTATGTAGTAATTGATATTGTATCAATTTTACATATGTGATAATGCATTCATCGTTTGATTTTTATTAAAAACTCTTTTATTGCTTTGTTATATCCAAATAGGTTGTATGGACAACGTTGAAACCTATTAAAGTGAACTGGATTAACATAGCATTGGCCCCTAGTTGCTTATATGAGGTGACGTCTCGAAGTGACTAGAGTGTGATGCGATTGATGGCAAGTTCAAGTACCATTTAGTTATATGGGATGACTAGTCGATCACAGAGGCAGACTATATGGGACACTCTGTCGGGCAGCGACCGCTTATAGAGTTCTGATAATTTTTATAAAGCCTGGTCGTGTCGAGAGCTAATATAGTATTCTTATGAGTCAATTATTTGACTAGAGACAGTTCGCCTAAGTTGGCACTGTTTCTGAGTGACTTTGATTTATGCTCTACGATTTTCGTAACTGAGGTCAAATGGGCATCTTTAGGGTCATGATGAGCTGTGGCTATACGAAGGAAATAGTGCGACAGGAATTGTCCATCCCCTTGTCAGGGTTATCTAAAATATCAGGGCCACTCGAGGAGTAGTGAACTGAAAATGCGTGGCCAGGCTCGGAAGGTATCTACGGTAGATAATTCCGGTCAGATAGTTACTCTCCAGATCGAGGAAACCACTCAAGATATGATCAAATGCAAGTACAACCTGCAAGACACCTTGCATTGAGTGGGAGATGATGTAATAGGACAAGAGAATTGGTGACGCACACTTGTCTCGGACAAGTGGAAGATTGTTGGAGTATGTGTCCTCAACAATAGTGCGATCACATATTAAATCTCATAACAAGAATACAAAAGGGATAATTCAATTATATAGTCAACTGATCAACATTAATCGGTAACGATTGGCTGACTAGAGTTTGACGTTACTGTCGTTTGACGGTGGTGATTAGTTGATCCGTTGAGGTCACACCTAAAGGATAGAACCCAAATATTTCTGATCAAATGTATTTGATATGGGTTGATCAAGACACGATATTTATGTATGTATATATATATATATATATATATATATATATATATATATATATATATATATATATATATATATATATATATATATATATATATATATATATTCGGATCCTATGAGAACGAACACTCGGTGAGAACGACCTTATTAATGAAGGTTTATAAAAACTAAAATACCCACGCAAACACTACTCTAATACACTGAGTAAGTGAGTATGTCTCATCAATACTTCACATGCATGACATTCACCGACCACCATTACTCCAAAAGACTCGCACTGCGCCGACACCACCCACCGACCAACTATTCCCCATTCGTTCTCCCCTTTGCCGACACTGATATCAAAGGTGCTCCGATGACATTAACACAAACCAGCGTCCAACTCTGAAATTTCCGACCGACGGTGCTCCCTCAACAACCACTGTTGACGCTCGTCGACGTGATGCTTCCCTCAACTACCATGGATCTGATTTCGATTTAAATAAAGACAAACCCATTCACCTGCAAATATCACAAGACACCACCGGTGAGTAAACCAAGGACGTTGTCATGAGTGGCAGACAAGTCGTCGACGTCGACGACTACTAATCTACACTATTTTTTGATGTATGTACACTAATGGTTGATGTAACTAGCCACTAGTTCAATGTATCTTAACATAGATACACATAATTAATTATTAGATACATCAAAAATGGTTAGATATACATCAATATATAAACTAGATGCAATAATTTCAATTAGCTGACATTGATGGATCTGACAATGGTTGGATGGAGAAAGCAAATGTAACAATGGTAGATTCTTAATTAATTGATGAATTTGACAATGAAGGTGCACTCGGAATTCACCACCATGTAGGTTTGCTTCCGCCGACTGTCTGTTGTGGATCGAGGTTGTGTGGTATATTGTCGAAAAAAGGATGTGATGTGGGGTGGGCTTGTCAGGTGTTCAACAAATTTGGAAGCGACGACATATGTAGATAGAAAAAGCTTCACCTAATAAATAAATTTAAATAATTGTTTGATTAAAATAGCTTTAATCGATTAGAATTGAAGTACGATGAGAAAAAAACTTTGTAGTGCGTAAAAGACGAGATATGGTAAGCAAATTGAGAAAATTGCACATGAGAGTGAAAGTGTAAGGATGAGAGTGGGGTGAGTATGTTGGTTTAATTATTGCGTAAGTTCGGCTTGTGCGTGGATATTTACTTGTTTCCGTCTAATTTTATTTTAAACTCTTACCGTTCTCACCGTTTTCACCGAGTGATCGTTCTTACCGGATCCAACCTATATATATTTAGTTGTGTGAGTTTCGTTGAGGTCGAGTTTAGAACCCGAGTCAACGCAAGTTTATTATTTAATTATGCGATGATTGACTAATAAAATTTTATATCTTATTGTAATGTGATTAAATAAGATTTAGTTTAATAATTAAGCGTTAATTTATTAAATTAGTCGGGGTATTGTATTTTTCCGAGGTAGAAGTAATTGGTTATTATATTTACAAAGAAATTGTAAATTAATTTAATTGGACATTGTAGAACCCATTATATGTTGATATAATGGTAAAATATCACTTAATAAATAAGTGTACATTGCTTATTAATTTGTATCATATAATTGTTGTATGATCATATTAATACTTAATTATGCAAGATAATTAAGCATACGATTTAAAGGCATTTGTGGGACAAATACGAAAAATCGAAACAAACCTATTTTGCATGTAGTAGCCGGTTTTATATGGACTAGGGAGAATGATGATTGTTCTTATCTATATACACACTCTACTATGTGACAATGACATGTCCTACAACCTTTAATCATATTGCTTTCCACTACACTCTACCTAATATACATAAGATTAAAATAAAAAGTGAAAGATACCCATTGTGGGTGGGTGGAACCGGTTTTGGCACTACAAAATAAGACATTAGTTGTCTTATTTTATGACTTGCTTTTGCTTATTATTTTTCCTCTATCTTCTCCCTAAAACTCACATGCAAACTAATATTTACCATATATTACTAGAGTAGTAATATTATTAATATTAGAAAGGTTAAGATCTCTTCTTGTTATCTAGTTAATAATAAGTTGAGTATTTGGGTGAAGTCTTGGGTGCAACTAAGAGGAGTGTCTCTATGCTTGAGACTTGAAGATCTTGGAGGATCATCCCAAATTAATTGAGCTCAAGAACAAGTGAAGGTAGAAGACCTTACTTGTGCCCAAAATTCGAGCCATATACAATGTAAGGAAACTCGATTTTCTTCCTTATTTCATTATTTTGTTATGCATGCACTAGATCCACATAAATATAAATTATGGGTAATTTATAAAATGGATTAGATGAGTCTAATAGGGGTATATGAACCCAACACTATATGCACACCTCGGGTATCTACACTTATACCCGAGACTAGAATCAACACGTGTCATCAATCCCGTCAATAAGGTCAACCATATAAGGGTCACTCCGTCAAAGTCAACACTCAAGTCTAAAATTTAAGTCAAGCACCATTCAAACACGAGAAGTCGCTCACGACATTTCACGAACTCACAAGTCAAGTCTAGATTTATCGTCTTATCCTCGTGATTACTTGTCCCTTCCTGTGCTCGTTGTTTATTACTTTAGTATGTGTCATCCCATATAGAATCGGGTTGTAATGCGCGTCATTTCTGTCAAGTAGAAATCCAACAAGTTCCGCCAGGCAGCAAAATCACAAAGCAATTCAAGCCACAATCACCGTGTCTCTCCCAGACGTTTATGCCATGGTCCTAAGAGTTCAAGCTACAGTGGAAAATTTGAGCATTCGCGTCCTCACCCTTGAAAATGGGATGGTGGAAGAGACCACACCACCTAGAGAAACCTCTAGTCTTGGTCATCCAAAGCTTACCTCTAGCATTAAATGTCGTCCTAGAAAGCCGAAAACAGCCTAAAGAAAACCTGGGAGGCATCAAAGGGTGGTTTTTGATTTAGGTATGTCTTATGCCGATGCTTTGAAGAGACTCTGATACGTGCAATTTATATAGACTTTTTAGCCTTTTATTGTACGCATTTCTATGCCTTTTTGTATCGTTATGTATTGCAAGATGCCCCGAATTGGCTACTTTGGTTCGTTTTTCCTTTATTGCAGATATTGACCTGAAAGTAGCGGAATCGACCATTATTCGCCCCATTCAGCATGCATTGTAAGGAGACGGAGTCATTCGAGCAAGAATCGTACCTCGAGATGCGTGAAGGAAGGTCTATGAAGCTGCCAAGGACGTAATTGAGGCTGATGCATGAGATATCCACTCGATCGAGTGGAATTATTGGTGATCGAGTGGTTTGGCTGGAACTGATAGTCGATCGAGCAGTTCTTAGAGCTCGATCGAAATGGAGTATATAGGAGTTACTCGATCGAGAACCTTGACTGTTTGATCGAGTACAATTGCTGGAGAAGACCTCGATCGAGTAGTCTGAGAGTACTTGATCGAGGGGTTTATTCGTTTATATGGGCTTTAGTAACCCGTGATGGATTATTTTGTTAAGTATTACGCTTCCCTATATAAGGAAGTCGTAATTAGGTTAATAACCATACTTTTCATACTTTACACACTGCTTTTACTTCTCTTAATCTCTGAAACTTTTGCTCTAAATACTCTTACTTCTGTGGATTATCTCTACGATGGATTCTTGTTGATTGTAATCACTCTTTCTCCTTTAATCTTAATCCTTTGTTCTACTTTAATTTTGTGTTCTCTTATTATTATTTCTCTTATTCTGGTTTAATTAATGCTTGATTATTATTCCGTTATGTCTTTCATTAGCACACTTTTTGTTGTTAATGTTATTTACATTTAGAACATGAGTAGCTAAAACTCTTTATGTTAGGACCAGGAAATCCATGGTAGGATTGTGACGATGTAGTGAATAGGCTAGATGATTTAAATGTGAGAATCTGTCCCCATAGCAATATAACTGTAACACCAATTTAGTTGAGTGCACGCTTCTAAATTATATTAATCTGCTTAACTTTGTTCCAGGATCGGAAGACTGGAATAAACAGACCTGCTATGAACAGTAGACTACCATAATGAGGACGAAAGTTAAGTTAGTAGAATTCTAGGGTGGATAGCGGACTGGAAGGACCTTTCCCATGCCATTCTCACCGTAGATTTTCTAGGCTGTTTGCAACTGAGTCGACAGAGTACCATGGTGAACCGAAATCCTGGCATACTCTCTCTTATTTGATCACTTTTATCACATTTTCTCACTTTTACTTCTCCTACTTTATTTATCTTTCCTGTAAACCTTCAGTAGTTTAGAAATCAAACTAAAACCCCCATTTGTGACTTAGATAGACGGACTAAAGATAGATATCTGGCCTCCCTGTGGAGATCGACCCTACTTATCACTAGCTTCTGTTAGTTTTATTTAGGTTTTACTTTTGGTACAGAAACGACAGTATTAAATTTTGGCGCCGTTGCCGGGGAGGCAATAGCCCTATCTGTCTTGTTTGTTTTGTTTGTCTCTTTTTGTCTCAGGGAATTTTTATTACTTGAGACAGTTCTCACTTATTTCTTTCAGTGTTGTGTATGCCCAGGTCAAACAGGTCAGAATTAGTTCCTGCTGATCCTGAGACAGAGAGAACATTTCGGCAAAGGCTCAGACTGCAAAGAAATATTTAAAAGGAAGACTTGAGTACTTTTGAACCCGAACTACAACATTTTCTTTTTGCAGAAGACCAGTCTTTTGAAGAAGACAAATCTATTTCTGCTACCAAGCCAGTAAAGATTCTTAATATTGCGAGTAACTCAGAGCCCACAGCTGCCTCGATTCCAAAACGTTTCAAGCTTGCGACAAAGGATGGTAATACTTTCGACATTAGACCGTCCTACATTAATTTGGTCGAAAGGAATCTATATCGGGGTGTGGCGGGTGAAGATCCGCGAAAACACATGGAGGTCTTTACTGACTATTGCTCTACCATTCCCGCCATTAAGGGAGTGACCCAGGATAAAAAAAAAGGAAGTCCTGTTTCCTTTTTCACTGACTAATGAAGCCAGGGAGTGGCTCACTAATCTTGATCGCACTGCAGCCACTATCACCAACTGGGAGATTCTTGCTCTTGCCTTTTATAAAAGGTACTTTCCTCCACAACGTACCAATCAGCTGAGAGGGAAGATTACGAGTTTCAAACAGGCACCTGATAAGAATTTTTATGAGGCTTGGTGTCGGTTCAAGAAGTTAGTGAGGTCTCTTCCTCACCATGGTTTTGATCAGTGGTTTTTGTGCAACCAATTTTACAATGGGTTGTATGATGACCACCATGCTATACTTGATGCCTCACCTAATAGGAAATTCAAAAATAATAATGATGATGATAAGGGATGGGGTATTATTGAGGAGATGGCGACCCATTGTGCTGAGTATGGGAACCCGAGGGATGGCATTCGGACAATGCATTCGGTTGGTAATGCTGTTGTGGCTCAGGTGGAAGCCATGAATGCCCGTTTTGACAAGTTAGAATTACAAGCTACTTGTGATCAACAGACGGTTCACTTGTTGACTAGACATGAAACCGTTACTTGTGAAAGATGTGGGAGTAATGACGGTCACACTGCTGCTGACTGTCTAACAAAGAAGGAACAAGTCCTTTCCTTTCAGCAATATAGGCAAGGAGGAGGTTCCTATTACAATAATCAAAGTGCAGTCCATGCTAATTTGACGTGGACCAGTCAGAATGTTTTCAATCCTACTCCTCCGCAGAAGCAACAAGCCTATGTCCCTCCTCATAAGGCTCAGTAAGGCTTTCAAAAGCCTCCATCCTTTCCACCACCGCATCAAGGAGCTTCCTCTAGTGAAGTTAGTGAGTTAGCTGAGTTAAAGTCGATGATTCAATCATTGACTAAGCAGATGCAAATGAGTGACCAACAAAAAGAAGCATCAATTAAGTCACTCGAGACTCAAGTAGCTCAGTTGGCTGCGAGCCAATCCACGAGCAAACCGGGTCATTTGCCGTCTCAATCCGAGAAGAATCCACATGAGACGATAAATTTGATTAACTTGCGCAGTGGTCTTTCTTATGAAGGACCCAAATTGTCAACTAATAAGGACATATCAGACTCGAGGAGTGTTGTTGCAGATGAAGAACAAGCGTCTTTTGCTGAAAACATGCTTAATCCGAAAAATATACTCGATCGACTGATTTCTGGTGGTCGATCGAGTAGAAATGCTAGTGATATTACTCGATCGAATGGTTCTGAGGGTCGATCGAGTAAAGCAGAAAATCAAGGATTCGATCGAGTGGCTGAAAGTCCTCGATCGAGTGAAAATCCTTGGGAAAGTGTTCGATCGAGTGATGTTTTACCTCGATCGAATAGTGTTGATATTGAGGAACTCGATCGAGAGGCTGATAATGCTTCAAGTTAATGTTCCATTCCCCGAGCTGCTTACTCAGGTACCCTCTTATATGAAATTCATGAAAGAAATTTTATCGCGAAAGAGGCACATACATGACCATGAAACGGTGGCTTTAACTGAAGTAGGTACTCCCTTAGTTCAGAATAAGACACCGCCTAAACAGTCAGACCCGGGTAGCTTCTCAATTCCGTGTCATATAGGAACCCATTTGATTGATAACGCGCTATGCAATCTAGGTGCTAGCGTGAGCGTGTTACCTTTGTCTCTTGCTAAGAGACTCGGTCTGACTAAATTTAACTGCACTAATATGACCGTTCAGATGGCCGACCTTAGTGTATCATGGCCACTAGGAGTTATGGAGGACATACCTGTCAAGATCGGGAGATTATTTATTCCTGTAGACTTTGTATTTCTTGACATCCCCGAGGACACTCACACCCCTATCATTTTAGGGAGACCATTTTTATTCACTGCTCGCACAGTTATCGACGTCGGGGGGAATACACTCACATTTCAGGTGAGGGTATTGAATATTGTGCTGAAATAGTAACCCCTCTGCCTCAGATTGAGAGCGAAAAGGAGGAGCATTCTTTTGTTTTCCTTGCTGCAGGTACAGATAAAGTGGATGCTGGAGTTGACCACCGTCAAAGTGCGGTTATTGTCGATCAAACTGATGGGGATGCCAATGTCGATGGGAAAGACAAGAGCAAGAAGAAAGTTCGTGCATACGTGGATGTCAACTAATCTCCTTCCGTTAGTTCAAATTCAAACTCGTGGCGATAAAAAAGGATGGTCCGATATGCTAAAGGGAGCTCCTCCAGTCAGAAGCCCTCTTGTGGGCTACTAAAATGTTTTGGAAGATAAACGGGGAATGCCCCGTTGTAATAACTTGTAATTTTGAATTTCCATGAAGACTTTTTAATTGCTGTGTTTTTATACTGTTAGACATTAGTTTAAATAGTTTAGCGAAAACAGACTATAGACTGCTTATTCTGTGATTTGGTATGGTCGGGATATGTTTTTTTTGTGTGTTTTTATCCAGGTTTGGGGAAATTATTTAGCATTGGGATCTGTTCCACGAGAAAACAACTCGATCGAGAGGAATGCTCAAGAAAAGTGATCGATCGAGTAGATTCAGACACTCGATTGAAATGCCAAAAAATAGGAATACTCGATCGAGAAGAAAGTTGTTCGATCGAGCATAATGAAGGCCAGAGTTCTCGATCGAGTGGTTTTAAATCACTTGATCGAGTGAAATTGTCTATAACACGCAGGAAGTCCCCTTTTCTTCCTCTATTTTTCATTGTAAGTTTATTTCCTCTTATTTGAGCGACACCATTCGCGATTTTCCCCCAAATCTCCCTTCAATCTTTCCCTAAAACCAAATCAATCACCCACATTATCTTCCTTGCTATTATATCGACATAAATCCCATTTTTTCCCCTTAAAATTTGTTTGTGTTGCTTCTAATTTTAGGAATTAGGGTTTTTCGATTGAAATCCGTCTTTTGCTGCATTTATTTGTCGATTTATTGCTTAATTTCGTGGGTCAATCATCAAGTAAGTACTTTCCTACATTCCTTTGTTGTTTAATTGATTGTTTTTCGAGAAATTGAAAAATTTGGTTTGATTTTTCGAATTATTTTCGAAAATCCGGTTTCAATTAGGGGATTTCGTATTTTTATTGCTTAATTGATTTAATTTCCCCCATTACTTGCTTGATTATGATGGAAAGTGGTACATTGCCTTCGACTAGCTCGATCGATGTTCCATCCTCGAGTGAGACGGTGGTCCCTGCTGTTACCACCGTCACTTCGACTGTTAGTACCGTTGTTTTCCCTACTGTTTTTCCTACTATTACTGCTGGTACTACTACTGCTGTTGCTAGCTCCATTTCTATTGCTGCTAGCTCTGTTTCAGCCACCACGGCATCAGTTTTTACTACTGCCTCTACCATTTCCGCTGCTGCCACGGTCTCTGCTAGCACTGCTGCTAGTTCTGTTTCTGCTGCTTCAGCTAGTACAGCTGCTGCTTCCACTTCTGGTACCGCGTCTAGTACGGTGATGACCCCTGCTACGTCGTCACCAGCTGTCACAGCTGCCTACCGGGCTACTTTAGTACCTCGCCCCGCGGTCGCGGACGAGGCACACCCACTGCTAGCCGAGTTACTTTCCGGGCCGATGAGTCTCTTAACCCGCACCCCGACTACCCCGAGGTACGTTTTGTTAACGCTATGCATCATATTCGTTTTTATGCTTTAGAGAGCTGTGACTTTGCTTCGACAAAGTTTCTGTGTCGAAAGTCGCTTGAGAGGTTAGGTATTTATGAGCCCGTAGTTGAGATATTGAACAGGACGGGGATGGCTGGACTGATTACCATGAGTGCCATGACCTCCAAGGAGCTGACCCTCAAGTTTTTCAGCTCCTTCACTTTTTCTGCAGCTGCCTATGCCACTGACCAGGGTAGTTCTTGTATCTCCTTTCGGATGTTTAACCGGACCACGATCTGGACCCTAGCTGAGTTTGGCAGTAGGTTTTGTTTGTCTTCTACCGGTGACTCGGACCCTCCTAGGAATGTCCTACGCATCTTGTGGCGGACCTTGGCACATACCAGTTTTGAGGAGCGCAAGCTCGCGTCCCCCGGCCCGTTACTTCTTGCGTCTCATTGGTGGGACCATCTTTGGCCGTAAAGAACCGAACAATTTGAATAACATTAGGCTGTCTATTCTCGGGGGCTATCTGAACATCGATAGCAAGGGCCCCTTTGTCTTGAACATTGCTTATTTGACTACTCAGTATTTTCATAATGTGGGTCAGAAGACGTCGGGCGCCATTGTCTGTGCTGGCATAGCCACCTTTCTTGCCCGCTCGATCTTCCCCGCCTTTCCTGGTGACTTAGAGCACCTAGACACTGATAGGTACCTTGACCTTGCTACTATGCTATCTATGACTTAGCTTGCTTCTGACCAGCGGACTTGGAAGATATGCGGTTCCTTGTCCGAGACCTTACCTTGCACCACCCTACCCCGTCTTGTCCCTTTGCCTACTGTTAGGGGTAGGTTACCTCCACCTTTGCCCTTTTACCACCTTTCACTCGCTCCACCTACCACTACTTCCGCTGCTAAGAAGCGGAAGAGATCCTAGACCGGAGAGGGATCCACACCGTCTACGGGTGGCCAGACTTCCACGACACTCCCACAGCGATCCCTATTCCCACTCCCACTACCGAGACTACACAGCCGGTCTACCCGGCTAATTTGGTTCCACCTCCACCTTTTGAGGCGTCCGCGGTCCTAGACCAAGGGCATTGTGATGGGTTGCTTCTTGAGCTTCTTACTAGGCAGGCTCGTATGGAGCGGGGCATTTCACTTGCTTTGTTCCCTTTATACAAGCATCGCATGAGGAGAGGACTTCCTGTCCCTTAGGGCTGGCCACACCCGTCTTTCTACTAGTACCCGGCAAAGGGGTACCCATAGCCAGCCAGCGAGGCAGACACCGCTGAGGAGGTGGAGAGTGTACAAGCTGAGGAAGGGAGGAGGAGGGAGCAGGAGCGTGATCCCGACTACACGATGGTAGAGGAGGAGGAGGAGGGCGACGAGTAGCTACTGGTCTACTCACTTCCCTAGTTCTCTGGCTGGTTTGGGGAAGTTCGTCATTTTGTATGTACATTCTTGCTCTTTTATTTATTTTAGTCTCCTTTTTATTTATTGTTTTTCATTCATTTATTGGTTGTATATATCCCGTTCCCGTATATATCTGCTGGTGTATGCTAGAGGACAACGAGGGCGTTGTCCGTTTTGGTTTGGGGAGGGTATTGCATCATTTGAGTATGCATTTTTGCATTGTTTTTGCATTCACGTTTATTTTTCTGCTTACATTGTATTTATTTCTTTCAAAATCATAAAAATCCAAAAAAATTAGAAAATTTCAAAAGAAATCAAAAAATATTCACGTTTCATTTCGCATATAGGTCGAGTCGGAATGGTAGATTTCCGTGATGATATTGCACTTTAACTTGTCGTTTTTACTTGAGCCTTGCATCTAATTGACAGTTATTAATTTAATCTTCTTCATATCTACGAGTTAATGTCAAAAATATAGCTGACTGTGTAGACTTGACCTGATAAATTGGCAACCTACTTTACAATTTATGAGTTTTAGAGCCATATAACTGGTGACATTCATGACCGGTTCATGTAGGAATTGAGAGTACTACTCATTGCATAACATGTTCATCATTTTTGCACATTTATGAAATTTGATTTCTTGTCAAATGCATACATTCGGGTTTGTGGTCGGTGTCACATGCAGGGAGGTGCTTGCAAATTTTCCCTTTCTTTCATTTTCACCGATTTAGCTCCACTTTAGCCAAATATAGCCTTTTTTACCCATTAGCTACACCAAAAATTTAGCCTGCCTTGTCAAGCTAGTTTAGTGTGACTTTTGAGGTATATTTATCCTTGTTGCGAGTTTGGCCTGTTTTCATCTGTTTGGAGTTGGCGGGAATGAGAAGGAATGAGGAAAAGAAAAAAAAAAGACATGAAAATGAAAAAAAAAAAAGAAACGTGTGAAATGAAAAAAAAAGAAAAAAAGAGACAAAAGAAAAAATTGAAAAAAACGTGATGCAGAAGAAGAGAAAGAAAAAATGAAAAAAAAGAGTTAGAATTTGAAAAAATGAGACCGTATTAAAAAAGGGAAGTTTGTGACGGTCTCACTCCTCTGTTTTATTCATATTTTTTTGAGGAGATAGTGTATTTGGTTAGTGTGATGTGTGCCAATGAAGGGCACTTATGCTTTATTTTCTAGTCAGCTGTTAGGTGCTAGCTTGACGCTTTACCTCCACATTTTCATAATTCATTTTGCCTTTTCTCACCTATAGCCTCACTTTCCTATATCATTTGTAAGCCCTCGGTTGTGACGGACATTGTTGGGTGGAATGTGTGTATAGTACTTGAATCGTCTATCATTTTTTTTGCATGCATGTTATGTAGGTAGCAGTTTAGGTGAGTGACTGTATTCTCTTTCTCTTTTACATATACATATTCGCCCTTTGGTTTATGAGAGAAGAGTGACCCCGTGAGAGTCCGATTTTGTTGGTCTTGCAAGGTCGATAGGTCAGCTTTATTTATGGACATCCTACAACTCGTTTGCGTATCGACGTCTGTAGTTATAACTGTTAATTTTTGGTTGCATTAAACTGGTTCAAGTAGACAAGTTATAGCTAGCTTTGAGTTTTCTTTTCCGTTCCATTAGTTTGCATTTAGTTTACTCGAGGACGAGTAAAGGTTCGGTTTGGGGAGATTTGATACGTGCAATTTATATAGACTTTTTAGCCTTTTATTGCACGCAATTCTATGCCTTTTTGTATCGTTATGTATTGCAAAATGCCTCGAATTGGCTACTTTGGTTCGTTTTGCCTTTATTGAAGATATGGACCTGAAAGTAGTGGAATCGACCATTATTCGCCCCATTCAGCATGCATTGTAAGGAGACGAAGTCATTCGAGCAAGAGTTGTACCTCGAGATGCGTGAAGGAAGGTCTATGAAGCTGCCAAGGACGTAATTGAGGCTGATGCATGAGATATCCACTCGATCGAGTGGAATTATTGGTCGATCGAGCAGTTCTTAGAGCTCGATCGAAATGGAGTACATAGGAGTTACTCGATCAAGAACCTTGACTGCTCGATAGAGTACAAATGTTAGAGAAGACCTCGATCGAGTAGTCTGAAAGTACTCGATCGAGGGGTTTATTAGTTTATACAGGCTTTAGTAACCTGTGATGGATTATTTTGTTAAGTATTACGCTTCCTGACTGTTGGGAAATGTGTCCTCAACAATAGTGCGATCACATGATTTAAATATCATTATTAAATCTCATTACAAAGAATACGGAAGGGATGATACATTATATATATAGTCAACTGGTCCACATATATCGGTAATGATTGGTCACAGAGTTTGACATTACTCGTCGTGCGACGGTGGTGACCAGTTGATCCCTTGAGGTCACACCTAAAGGACGATTCCCTTAATTGAAAAGGTTAATTAATTGTATACCGATACAGATTAATTAATTCCTTAAAATTGAACAAATTATTGTAAGAGATAAAAATGACATCTTATTATAATGTGATTAAATGAGATTTTATTTAGTAATTTAAGAAGTTATATTACTAAAGTTAATCGGTGTTTGCGAAACACGCGAGATGAGAATGATAGGTTAGTTATAATTACAAGATATTGTGAATATACTAACTAGTAATTAAATGACCATTTTATGAGAAAGTAATTTTATATTACTAGTCAATTTGTTAAATATGATTTATTTAATTTGTAAATGATATTTAATTTGTTAAATATGCATTTTAAATTAAAACATGACATAAGACATGTCACATGTCACATGACATACAATTGTACAATTGACAAAAATAAAATGGACTCCATATTACAACATGTAAACCGAAATTAGGTGGGTGTTTTAGTGGGTTTTGGTCTTATTCATTTGTCTTATTCATTTGTCTATGACACTTGATAGTGACATGACCATGAAAAAGCCTTACACCAATTTGTCTTGTGAAGACAAAAAGAAAAAGAAAAATTTGGTTTATATACTATTACCAACCGGTTTTGGTAAGAGAGTAGAGTAGATTTTTCTTATTTTTGTCAGTCTCTGATGTTTTTATGAAAATCAACTACTTCTCTCTCTTGTTCATCAAAAATTCAAGTTTGATGAATCTAATTTGTGAAAATCAAACACTAATAATACTAGAAGTAGTATATGAGTATTAGTAATAGATTTTAAGGTAAACTACATTACAAACATCTAGTACATGATTATTTGTGGGATTAAGGGATAGTCTTGGGTGCTACTAATTGGAGGGCTTCTATTTTGAGGTCATGTATGTTCATCCAATATTGGAAAGCTCAAGAACTAACAAGAAGGTGATCTTGTTGGTGCCCATTTGACCGAAATTCATATGGTGAGAAAATAATTTCTTCACTTATCTATTTTAGTTTGCATGCATAAGATTTGCAATTTATTCTATGACTAAATAAATTTGAAACATATAAGAATATGTTAGATAATGAGATCTAGATTTCCAACACTGACACGCCTAAAACATCGCAATTTAGGACGGCCAAATTAACAATTTATATACTACAATACGTACTAATTAATACTAATTCTAAACTAGTAAAGTAGTAAGCAAAGGGATAGAACCCAAGAGAAGGGGGTTTGCAATGGTGTGTAAATTAGAGCAAGTAGAACAATTTTGACAAGTTAAACAATAAACAAGTATGTAAAAAGGGGGGATTTTGGTTTGGTTTTCAAAAGTAACAAAGACAAAGACAAATTCAAACAAGAGTAAGCAACAAGTAATTAAATAAGCATGTTTTTGAGATGGAAATTTATCAAATTTCAGGGAGACTTAATCCGACTCAATAAAGTGAGGCACTTTAGTTAGTAAAACCACAAAATCAATCCTTTAATTAAATATTATCAGCCTATTGTGGAGATAAATCTTCTAAATCTCCTTAATAATGACCAAATCACAAGGAAATCACAGTTAATCAAATAACCCAACTTATCAATTCTACCAAATAGAAATCATATACATTGGTCAAATTAACAAGAAGATATGAGCATTAGAGATTCAATAGGGGGTAATTAGACACAATGAAATCACGATTAATGCCTAATTACGAGTTAATCCTTTACTTGCTAATTAAGCCAAGAAGAAATCACATTCATTAGCATAATAACAAGGTGTTGCAAAGATGAGATTACAAGGAAATCACACTTAATAATCCCAACAACAATAAATTAAGGAACTTGATTAATTAAGCAACAAGGAAATCGCACTTAATTACTCAATGTAAACAAGGTTTCCAAAATTTAAACAATAAACACAAAGGATTAACAATGATAATGAAAATTAAGGAAAGATTAAGTACTCTTACATCCAAAGATTACACCTTTGAGCCGGATTAAGAAGAGGAAATTAGTTCTCCATTGTAGATCTAAACCCAATCAAAAAGATGAATAATTCCCAAAATTACCACTTGATTAATTAAACTGAGCATAAGATGTCTTAACCTAGAGGAAAACATCCTATATATAGCCTAACATAACGTAATAATCATGGGCTTAACATAGGCAAAGCCCGTAACACAAAATGGACCCAACCCAGAAAACTCGCACCGTGCGAGTTCTGTGGTCTGGAAACTCGCACGGTATGAGAAAGGCCATGGAATGCGTTTTTCAATTGTTGCTTGCTTGATCCTTGGAAGGCTTTCTCATGGTATTTCTTCAATGCTCCTTCTTCACCCTTCCTTCGACGCTTCTCTTGGTCTCTTGGCTCCTCATTCTTCACTAGAAATCGTGCTAAATGATAAGGCATTCAGAATTGGTTAAATAACGTGAAAATCGTCAAAAACCGTCGCCAAACGTTACCAAATGAGCTCCAAATGATGCCAAAACAGTGTAGAAATAGGATCTCATCAAACACCCCCACACTTAGCCCTTTGCTCGTCCTGAGCTAACTAAAGTAAATCTAATCACCACTTAGGCTAAGAAAACCGTATGGGCATGCTCCTAATTCCCCTCTCTTCATCTCACACTTCCTTCTTATATCATCCCACTTCTAATCACATGGTCACTTTTCTTCATAGCTCTAACAAGTAAGTGACCCAAAATCCTCCAATACTAGCTTCTCTTCCCTCACTCGCCCTCCTTATGCCATCTCTCTTCTAATATGATCCTAAATCCACCAATTCAACCTTCACTTTTCACTCACAACTCATCAACATTCTCCTTATTACTCCCCCTTATCACTCCGCTTGGTTCAACACAAGGTCACCATAGTTATCAAAGCATCTCCTAACCTATCAATTAGGCAACCTCAAATTCCTCCAAGATCATATTACCACTATTCTCAATTGACAACATATCAACAACAACACTTCCTCAACAAAACAATCCAACTCCGAACAACAAGTATGCCTAGCACTAGTATCAAAGTAGGCTTCCAAATCCCCCTCCTAGTCTTGGCACACTACTAGCCTACCCTTCCGGCCTTCTAGAGCTCCACCACTTATGTCACCAACACCAAATGGAAGTAGTCATGTATGTGACATGATTTCAAGGCTTCATAGAGTCAAAAAGGTTATTCAATTTTATTTTTCCTAATTCTCTCATTTTGCCTAAACCGCCCTCTCGGGTTTTCGGTTTAGCTCTTTTCCTCACCTCTACTCTCGTGGCTCGTACTCTTTTTTCATTTTGCCCGGAGTGCCCTTTCGGGTTTTCACTCCGGCCTCGTCCACTTTCCCACTTTTGCCTAGGATGCCGTTTTGGGTTTTCATCCTAGCCGGGTTTTTCTTTTTCTTTTCTTTTTTTTCTTCTTCATTTTTTTCTCTTTTTTTTTATTCTTTTTTTTCTTCTTTTTTTTTGAATTGAAATACGATGCATGAAATAAATATATTACAATATATACATGATGTTACCAACTCATGCCCACCCTACACTTAAATCTTCACTTTGTCCCCGAAGTGTGAGGTGAACACCATAAACTCACTCAACAGTGTGAGCTTGAAGCACCTCCATGTTACGGAGGTCCTCCCCTTCTTCTTGTGCACTCCCCCAACCCAAGGGTGAGTTGGGGGGACGGGGTAAGTACTTGTAGATTTGGCCTCCCATGCACTAAATTACCAAGGGGGTGATTTTGTCTACAACCTCAAGCATGTGTGCTTTTCCCAAGTATTTGTAGTCCATGAGACCACTGCCGTCAAGTTCATAAGCATTAGGTGGAAATGGTACACCCGTCTTTGCCACAATCATCTCAATCATACCCCCAATGAAAATGGTCCCCTTTGGTTCTTTTTGTAACTCAAGGCAACCGCTCACAAACAACTCAACCCAATCCGGTATTCCCCTCCGCTCTGGGGTCATGGACCATAGGCATTGTATTTGAAGGTAGTTCATCTTAGTGGGTTCGGTCATGACCAAAAAGTTTGTGTTTATGTGGCGGCTCAAGAGGCGCAAAACCGGGTTTGGAAGGGTTGTGTTCTTTGAGTTTCCATGCCTCACATCCCCCGTAATATCATTCCAAAATGCACTCATCTTTTTCTGGTCAAGGGGTTCTTTGATGGGGGCTTTGGTGATATGGAGGGCCTCTCTTACTTCGTCATAATTCAATATGTGGGTAAGTCGGCATGCCCGGAATTTGATCCCCGGGGTCTCATCCCTTCCCAACTTCACTCTCTCCAAAGAAGAAAGAAATTCAAAGATAACACCTCTTCGGGTGTGTGCGGCAATGTTAATGTAAGATTCAAGCCCGACCTTCTCTAGGAGCATTCGGGTCATGGGAAGCATTCCCAACCCGATAAGAACATTTTGATCAAGAAATTTGGTTTGTGCTACGGTTGACACCGAAGCAAACTTTTTTCAATTTGTGAGGGCTTTGTCTTGGAGGCCCTCCTTGCCCGAGTACTCATTATCATCAAAAGCTGAGGCTCCCTTGGGTCCTTGTGAGGAGGAAGCCTCGGCAGCTTTACCTTTTCCCATTGTACAACAATTTTTTTCAGAAAAGACACAATTTTGCAAAGGATTTTTGGTTGAGGTAAAAGAACAAACACCTAATATGCACTAAAAGGATGATGTGCTAATTATTTGTTTGTTGAAAGTAAAACACCTCACAAGTTTAGAAATTGTTTAGGGACAAATTACAACACAAATAAACAACCAAATTTCGATTTGAACCAAACAAATTTTCGATATCAAGTTAACTATGAATGACAAGAATAAGAATAAGGTTTATACCTCCCTTTTATTCTCGGTTTTGTTTGAAGAGTTAAGAACGATAAACACCTAAGAGGGGGAGGGGGTGAATTAGGTGTACCTTTTACAAATTTTCTCCCTTACTTGGTTAATGACTAGCACAAGTAAGATCTATTAATACGAGTTTGAGAAAATTAATGGATTGTAAGTTCACAAACGGTACAGCAGGTCTATGCAACAGTATGAGAGACTGTTGCACAGCACTGAGAGCGAGATTAACGTGTAAAAGAAGAATGATAAGAGAACGTGAAAGTAAATAAACAAACAAGACGATGTTTTAAAAATTGGTTCAGCTCCTACTCCGGAGCCTACGTCCAACCGTTATTTTATTACTTGTTTAGAAATTTACTCAAATTTAACTAAACCATTACAATGAAACAACTCGGCAACCTACTCCGGTTGCAATTGCTTAAAGCTACTCCGCTTCAAGACTTTCTCTTGCTCAAAGCTACTCCGCTTCAAGACTTAAGGTTCTATCTCAACGGTTTACTGAGTCGAATCTCAAAGGGTTCACTTAAGAACATGGAGATTACAATTAAGACCTAAACACGAGAATCATTGAACATATTCGGTTATGCAACAGTTAAGCGAACTGATACTTGGAGATTTTACAGCTTTGAAAAACAATTGAAGACTTTTGAAAAACAGAAAGCGGTTTTGCAAATGATTGAAGAACAAAGCTTTTAATGCTGAAAAGATTTGCAAAGTGTTTACAATGAATGCTCTTTCAAAGTCTTGCAATAAATGAAAAATGAAGTGGCTATTTATAGAGAAAGGTAGTGTGTAAGAGAAGGATCTTAAACACTACTTTAATCTAATATCCACAAGTTTGTAGCATGCATTTTCATTTAAAAAATATAAAAGAACAATCAGGTTTGAGAGGCTCAAGGGGCTGCGTTTTTCCAAAGAGAAGGAGTGTTTCCCATAAAATATGGGAACTCACAATTTTGCCACAAATGGAAAAAGCATAAGACCCATTTTTAGCATGAAAGGCAACTTGCACAAATGGGATTGGCATCTTTTAAATTATTGTGCAAGCATATTCTTTTGTTCTTTTTGTTCTTCAGTTTTGAAATAATGTTCCTCTTTAACATATAAAAGCTTTTTAAAGAATTTCAAACACTTGTAAATTTTCCCGAAAATTCTCCATTCGTTAGTACCAGAAACCATGGTGCAACAGTCACAGGAACTGTTGCACGGTTTTGCCGTAACTTATGCGTAAAAAGAATATGTTGAACTACCTCGTTTACAACATTTGTTCTAGGCTATGGGCATGCTCGACTTGTCCTTCATCTTGATCATCTTTGAACTTCTTTGATCTATCATTTGGTGCTTCAATTTGCTAAGCATTAAACTAAGAGGCAAACGATTAAATCATAATGAAACTTGGCATCATCAACCTAGTGTGTTCTAACAAATTCCTCCATTGATGATGGCAAGTTTTAAATATGTGTGAAGTTCCCCCTAAGCCCATGGTGAGTCGGTCTTTGAACCAAATAATAAGAACATCAATTAAACATGATTAAGGTGAATGGGGGTCAATATGCTTGGCCTAAGTAGAACATCTAATCATCATAGCTAAGACAAATTCACGGTGAACGTTAGCCAAAGAGTTGTTAGTTAACACATAAACACATAAACACATAATTTAACTACTTCCCCCTCTTGACATCATCAAGAGAAGGACATAAACATGTTCAAGTAGTACATAATTAAACCAAAGACAAATGTTCAAAATAAGTTAAAAGAAACAGCCTATAGTTTGCATAAGAATTAAAAACAAAGAACCAAAAGGATAGGAGAGCAAGGGTAGGTACGGATGCCTTATTCATCATCGGACACATGGCCACCAAGAGCTTGCACACGCTCAATAAGATCTTCATTCAAGGTTTTGAGCTTAGAAACATCTTCCTTAAGAGTCTCATTGTCCACAACCAATTTGGACACCATGTTCATAAGCTTGTCCAACTTACCGAGAACAACACCCATTTCAACAGTTGAACCAACTGTTGCACAAGTTTTACCTCTACCCGAGAACTTGCGGGTCAATTTCCCATTGTTGATGGCCAAAGTCATTTGAGAAAGCAAACCCATGGTCATGTCATCACTGAGTTTTTCAATGCCGGGGCTACCTTTCATGACTATCTTCTGGTTAATGAAGACAATGGACAACCACATTCCGTATGGAATCACGGTTTTCTTGTCGAATTTCCCTTTTTGGAGGTCGGGGGCAATCTCATTGATACGGTGGAAGATTATCTGGGGAAGGTTGATGGGACGACGTTTGATAATGTGGTGAATAAGGAGCATCTCAAAAAGAGAACATCGTCCCCTACTGTTATTGCTTGGTAAGATGGCTCGGTGAACAAGGTTAAAGGTGAAACGGTGGGGGGCTTGAAGTTCATGGGCATATATGTTGGTGGTGCCACTGTCATTGTCGGGTCGAAGGTTTCTCAAAACCTCACTAGCCATAGCTTCATCAATATCACCCCAAGTTGTCTTAGGAAAGGTGGTAAGACCCACGGCTTCAACCTCAAGGTAAGAAGCAAGTTGGTCAATGGTCAAGGCAAAGGGTTTTTGATTTATAAATGCCGAGAGATTTCCTTATGCAACATCAACCTTGACTGTTGCATAGAACTGAATCAACTCCGACATGTAAACCGGAGAATGTTTGTCGAGAAGATTAAACCAACCCTGACCAAAAATAGCAGCTTTGAAGAATGCAAAAGCCGGGGAAGAATCATACCATGTTTTCTTGTATCGTCTCCCACTGTGGAAGCAACATGTAAGCATGCCGTGACATAGCTTGAGGGTGTCATCCGGAAGGTCTAGCGAGTTGAGATGAGCAAGGACCTCGTTCTTGAATGCCTCATCGTGAGTGGTGACCATCAACTCCGTGCATGTATTGAGAGGAATTTTGTCCTCAATAACATCATCATCTTCCGTTGGAAGGACCACCTCCTTCTTCCGTGGGTACCTCGGCTTTTTAGCCGCTTTTGGTTTTGATTCCTTCTTTCTTTTGAGACTGGCCTTGGATTTTGCCTTTGATTTGGTGGGAGTTTCAATGATAATATCATCATCATCACCAAACAGTTCGGTGATTTTGATTTGGGATTTTGTTTTGGGTTTTTCGGTGGAAAGAGGGTCAAATTCATCAGCTACCGTGTCTTCATTGGTGGGTTCATTTGTGGTTTCAATGTTTGGAATGACCTCTTCCTCATGAAGGATTTTTTTTTTCTGAATTTTGATTTGGGGAATCAATTTTTTCAGCATCTTTCTCAATCACTGTTCCCTTTTCCTTTTCGAGTTCACTCTCTTTCTCTTTTTCCTCATCTTTTTCACTCATTTTTTCTTCCTTATTATCATTCTTTTCAATTTCATTTTTCTCTTCAACATCTTTCTCATTCACTTTTTCTGATTCTTTTTCTTTTTCCTCCTCAACAACATCATCAACAACCTCATTTTCCTTTTCTTCTTCAATAATAGTAGCAACAATCACATCATCATCAATTTCTTTGTCTTTTTGGATGTTGCTTGCTATTTGTTTGAGCGTGGGCTCGTCTTCCTCAGAATCAACATCGACATTTGAGTCCAACATCAAAGAGATTGGTGGGCTTCGTTTCAATCCACCACGGCTTCCTCTACCATGGCCTCTTCCTTTGACAGCCGTGGATTTCTTTCGTGCAACATTTGGTTTGACTGTTGGCGGCTTGGAAGGAGACGGGGTGGGTTTGTCAGATTTTTCAATACTTGCAGCGGATTGTGTGGCCATTTTTTGTTGGGCAATATATTTGGGGTTGAATGTATTTCTAAGGTTTTGAAGTTCTCTTCTAGTTGATTTTTTTGGGAGCCATTTTGTGGGTGATGGTTTTGACGGTTTTGGAAGATGAAAGAGGTTGAGAGAATTTTGAATTTTGAAGTGAGTTGTGGGTAAATGGGAAAGTGGGGTTATTACATGGGGGTTTTGTTTGATGGACGGTTGGAGTGTTAAGGAGGGAGTGGTTAAAGGTTGAGGTGGAGTGTTAAATGAGGGTAATGATGGCATAGGGGGCGGCTTGGTGTAGGATGTGCTAGATGGGACATAAAGTAGTGCAAAGCTCAATGCAAAATAATTCAAATGCAAAATGTGGAGTTCCAATGCAACTTTTTCGGTACACTTGTTATATGGCAATTTAGACATTTTTAAACTTGAGAACATGTATACATCATTTCATCTCTAGTCAATCATATGGGAAAGATAATTTTAATTTATGTCACATGTCGCCTAACAAACCAATTTCCAACCGAAGTTTTACGAATTGTTCCCGTTCTAACGGTTTTGTAAAAATGTCCGCAATTTGATTTTCTGTTCTACAAAAGGTTAGACATATATTTCTTTTTTCCACTTGATCACGTAGAAAGTGATGCCTTATGTCAATGTGCTTTGTCCTAGAATGTTGTATTGGATTTTTCGAGATGTTAATGACACTTGTATTATTACAAAATATAGGAGTAGTTTCGAAAATAAGACCGTAATCACGCAATTGTTGTCGTACCCAAAGAATTTGAGCACAACAAAGAGCGGCACTTACATACTCACTTTCGGCCGTGGATAGAGCAACGGTATTTTGCTTCTTGGATGCCCATGACATAAGGCACGGTCCTAAGAAGGTGGCAATGCCCGATGTGCTTTTTCTATCCAACGAACTCCCGGCATAATCCGCATCCGAAAATCCTACAAGATCAATGTCATAATGAGTTGGGTACCAAAGGTATAAACCTTGCGTTCCAATCAAATACCTAAAAATCCGTTTGACGGCTTTGAAGTGTGATTCTTTAGGATTTGATTGGAAACGAGCACACACACACACACACACTAAATTGTATGTCGGGTCGACTAGCGGTTAAATAAAGCAATGAACCGATCATACCTCGATACACCCTTTCACTAACACTCTTACCATTTTCGTCTTTGTCAAGATTAAGCTTGGCAATCATAGGTGTAGGCATAGGATTCGAGCTAGTTAACCCAAACTTACTTATAATTTCCTTTAAGTACTTTTGTTGGTGGATCATGGTGCCTTTTTCATCTTGCTTAATTTGAAGACCAAGGAAAAATCCAAGTTCTCCCATCATGCTCATTTCAAATTCAGAGGTCATAAGATCCGAAAAGTACTTATAAAGAATGTTGTTAGTTGCACCGAAAATAATGTCATCAACATAAACTTGCACAAGCAACAGCTTCCTCCCGATCGTGACTTGATAAACAATGTCTTATCAACCGAACCACGTATAAAACCATTTTCTAATAGGAATTTGGAAAGCCTATCATACCAGGCTCGGGGAGCCTGTTTTAAACCATAAAGTGCTTTGTCAAGTTTAAATACGTGATTAGGGAACTCATTGTTTATAAAGCCCGGAGGTTGTTCGACGAAAACTTCTTCTTCAAGATAGCCATTTAAGAAAGCGGTTTTAACATCCATTTGAAAATTTTTTATGCCAACATGAGATGCAAAAGCTATGAGCATACGTATGGCCTCAAGCCTAGCTACCGGTGCAAAGGTTTCATCGTAATCAATCCCTTCTTGTTGATTAAACCCTTGTACCACTAGTCTAGCTTTATTCCTTACGATTTCTCTAACATCATCAAGCTTATTGGGATAGACCCATCTCGTACCAATTACAGTACGTTGAGATGGTCTAGGGACCAGATGCCATACCTTGTTTCTCTCAAATTGCTCCAATTCTTCTTGCATAGTCGTGACCCAATATTCATCGGATAAGGCCATTGTGATATTTGTAGGTTCAATTTGTGATATGAATGCTTCGAAAGCACAGTGATTTTGGAGAGAAGATCTGGTTTTGATTCCAGAGGTAAGGTCACTGGTTAAATTTGAAAGAGGATGGGAGCCTTGATGCTTCCATTTCTTTGGAACAAGGGTGTTAGAAGCCTCATTTGTTTCGTTTGGTTATTCTGATGCAACAAAGTGTCGTGATGTTGCATGGGGATATTGTGTGAGGGTGTTTGTGGATTGGTTTCAATTTGGTTAGTGGTTGGTTCACCGCACTCCTCATTCCCCCTGGATGAGCCGGCTCCATTTTGAGATGAGGAGGGGTTGGTTCCCCCCCGAATTTTGGCCGCCTCCTCAAGCAACAAGTGGCTCCAATCGTTGCTCGCCTTCTTCCACGACTTGATCCATGTCATGACGTATCATTCCAATCTCGAAGTCATCGTCTTCCTCATCATCTTCATCATTAACCTGAGTATTTGAAACAAAGAGACTAGATTCGTCAAATATTACATGAACGCTTTCTTCCATTTTCATGGTTCTCTTGTTATAAACTTTGTAAGCTTTACTATGGTCGGAATAACCAACAAAAACACCTT
This sequence comes from Silene latifolia, assembly GCF_048544455.1. Classification (NCBI taxonomy): domain Eukaryota; kingdom Viridiplantae; phylum Streptophyta; class Magnoliopsida; order Caryophyllales; family Caryophyllaceae; genus Silene; species Silene latifolia. The sequence continues at coordinate 109,167,856 of NC_133538.1, forward strand.
CATCACTACGAGCATCAAATTTGCCTAGGTTGTCTTTTCCATTATTATGTACAAAGCATTTACTACCAAAGCACTTTAGATGGGAGATGTTAGGTTTTCTTCCTCGTAGTATTTCATAAGGGGTTTTGTTAATGATTTTTCTAATCATGACTCGATTATAGATATAACAAGATGTGTTAACGGCCTCGGTCCAAAAGTTTCTTGGCACTTTAGAGCTAATGAGCATGGTCCTAGCCATATTTTCAAGAGTTCGATTCATTCGTTCCACAACCCCGTTTTGTTGAGGGGTTCTTGCGGCCGAAAAATTGTGGCTAATACCGTACTCATTGCAATAAGACTCGAATGATAAATTCTGAAATTCGGTTCCATGGTCGGATCTCAAGGAGACAAGTTTATAACCAAATTTGTTTTGGACCTTTTTAACCCAAATTAAGAATTCATCAAAAGTTTGATCTTTAGAACTTAAGAAGAGAAGCCAAACAAATCTTGTAAAATCATCAACAATTGCACAAATATAGCGACTTCCACCTTTACTAACAATACGCATGGGTCCACATAAGTCTATGTGAATGAGTTCAAGAGGCAAGGAAGTGCTAACAATCTTTTTGGATTTAAAGGAGCATTTTACTTGTTTACCTTTAACACAATCGTCACAAAGAGATTTGAATTCAAACTTGATGTTAGGAATGCCATCAACTAAATCAAGTTTCTTAAGGTTATTAAGTGTTTTAGCATTTACATGACCAAGTCGTTTATGCCAAAGCCAAGGGTCATTCTTTTGGACACTCATGCATGATAGTGTTTGACTTGTCAATGAGTATAAGTTAGTCATGTAGACATCTTTGACACGTTTACCTTCAAGAACGAGTTCCTTAGTTTTTCCATCAATTATTCTACATTCACTAGCAAGAAATTCAACGATGTTACCTCGATCACACAATTGTGATATGCTTAGAAGATTGTGTTTCAAACCTTTGACAAGCAACACTTTGTTGATACATAGTGACTTTGACTTACCAACTTTTCCAATACCAATGATTTCACCTCGTTTGTTATCACCATGCCACCATCGTAGGCTTCTAGCGAAAGGAATTTGTTTTCATCTCCCGTCATGTGACGAGAGCATCCACTGTCTAAGTACCAATTGCTGCTGCCTTTCGCTAATGCCTATAAGAAATCAAACAGTTAGTTTAGGAACCCAAACAAGTTTGGGCTCCTTCTTGACAACAACCTTCTTGACTTCTTTCTTTTTAATCCAACCATGTTTAGCCACTTTGGTACTTCTTTCTAGGTCAAGGACTCTCTTTTCACAACCATTAAACTCATGACCAGTTTTACCACAGTAATTGCAGATAATGTACTCAGGAAGGCCAGCATACTTTCTTCTTCGAAAATCAGTTACGCTTGGGTCTTGGTTTCGAGTGCAACAAAGTCGTAGAACTCACAGTTGCATTTGAAACCAAGTCCAAAGATTTTTGCACGCTTTTCATATTCTTGAGATTGTTTTAGAAGAAACTCCAAGACATTCTGACTTCCTTCCCATTTCAAATAGAACATCTTAGCCTCATCTAGCTCTTTGGTTAGGTTGTCAATTTTAGAAAGATGATTAAGATTTAGTTGACCTACTTTGTCGAACGCATGTTTAGCATGTCTCACTTCATCACTAAGCAATAAGCCAATTTGCTCAAGTTGCTTGTTATCTCTTTTGCACAAGGTGAGGTCAGCTAACAGAGAGTCACGTTTTTTAGTTAGTGAAGACACATGTTTTGTGAGAGTCTCAATTTCCTTCATAGACTCAGATGCGACATTTGCATCATCTGTTGCATGGATTTGTTCAGCGTTTTTCAGAGTTTCAATTTGAACAAGAAGATCATTATTTGAATTTTGCACTCGATCTAAAGCACTTTTAACATGACTTGACTCATCATTTAGCATTTCCGAAATTTTGACAAGATCTTCTTTTTCATTTTGACATGTTGCAAGATCAATCAAAAGTTGGTCACGTTCTTTGGTTAGTGAGGACACGACTTTGTCAAGGGACTCTTCTCCCTTGTTGGACACAGATGCAACATTGCACTGATCTGTTGCATGTATTTCATCAATTCTTTTAGCAAGAAACAGATTCTGTTTTCGGAGCTTTTTAATCTCCTTTTCAAGACTCGATGATGAACTAGGTTGATCTACCTCATTTAGACATTCTTTTAAACCAACATTTTCTTCGGCTATGTCCTCAATTTCAGTTTGCATAGCCTCTAATTTATTGCTTTGAATACGACAATTATCAATGAATTGGTCTAGAAGATGACAGATCTTGTCTTTAGAGAAAGATCGAACCTTTTTCTTGAGCTTATTTACCTCAATGTCAGAATCTGAGTCTGAGTCCACGGAGTGAGCCATAAGACATCTAACACTTTCTTTCTTTGTTGACTTTGGAACATCATTGCTTGACTGGGACGAGATGCTAAGTTTGGCGTCCAATTCTTCCTCAAGGACATCGTCCTCGTCGAATCGACATTCCCAAATGGCGTCATTACTTTGCTTTTGTATTCTCTTTTAGCAAACTCACGCTTCTCCTTAGACTTAATGTCATTCCACTTTGGGCATTCTTTGATTTGGTGACCTTTGTCACCACATTTGAAGCAACCAACAAAGGGAAGTAGACTTTCTCTTGGGAAAGCGTCGTTTGCTAGTATAGTTATTAGGCCTTTGTGAGTTTCGACCATTTATCATGCCAACAATGTTTTTAGTGAACATTGCAAACTCGTCATCTTCATCCTCCTCATCACTTGAGAGAGCATAAAGAGCAAGTCCTTTCCCTTTAGAGCTTTCACCGGATCGCTTCATGAGAGTTAACTCGTGAGCCATGAGTGAGCCCATAAGTTCATCAAGGGATAGTAAAGAAAGGTCTTTAGCTTCCTCAATAGCCGTAAACTTCGGTTGCCATTTCTCAGATAGGCTACGAAGGATTTTACGTACTACATCCTCGGATTCAAAGTTTCTACCTAGACTCTTGAGGTCATTAACAATACTAGAGAAACGAGAAGACAAACTATTGATTGACTCATCTTTTCCCATGTTGAACATCTCGTATTGTTGCATGAGAAGATCAACACGGTACTTTTTAAATTGTGACGTTCCCTCATAGGCAAGATTTAGGGTGTCCCAAATTTCCTTTGCCGAGTCACAACCGGATATACGGTTGTTCTTTTGTTCACCGATGCCATATTGAAGGATGGACATGGCTTTAGAGTTTTTCTCGACTTTTTTATAATCGGCCTCAACATACTTGTCCTTACTTTTGATAGACTTAGTGCCATCGGCATTAGTCACCTCAATCTTGAGGGGACCATTTTGAATGATCAACCAACATTCATAGTCCGTACTTTTAACATAGTGCTCCATGCGATGTTTCCACCAGGCATAGTTTTCACCCTTGAAGATGGGATACTTAGTGTGTTTCGAATCGTCCATAACTATGGGATCAACTCCTTGGTTTTAACCAATATCAAGAGCACGAGGCTCTGATACCAATTGAAGAGTTAAGAACGATAAACACCTAAGAGGGGGAGGGGGTGAATTAGGTGTACCTTTTACAAATTTTCTCCCTTACTTGGTTAATGACTAGCACAAGTAAGATCTATTAATACGAGTTTGAGAAAATTAATGGATTGTAAGTTCACAAACGGTACAGCAGGTCTATGCAACAGTATGAGAGACTGTTGCACAGCACTGAGAGCGAGATTAACGTGTAAAAGAAGAATGATAAGAGAACGTGAAAGTAAATAAACAAACAAGACGATGTTTTAAAAATTGGTTCAGCTCCTACTCCGGAGCCTACGTCCAACCGTTATTTTATTACTTGTTTAGAAATTTACTCAAATTTAACTAAACCATTACAATGAAACAACTCGGCAACCTACTCCGGTTGCAATTGCTTAAAGCTACTCCGCTTCAAGACTTTCTCTTGCTCAAAGCTACTCCGCTTCAAGACATAAGGTTCTATCTCAACGGTTTACAGAGTCAGAATCTCAGTGGTTCACTTAAGAACATGGAGATTACAATTAAGACCTAAACACGAGAATCATTGAACATATTCGGTTATGCAACAGTTAAGCGAACTGATACTTGGAGATTTTACAGCTTTGAAAAGCAATTGAAGACTTTTGAAAAACAGAAAGCGGTTTTGCAAATGATTGAAGAACAAAGCTTTTAATGCTGAAAAGATTTGCAAAGTGTTTACAATGAATGCTCTTTCAAAGTCTTGCAATAAATGAAAAATGAAGTGGCTATTTATAGAGAAAGGTAGTGTGTAAGAGAAGGATCTTAAACACTACTTTAATCTAATATCCACAAGTTTGTAGCATGCATTTTCATTTAAAAAATATAAAAGAACAATCAGGTTTGAGAGGCTCAAGGGGCTGCGTTTTTCCAAAGAGAAGGAGTGTTTCCCATAAAATATGGGAACTCACAATTTTGCCACAAATGGAAAAAGCATAAGACCCATTTTTAGCATGAAAGGCAACTTGCACAAATGGGATTGGCATCTTTTAAATTATTGTGCAAGCATATTCTTTTGTTCTTTTTGTTCTTCAGTTTTGAAATAATGTTCCTCTTTAACATATAAAAGCTTTTTAAAGAATTTCAAACACTTGTAAATTTTCCCGAAAATTCTCCATTCGTTAGTACCAGAAACCATGGTGCAACAGTCACAGGAACTGTTGCACGGTTTTGCCGTAACTTATGCGTAAAAAGAATATGTTGAACTACCTCGTTTACAACATTTGTTCTAGGCTATGGGCATGCTTGACTTGTCCTTCATCTTGATCATCTTTGAACTTCTTTGATCTATCATTTGGTGCTTCAATTTGCTAAGCATTAAACTAAGAGGCAAACGATTAAATCATAATGAAACTTGGCATCATCAACCAAGTGTGTTCTAACAGTGTTGTTGGATGATGAATATTACCGAAGAATGCTTCAATTCGTCCCTTTTAACCAATTTGTAAACCCGAAAATCTTAAAATCTCGAATCAAACGAAACCCTAGGTCGAAGTTTTGTGACGGAATGTTGATTTTTCTACAATTACCTTGCCCAAATTGATATTGGGTAATGAAAACTGATGAATCTTGAAGGTTAATTGCTTGAATTTTATGATTTGTGAAGGATTAAAGGAGTGATTTTGAGGGGGGTTAGTGTTAATATGAAGAGAGAGGACGAATATGAAAAGAATTGGGGAAGAACAATTGAAAGGCTCGAAGGAAATTAAGCTGAAAATAGGTGATTTCTAATTTATCGCACGGTGCGAAAAATTGGTCCAGAAAACTCGCACCATGCGAGTTTGCTGATGTAAACGCCCTTTTTGTTGTTTAATTCTTCAATCTAGCCAATTCTTTTACACATAATTCTTCCTTCTTTTCTTCACATATGCCCTTGAGTTGGTAACCTATACACTAAAACACACATGAAAACATCATAGCATGCCAAAACATTGATGAAAATGCAACTGATTTAATTTATAATGCAAAAATTAAATGATGCAATTAAATTAAACATGCAAAAATGCAATGAAAACAATGAAATGCGGAATTTAAATATGCAAGGGAAGAAATATTTACAAACTTTTGCCATTTATTTAACGTCGATGGCTCGACAAAGTGGCATCTTCATTAAGTTGCATAAATTGGATCAACAAGGTGGAGTGTTCCCACTTCACCCATTTCAATTCCCTCATGATAGTGCTTGAGCCTTTGACCGTTAACTTTCAAAACTTTCCCGGACTTTAAGCATTTGATCTCGATTGATCCTTATGGAAAAACACGAAACACTTTATATGGTCCCATCCATCTAGACCTCAATTTCTCCGAGAAAAGTCTAAGCCGATTTTGAAAGAGTAAGACTTTCTCTCCCACTTGAAACACTCTTCTCGAAATCATGTTATCGTGCCATGCTCTTGTTCTTGCCTTGTAAATGGAAGCATTTTTATAAGCATCATTCCTAATCTCTTCCAATTCTTGAAGTTGGAGTTTCCTATGACGTCCCGCTTCACTCATTTGCAAGTTGAATGTGTAATACCCCGTAATTTAATAATAATTAATGAGAATAATTTATGTAATTTAAATAAATAATTAATGGGATTTCTAATAATAGTTGCGAGAAAGACGTTAATTAAATAATAAAATAAGTATCAAGTCGGAAATTGGGTTTAGCTAGTAACTAAGCCTTGGGCCGTGTGTTGTGAATAAATATGGGCTGATTATATCAGTGATAGTCAGGATATGAGACGGGATTTAATAATAAGATAATAAATATTATAATAATTTGGTAATTCCTAATAATAATAATTAGAAAAGGCAATAATTTCCTAATTGGCCTCATATACTCCCCAAACCTAGACTATAAATACTTAATTAATCTGAAAAGTAATTCATAAAAGAAGAGAAAGGAGATTTAGAAGACGGAAGAGGCAATTAGCGATAAAAAGGTAAGATAGTCTTAAATAATTCAAACTCGTATTTTATTTACATTGAGCCACATAACATGTTCACCGTATAACACATTATAAACCACCAAAGGACTCGTAAATTGACCTAGGACGACCTTGGACCACCGTGATTATGACATGACCCTTAATTGACCAGTGTTGGCTGTTCTGGGTGGTTTATGGGGCGGTTATGGTGGCGGGTTTATGGTATAAGGGTTAGAGGCAAAGGGGACTCAGATCCTAAATTAACCCACCAACTAGTCGAGTCATGACCTGGCTTGGCAGGGTTGTGACGGGGTGGGTTAGTCGACCAAATTGGAGGTGTTGGGGTGGTGGTAGCCGGCGGTTGGTGTCGTTGGTGGCGAAAACAGGGGAAGAACAAGGGGAGGGGTTCGTGCGTGGTGGTTACATTAGGACGAATTTCGTGGCCGCGTTAGTGACTGTACCGGGGAAGGGGTACCACCCCTGGAGTCATCGTGGGACAGAGGTGTCAATGGTGGTGGCCAGAGGTGGTAGTGGTGGCTGTAGTGATGTTGGTGAGGTGCTTTATAGGCAGTGCTGGTTGATGTCGTGTTTTCGGTAATTTGTATAGGTTGTGGTTGTCGTGGCTAGGGCGTGTATTTGGAAGCTTTAGGGGACGGTTGGGATAGTGGTTGGAGGTTGTCAGGGGTTGTGGTGTTGCGGGCTGTTAGTAACGGACTTGGGTGGTGTGAGTGGTGGTCTAGTGGTGTGGGAATGGTTGGGGTTAAGGAGGGTGGTTGAACACGGTTTTAATCGTGTATGGGGTTTTGTGAAAGAAATGTAGATCTATATACAAACTAACATACTCATATATGTTGAAATTAATTTGTCATAAAATTAAATACGGATTTTATGCATGCAAACAATATAATAAAATAGAGAAGAAATCATATCCTTACAATGGTATTTCGGTCTAACGGGGCACAAAAGAAATCTCCTTTTCTTTTGTTCTTGAGCTTTCCTTTAATGGAAGAACAAGATCCAAGTGTAGGATCTCTCCTTAGGAATAATACCCAAAGCTAACTCTTAATCTAATTAATATTATTTGAGCTAGTATAATATTAATCTAGTGAAAAATTGAACCAAAATTGTTTGGTTTTTGGGTTCTCAAAACCGGTTGAGAGAGAGGGATTTTTGGAGGATTTTATCTTTCTAAAACTTAATCCCTTTTGGAAGTTGGATGAATGAATGAATCTTACACACTATTACATGTAGTGTATGTTAAAAATAAAAGACAAAACCCTTTGCCCTTTTCTTTTGTGAACCGTGTAAGAGGAGAGGAGAGGGGAAGAAAAAGACCCAATGCATGCATTAGTTTGCCTTCACAAGGTAAATAGGGTTGCATGGCTACTCTCCCTTTTTAATCATTATGTTTACCACTTAATTGCAAACACAATATTAAGACTAATACTCCTCCAATTTTTCGGTACATTGTATAATATGGATTCCATATTATTTTTGTCAATTGTCAATATGTCACATGTCACATAAATTTGTTATGTATTTTTAACATATTAAAAATCAACGTATTAGTAAAATACGTCATATACAAAATCGACTTAGTAATTCATAATTACTTGTACCAAAATATTTTATCGTTTATAAATCGCATTTATAATAATTCATTCAAATTTAATTGTTTCCTTAAACAATAATTTCATCCGAGTAATGACACAATTCAATTACTCAGACCGTATCTCATTTAATCACATTTCAATTTGATACGTAAATTTTACTTCCAAAATCGTCCGTCAATTTTTTTCAAGTAATTTAATTAACTCGTAACATTATACGATTAATTAAATGATCAATTAAGAGTATTGCCCTATAGGTATGACCTAGGGGTCAACTGATCACCACCGTCACACGACAATAATGTCAAACTCTAGTCACCAATCATTACCGATATATGTTGACCAAATTGACAAGAATAAAATTACTTCCCAATTGTATTCTTTAAAATGAGATTTAATAATGATATTTAAATCACATGATCGCACTATTGTTGAGGACACATTTCCCAACAATCTCCCACTTGTCCTCGACAAGTGTGCGTCACCAATTCTCTTGTCCTATTACTATCTCCCACTCAATGCAAGGTGTCTTTCGGTCGTACTTGCAAGTGATCATATCGAGAGTGGTTTCCTCGATCCGAGAATAACCGATTGACCGGACTTATCTATCATAGATACTTTCCGAGCGTGGCCACGCATTTCCAGTTCATTACTCCTCGAGTGGCCCCGAGATATTGTTATAACCCCGACTAGGGGTGGACAATTCCTATCGCACTCATTCCCTTCGACTAGCCACAACCATCATAACCCAAAATATGCCCATTTGACCCCATTTACGAAGGTCGTAGTAACACAAATCAAAGTTAATCAAAAACGTGCCATCTTAGGCGAATAGTCTTTAGTCAAAAGAATCGACTCATTAGAATACTATAGTAGCTCTCGCCACGACAGGCTATATAAATTTGCCGAACTCTATAAGCGGTCATAAGGCCCGACAAAATGTTCCTAATACCGCCTTATGTGATCGACTAGTCATCTCACATGACTCTATGGCACTTGAACTTGCCATCAATCGCCTCACACTGTAGTCACTTCGAGACGTCACCTCATACAAGTGACTATGGGCAAATACTATGTTAATACGTGTTCACTTTAACGGGGTTCAATTGTCTCTACAACCCGTTTGGATGTAACAATGTATAAATTAAAGATAAAAGACAAATGTGATTATGAACATGAACAAAAACAACACTTTTATTTCATTTCAAAATCTAACAAAAACTTGGTACACGTTTAATTCCCATGGACGTAACATGTCCATCATGCTTAGCCTGCGATAAAGGCTTGGTGAGCGGATCGGCTATGTTGTCATCCGTCCCAACCTTACAAATCACAATTTCCTTTCTTTCAATGAAATCTCTTATTACATGATACTTTCTAAGTACATGTCTAGATCTATTACTAGACTTTGGCTCCTTAGCTTGGAAGATCGTCCCACTATTATCACAATAGAGAGTGAAGGGATCATTGGCGGTAGGTACTACTTTTAGACCTTCCGTGAATTGCCCGATCCAAACAGCTTTTCCTTAGCAGCCTTCCGATGTCGCGATGTACTCAACCTCCGTTGTAGAATCCGGTTACAGCTTTCTTGAAGCTTCTCCACTTACGGCACCACCATTGAGCATAAATATGAAACCAGACTTGATTTCAAGTCATCTTTATCTCTATCTGGTTGAAAACTTGAGTCCGTGTATCCATTAACACGCAACTCAGTGTCACCTCCAAACACAAGGATAGAATCCTTAGTTCTTCTCAAGTACTTAAGGATGTTCTTGACAGCAATCCAGTGACTCTCACCTGGATTTCCTTGATATCTACTCGTCATGCTCAAGGCATACGAGACATCAGGACGTGTGCATATCATGGCACACATGATTGATCCAACAGCGGAAGCATAAGGGATCAACTTCATGCGTTCAACATCATGGGGTTCGGAGGGACATTGAGTCTTGCTCAATATCGTCCCGGTTACCATAGGTACCAAACCCCTTTTGGATTTGTCCATGCTGAACCGTTGAAGAATCTTATCGACATAAGACTCTTGACTTAGTGCCAATATCCTCTTGGATCTATCTCTATAGATCCGGATACCTAATATGCGTTGTGCCTCTCCTAAATCCTTCATTTGGAAGTGGTTACCTAACCACTTCTTAACAGAAGACAACATTGGAATATCATTTCCAATGAGTAGTATGTCATCGACATACAAGATTAGGAACACAACATTGCTCCCACTGAATTTCATGTATAAACATGGTTCCTCAACACTTCGAGTGAAACCATTTTCCTTTATCACATGATTAAATCGATGATTCCAACTTCTAGATTCTTGCTTAAGACCATAAATGGATCTCTTAAGCTTGCACACTTTGTTAGCATTTTTAGAATCAACAAAACCTTCGGCTTGTATCATGTACACCTCCTCTTCTAAATGCCCATTTAGAAAAGCGGTTTTGACATCCATTTGCCATATTTCATAATCATGAAATGCGGCGATCGCTAACAAAATCCGTATGGATCTTAGCATGGCTACGGGGGCGAAGGTCTCATCATAATGGAGACCTTGGACTTGGGTAAATCCCTTTGCCACTAGCCTAGCTTTGTAGACATCGTCATGTCCTTCTATGCCATTTTTGACCTTGAATATCCATTTGCATTGGAGGGGACTTGCCCCTTTAGGCAAATCTACCAAGTCCCAAACTTGGTTTTCATGCATAGAATCCATTTCGGACTTCATGGCTTCAAGCCATAAGGAGGAATTTGGACTAGAGATTGCGGCCTTGTAGGTGGCGGGCTCATCACTTTCCATAAGCAATACATCGAGTGTTCCATCTTCCTCGATAAGTCCCACATATCGATCGGGATGGCGAATTACTCGTCCCGTCCTTCTTAGTGGAGGAGGTACAACCGCGTTAGACGACGAAGGAACATCTTCTTGCGTCTCTTCCTCGGTTTGTGGCTCTTGAACTTCGTCAAGTTCAAAATTTCTCCCACTCTGTCTCTTAGAAATAAATTGACTTTCTAAGAAGACAGCCTCACTAGACACAAACACTTTGTTTTCTTGAGGTTTGTAGAAGTAGTATCCTCGACAATGCGAGGGGTAACCTACAAAGGTGCATTTTTCGGATCTTGGGGCAAGCTTATTGTCGGCTTTAGTCTTGACGTAAGCATCACATCCCCAAATCCTCATATAGGATATATTGGGAACCTTTCCCGTCCACATCTCATATGGAGTCTTTTCGGTGGATTTAGTGGGACTATTGTTCAAAGATCTAATTGCGGTTTGAATCGCAAATCCCCAAAACGAGTTCGGTAACTCGGTTTGACTCATCATGGATCGAACCATATCAAGTAGGGTTCGATTCCTCCTTTCGGCGACACCATTGAGTTGTGGTGTTCCGGGTGGAGAAAGTTATGATATAATACCACAACCTTTCAAGTGTGAATCAAATTCAAGGCTAAGGTATTCACCACCACGATCGGAACGTAGTGCTTTTACCTTTTTGTTCAATTGGTTCTCTACTTTGTTTTGAAATTCCTTGAATTTCTCAAACGCTTCACTCTTATGTTTCATTAAATAGACATGCCCATGTCTACTTAAGTCGTCGGTGAAGGTTCTAAAGTAGTCATAATTACCACGAGCGGTGATACTCATTGGTCCACACACATCGGTGTGTATGAGTCCCCATAGTTCACTAGCTCGTGTCCCTTTACCACTAAAAGGATTACGAGTCATTTTGCCAAGTAGGCAATATTTGCATGTACCAAATTATTGATAATCAAATGGTGTAATCACATTAGTAGAAATTAATCTTTTGATGCGATTCTCGTTTATGTGACCTAATCGACAATGCCAAATGAACGCTTCACTTGGGTCACTTGTTTTGAGTTTCTTTGATTGAATGTTATAAATATCATTAGTCGGATTTGAGGTCTCTAAAATGTAAATGCCATTGATAGAGGAAGCTTGGCCTATAACCAAGTTGTTCCTAGAAATAGTATAACGATTGTTCTTAATGACAAAACAAAAACCGTCCACGTCTAGCATGGCGATTGAAATAATGTTTTTAGAGAGCGTAGGCACATAAAAACAATTATGTAAATACAACTCAAATCCGTTTGGCAAAGCTATAACATAAGTTCCTTTGGATTCGGCCGCTACCCGAGCTCCATTTCCAAGGCGTAGATCCACATCTCCCTTGCTAAGCCTCTCCACATCTCTTAAACCCTGTAAATGATTACAAAGGTGAGAACCACAACCGGTATCTAGTACCCATGTCGTAGTGGAAGTATAATTTATATCAATAACATAAATTTCTTTAGGAATTGTACCTTTTGGAGCAATGAGTCCTTCCCTTATATTTCGCAAATACATGGGACAATTCCTAAGCCAATGTCCCATGCCATAGCAATAATGGCACTCATCATTAACTTGCTTGAAGTTTTTGATTTTCTTTCCTTTCTTCTTGAACCTCTTGCCCTTTGAAGCAAGAACTTGATTGCTAGAGCTCCCACTAGCTTTGGCATCTTTATCTTCCAGAGACAAAGACCCTATAGATTGTATGAGGTAGTCTTCCTGAGACGGACTCACACGAGGTCTAGTAGTAGTAGTAGGTGGTTTAGAAGAAGTGATGAAGTTAAGGTTTCCATCCGAACCTATCCCGAAATGAAGTTCTCTAGTAGTATCGAAATTGTTGTTGGAGCAAACGTCGTCAAGAACATTGTGATATGACTCAATAGTTATCGGTGCGGTAGCATTTGGTGGATTCATTGTAAAGAACTACAAATATGGAGGAAAAGGAAATATTAACACTTGTCTTTTTAAATCATACTTGCAAATTAACAAGATATGAACATTTATATAGTGACCTCTACCCAACTATAATAAATGATTTCAAGATCCAAATTCATATTAACTTGGGCACGGTATGGCCGATGAAACCCTTATCAATATAACTCGGTGGATTAACGTTTTAATCGATTCTACTTTTAGAACTCTTGGTCGATAAAATTACTCTAATATTTATCTATAGCCCTGAACACATGCAACTACGGTCGCGAATACTTCCGTTGAGCTCAATCCAAATTTCGAATAAATGTGTCCATGATCCAAGTCCACATCAACTTGGGCACGGTATGGCCGATGAAACCCTCATTAACATGAACTCGGTGGATTAACATTCATCACCCACTTCCCCTACGTAACAAGGTTTGTACCCCGGTAGGGCCGAGTGCACTCCCTCGCGAAATAGGTTTTCATGGTTTCTACTTTTTGGTAAGGCTATGTCTCAATTGTTTGTTTTAGCGAGAGGTCATGTCAATTTATTATCTATCACGTTTTAAGTGAACTAAAGCGGTGAACTACGATAATTCGAATTGACACGGTCGATAAACTCGATAAAATAAGGATGCATGTTTTAGTTATGGCGATTTAGCGATGCATGCGACATAAAATAAAATGCAAGCATAAAGATAAATAAATCCTAGTATGGCCTTTCCTAAAATAGAAAAACTATTTAACTATTACATATTCGGAAACCAACTCCATTGGTCCCTTGAACTTCGGTTGTGGCACGCATCTCGAGGTAACACCGTCTTTATGTATCGCCATCTTGAAGAAATCCGTCTTTGGGAACTCCGAGATAAATAAAATTACATAATAAATTACATAATTTCCTATTATACATTTGTAACTAAAATAAAATAAATCTATTAAATTACAAAACGGTGATACGAGATCACAATAAAAAATTACAACCGAATCGATATTCCCATACATTTCGGGAAATACCAATTAAAATCTAAGGCCATACTAAGTAAAATTACATAATTCAAAATTACATAAATTAAAATTATGACAATCATAAAAAAAATGCAGCATTATAATATGTATGAACATGCTCAATTTTATGCTAAATCGCCTTTAATTAGCCAATATCGTATATTACTTGGTTTTTACGGATTTGCGTGATTTCAACATTTTATAATCACAAAAATACATAAACTCATATTTATGCATAAGTTAATTACCCTAACCTCTTAGGACTCAAAATTTAGTCTTCACTAATTATTTGACCATAATTAACCCATATTTACAAAATTGTTCATAAATGGACCAAAAATTACAAAAATAAGCTATTAAACTTCAAATAAATCACAAAATTACAAATATATTCAAAATTTGAAATTTAAACTCATGAACATTCTGGAAAAATTCCATGACACTCATAATGTTCAAAATCTTAGGTTAAAAATTTCGAAAATTTACCGGAAAAACAATGTTGCGGTTTATCGATTTTTTAATAAAATAATCATAAAAACATGGAAAAATTATTTTCATTAACTTTTCAATTTTAGATCTGAAAAAGATAATAAAATGCAACAGTAGACATTTTTCCTAAGTCATAGATTATGTTTTATTAATTTTCCACTAATAATGTCACTATTTATGCTATTTTTCTTCAAAAATCCATAAATCATGCAAAAAGACTTCTTTATAGCCAATTATTTTACACACATCTTGTAAAATTGCATGCGAGAACATATTAAATTTCTATGACCAGATTCGAAATTTAACTCATATTAACCTATTTTTCACCTAAATCAGAATTTAATAATGAAAAATTCATTTTTCGAGCATAACAAGTCCATAAATTATGAAAATTTAAAGGTTATCTCAAAAAAATATATGTGACAACATATCCAAAAACCAAATGAAAATTCGAAGTATAGCTAATTTTAGGCCAAAAATGACATTTTTACTCATAAAATCATATTTAAATGCCATTATAGTGAAATCTGAACAATAAAAATCCGTAAAATTAACCAAAATATCCTAAAACATTTTAGGACCAGAAATATTAATATGCATGGATTAATTTCGTGATATTTCATAATAACACAAATTTTACAAGTTTTATTTGTTATTCTTATAACTCGGAAAAACTTTTAACCGATTTGCATGCAAACAACCGTGGCTCATGATACCGATTGAAAGAAATGTAGATCTATATACAAACTAACATACTCATATATGTTGAAATTAATTTGTCATAAAATTAAATACGGATTTTATGCATGCAAACAATATAATAAAATAGAGAAGAAATCATATCCTTACAATGGTATTTCGGTTTAATGGGGCACAAAAGAAATCTCCTTTTCTTTTGTTCTTGAGCTTTCCTTTAATGGAAGAACAAGATCCAAGTGTAGGATCTCTCCTTAGGAATAATACTCAAAGCTAACTCTTAATCTAATTAATATTATTTGAGCTAGTATAATATTAATCTAGTGAAAAATTGAACCAAAATTGTTTGGTTTTTGGGTTCTCAAAACCGGTTGAGAGAGAGGGATTTTTGGAGGATTTTATCTTTCTAAAACTTAATCCCTTTTGGAAGTTGGATGAATGAATGAATCTTACACACTATTACATGTAGTGTATGTTAAAAATAAAAGACAAAACCCTTTGCCCTTTTCTTTTGTGAACCGTGTAAGAGGAGAGGAGAGGGAAAGAAAAAGACCCAATGCATGCATTAGTTTGCCTTCACAAGGTAAATAGGGTTGCATGGCTACTCTCCCTTTTTAATCATTATGTTTACCACTTAATTGCAAACACAATATTAAGACTAATACTCCTCCAATTTTTCGGTACATTGTATAATATGGATTCCATATTATTTTTGTCAATTGTCAATATGTCACATGTCACATGTCACATAAATTTGTTATGTATTTTTAACATATTAAAAATCAACGTATTAGTAAAATACGTCATATACAAAATCGACTTAGTAATTCATAATTACTTGTACCAAAATATTTTATCGTTTATAAATCGCATTTATAATAATTCATTCAAATTTAATTGTTTCCTTAAACAATAATTTCATCCGAGTAATGATACAATTCAATTACTCAGACCGTATCTCATTTAATCACATTTCAATTTGATACGTAAATTTTACTTCCAAAATCGTCCGTCAATTTTTCAAGTAATTTAATTAACTCGTAACATTATTCGATTAATTAAATGATCAATTACGAGTATTGCCCTATAGGTATGACCTAGGGGTCAACGATCACGATGATCACACGACAAAGAATGTCAAACTCTAGTCACCAATCATTACCGATATATGTTGACCAAATTGACAAGAATAAAATTACTTCCCAATTGTATTCTTTAAAATGAGATTTAATAATGATATTTAAATCACATGATCGCACTATTGTTGAGGACACATTTCCCAACATTTTGTTAGTATGGGTTTCTCTTGTGAAAATTGTAACACGTGACCATATTATATTATAGTGCATGAGTTGTCAGACGGGTTTGGTTATCGTCGGGTTTGGTTTTATTTTGAGACGGGTTTATAATTATTAATTCACGTAATAATATTACTTATAATGATTAATGAATAATGAATAATTAGTTATACAAATAGTAAATTGTTTTATAATTAGTCTAACTATTTTATATAATTAGATTGTTTGTAATTGTATACAACTATTATATTTGTTAGGTGACGGTTATGTTAAAGGAATTCTTTAAATCGGACTTAAGCTGCGTTAAATTGGATTTGGTTGCGAGGTAGGGATAAATCCTACTAAACTTTTACTCGTTAATGTTTGTTGGATGATTTATATTAAAGTTCATTGATCGTATGTGAATTGTGTTGGTTGATATAATTGTAATTGTTGGAAGGGAGATTCATAATGTATACGTTGGTTGATAATATTGTAATTGTTGGAAGGGTGAGTTATATTGATTTGTGTTGATAATATTGATGAGGTGATTTGATTTGTTATCGTTGATTGTGAACGTGGTTATTGTGAAAAGTCAAGCAAACAATCGGTTGTACGTTGTTGAGGGAGTTTGTACACTGGGGTGATGGTAATATGTACGTTGTGAAGGAGGGGTACTATTACATGTTGGCGGTACGTTGTTAAGGGAGGGGTACCAAAGTAATGTGAGCACGTTGTTAAGGGAGGTGTGCTAAGTAAAATGATGGAGCACGTTGTCAAGGGGTTGTGCAATGTAAAAAGGAAATTGAATTGCTTATCGTATGTTTTTGTTGTTAGTATTTATTCCTACTCAACCTCGTGGTTGACTGTGTATTAGTGAACACCTGCGGTGAACCATAATGGGGAGCAGATTTGACAGGTACTAAAGATTAGCTGAGTTGGGAGCATTGGGATGAGAGCTCAACATGGACCATAGTTGAAGTTTAGATCACTTAGTTATTTTTATTTCCGCTGCGAGTTTGTAATTTATTCAGTTAGGTTGTTTTAATAAGTTGTAATAAAAGTGTTGATTATTATGTTTTAATAAAGTACTTTGGTTCTGTTTTAATTTATACTCACTGCCTCGAGAAACCGAGATGGTAACGCTCTCATTTACTTGGGAATGTCTTGCTAAAGGCTCCCGACTAAATGGGGGTGTTACAGAATGACTTGACCGCCCAATAAGCTCTATGCTCAACCTCCACGGGTAGATGACACGGTTTTCCAAAAAGTAAGCGGTAAGGTGACATCTCGATTGGTGTTTTGTAGGCCGTGCGATATGCCCACAAAGCATCATCCAACCTCAAACTCCAATCCTTGCGGTCGGCATTCACCGTCTTCTCAAGGATAGCCTTAATCTCCCTATTAGAAACCTCGGCTTGACCGTTGGTTTGAGGGTGATAGGCGGTTGATACTTTATGAATTACCCCATACTTTTTTAGTAGAGCTCCAATGGCTTTGTTGCAAAAGTGAGTTCCACGGTCGCTTATCAAGGCCTTTGGGAAACCAAATCGAGAAAAGATGTTGGTTTTGATGAATTCTAAAACTACCTTTGCATCATCGGTCTTGGTGGCTTTAGCCTACACCCACTTGGAGACGTAGTCCACCGCCAAAAGTATATCAATGTTACCACAAGATGCGGGAAATGGTCCCTCGAAGTCAATACTCCACACATCAAATATCTCACAATAAATCACAGGCGTTTGTGGCATTTCTCCTCTCCTTGAAATGTTTCCAACTCTTTGGCATCTATCACATGTCTTCACCATAACATGAGCATCCCGGAATAGTGCGGGCCAAAAGAAACCGCTTTCCAAGACTTTCCTAGCCGTTTTCTTGGCTCCAAAATGCCCACCACAAGCATATTCGTGACAAAATTTAAGAATTGGAATGATTTCGGTATCCGGGTCACATCTCCTAATGACTTGGTCGGCACAAAACTTCCAAAGGTATGGGTCATCCCAAACATAATATTTAGCATCACTCTTGATTTTATCCCGTTGGGAGCGAGAAAGACCCTTTGGAAACTCTTGTAAGACCAAGAAGTTGAATATATGGGCATACCATGGCTCAATGGAAGACAATGCTAGAAGTGTGTCATCCGGAAAGGAGGCTTGTATTGGTGATTCCAAGACTTATTGAGACTTCTCTTGCACAATTCTACGTAGGTGATCCGCCACCGTGTTAGTTGTGCCCTTCTTGTCTTTGAGCTCAACGTCAAACTCACTCAAGAGTAATACCCATCGCATCAAACGGGGCATGGATTCTTTCTTGTTCACCAAATGCCTTAAGGCGGCATGATCCGTGAAGATGATGACCTTGGCTCCAAGAATATAAGGTCGAAATTTCTCCAAAGCAAACACTACCGCAAGTAATTATTTCTCGGTAGTGGTATAGTTTCTTTGAGCTTCATTCATCATTGTCGACGCATATTGAATAACATGAGGTTCTCTTCCTAACCTTTGGCCAAGTACCGCGCCAAGGGCATAATTACTCGCGACCGACATTATCTCAAATGGTTCATTCCAATTGGGAGGTTGAATTATAGCTGCCGAAATAAGCTTCTCCTTGAGCATATCAAAAGCTTCCTTGCATTCTTCACTCATGATAAATACACAATCCTTTTGAAGTAGCTTGCATAAAGGAGCGGCAATCTTGGAGAAATCCTTGATAAAACGCCGGTAGAACCTGGCGTGACCTAAGAAAGGTTTCACTTCACGCACATTAGTAGGATAAGGCAAGGTGCGAATGGTATCGACCTTGGCCTTATCAACCTCAATCCCCCTAGAGGAGACCACATGTCTCAATACTATTCCTTCATCAACTATGAAATGACATTTCTCATGATTGAGAACAAGGTTGGTGTCAATACATCTTTGCAAGACCCAATTGAGATGACTCAAACAATCCTCAAAAGATTGGCCATGGACGGTAAAATCGTCCATAAATACTTCAATAAAGTCTTCCACATGATCCGAAAAGATGCTCATCATGCACCTTTGGAACATTCCTGGTGCGTTACAAAGACCGAAAGGCATATTTCTATAGGCAAACGTTCCAAAGGGATATGTGAAAGTTGTTTTTATTTGGTCCTCGGGTGCAATTGGAATTTAAAAGTAACCCGAGTAGCCATCCAAAAAACAATAAATATCTTTTCCCGCTAACCTCTCCAACATTTGATCCATGAAGGGAAGCCGGGAGTGATCTTTACGGGTCACGGCATTAAACCTACGGTAGTCGATACATACTCGCCACCCATTTTGAACTCGAGTAGGAATCAAAACACCTTCATGATTCTCGACTACCGTTAGCCCATATTTCTTTGGGACAACTTGGGTTGGACTAACCCATTGACTATCGGAGATAGGATAGATCATACCTACATGAAGGAGTTTGAGTACCTCCTTCTTCACAACATCCATCATTGGAGGGTTCAAACGCCTTTGTGGTTGGCGAACGGGCTTTGCTTCATCTTCAAGAAGAATCCGGTGCATGCATAAAGTGGGACTAATGCCTTTGATGTCGCCCATTGTCCACCCAATTGCTTCCTTGTGTTGCTTAAGAACTCGGATGAGAGCCTCTTCTTGCTCACGAGAAAGCTTGGTTGAAATAATTACCAGTAAAGTTTCTTCATCTCCTAGAAAAGCATACTTCAAGTGGCTTGGTAGGGGCTTCATTTCAACAATAGGAGCCTTGACAATAGAAGGAACGGGTTTCTCCTTCGGTAGCTCTTCTAACAATTTGGAAGAAAGGAAGCAAAATTCCTGGACAGGGGCAAACTCGCACGGTGCGAGTTCGCTGCTGCCTTCCGGATTTCTTCCTTTTCTTCCCACTCTTCCATTGCCAGATTTTCCTCTAATTCTTTGATTGTTTCCTGCAAATTACAAGATAAAGCATACCCCATATCCTCTCCAACCAATCCATTAGTCAAAACAACATCTAATGTGTCAATCTTATACAATTCATACACGGTTTGCACAAGTGGTTCAAAAATTTCAAAAAAACACAAAGAGGAAGTCTCGGTTGGGTATTTCATTGCCTCATGTATGCTATACTCAATCTTTTTCCCTTCATATTCCATTGTAAGGCGTCCACTAGACACATCAATCTTGGTGTTGGACGTTCTCATGAAAGGCCTTCACAACAAAATGGGAGTGGAGCCTTTTTTGGGTTCCATTTCAATTACATAGAAGTCGGCGGGTAAAAGCATATCCCCCACCTTCACCAAGACATCTTCAACAATTCCCTTAGGATAGATATTGGACCTATCGGCCAAAGAAATGACCGTACGAGTCGGTTTCAAAGGTCCTAACTTGAGAGACTCATAAAGGTAAGTGGGCAACACATTAATAGATGCACCTAAATCAAGCATAGCATGTTGACAATCCAAGTCACCAATTTTGCAAGGGATGCTGAACATGCCCGGATCACTACATTTTTGTGGCAAATGTTTTGGAAACATTGCCGACACATGTTCACTAGCCCTTACCTTTTTCGTTCTTTTTACCTTGTTGGTCCTCTTAGTAGTGCACAACTCTTTCAAAATCTTTGCATGCTTGGGCACACTACTAAGAAGATCAAGAAGTGAAATCTTTACCTCCACGTTATGAAAGATATCGTAAAGGTTTGAAGTCTTCTTGTCAATTATCCTTGTGTCATTCAAAGCACTTGGAAATGGAGCTTGTGGCTCGTATTCCGGAAGCGGTTCATTGATCCTCACTGGTTGAGGCGTAGATGCTACCCCATGTTCCACTACCACTTCAATTTCATCTTCAACTACATCCTCCACTTTATGAACAATAGGAAGTGATCTTGTTTTCTTAGGAGCCTTGGGTGCCTCTACCAACTCTCTACCATTCCTCAAAGAGACCGCTTTTGCTTGTTCTTTGGTGGGTGGA
The DNA here is from genome assembly GCF_048544455.1 of Silene latifolia. Taxonomy (NCBI): domain Eukaryota; kingdom Viridiplantae; phylum Streptophyta; class Magnoliopsida; order Caryophyllales; family Caryophyllaceae; genus Silene; species Silene latifolia. Next base: position 109,189,114 of record NC_133538.1, read on the forward strand.
GGAATGGTGTGAGAAGGGAGGGTCCCTCCTTGAGTGGGTTGTGAAGTGAGTGTGTTGAGAATTTGACCAACTTGGGTCTCAAGGTTACCAATCCTAGAATCGGTGAGCCGATTTTGTTGAAGCACGATGGTTTGGAATTCCTTGCTATTTTGTTGCAAGGCTTGACTTTCTTTTTGCAAGATTTGGCTTTCTTTTTGCATTGCCACTTGATTCATAGCAAGTGTCTTCATCATCTCTTCCAAGGAATTTTGTGATTGGTTTTGATTTTGATTTGGCTTTTCAAATGAGGAATTTGAGGATCCATTTTGGTTTTGATTTTGGTTCCCCCCCAACCCATATTTGGATGAGATTTCCACCCTTCATTGTAAGTGTTGGAATAGGGGTCAAACTTCCTAAACCTAATAGCCTTCACCGCTTCAATTGCCTCCTCCGTTTGCAAAGATGGACACCCATCGGTGGGATGAGTTGGATCATTACAAAGACCACAAAATTTCACATGAGACGCACTCCCATTTCCTTTTGCAAGTTCCTTGACCAAATTGGTAAGAAAATCAACTTTTTCCTCCATATGGTTGAAGCTTTGCCTTGAAGAAGATGCTCCACTTGCCTTCCTAATTCTCCTCCCGAAATTCCTAGAGCTTCCCACCAATCTTTCAATCAAATCATTTTCTTCTTGGACTGACATGTATTTAATCCCTCCTTACATAGCGGCTTTAATAATCATAGCATCATCCTCAAGGAGACCACCACAAAAGTTCAAGAGTAGATCGTGGTCGGTATACCCATGTTATGGACAACTAGCAAGAAGTTGTTTGAACCTCTCCCAATACCAATACAAGTTCGCCCCAACCATTTGTTCAACATTACTTATTTCTTTCTTCAATTGAGAGGAGAGACTAGCGGGAAAATTCTTGTCTAGGAAAGCCCTATTCATTTGGGTCCAAGTAGTGATGCTCCCGGTGGGGAGATACTAAAGCCAATCATTTGCCGCGTCCTTGAGTGAGAAAGGGAAGGCCCTTAGTTGAAGTTGCTCATCGGTAACCCCATTAGGCTTCATGCTTGAGCAAACCACATGAAATTTGTTTAGATGCTTATTGGGATCTTCCGTGCTAAATCCATGGAATTGGGGCAATTGGTGGATGAGCCTGGACTTGAGTTTAAAGGTGCCATTTTCCGCCAAGGCCGAAAAGGAGATACACAAGGGCACTTGTGTAAGGTTCGGGGCGGTAAGTTCTTTGATGGTTCTAGGCCTTGGTGGTTTCTCGTCCTCACGATCACCCATGATGATTCATATGGGTTGTGGCTCGGTTTCAAAAGAAATGATCTTATCTTCCTCTTGGTTTTGTTGAGTCATGGGATTAATTTCTTCAATAACCGGGGTGTCTCATCTAATACCTCCTCCTATCCAAGCAACTGATCTTTGAATCTCCGGGTTGAATGGAAAAAGTGGTTCACTTGAATTCCTAGTATTGACCATAAACAATTCAACACAAGAGCACACAATCAAAAAGGTTCACACAAGTAATGAACAAGACAATAACAACAATGAACAAAGATTAACTAACACAACTATCCTAAAAACTCAAACAAAAACACTAGCAAAACCGTTACCCTTCCCCGGCAACGGCGCCAAAATTTGGCACGCCTAAAACATCGCTATTTAAGACGGCCAAATTAACAATTTATATACCACAATACGTACTAATTAATACTAATTCTAAACTAGTAAAGTAGTAAGCAAAGGGATCGAACCCAAGAGAAGGGGGTTTGCAATGGTGTGTAAATTAGAGCAAGTAGAACAATTGTGACAAGTTAAACAACAAACATGTATGTAAAAAGGGGGGATTTTGGTTTGGTTTTCAAAAGTAACAAAGACAAAGCAAAATTCAAACAAGAGTAAGCAACAAGTAATTAAACAAGCAAGTTTTTGAGATGGAAATTTATCAAATTTGAGAGAGACTTAATCCGACTCAATAAAGTGAGGCACTTTAGTTAGTAAAACCACAAAATCAATCCTTTAATTAAATATTGTCACCCTATTGTGAAGATGAATCTTCTAAATCTCCTTGATAACGGCCAAATGACAAGGAAATCACACTTAATCAAATAACCCAACTTATCAATTCTACCAAGTAGAAATCACATACATTGGTCAAATTAACAAGAAGATATGAGCACTAGAGATTCAATAGGGGGTAATTAGACACAATGAAATCACGATTAACGCCTAATTACAAGTTAATCCTTTACTTGCTAATTAAGCCAAGAATAAATCACATTCATTAGCATAAAAACAAGGTGTTGCAAAGATGATATTACAAGAAAATCACACTTAATAATCCCAACAACAATAAATTAAGGAACTTGATTAATTAAGCAACAAGGGAATCACACTTAATTACTCAATTTAAACAAGGTTTCCAAAATTCAAACAATAAACACAAAGGATTAACAATGATAATGAAAAATAAGGAAATATTAAGTAGTATTACAACCAAAGATTACACCTTTGAGCCGGATTAAGAAGAGGAGATTAGTTCTCCATTGTAGATCTAAACTCAATCAACAAGATGAATAATTCCCAAAATTACAACTTGATTAATTAAAGTGAGCATAAGATGTCTTAACCTAGAGGAAAACATCCAATATATAGCCTAACATAACCTAATAATCATGGGCTTAACATAGGCAAAGCCCGTAACACAAAACGGACCCAACCCAGAAAACTCGCACCGTGCGAGTTCTGGGGTCTGAAAACTCGCACGGTGCGAGAAAAGCCCAGGAATGCGTTTTTCAATTGTTGATTGCTTGATCCTTGGAAGGCTTTCTCATGGTATTTCTTCAATGCTCCTTCTTCACCCTTCCTTGGAAGCTTCTCTTGGTCTCTTGGCTCCTCATTCTTTGCTATAAATCGTGCTAAATGATAAGGCAATCGGAATTTGTTAAATAACGTGGAAATCGTCAAAAACCTTCACCAAACGTTACCAAATTAGCTCCAAATGATGCCAAAACAATGAAGAAATAGGAGCTCATCACTTCCCTATATAAGAAAGTCATAATTAGGTTAATAAACATACTTTTCATACTTTACATACTCCTTTTACTTCTCTTAATCTCTGAAACTTTTGCTCTAATTACTCTTGCTTCTATGGATTTATCTCTACACCGGATTCCTGTTGATTGTAATCATTCTTTCTCCTTTAATCTTAATCCTTTGTCCTACTTTAATTTTATGTTCTCTTATTATTATTTCTCTTATTCTGGTTTAATTAATGCTTGATTATTATTCTGTTATGTCTTTCATTAGCACACTTTTTGTTGTTATTGTTATTTACATTAAGAACATGAGTAGCTAAATCTCTTTATGTTAGGACTAGGGAATCTATGGTAGGATTGTGACGATGTAGTGAATAGGCTAGATGATTTACATGTGAGAATCTGTCCTCATAGCAATATAACTGTAACACCAATTTAGTTGAGTGCAAGCTTCTAAATTATATTAATCTGGTTAACTTTGTTCCTGGATCGGAAGATTGGAATAAACAGACATGCTATGAACAATAGACTACCCTAATGAGGATGGAAGTTAAGTTATCGGAATTCTAGGGTGGATAGCGGACCGGAAGGACCTTTCCCATGCCCTTGTCACAGTAGATTGTCTAGGCTGTTTGCAACTGAGTCGATAGACTACCATGGTGAACCGAAATCCTGGCATACTCTCTTATTTGATCACTTTTATCACATTTTCTCACTTTTACTGCTCTTACTTTATTTCTCTTTCCTTTAAACCATCAGTAGTTTAGAAATCAAACTAAAACCCCCCATTTGTGACCTAGATTGATGGACTAAAGATAGATATCTTGCCTCCCTGTGGAGATCGACCCCACTTATCACTAGCTTCTATTAGTTTTATTTAGGTTTTATTTTTGGTACAGAAACGACAGTATCAGACTCTCTACCCAAGGTAAGCTACATCCAATAGGTCCGACTCCGGATCCACCTTTAGAGAAGTAGGTGAACCTCTGGAAGGGCAACAAGTATTGCCTATATCACCAAGGTAGAGGCCATGATATTAAAGAGTGTTTCCTCTTGAAACACACCATCCAAGATATGATCGACGAGGGAAAGCTTCCAGTGCCACCTTCTGCCGAGCAATTCGAGAGGATCAACCCTCTTGGGTCTAGCAGCACTAAACATGATGAAGAATCATCCCTAGACTGTTCTCATCTCCTCGATCCTCGTGACGATGAAGAGGTCAATGTCCTCAAAGACGACGATATCCAAAGTGGAATGCTCATGCTTTTCATTGCCTTCAACAATAAATTTTCCAAGTTAGAAGAAGCCATTGATAACATAAACTCTCGACTTTCCAATATGAAGAACCAGTTTGCTGAAATGGGTAAGAAGCTTGAGGCCCAAACACTCAAGATGAAAAGTGTCCAGACAAACCCTCTACCTGACAGTCCTAAAGCAACAGGTGAGCAATCTATTCATCAAGGAATCAAAATCAACAAGGGCAGCCTCATGGAGCCTTCGTCAAAGAAACCTAACAACTCTCCCAGGTCATTCATAAGTCTAGGCATAACTTATGCCCTAGCCATAAATAAATTATCCTCTGTAGGTCTTCTTCAACCAATAGGGCCTACCCCAGATCCGGAAAAGAAGTCTAAGTTTTGGGATGGCAATTCGTATTGTTAATAGCATAGAGGAAGGGGGCATGACATCGAGAGTTGCTACAAACTAAAAAATATCATCCAGGATAATATCGAGAGCGGCGAGTATCATGTATCGACCTTTTCTTAAACTGACATTAAGTGTGATGGGCTAAACTCATAAAAGCTCCACTCATAAGACTGGGACGGGCTCCTAGGGCGTTCGCTAACCTTGGCATCACTTATGCAGCAGCGCTACAAATGCTAGTATCACAAGGCAAATTATACCTATTCGGTCCAACTCCAGACCCTGAAAACATATTGCCTAGATGGAACAGTAATGCATATTGCCAATATCATCGTGGTAGGGGACATGATACAAAAGCATGCTTTTGTTTGAAGCATATGATCCAAGATATGATTGAAAGTGGGAAATTGTCCCTCTCAACTTTTAACCCACACAGCAGCTTAGACAATCCTCATGGATATACCACTTATCAGGAAACTCATCTTGACTCTTAACCTTCCAGTGTTCCCAATGATGAGGACGACGTGCTCAAATGGATGAATGGTCAAAGTAAGATGCCGAAGCCGGTTGCTGGAAGAATAAATGTTCAAGCATGGGCCGATAATTACGAGTCTAGATTTAGGATCGAATCAAAGTCTGCGTCCGAGTTCTATGCTTTCTTTCCCATAATTGTTCTAGTATCTTTCTTTGTGTCCATTTCCATTCCTAGTGATAACCTAGGGGCTATCCCACGAGTCACATGTCTTCTCGAGTCTATATATTTGTTATTCGTTTCAATAAACTACACTTTTCAATCCACATATTCTATCCTATCTCTTCCTTTACCCATTTCTTGTGACAACAAGAATTGATTTGAGATATATTAAAGCAAACAAACAACGCGTGTCAGTCGATGTGAGTGCGCTTAAATGATGTTCCATTCCAAGTTGTAGAGGACCTGAAACTCCATGTCCATTTTATTGCCTATTTCATGTCTGGCAATAGAAACCTCACTATACCTCAGTTTAGGACGAGCCAATCTCAAGAGATTCTAGGACGAATCCAAACCACCTCCTTTGTTAGCGATCCATGACGGAAGACAGGCCCGTTCCCCCACAATAAACAACCCGTGTTATTAAAGACCAACCCGTTTCACACCAAAGGTGCTAGTCTGACCCAAATCCATAGTAGCAAGCAGATCCAAGACGATACAAGCCGCGATCAAAGACAAAGGCTCAATCAAGAGAATTTGGCGTCGTTATCCAAGGACGCGGTTATGCCCGTAATCCAAGATAAAAGAGTCAAAAAAAGAAGGCTCAATCAAGGAAGTCAATGTCAATATCCAAAGTAAAAGTTATCTTCAAAAACTGAATCAAGAATCTGAGCAAAAAGCCGAGATATATTCCAGACCAAGAATCTGAGTCTGAATCAAGAACAAGCCTGGAATTCAACTGCTGAACGGAATACTGCTGAAGTGTATATAGAATCAAGTTACAGGGTAGAATCAAGACATCGATGAAGATGGTCAGCTAGCACCCTCACTTTACACATTACACACCCTAAGTCCTTCTCGAGACCGTTACAGGGAGATAGTTAGGAATTTTGAGAATCCTCTCAAGCTCGTCAAGTATACCCATCCTTTAGGGCCCAAACATGGAAACTTGATCCCACATCAATTAACCTATCTTTATGTGCTCAGGCTACATCAAGCCAAGAGATTCCATTTCCAAGCCATATTACAAGTCTTAACTCCACAAAATCAAGCTCCAGAGATTTGCTCATCAAGGCCTCATATTTCCAAGTGCCACATTCCAAATATCCAATCTAGTTTCACCTTGACCCAGGCACAGAGTCTTCAAATATTTTGCTACCTATAATGGGACATACCCATATCATCCTTAGGGTCCACTTCTAAGTGCGCTCACACGACAAGGAATTTTTTACAAATTAGTTATACCTCTTTGGTCTATGATCCGAGGGAGTTATCTCAAATCGATTCTTTGAATCACCAAAGGAACATACCCTTGTGACCCATGCACATTAAGGCCCTGATAATATAGCTTAGGCACACACTCAGAACTACGATCTGGTTTGATTTCACTCCACGTGAATACGTAGGCAGTCCTAAAGGACATAACCATCCCAAGTTTTAACTTTCGACCTCAAAGTCAGCTCAGAACTACGATCTGGTTTGATTTCACTTCACGTGAATACGTAGGCAGTCCTCAAGGACACAACAATCAACTTTCAACCTTCCAACCACAATTTTCATTTATACCTCTTTACTTGGGGGGCTCCTTTTTGTCGCCCAGTCTCCCTTTTTACCAAATTCCAGCGTCATCTTCTCATCCTTGGGGTTTTTCTTCTGAGATGCCACCCTTCCTTTATTCGTCTCTTAATTTAAGTTAAGCTAGTGCTCGGTGCGGACAATGACAAAGGTCTTAGATCGATTCTCTAATTTATCGTTCCTCAAGAGGGGTCTCTTTTACAGCAAACGGTGTCAAAAGATGTCCAAAGTAGACAGTTGATCTATGGCTCATGCCTTACCTTTTTATGTCCCCATCATTCTTGAAATTATTCTACCTTTTGAACTAATACGCATGGTCTCCCATACTTGGCTAGGGGTTGCGTATACTTAACCAAAGTCTGTCAAATTCATCCCTGTGTCATGTCAAATCTAAGTTAGTCTGTCGTCTTGCGTCCGTGTAAGGTTGATGTCGTGTCAGTCATGCAGCTAAAAGCCCATTGAATATGCATAACGCATTACAAATAACAAATTTCATGTTTTATAGCAACAAATTTCATGAAGAAAAGAGCTTTCAAAACATGTATGTTTCCTTCCTCATTTGAGGTCCATGTGCTAATTGTATTTCCTCATGTTCTTTGTACTATTTGCCTATTATATTGCGTTCTTGTGTGGCTACTAACTATGCAGGTGAGTGTCAGAAGAAGTGCTCGCTTCAACTGGGGGCTTCACTCAAGTCTTCATTTTCCTAAGCGACGGTCAAGATATTCCTCAGCAGTATTCGCAGTATTGCTCAAGGTATCTTCCATGATAATCAATAAAATTATAAGAATTTATGATCACTAAATACAATTCATGGGCTTCTCCTCTCTATCGGAATTTCGCTTGCGACGAACCGAACGGATTTTCTCCTCAGCGGTGCTAAGGACGCGCCGTTGTCGATCAAATGTATTTATTCAGTGATGCCGAGGGCGTGTCGTTATCGATCCTTTATTTTCGTCTCAACGGTCCTAAGGACGGTCCGTTGTCGATCAAACACTTTTCTTCAACGATGTCGAGGGCGCGTTGTTGTCGATCCATTATTTTCTCCTCAGCGGTGCTAAGGACACGCCGTTGTTGATCAAACACTTTTCCTCGGCGATGTCAAGGGCGAATCGTTATCGATCTATTATTTTATCCTCAGCGGTGCCAAGGGCGCACCGTTCGACTCAACATATGATTCTTCCCCAACAGAGTCATCAATATGTTCCCCAGCGAGAGTTCGCTGCCGCTTAGAGCCCACGTATTTCTTAGAAACACGATTCGCTTGAGATCGACGCAAGCAGATTCAACCTCAAGTTTTTGCCAAAGTTCACTTGAGACCGACGCAAGTAGATTCCTCAGCAGTTTCTACCGACGTCCTACTACCCTCAATATTATTGTTTCCTCACAGAGTTCAGCACAGGTGTTGTTCTCCAGAAATTCACAAACCAGAGCCTCCTTACTTTGGTTCGTAAACCCAAAGTTAGGATTCTTACCCCTAGTTTCTTAGATCACAAAATAAGCTTCCTTTAGGTTCGTAAACCTGAAAGCTCTCATACCAAATGTCCTTAGGTTCATAAACCCATAAATCCTTTTGAAGTTCCCATACCATAGAAAGCTTGGATGCATGTGTCCAAAACCAAAATTAATGTCCCAATACCTCCTAAACTAACCGTTAGGATCCTATCTCCTTTTAGGTTCATAAACAAGTCTCTTATGTTCATACAGCTTTAGGATCTCATCGCCTTTTAGGTTCATAAGCCAGTCTTTTAGGTTCATACACCCCAACTTCCCTAGAGTTCATACACTTCTACCCTTAGGATCTATCCTTTAGGATCACGTTTTATTAGAGTTCCTACACCCAAATCTTGGTTACTCCTTTGGTTGAACTTATATTTGGCCTCCTTCCCGTCGATGTTTTCCTTTAGGGCCCCACATCCTAGCATAATCTTTACATATCTTTTAGGTCTTACCCTCAGCTCCTACGCAACTCCGGAAACATCTCAGCAAAAGAAGTCTCAGGTATGGTTTCTTCTTATGGCTGGCAAGCTTCCTTAAGTAGTCTAATGGATTTAAACGACCCTCCCCAGAAGTCGATAGACTAAAATGTTCCCGACGACAGGTCCTTGGCTCAAACCCCTTGAGCCGCCTCGCGTCGCCATAGTCTTCAGGTTGTAATCTTCGATTGACCTTAGGGCTATACTTTGACTTTCGCCTTGTCCAAGACTTAGTCAAAATGGGGACTCTGTAGACATCTCATTTCTACACCTCCCGCCAAACACCCAGTGATGATTGGGCCGCATGTTTAGCATATGTCGCGAATTTATGACGTTTTGTAAATTAGTTAATAAAAGGTAACTCGTACACTTGTTTCGATCCCTTGGTTGTCATCTAGGTGTCATTACGGTCGTTTTGGCAGTAATTAGAGTACATTTGGAGTCCGAGTCAAAAACCGTCTACATTTCCTAAAACCGTCAAATCCCGAGTCAAAAAGCAATGTGCTTGTCTACCTAAGGTTAGGATGTCATAAAATGTTATGAGTATATCTCATTTTGACCCCCATGTCACTTCTTTGGGCTAAACTTAAAGTTTACATTATAAAATATGCATTTCATTTAGCTAAAATGACAACCTAACAATTAGGCCCATTTTACGAGGTGATAACAACTTTTTTTATCTGGCCTATTTCATAGAAAGTTCTATATCTTTCTCTTAGCTTTCCAACGCCACCGGAATCAACTTAATCCGAGTCTTGTAGAGAAAGTTATGCCTAAAATACGACAGGCTGTCACACCTGCTGTGCCTTTACTCAAGGCTTTCTTTTTGTCCAAGTTTCCGTGTTTCAACCTAAGTCGGTTGTTTCCGGATCTTTCCTTCCATATCCGTTTCCTAAACCCTACCTCTCGTGATTAGTATAAATAGAGGCCTTCGCCTCACATATTTTTCACGCGAATGTCCACCCTTCTCTTATTTCTTTGCATTCTAGGACCACGCTATTTCTTTTCGACGCCTACGTGCTTGATCAATTGACCACGTAAGCTCAGATCCTTCTGAGTACCAGTCATGTTTGCATGACCGACCAATTTGAGCACTAGACAATCAATTAAATCAATCTTTAAAATACCTTTTTCAAGGGCACTTTCATATTTGTATAGATCGAGTCGAGGTACCACTAAAAATCCATTTTAGTTCTGTAATACTCCGTATTTATAAGTCTTGGGGTACTCTATCGAGTAGGCCTTACTCTGTCGAGTCAGGGTAAGTTGCGTTTTAGAAAAGTTTCTGACCTGTTGGGTACTCGATCGAGTAGCTGGGGCACTCGATCGAGTAAGGGGGTACTCGATCGAGTACCTTGGGTACTCGATCGAGTAGCCGGTTTTGCGGGGAGTTTTCTCGGGTTTTGTTAATTATGCGATTAAGGTATATAAGCTTTGTCGTCATTATTCTAAATCACTTTTGCAAAACCTAAATTACTGTTTAAGAGAGAAAGCAAGCAAGTTCTTCATCCTAATCGCATTATTAGCAATACCCGGAGTTTGGAAGGTCAGTTCTTAGCGTTGATTATACCGTTGAGTTCCTTGCGTCGAGGGTAAGATCTATGTACCCTTTTTATTGTCCTTCCTTTAATTTGGTTAAACCCTAATTTAGAGATTTGGGGGTTTATGTGTAGTATGTAATTTGGTAGCCTTTATGTGTTGTATGATAGGAGGAGGGTTCATAGAGGAAGCTTTTTGATTCAGCAGTAGAGACCGTCTGATTGTGTGCTTACCAGGTAGGATTTCCTACTCAGTATTAGTCCCATAATGGGATATTGGTTGATGTGTTGAGATTGATTGTTGATATAGTAATTGTATTGTGACGGTTGTGATTGCGATTGTGTTTGTGATTGTTGTCTGTGGTTCTCGAGGCGTGTCCTCGGCTGAGTGGGGTCACTTGCGGGAGTGGCTTCACGCCCTAGTTTCGCCTTCTGTGGAACCCGCCATAGAAGGGATGTGCACATTAATGGACAGGGTTATCGCTCACTATGTGGAGCGGGGATTTGGTGGGTACGACTGCGGTCCCCCACTGGCAGGGCTGGTCCAAAGGACGATCGGTGATTGAGATGATTGGATTTGGCGTGATTGTGTGTGTGTGACAGATTAAGTCAGTCTGTTTATCTTACTGTTAGTATATATTGAATTGTGTGATTAGTACTGACCCCGGTGTTATTTTGTAAACCTGTGGTGATCCATTCGGGGATGGTGAGCAGATATTGAGCAGGTATTAAGATGAGTACTGGGATAGCTGGGATTGCCACGACATGATGATAGGAGTCTTCCGCTGTAGCTTATTAGTTATTTACATTTCAGTTAGAACAGTCAGTTTGAGAACATGTATCGTACTTTTGGTTTGGTTTTGAAAATTGTAACTATTCGCTAAGTATTTATAATTAAACGTTGTTTCTTCATTGTTATTTGATTATCATTGCCTCGGGTAACCGAGATGGTAATGTCTTCATACCTGGGTGGTCCTGGTAAGGCACTTGGAGTATTGGGGTGTTACAAATGGTATCAGAGCAACGATCCTGAAACCTGTAACCAATGAACCTAATGAACATAGGGAGTCAACTAAAATGAACCCGGGGTAAAGGTTGTAGGAGCTAATGCAAAGGCTTGGGAGACGTCCTAAAGTCGCGAAATTGCCCTACAATTTTGAACCGGTCACATGGGGTAGTGTCTGTCAAGTTGTATGTGTTGTTTGATTAACTGGTGAGTGAATGTGATGAAGTGTGTGTGATTGTTGGGTGTTGAAGTAGAAAGTTGAGAATGTGAAAGAAAAGTGATGATATATGGAAACTTGTTGATGAAATGATAACATGTTGGATGTTTTACAATGTGGCGTTTAATAACATGATGAAATGATCTCGTAGATCGTATGAAAAGATGTGTAGCATGGTTAGTTATGATATAATATGTGGTTTATAAAGTTTAGCATGTTAGCATGCGGGTAGCGTTTCTGAATTGGCATGACTCGATCGAGTGGGACTGACTTGATCGGGTGGGTTTTTGATGATTTTGAGTCCAGAATCGTGTTTTTGGGTACTCGATCGAGTAACTAGGGCTACTCGGTCAAGTATGTAAGCGATTAGAAGGTCTGTTTGGGGTCTGATGTTTGGGTACTCGATCGAGTATGTTGGGCACTCGATCGAGTAGCCCGTTACTCGATCGAGTGTGTGTGGGAACTCGATCGAGTAGGTTCTGGGCAGCGTGTTTTCATGTTTTGAGGTTTAGTACGTGTGTTTATGTCTACCCTTTCTTATATATAGTTTCAAGATGCCGCCCAAGAAGACTGCTTTGTACGCGAGAGCTGAGCTTATGAACATAGATGACATCGTTAAGATGTTGGAGCATCAGGATGCTCTCACTGAGGCTTTAAAGACTGTGGGGAAGGATAAGGATAAGGATAAGAAGAAGGAGGTTGATCATTCTAAAATCAGCCTCTATATCGCGAGGTTTAACCCGAAAGAGTACAAGGGAGTTGGGGAGCCTAACCTTCTTGATAGTTGGCTGAGAGAGATGGAGAACATATTAGATTTGGTTCACTGTCCTGATGAGATGAGAGTGGAACAGGCTGCGTTCTATCTGAGGGAGGCAGCTGGCAAGTGGTGGGATACAGTGAAAGTGAGTGCTAAGGAGATATATACAAACCAAGGGTTACCTGCTATACCTTGGGAGGAGTTTCGTAGGGCTGTGAGGAAGGAGTTTGTACCGGAACATGTGAGGAGTAAGTTGAGGGAAGAGTTTGACAGCTTTAAGATGACCGCTGAGATGTCTGTGGCCGAGTACTACAGGCAATTCAATGAGAAGTCTAGGTATGCTGAGGATATGGGTTTGAGTGAGGAGAACCTGGCATTGAGGTTTGAGAGGGGGTTGACCCCTAAGATTATGGATAAGTTACCCGTGGGAGTCCTTACTGATGTTAAGGAAGCTTATGAGAGGGCTGGGAGAGCTGAGAGGTTGGTGGAGATGGCTCAGGAGAGGTTAGGTGGTGAGAAGAGGAAGTCTGAGAGCGAGGGTAGTGGCCAATCTAATCATAAGAAAGGCAACCACAATCAGTCTAAGGGGTTTTCTTCTGGGTCAGGGTTCACTGCTGGGGCTTCCTTTGGGCGTGGCCGTGGAAGTGTGAGTAATAGTTGGGGAGTGACTTGCTATAGCTGTGGTGGTGTAGGCCACAAGAGACATGAGTGCACAAGTGCACCGGGATCTTTCCAGAGACCTGCACAGAGCTTCGCGAGCAACAGACCGGCTGGATCATGGCCAAACCGGGGAAGTCAAAGTTACCAGAGTGGAGGCAACCGCAACGGCGGTAATTCTTATCAGAAACCACCAACGAAAAACAACAACAATCAAGGGGCGGGTGCTAAGCCGACCACATCAGCTAGTACTGTCCAGGGAGGTGGGCAGAAGACCAGTGGCAAGTTATTCATGATGGAGAAGAAAGCAGCTGAGGAAGATGCGCACGTTATCACCGGTACTTTTCTTGTAAATGGTATTCCTACCTTTGTTTTGTTTGATTCGGGGGCTTCTCAGTCGTTTGTGTCTTCGAGTCATGTTAAACGGTTAGGTTTGAGGGTATATGAGGCTGTTAGTGAGCGAGTTTTTATACCTTCGGGTGAGTCTGTATCATGTGGGAGATTGTTCAGGGATGTACCTATGATAGTTGGGCAAGTTGATCTACCTGTAGACTTGCTAGAGTTTCCTTTTGACGGTTTGTAGAAGATAGTCGGGATGGATTGGTTAGGAAAGTATAAAGCTAAGATAGACTGTCATCAAAAGAAAGTGTCTTTAAGAGGTCCTAAGGGTGTTAGTGTGTCTTATCGTGGGTTTCTAGTCAAACCCAAAGTTAAGTTGATTGCACTTTGTCACCTTGAAGTCTTATCCGAGGAAGGGATGTCCTTTGATCTTGTGCCATGTGAGAGATGACCGGATAGAGAGTCCGACGCTTGATGCGATACCGGTGGTGGGGAGTTTGCCGATGTTTTTCCCGACGAGATTCCGGGGTTGCCACCAAAGAGGGAGATAGATTTCACCGTTGAGTTGAAACCAGGGACGGGGCCAATCTCTAAGGCACCGTACCGCATGGGTCCTAAGGAGATGGAGGAGCTTAGGAAGCAGTTGGATGATTTGATAAATAAGGGATACATTAGACCAAGTGTATCGCCGTGGGGAGCACCAGTTCTTTTCGTGAAGAAGAAAGATGGGAGTTTGAGGTTGTGCATAGATTACAGGGAGCTGATCCGAGTGACGATAAAGAACAAGTATCCTTTGCCAAGGATAGATGACTTGTTTGATCAGTTAAGTGGTGCATCAGTCTTTTCGAAAATTGATTTGAGGTCGGGGTACCATCAGGTGAAGATTAGAGAGGTGGACATACCAAAGACAACTTTCACGTCGAGGTATGGCCATTATGAGTATGTGGTGATGCCGTTTGGGTTGTCTAATGCACCGGCAGTGTTTATGGATTTGATGAATAGAATCTTCAGACAGTTCTGGGACCAGTTTGTAGTGGTATTTATCGATGACATCTTAGTCTACTCTAAGACTAAGGAGGAACATGAGGAGCATCTGAGGATCGTGTTGCAGACTTTGAGGGATCATGAGTTGTATGCTAAGCTATCCAAGTGTGAGTTCTGGTTAGAGAAAGTTGCTTTTCTGGGGCATGTGATCTCTAAAGATGGGGTAGCCGTGGATCCAAAAAGATAGAAGCAGTGACAAAGTGGGAAGCGCCAAAGAATGTTGCCGAGGTTAGGAGTTTCTTGGGTTTAGCTGGATACTACAGACGGTTCGTGAAAGATTTCTCCAAGATAGCTAGACCTATGACAGCGTTGATGAGGAAAGAGAACAGGTTTCGTTGGGATGAGAGTTGTGAGATGGCGTTCCAAACATTAAAGGAGCATTTGACCACAGCTCTTGTCTTAACATTGCCTGAAGGGACCGAGAACTTTGAGGTTTATACAGATGCCTCGAAGAATGGGCTGGGATGTGTGTTGATGCAGAATGGTAAAGTGATTGCCTATGCTTCTAGGCAATTGAAGCCTTATGAGGAGAACTACCCTACTCATGATCTGGAGTTGGGGGCTGTGGTGTTTGCTCTCAAGATTTGGAGACATTACCTTTATCGAGCAATCTTTAAGGTATTTTCTGATCACAAGAGTCTCAAGTACATCTTCACTCAGAAGGAGTTGAACATGAGACAGAGGAGGTGGATGGAGCTGATTGGCGATTATGACATGAAAATCATCTACCATGAAGGGAAGGCCAATGTTGTAGCTGATGCTTTGAGTAGGAAGAGTGTACATTCTCTCGTGTGCACTTCTATCTTTGATGAGGCGGAGAGATGAGGTAGCGAGCTTTGGGATACATATGATGCGAAAGGAGATGCCATGGGTGATATGACAAAGATAGCTTGAGTTTTATGATGATATTCGAGGTAAGCAGGCGTTGGATCCTAAGATAGTGGAGTGGAGAGCCGGAGTGGAGAAAGGGACAGTGTCCCGATTTTCAGTACATCCGGGTGGTGACAAGCTATACAAGGATTTGAAGAACACGTTTTGGTGGCCTGGGATGAAGAAAGAGACAATTTGAGTTTGTGTCCCTGTTTGACATGCCGAGAGTTAAAGGGGAACAAACGATGACCACAAGGGAAGATTCAGTCTTTAGAGGTACCTGAGTAGAAGTGGGAATCCATTTCCATGGATTTCATTGTGGGTTTGCCAAAGAGTCAAAAAGGTAACAACATGATTTAGCTAATAGTGGATCGACTGACCAAGTCAGCTCACTTTGTTCCAATTAAAGATACATGGACTAAGGCACAACTGGCTATGGCCTATCGAAAGAACGTGCTTAAGTTATATGGAGTCCCTAAGGACATAGTGTCCGAGCGTAGATGCGAGGTTTATATCGAGGTTTTAGAAGGAGTTGCAGAATCGTTGGGAACAACTTTGAAGATGAGTACAAATAAGCCATCCTGCGACAGACAGGGGGCAGATGAGAGAACAATCAAGACTCTTGAGGATATGTTGCGAGCTTGTGTGATGGATTTTGGTGGTAGCCGGAGCGGAGGTTGGACTTGATAGAATTCTCTTACAATAACAACTATCACACTAGTATTGGTATGGCACCATTTGAGGCTTTGTATGGGAGAAGATGTAGGAGTCCATCTGTTGGGACGATAGTCTTTGAGGCAAAGTGGTTTTAGGACCGGAGATGGTGCATGAGATGGTGGAACAGTTAAGATGATCGAGGGAACGGATAAGAGTAGCTCAGGATCGACAAAAGAGTTATGCAGATCTACATCGCCGGGATATAGAGTTTCAGGTTGGGGATAAGGTTCTTTTAAAAGTGTCTCCTATGCGTGGGGTTATGAGATTTGGGAAGAAAGGCAAGCTAAGTCAGAAGTTTATAGGGCCGTATGAGATCTTAGAGCGGGTTGGGGAAGTTGCATATCGTCTGGCTTTACCAGCTGCATTAGAGAGAGTGCATAATGTGTTTCATGTATCGCAGCTGCGGAAGTATGTGAGTGACCCGTCACATGTGTTAGAGGCAGAGAACTTAGAGCTAGATGAGTCCTTATCATATCTTGAGGTGCCTAAACAGATTCTAGACCGAAAGGTTAGAAAGACTAGGAATGGTGAGACAGTTCTGCTCAAGATCCTTTGGTCTAACCACGAGACCGAGGAAGCTACATGGGAGCCAGAGGAGGCTATGAAAGAGCGTTACCCTTTCCTTTTTGATCAGGTATGTATGGTTACGGGGACGTAACCTTGTTTCTTTTAGGGGGGTAGGAGATGATCGCGAACAGTTTTTAAGAGTTTTATACCCCTTTTATATGTTGTGTCGGGATGTTTGTCGGGATGAGTTGGGTTAGTAACATGTTTTATGTTGACTTTTGTTTGATTATTGAGTCGGGAATGTTATGGGTGTACCTTTGTTTAGTAGTGGTTTGAACTTCGGGGACGAAGTTCCTTTTAAGGAGGGAAGACTGTAATACTCCGTATTTATAAGTCTTGGGGTACTCTATCGAGTAGGCCTTACTCTATCGAGTAAGGGCAAGTTGCGTTTTAGAAAAGTTTATGACCTGTTGGGTACTCGTTCGAGTAGTTGGGGCACTCGATCGAGTAAGGGGGTACTC
The DNA here is from genome assembly GCF_048544455.1 of Silene latifolia. Taxonomy (NCBI): domain Eukaryota; kingdom Viridiplantae; phylum Streptophyta; class Magnoliopsida; order Caryophyllales; family Caryophyllaceae; genus Silene; species Silene latifolia. The sequence continues at coordinate 109,206,209 of NC_133538.1, forward strand.
GATCGAGTACCTTGGGTACTCGATCGAGTAGCCGGTTTTGCGGGGAGTTTTCTCGGGTTTTGTTAATTATGCGATTAAGGTATATAAGCTTTGTCGTCATTATTCTAAATCACTTTTGCAAAACCTAAATTACTGTTTAAGAGAGAAAGCAAGCAAGTTCTTCATCCTAATCGCATTATTGGCAATACCCGGAGTTTGGAAGGTCAGTTCTTAGCGTTGATTATACCGTTGAGTTCCTTGTGTCGAGGGTAAGATCTATGTACCCTTTTTATTGTCCTTCCTTAATTTGGTTAAACCCTAATTTAGAGATTTGGAGGTTTATGTGTAGTATGTAATTTGGTAGCCTTTATGTGTTGTATGATAGGAGGAGGGTTCATAGAGGAAGCTTTTGATTCAAAAGGCGGTAGAGACCGTCTGATTGTGTGCTTACCAGGTAGGATTTCCTACTCAGTATTAGTCCCATAATGGGATATTGGTTGATGTGTTGAGATTGATTGTTGATATAGTAATTGTATTGTGACGGTTGTGATTGCGATTGTGTTTGTGATTGTTGTCTGTGGTTCTCGAGGCGTGTCCTCGGCTGAGTGGGGTCACTTGCGGGAGTGGCTTCACGCCCTAGTTTCGCCTTCTGTGGAACCCGCCATAGAAGGGATGTGCACATTAATGGACAGGGTTATCGCTCACTATGTGGAGCTGGGATTTGGTGGGTACGGTTGCGGTCCCCCATCGCGTGGTCGGTCCAAAGGACGATCGGTGATTGAGATGATTGGATTTGGCGTGATTGTGTGTGTGTGACGGTTAAGTCGTCTTTTATCTTACTTTGTTAGTATATATTGAATTGTGTGATTAGTACGACCCGGTGTTGTTTTGTAAACTGCGGTGATCCATTCGGGGATGGTGAGCAGATATTGAGCAGGTATTGAGATGAGTACTGGGATAGCTGGGATTGCCACGACATGATGATAGGAGTCTTCCGCTGTAGCTTATTAGTTATTTACATTTCAATTAGAATAGTCAGTTTGAGAACATGTATCGTACTTTTGGTTTGGTTTTGAGAATTGTAACTCTTCGCTAAGTATTTATAATTAAACGTTGTTTCTCCATTGTTATTTGATTATCATTGCCTCGGGTAACCGAGATGGTAATGTCTTCATACCTGGGTGGTCCTGGTAAGGCACTTGGAGTATGGGGGTGTTACAAGTTCAATCTCGCCACGCTAACATGTACGTCTGAGGGTGTAAATCCCATTTTATTATTGTACTTTTATTTTGTATCGATTAATGTAAATCCACATCAAAAGCACGTTCGAAAACCGATTTAAAATCCATCTTTTGAAACCGTATTTATAAAACAGCAGAGGTCAGATGTCGTGAAGAAACGAAGCCGTAGTTTCACCTCTTCGAAGGATCGCAGCTTTGCTGCGCCTCTTCCAGAGGTTGCTTGCTGCTCCTGCTCTTCTTCTTCTTCGTCGACTTCCTGCGTATTTTCCCTTTTTTTATTTCTTTCGTTTTTCTTTCGTTTTCCTTGTAGTTTCAGTATATAAATCATGTTTTAACGCTTCGTTTTTTTATTATGAAGCTTAATTCGTCCTTAATCCCGAGTAATTCAATACTTGTGGGTTTTCGCCGTTTTAATTCAAAATCGATTCTTCGGGGTTTCGACTTGTTCATGTCGAGGTTCTGAAATCCTAACTTGATACATGAGTTTTCTTTCGAGTCTTATTTGTCCAGTTCCGCCTTAATTTAATCTCAAGTTTCTGCCTTTTGTATTTTCGACACGAGTTAGTCACAATCATGTAAACCGCTATAATTTCTCGTTTTAATTTGTTTTATGACATGCCCAGATACATGTAATCGGTCAAAGAACTTGAACTCGAGTATAATATCAAGAATCGATCTTAAATTTACCAACGATTGATAACAATGTTGCGATTCTGACTTCACACCCAGAGCCTAGCTCTAGAAAAGACGCATGAGCTACTGCGCCTCTTCCAGAGGACGCGGCAGATGTTGCGCCTGTTCTGGGTTGGTCTCTGTCTCTGAACTCTTTCTCGCTCTGACGTAGCTCCTAATTACGGTTTAAATCAACTATTATTCGTATTATCGCCTCTAATCTGATGTATTTTCATATTTTAAATTTCTAATTTTCTTTTCCATTTATTTTCTTCTTCGAAATCCCATCTTTGAGCATGCTTTTGACGTAGATCAAATATTGTTGTAATTCATTTATCGTATTTATTATTATGTATGATTTTATTGTATGGCCTTCACATGTAACGAATCTAACCTCCAACTTCGTCCCAAATTGTTTGCTAAAACACGTGTTCACCGACATAGTCTAATTTCACATGCTAGGTTTAATCTATGTTTATTGCATTGCATGCATTACATCGACAACATATCAAATATGAACAATTTCCCTAATCATTAGTAGAGGCCGCTGTCGATGCGGGCGGGATTAGGTGTTCGAATTAAAGAGCTTCCAAATACGTACCCTCACCCCTTACTCCAGTTATCTCTGGACATCCGTGTCCATTGGCATCTCGAGAGTCATTCTAGACATAGAATGCTAAGGGTAACAAGTTCTTAGTGTTCATGTCACTACTTTGTGTCTTGACATGACACGAAGTATTCGAACGGTTCTAATTTTCCATAAAAATTGGTGGCGACTCCACAAATGCAGGCTTATTCCAACCTTTCATCGGTTTCAATGCCTCACCAATCGGGAACGGCTCATGACGTGCTTTGCCAAACCAAGGTTCCGTGGGAGAAGTGCCGCCGCCTCGAAACCAACGCGCGGGTGCGCCTGGCGCGGGTAACCCATGTCCACACCAAGTCACTTCTTTAGGCTAAACTTATGATTACATTGCAAAATGTGCATTTCATTTAGCTAAAATGACAACCCGACCTTTAGGGCTATTTTAGGAGGTGATAATGACTTTTTTTGGGTCTGGTCTATTTCACAGAAAGTTCTAGATCTTTCTCGTATCTTTCCAACGCCACCAAAAGCACCTTAATCCGAGTCTTGTAGAGAAAGCTATGTCTAAAATACGACAGGCTGTCAAACGCGCTTTCTTGCGCAGAAGGGAACTACCCGAGAGAGAACGCACCAGGTGGTGCGCCTCTTCTGTGGGACGCAACACCTATTGCGCCTTTTTTCAAGTCTTTCTTTTTATCCAAGTTTCCGTGTTTCAACCTAAGTCGGTTGTTTCCTTTCCTAATTTCAGGATACATCTTTCCTAAACCCCTACCTTGTGATTAGTATGAATAGAGGCCATCGCCTCACATATTTTTCACGCGAGTGTCCGCCCTTCTCTTCCCCCTTTGCATTATAAAATCGTGCTCTTACTTTTCGATGCCTACGTGCTTGATATACGCGACCGCGTAAGCCCGGATCATTCTGGGTACCAGTCACGTTGCATAGGCCGACCAATTTAACCACTGCACAATCATTAAAATCAATAAATCAATCATTTTAAAATCCTTTTTCAAGGGCACTTTCATATTTGCATAAATCGAGTCGAGTTACCACTAAAACCTGATTTTGTTAAATCTCGCGACGCTAAGATGTAAGTCTGAGGGTGTAAAACCCATTTTATATTGTCTCTTTATTTTTGTATTTTGTTTACGTTTGCACATTATATTTGTGCCAAAATCGTCTTTTAATTATTTCATATCATTAAGCTTTAAAAACGAGATTAAGCAATCAGATCTGTTTGACGCCTAGAGAAAACGCATCAGACGATGCGTCTCTTAAAAGGATCGCAACATCTTTTGCTCCTCTTCTGGGGTTGCATAATCTGCTGATCATCTTCTCTTTTCGTCTCGGTTTATGTGCCTAACTCCTCTTTTGGTCCAAAGATCTTTTCAGATCCGAGGAAGATCAGTTTTCTTCTATTATTTTATTTTCCAATATTTTCCAAAGTCTTAATCTTTTATTTGATTAGATTGATTTTAGCTCTCTAATAATTCAATATTTGACAATTTAAATTCGTTTAATCAAATCTTTTGAATTTAAATCTCTAGTAATTAATATTAGATGGTTTAAATTCAATTCTTTTTCAGTTTTAGTTTTCTAAATTAATTTTCAAAGATTCAAACTTTATTTCTTTTAGGTTTAATTTAGGATCATTTGTAATTGATATTAATCGGTCTTATTCTAAATCTAATTCAATACTTTTCTATCTTTTAATTATATTCTTCCTTTTATTTTACTTAGTTTATTTTGTTTATTTTCTAAATACGATTCCATAAATAAAACAAAATCATTTTCCTAATTAATCAACTCTAACAAGCAACCGAATCTGACTTTCACAGTTAGAACCCGTCTATGAGTAGACGCATGAAGTGTTACGCCTCTTCCAGAGGACGCACCTTCTGCTGCGCCTACTTCTAGTCAGTTTCTGCCTTTGAACTCATTCCTATTTTGACGTAGTATATATTAATCGACTATTATTCGTATTATCACCTATTTAGCTATATTTTGACTCATTTAATTTATTTTGTCATTATTTCCTTATTTCTTTTATCTCCTTTTCTATTTCAGTTAATTTCCTTTTCTTTTAAATTTTTCTTTCTTTTATTTCTTTCCTAAATCTCGTTTTTGGCATTTATATAACGTGCATTCAGTTTTAAATTATATTTTATTATTTTGTATGCTTATTCACATGTAAATGAATGTAATTCTTCACTTCGACCCAATTGGATGCTAAATTGTATGTCAAACCGACTAAGTTTAAATTCATATGCTAGGATTAACCTACTGGATATTGCATTGCATGCATACAGTTGACAACATATCGAGTATAAACAAGTTCTCTGATCATTAGTAGAAACCGCTATCGAGGCGGGCAGGATTAGGTGTTCAAATAAACGAGCTTCCTAATACGTACCCTCACCCCTTACTCAAGATCTCTGTGAGCATCCGTGTTCATTGGCATTACGAGAGTCATTCTATACATAGAATGCTAAGGGTAACGAATTTCTTAGTGTTCATGTCACTACTTTGTGTCTTGACATGACACGAGGTATTCGAACGGTTCCAATTTTCCATAAAAATTGGTGGCGACTCGATCCATAAATGCAGGCCTGTCAAACCTTTCACCGATTTCATGCCTTTCAAATCGGTAACGACCCATGATGTGCTTTGGCTCGTGCGGGAGTTCCGTGGGAGAAGTGTCGCCGCTTCGAAACCAACGCGCGGGTGCGCGCGGCGCGAGTGACTGTGTTCACAGTTTGGCGACTTCGCTGGAGATAATACACTTAGTCTAAGTCTAGTGTTACCTAGGGTGAAACTTAAACAAGTTTAGGGAATATTTTATATGAGACAGTTGTCATTTTCATTACTCGACCTTCTTGGGTCGTTTTAGCTAGCCTTCCTAGGCTTTTAACCAAACCAATTCGACCAATCGTCCCGTCTAGATGGTACAAATTCCTATTTGTGTCCAAAGATGGATATCGATTGAAGTTAACCATACCACGATGCTTACTCATGTTTGTATCAAGAGCTCTCACTACTCAAGCGAATGGACTAGGAACCGACCCGACTTATGTTTGGAACGGACATCTCCACAGACCAGGGTGTGATAGCTTGGTATGGAAACCCACCTTTTAAACCAAAACCCTTTTAAATGCACTCATCATACTGTTATAATGCCTGTTTGTATTATAAATTGGTGGCGACTCCACAAATGCAGGCTTGTCAAACCTTTCACCGGTTTCATTCCTTTCAAATCGGTAACGGCCCATGACGTGCTTTGGCTTGCGCCGGAGTTCCGTGGGAGAAGTGTCGCCGCCTCGAAACTAGCGTGCGGTGCGGGTGTCTGTGTCCACAGCCGGAAAGGGGTCCAACTGGAGATTTGGGCAAGGGGGCTCCTATCAAGCTCTCTCCCAATGTATGGTGAGCAACCGCAACTAGGGATCTTGCACAATTCAAAGGAACCCGAATTCTATCATCAAAGGTGTATATGGAGGTGGGAACTTCAACCGGGAAGCGCCGTCATAAAGGCCAAGCTACAATGGAACTCAAGCCTTGGAAGCTAGACCTACTACTTTAGGAAGTACCGTGCAAGGGGCGCTTAAGGCAAGTGGCAAGCTATTTACCATGGAAAAGTAAAGTGTCGAGGAGGATGCACACGTGGTTTCGGGTACATTTCTTGTCAACTCTGAACCCTGTTTTAGTTTATTTGACTCGAGGGCTACGCATTCGTTCATGTTTAAGAGTCATGTGTCGATCCTAGGTTTTGGGGAAGGTGAGTTGGTGAGTGACGATGTAGTGTTACCTTCGGGTGAGTCTGTGGTGTGTTTAAAGTTGTTTAAAGAAGTGTCGGTCATGGTAGGAGAAGTGAACTTTTCAGTAAATCTTTTTGAGTTTCCTTTAGAGGGGTTTGAAGTGATTTTGGGAATGGATTGGCTAAGTAAGCATAAGGCCAACATAAATTGCCATAAAAAGAAGATAGCTTTGAAAGGACCCAAGGGTATTAGAGTGTCATACAAAGGCTTCGTGGTCAAACCCAAAGTCAAGTTCATTACTTTAATACCCCTCATATTCTAAGGTTATAGGACCCTTGTGTATGTACAAGTACAAGGTAGACTATGAAAGATTAGTAGAGAGCTGGAACAAATGTGTTATACTTGGAAATGTGATCGCTTATTTTAGGGTCATTTTCAAATTGTTATATCTAGCGTTTTAGATTTCCGTTAGAGGTTATTCAAATTTGAGGCGAAATATTATTTTCTTATCTTTCCAACACATGGTCACAAGCTTGATTCCGATAAGTAACGAAGAAATGGTAGTTGTTTGAAAATCAGTGCGCAAAGTTGAACTCGCTGAGTGATGTTTCGCGCTAATTCCGCACTTTCCTAGAATATTCCTAATATTGAAATATGGGTAATGATAAATACAGCCCTTATGGTAATATTTAAGCATTTAATACCATCCCTATTTAGTATTAATTTAGGAATTGAAGACTAAATTACACATAAATCAATGTAATTAATGCATATATTACGGTTTTATTTCCTCTTTTGGCTCCTTATATACTGCCCTTAAAGGCTTTATTTATCATTTTCCTTATAATATTATACAATTCCTATCTCAACTTTATTATTACTATTATTATAATATTATTACTATTATTATTATTATTATTATTATTATTATTATTATTATTATTATTATTATTATTATTATTATTATTATTATTATTATTATTATAATTACTACTACTACTACTACTACTACTACTACTACTACTACTACTACTACTACTACTACTACTACTACTACTACTACTGCTGCTGCTATTATTATTATGATTATGATTATTATTATTATTATTATTATTATTATTATTATTATTATTATTATTATTATTATTATTATTATTTTTTATTTTTTTTATTTTTTTTTATATGAAGATGCGCGCATCTTTCATTAAAACAAAAGTAAAAGTTTACATGAAATTGGTGGGGAGCCGAGAGACAATCTGGGCTCCCACACCCTTAGCAATAGCAAAGCTAAGCCTAGTAAAAATGTAAGCGGCTACCCGAGCCCCGTATCTGTGATACCGAGAATTTCGGATCCGCTTGAGCAAGGCAACAATCCGAACCCGCTCCCCAAGGGAAGAGAAAGAGAAAGGTAGGAAACCATAACCCGCTACCGCGCACAAATCCCCATACTTAGCACACTTTCGCTGAGCAGCATCAGCGACAACCCGGCCCGGCACAAAATCTGCCAACCCAATCTGAGTCAAAGGTGAAGAACCTGTCAGGTCGACGCACACATCACGCCCCCTGTCCCAAGAATAAAGCAATAAATCCGCAGGACGGAGAGAGCCACCATGCCCATCAACCAAACCGATATCAACCTCCTTCCCCGCAGTAATACCAAATGTATAGTAGATGTCGAAAAAGGGTGTCCCGGACAAGGTTATGCCTATTATTATTATTATTATTATTATTATTATTATTATTATTATTATTATTATTATTATTATTATTATTATTATTATTATTATTATTATTATTATTATTATTATTATTATTATTATTATTAGGGAAAATGCACGTGGTGCCCTTGAGGTTTGAGATTTTGCCCGATATACCCAAACTTTTTATCCGGAAAACTTTAAGAGGCAATAACTCGTGTTTATGTGTTCAGAAAGTGATAATTTTTTTTTCAAATCGATCATCTTTTCGAGAACTACGATTTGAAAAAAAAAATTGTCCTATTTGGATCCTCTGGCTATGAGTTTTTGTATGTCAAAGTTTTTTTGACCGAACAAACTTTGAGTGACCATATCTCTTGGTCACGAATTCCAAACTCGACAAATTATTTTTTCAAGTCGTAGATCTCAAAAAGATGATCAATTTGAAAAAAAAAATCCGTCACTTTCTGAGCTTGTAAACACGAGTTATGGTCTCTTAAAGTTTTCCGGATAAAAAAATTGGGTATTTTGGGCAAAATCTCAAACCTCAAGGGCACCGCGTGCATTATCCGTTATTATTATTATTATTATTATTATTATTATTATTATTATTATTATTATTATTATTAATATTACTATTATTATTATTATTATTATTATTATTATTATTATTATTATTGTTAATATTATTATTATTATTATTATTATTATTATTATTATTATTATTTATTCCACCTACCTTATATATTTTATTTTTATTACATTATTATATCCCACGATTTATAAACTTCCAATAAACTTCTCTTGTCACAATATATACCCCATTCACCCATCACCATATATTCTATTGCTTTCGAATCACAAAATATAGAGAGGGGGAGAAGTAGACTAGAGAGATAAGGATCCTTGTTCATCATTATTATACCTGAAGATTTAATTCCGTAAGTATTTTAAACCTCGCTTTAGTCAATTGTTTAAATATATAAGTTTGACTATTGACCAACCAATCTTGACCACCACCGTCCATGACCACCAGGGCCTGCCGTTGATCGGCGTTGACCGCAAGGGTTTGACCATGCGATTTGGGCATTATTTTGGGGTAGATTATTGTCTTAATCATTATTGTATTTGTATATTAGTAATTGTATGCATAATATTGTATTTGTATATTTGCTTAATTTGAGAAGAGTTGCTATCAAGGTAGGATAACTACTCAACTCTTTGCATTACTAAATCATCGATGTTATATTACGAGGCCTATGAGATTATATTTATGTTGGCATTAGATGATTTTATATGGTTGAATAATTATTGGGTTATATATGTTTATCTTGCCATAATATTTATGATGGATGCCCCATGTTTGTGTCTGGGATGATTACTATTATTATTGTTGTTGCATTCATATTGCATAGTGCATGCATTGGTTTCTCCAGGCTGGTTCTGCAGGACTTGTCTCTGGGAAAATTGAATACCTCAACTTCGGTTGGGATGATGAATACCCTAGGCCAGGGATTAGAGGGATGAACTAAAAGTTCCATAAACCAATTTATTAGACTCTTTTAATGATAAAACTAATTTACTCATTAAAATAGTGGTGATCTAGTGTATGCATAGCAAAATAAAGAGATTAAGAAGAAAATAATTTTCCTTACATTGTAGTAAGATCCGAAATTGGGCACAAGTAAGGTCTCCTACCTTCACTTGTTATTGAGCTAAAAATAGTGGATGATCCCTCAACCTCAAGTATAGAGATACTCCTTAAAAATTGCACCCAAGACTTTAACCCTTAAATCGAATTTATATATTAACTAGATAATAAATTAGATACCTTAAATAATATTTCCAATCTAATATTACTACTACTTTTAGTAGTATATTTGGTTATTAGAAAATATAAGAACAAGATTTTTGAGCTTTTAAAACTATTTTAGAGTGAGAAAGAATAATAATGCATAAGACAATTTTGTGAAATTGGTTGAATCGAAAAAATAAGAGCCAAGTCCTTATTTTGAAGGGAGTGGCCGGTTTTGGAGGGTCTAGAGAAGGCCAATACATGGCCTTCACTTTTCATATTATTCTTCACAACAAACTAGGTGTGTAAGGCTACTTAGTATTAGGTTATCATTGTGTTTTAATTATCAATTAAATAAAACACCCACTAACCCGTCAACCCTTCCATTTTTTTTCGGTCCATCTATTAAAATGGAGTCCATTTTATTTTGTCAACTTTGTCAATTGTATTATTGTGTGATATGTGACATAAAATGAGTCATATGTCATTTTAATGCATACTTAAATTATTAAATATCATTATTTATAAAAATAAATCACATACAATAAATCAACTAGTAATTCATAATTACATGTAAATAAAATAGGTCATGTTAATATAATCTACAACATTTTGTAATTATAATTAACCAATCATTCTTATTTCAATTGCTTCATAAAAAATAATCAATTTTAGTAATAAAACATTTTAACGACTAAAACGAATCTTATATAATCATATTACTATAAGATACGAATTCTCACTCACAAAATAAATTGTTCAATTTTAAGGAATTAACTTGTATCGACATACAACTAATTAACTTATCTATTAAGGGAATTGTCCTATAGGTGTGACCTTAAGGGATTAATTGATCACCGCCGTCAAACGACAGTAATGTCAAACTCTAGTTAGCCAATCATTACCGATTAATGTTGATTAGTTGACAATATAATTTGAATCATCCCCTTCATATTCTTATTATGAGATTTAGTCATGTGATCGCACTATTGTTGAGGACACTTACTCCAACAATCTCCCACTTGTCCGAGACAAGTGTGCGTCACCAATTCTCTTGTCCTATTACATCATCTCCCACTCAATGCAAGGTGTTTTGCAGGTCGTACTTGCATTTGATCATATCTTGAGTGGTTTCCTCGATCTGGAGATTAACTGTCTGACCGGAATTATCTACCGTGGTTACCTTCCGAGCGTGGCCATGCATTTACAGTTCACTACTCCTCGAGTGGCCTTGAGATTTTAAATAACCCTGACATGGGGTGGACAATTCCTATCACATTGCTCCTTTCGAATAGCCACAGCTCATCATGACCCAAAAGATGCCCATTTGACCTCAGTTATGAAAGTCGTAGAGCATAAATCAAAGTCACTTAGAAACTGTGTGTAACACCCCCATTTATCTAAGAGCCTTAACTAGGCCTTCTTAGATAAGTGAGATTGTTACCATCTCGGAATGTCCAAGGTAGTGAATAAAAGATTTTATCAAACCAAGGCAAATTAAATAAATAAAACTCAAATGTCTTATACATATTTTCTTTTCTTCTTAAAATAAATATAGTACAAACTTGCAGCGGAATTAAAAGATAACTACTGGTGATAAGAAACTAAATAGTGAGCTAAAGCTAAGTCGTCCAGTCCATATCCTCACACGCCTCCCAAGCTCATAGCCAAGTAGTCTCAAGTACCTGCCAAGTCTGCTCCCCAGTTACGGTTCATCACAGGTGTTCACGAATACACTGTCAACCACGAGGTTGAGTAGGAATAAACTAAACAGCAATAATTATTTAATATAAAACACAACCAACCAATATCCAGTCATTTCCAACTCATCCAACTATACTGTAACTAACTCAACGATTTCACTAGCAGTAGCACAACTCCCTTAACACCGTGCTATGCTCAACTCAACTGGCAGTGGTACTCTCATACCATGCTCAACTGGCAGTAGTACCATCCGTATGATGCACAACTGCCAGTAGTAATCACATACTATGAACAACTATCTCTGGTAGTAGTAATTACTTACTATGCACATCTGGAAGTAATGATTACTCGCTATGCACAACTGGCAGTAACACCTTCCGTGTTATGCTCAACTGAATAATCAACTCTGCATACCAAATATAACAAACAACAAAAAACTCAATAACAATCCCGTCATACAGCTCCGTCAACAACTACACATATACTCTATATCCAATACTCATTCATAATATTAATATTAACCTCGTCATCCATCACAATTCAATATATATTCACATAATAATAAAATACGAGTTGAGTAGGTAATTCCTACCTGAAACGATCGCAAATCCAATTAATAAAGTACAAGTAATTGTTGTCCTTCACCAAAATCCGACCTACATAATATACATATAACATATACAATTAATATCCCCTTTTCTCGTGATTAATTATTAACAATAACTTATTGTAACTCAGCTAATAACTAAGAAATTCAAGTTTACTTATAATATCAATCTACTAAGTCCCGTAGTAATTAATTGATCACTCCCTCATTTCACCTATGAACATAATTAATTAACCTATTCCCTATTACCCATAAATTATCGTATCCCTTCATAAAAACTCATGTAACAATCAACATCATTACTAGCACAAAGCAAACTCACGAACAACACCTACGATTCCAAAATCATCTGAAGCACAACACCACATATAACCCCCATGGACAGCATTCCGACCGAACCAAGCTACTACGCCCCAAGAACAAAACCCTTAAATCACGACCAACACTACCCACCATGTCCTATAACAAGTATCAACTCACGCTACTGCTAAAACCATGCCTTATGGCGACGCCACGATGGTACTAAAACAGCCCGAGATTGCTACAAACATAAACCCATAACTAAATAGTAAGTTCTACCATTAGCGGGATCCAACACAGCCTATACGGATTTTCGAATCCTCACCGAATCCGAGCAAAACAGAGCAGCTTACTGCCCCGATCTATGAAACCCAAGCGGACCATAGAGCAACCCAAAATGACTACCTGTATAACCCTTACACCCATACTAGGACATGGTCTAAAACTCGGAACCTGACTTGGCCAATAACACTAGTAAAACCACCGCAAACTTCCGCCAAAACCGAACCCAAACCCAAACAGAGTAGGCATCACGGCCAGCCCTCGGACACCACCCATACGCATCCCCTCTATATCTTACTGACGTGCTCTAGACACCGCTGGCAGGTTCACCCCCTTCACCGTGGTCTCCATGACAACCCGACATCAAAGGCGTTACTCGACATCAACCCAACATCAAAGGCATTAATGAACATACGCAATGCTATCATAAAAGAGAAATTGCTTACCTTAATTAGTTAAGATTATGGGGATGTTGAGGACGGAAAAAAACAGATGAAAGAACGACAACAGCCGCACGACTCCGCTTCTCGATTTTCTTCTTCTGTTCCTTTGTTTGTTTCCTTAAGGAGGGTTAGGGGTTTGCTTTTTGCTTTTTATTAGGAAGGTAGGTTAGATGGGTTTATAATACGGGTAGTATAGTGTATATATATATATATATATATATATATATATATATATATATATATATATATATATATATATATATTAGTATAGCTATTATTGTTATTGTTATTGTTATTGTTATTGTTATCGTTATTGTTATTGTTATTATTTGTAAATAAAGAGCACTCGGCCCAATGCATCACGACCGAACATCACTTCCCGACTCACTTCTTATTTTATTATATTATTCCGTCTTATTTCCAATTACTATTATAAATGCCATTAATTAGTTATTCAAATTACGTAAATTATTCTTATAAATAATTATAAAATTACGGGGCATTACACTGTGCCACCTTGGGCGAACAATCTTTAGTCTAAGAATTGACTTAAAAAGAATACTATTGTAGCTCTCGCCACGACCAGGTTATATAAAAATTGCGAGAACTCTATAAGCGGTCACTCCCCGACAGAGTGTCCTATACAGTCTGCCTATGTCATCGACTAGTCATCCCTTATGACTCTATGGCTTTTGAACTAGCCATCAATCGACTCACACTCTAGTTACATGGAGACGTCACCTCATGTAAGTAACCAGGGGCCAATACTATGTTAATCCAGTTCACGTTAATGGGGTTCAATATTGTTTCAACAACCCATTAGGGTATAACAAAGTAATGGATGAGTTTAAAGAAACTCAAACGATAAATGCGATTATCATATATGAATAGTCAATACCATATTACCACTTCATATCTCATAATCTAAAGTGTATATTTTCACTTATCAAAGTGCAATAAAAGCTTGGCTAGTGGATATACCATGTATCCATTCATTCCAACTTTATGAATCGCTTAATTCCTTCTAATCACGTTATGTCTAACAACATGATCTTCTCTAAGTAAAGGTCAATACTTCATACTAGACATGAGCTATTTAACTGGAAAGACGCTCCCACTATTCTCATATAACTTGTGATGAAATCTTTGGTGGAGGGATATACTCATAGTCCTTATGTTAACCATCTTACCACCATATACTCAGATTCTGGTTGTAGAACTTATAATGGTTGATACTAAAAACATTTTTGTAGTCACTTACTCCTAAGTCAATAAAATCAGCCTAGGATTTTGATAAATCCTTATAAGTTCGGAAACTTGAGTTTGTGCAACCTTTAACACACAACTTAGTATGTCATCCAAACACAAGAACGAATCCTCAATTCTCCTCAAGAATTTTAATGGATGTTCTTGAAGGCTTTCCAATGACCTTCATTTGAATTAACTTGTCATTGACTTATCATGCTCCAAGCATATGATTCATCAGGGCATGTGCATATAATGGCATACATGATCGTTCTAATGGCAGAAACATTAGCAATCGATTTCATGTGATCAATAACTCATTAGGTTCAATGAATGACTATGACTCTACCATAGTAATTCCACTTTCATCAATATGAACAACCTCCTCAACCTTGTTGATTTTAATCAGATGAAGAATCCTATCAATATATGATACTTATCTAAGTGCCAATCTAAAATTCCCTATGTCATAATAGATTTGGAATTGTAGAATACATTATGTCTTCTTTCATCGAGAATTGAAAACCAAAACACTCCTTCATAGATGGCAGTGTTAGCACGTCATCCTCAATGAGTAATATGACATTAATATGGAAGACAATTTCTCCCACTGAACTTCATGTTTAAACATGGCAATTTTAACTCCCACTCAAATCCATGTATACTTATGTCTTCTCGACAATTCGAGTGAAACCATTCTCTTATCACATGATTGAAATGATCATTGCAATCTTTAAGTGTTAATTAAAACCTTATGCTTATGTCGTACACACACCCCTTTCCAAATACCAATTTAGAAAATGGTTTTAACATCTAACTTGTTCATACACACTATGAGGTGTAGCAATGATGACATGGATCTTATCATAGTTACATGTTAACTTAGTTTTATTGACTTCTTTATGTCTATCTATGCAACACTAAATAAATCTATCTTTTTGCACAGATTTCAGTTTGGTTCATAAGGCTCTTATATAAAAAATTGAATTGAAATTACTTGATAAAGCCACTTCATAGATCATAATCTTATTATATGAATAACATTTTCTTTTGGTCTCCTCACTAGGCTGAAGATTCACCTAAGAATTCTTTCTTTTGGTTTCCTCACTAGTCTTGAGTTTAACCTAAGAACGCTTTCTTTTGGTCTCCTCACTAGTCTTGCGTTTAACCTAAGAACGCTTTCTTTTGGTCTCCTCACTATTCTTGAGTTTAACCTTTTAACCTAAGAACGCTTTCTTTTGGTCTCCTCACTAGTCTTGAGTTTATCTTAAGAACGCTTTCTTTTGGTCTCCTTACTAGTCTTGAGTTTGTCTTAAGAACGCTTTCTTTTGTTCTCCTTACTAGTTCCTAACTAGTTTTATGTTTGTTGCTAATTTTCTCCCACTCTATCTTTTGAAAAAAAAATACATCTATTTTTCTCGAAAGATAGCCTCATGAGCTATAAACAATTTCATACTTATGATTGTGAAGGTGGAAAATATCGCACATGTTGACCTTAATTGTTGATCCTAAGCCCTATCATATCTCGTATGGAGTCTTATAAGTGGTTACAAGTCTTAGTTGTAAGTGGTGTAGCCAATTGGTACGTTAGATTCCCTACTTTGAGTTCAAATAACTCTATTTGACTTTACAATCGTTCTTTCTTATATCAAATAAGATGTGACATTAAGTCATAAAAGCATAAGGGAGAATCAAATTCATAGCTTATGAACTCATTACAATGATCCAATCGTTGTAATTCCTTTTATGATCAATTTGAGTCAAAACAATTTATGTTTTTGATGTAAATAGTGTATAATGACAAGTTTTAGAACAAAGAAATTCCATAAAACGAGTGACTTGGGTTGAAAACCAAGTCACCAAAATCCAAATACAACCTTTGTCTTTGAAAAGAAAAGGAAATAAACTAAGTTCCATGTCAAACAAGGAAATTTCAAGAAGTTCTAAAACAACATTTCAAAATACAACAACAAAGAGAAGACAGTCAAAATAAAAGCCAAGCTTCCATAGTTCTTCTACTATGGGCGGCTACTTTAGCTTCCCTTGAAGAGCCTGCTTAGGCTTGCTTGTCTTTCCCTTTGTCTTTGCTCGAAAGCCCTTAAATACAATAAAAAAGGGGTAAGAATCACAACTTGTATCCAAATACCAAAGTTGAGATTGAAATCAAAACATGAATGATAGGGATATATATATATATATACCTACTGGAACAATCTTTCCAGTTTTGAGATCTCCAAGATATTTCGGGCAATTCCTCTTCCAATGTCCTACGCCATTACAATAATGGCATTTGTCCTGTGAAGTAGCACCCTTTTTGGAAGTGCTTTTCTCAATAGCTTTTCCTTTTCCCTTGAATAGAGTGGGCTTCTTACTCTTGCTAAAACTCCTTTTAAACTCCCCTTTGCTCTTATTGTTAATAACGAGGACATCCTTGGTTGAGCTAACATTTAGGCCCATGTCTCTCTCGGCTTTCACAAGCATTTTTTGCAACTCATGGAGAGTAGTCCTCATATTTTGCTTATTGTAGTTTACCCTAAACTGTACATATGCTTTGATTTTGTTCAAGGAATCTAGAACTCGGTCTATAACGAGTTATTCGGGAATATCAACCCCTTGCATTTTAAGGGTCTCAACAAGCTCAATCAACTTGAGCACATGAGGGCTAACCTTTTGGCCCTCTTTGATGTTGATCTCGAAAAATGCGGAGTCCGCCTCATATTGGATGATCCTTGGAGCTTGCGAAAACATGGTCACAAGCTTGGTGTAGATCTCATAGGCTGAAGAGTCTATCGATCCGAAATACTCAAAAGGGGGAGGGGGGGGGGGTGAATTGAGGATTAAAAATTTTAACCTACTTTTTCGATTGTATATGTATAATTAAGTATTTAAAGTTTATTATTATTTTTTTTTTTTTTTTGGTGAAATGTGAGAAATATATTAATATGAAAAAATAATTACATTATGGTGTTCATACAAGAGATATCATTCTATAAGATGCATTTTAGTCAACCAATCTCGTTCTGCAAGAGTCAACACTGTTCTTTCCCGGGTTCGAACTCTTGATTTCATATTCTCCAAGATAGCACCTGCCACCCTTTCAGGTCTAAGCAAACTCATCTCATTCCTACTTCTATTTCTCTGCTGCCAGACCTGGTACATCAAGCTCATCACTATGGCATTTTGTACTCCCTTCTGAAGCCCCGTGCCTGCTCTACTACTACACCACTCAACCAAATCCCTGACAGGGAAAGTCCAGGCAGTGTTCTTGTTCAGCTCCACCACCACTCTTCTACTGTAAATGCACTCACAGAACAAGTGCTCAATTGTTTCATCAGCTATGCCACACAAGTAGCATTTCTCATCAATGACCACCCCAAACCTGACTAGCCTCTCTACTGTATTCAGTGCCTTATGAGCAACCATCCATCCCATAAATTGATGTTTAGGGATTGTCCATCCATTCCAAACTGCCTTATCCCACTGAACTCTTGGCCTTGTACCTCTGAACAAGTCATAACAACCAGCAGGAGAGTATCCTCCTGGTTGAACACTCCACTCCCCATTAACATAACCATTCCTCATTTCTTCCTTAACCTTCCATATTCTCCTCCATACCCAACTTGAGTTCGAACTAGGCTTGTATTCCATCCACGCCTGTCCCTTAAGATAGTTACTTTGCACCCAGTTAACCCAGATAGAGTCTCTTTGTGTAGCAACCCAGTCCACCAGTCTTCCTACCATTGCCTTATTCCAAACTTCCTGGTCTTTGATCCCCAAACCACCTTCCTTTAAAGTTTATTAATTAAACTTTAACTAATCAATTGATTAACTAATTAAAAAAATGCAAATAAACGAAAGAGAAGGAGAGACACGCGGATTTTTGAAGTGGTTCAGTTTCACAAATCGAAACCTACATCTACTATTCTTGATTAATAAATTTAGTACCTTTCTATGGATTACAAATTTACTAACCCAACTCGTACAACTAACCATAGTTATAACTCAAGTGAGTACCGTTAAATACTCGAGTGACTAACTTACGCTAATAAGAAAGCACTAATGACTCTACTAAAAGTTTACGTTAATGAACGTGTAAGAAATCAATTAAGCACTATTATCTTATAACGATAACGAAAGAACGACTACACAAGTTTATAAACACACGACCGTTCTCGAAAATTGCAAAACGGTTTGCTTGTTTGAAACACACGGTTTTTGTTTTCTTAAAATAAATCAAAGTTATGCTCAAAGGTCTTACTTTCAATGTTGCAAAGTGTAGAGTATTTATAGAACAAGAGGAAGCACAGCACACAGTTCTAACGAAACCATAGATGGCCGAATAATAGGATATGTAAATAGGATCATATCTTATTATTTTTATCCATAAAATCTTAGGAAAAGATATAAGTTGTTAATAGATTATCTTATCATATATTCACCTAACATTTTTTTCCTTAATGCTAGATATGCCAAACGACAATAAGGAAAAAATCATAACAACTTTCTTATTTTATTTAAGCAATCTCTTAGAAAAGATATAGGATAATTATAAGATAATCCAATCAAATATGTACTTAATATATTTTCCTTAAACCATAAGATAGCCGAAATATATGATATGTAAACAAATCATATCATATAATTTCTATTCTTAAAATCATAAGAAAAGATAGTGAATAACTAAAAGATAAGTTTATCAATTATTCACCTATTATCTTTTCCTTAAATCTTAAGATATGATAAAAAATTTCCATAACAAAAATATCTTACCATATATAACCATATCATACTAAGGGGTCATTTGGTTCAGAGTATTGGAATGGTATGGAATGGATTGTGATACTATAGTGGTATGGAGTTAGAACCCCATACTTGCTCATGAGTGTTTGGTTCGACCTTGGAATGGATATAGAGGTAGTAATAATATGGAATGGAGTTAGAAACTTGAGTAGAAACATGGGTATGAGAATCCAAGGGGTTGGAATGGAGTTAGAATCCATTGGGTATCTAACTCCATTCCAAAAATCTCCAACCAAACACTAGAATGGATTGAATCCATTCCAATCCATTCCAAAAGCCCCAACCAAACACCCCCTAAATATAAAAGATATGTTAAGATAATTCTAGAGAATAAAATCTTAACAATACTTAACTAATATTATTAGGTTTACACGAGATCCACACGGCTCATAGGCCTCGTTTTTCGTGAAAACCCTAGCATGGCACTAGGTTAGATTTAGGGTTTAAAATTGGATAGTTTTAGAAACCTTAATTAGTAATATGACTCAACTCATAAGTTGATTTAACATAATTACTAATTATAAGCTTGAAATAAAACAACACTTAATATAAATATAGGCTTCCTTGTAAAATAAATACTTTTTACTAAAACAATTAAAAGAACCAAAAAAAATTTTCAAAAACAATTTGAAAATATTTTAGTCGTGTATTGTATAAACTTGACATCTCAATGTTATAGTAGAAGAGCTATAACATTGAGCTCTTATATAAGCAATGTTATAGCTGTGAAGCTATAACTTTACCAATTTAAGAAGTGCACTCTAAAGTTACCATTACGAGATAATCACCTATGCTATTCTAATCTTCTTAGGAGATCTTCGAGTGTAGGCTACTTCATCACTCAAGCTTGATCAATCTCTAAATGAGCTTCATCTTCTCATGAATGCTTGGATAATTCTATCATTATCTTGTAATATCTTGATCCGTGAATGAGGGCTTGATCACAACATGTTGTTGTATACTTACATCACAGTTCTTTAAGCTTCGCAAATAATAAGTCTATTCTGAAGAGACTAAACAAACAATTACGCGCAACGAGTATATATAATATAAAGTACTCTTGACATCATCAAAACATAAACATATAAATCTATATGGTTCAACAAATTCCCCCTTTTTGATGATGGCAAGTCTCCTAAAATTGTGACTAAGTATGTAGTTCCCCTTCAATATAATACCGTCATCTTTATAGATAAATATTAACGCAAGGTCAAACAATTATGTTCAAGACCAAAACTTTAAGGACTTTAAGAGACAATAAGTCTTGACAAGGAGCAAGCTTAGGCCAATACTAAATCATGGTCATTTCTTCCCCCACTTGACATCATCGAAAAGACGAGAACAGACATAAAACGACTAGAATGATATCAACCGAGGCAATAAATATATATTAATCAAAGCATATATTATAGCATAACAACGACTTCAACATAAGCAAGCCCTACATATAAAGTGTGTAATACAAACTAAGTGAAGTACAGATTTTGTAGGAGAGAAAGAAAAGTAGTCACTCACCTAACTACGATCTACAAAAGCAAGTATGCAATATAACATGATAGATATCTCTAGCTAGCGTACATATACACTCCAACCAAGCGAG
Organism: Silene latifolia; assembly: GCF_048544455.1. NCBI lineage: Eukaryota > Viridiplantae > Streptophyta > Magnoliopsida > Caryophyllales > Caryophyllaceae > Silene > Silene latifolia. Next base: position 109,226,912 of record NC_133538.1, read on the forward strand.
GTCCAAAACACATGTCGAGGACTTACAAAATAATGTGAGGTGAGGTAATTGGGTAAGAAGGGGCAAAATAATTTGTAAATGTGGAGGTAAAAGACAAGCTAGCACCGATCACAACCAAAAGCAACCATATTCCACTTTCCAACCCAACATGAAAGATGATGCACCATGCCAAGTATGGCGGCACAAACTTACTCACATCAACAAGTACTTCTCCTCAAGTAATATGGCAATGATATGAATAGGAGTAATAAGAGATTCTTGCTTTTCTATTTTTTATAGTATCATTTTTCTCCTTTTGTTTTCTGTATTTTTTCATTTCCTTTTTTTTTCAGTCCATCTTTTTCTTCTTCCTTCCAATATCCATCACAAAAGCAACAAAGTTACCACAACAAGACTTCCAATATTACCAACAAGACTAGCTTGACAAGGGTAGTCCATATGGAATGTAATTTGAATAAATAGGTAAAAACAAGGAAAATTTGGCTAATGTGAGGTTAGTAGGTAAAACGTAAAGGAAGGGTCGCCTCTCCACACGTGTCACCACCACAAACCCTAGTGTATACAAGTAATAAGAGACAAATTTTATGCTTATGCAATTTGATGTTACATGCCATATAAGGAGTACTACTCACATCCTAAATGAAACCAATCATGAATGTCATTGGTTTATCAAGCTCTAAACCATAGAATGTATATGTGATGAACAAGAGTTATGGTTTGAATACAACACAAAATATAATAGACTAGCAAACAGAATATTCTCATAAAATAATAAAATACTATATAAGAATGTACTTGCAATGGAAAATACGAACATAGACATACAATCTCGTCAAATCTAGTCAGTCATACGGTTAGGAAATAATTATGATAGTTTAGGTGCCACCGATTAAACCAATTTCTGACCGTAAAGTCTCAAAACGTCCTCTAGCTAAAGGTTTTGTCAAAAATGTTTGTCCATTGTTTCTTAGTACTACAAAATTCGAGTTAGCACTCGTATTATCGCATAAAATAGGAATACAACCTAAGTTAGCACCATAATCACATAACTGTTGCTTAAGCCATAATAATTGAGTACATACCAGTCCTGCTGCAATATATTCGGCTTCTGCTGTTGAAAGGGCAACTGAATTCTGCTTCTTTGAACCCGATGTAATAATGCAAGGTCCAAAGAACGTGGCAACACCTGACATACTTTTCCTGTCTAGGGAGCATTCTGCGTAATCAGCATCTGAATATACGACAAGATCGAAATTGCATTCCATCGGATACCATAGATAAAGATTGGACGTCCCAATAAGATATCGTAAAATTCTCTTTACGGCCGTCATATGCGATTCTTTGGGAGATGATTGATATCTTGCACAAACGCATACACTGAACATGATATCTGGTCTACTTACAGTTAAATATAACAATGACCTAATCATTCCTCGGTAAGTTGTTCCATCAACTGACTTACCGTCTTCATCTAAAGTCAATTTCTTGTCTGCGACCATTGGAGTAGACATAGCATGGGAATTTTCCTTCCAAATTTTCGGATTAATTCCTTAATATATTTTTGCTGATGATTTTTGATGCCTTCCTCAGTTTGTTGAATTTGCAGACCTAGGAAGAATTTCAATTCTCCCATCATGCTCATCTCAAATAAGGAAGTAATCAACTCCGAAAAATACTTGCACATAATGCGGTTGGTTGATCCAAAAATAATATCGTCAATGTATATTTGAACAACCAAAAGGTCAGTACCCTCGAATTTTAGGAATAGGGTTTTATCAACAGATCCTCTCTTAAATCCACTGTCAAGTAGAAATTTTGATAATCTGTCATACCAGGCCCTTGGTGCTTGCTTCAATCCATACAAGGCCTTGTCTAATTTGAAGACATGGTCTTCAAACTTATTATCCTTGAATCCAGGAGGTTGTTCTACGAAGACTTCTTCTTGTAGATACCCATTTAGAAACGCTGTCTTGACATCCATTTGGAAAAGTTTCATTCCGTTATGGGCTGCGAATGCTATCAGAAGTCTAATAGCTTCAAGACGAGCAACAGGTGCAAAGGTCTCGTCATAGTCTATTCCTTCTTGTTGATTATAACCTTGTACCACCAATCTTGCCTTATTTCGAACTATGACCCCAGCATCATCCAGTTTATTTCTGAACACCCACCTTGATCCAATTGCAGATCGGTCCTTGGGTTTAGGAACTAAGTGCCAAACTTTTTTCCGTTCGAATTGTTGAAGCTCTTCTTGCATAGCTATAATCCAATCTGATTCTGCGAGAGCTTCCTTAATATTTGATGGTTCGATTGTAGATAGGAACGAATAGAAAGAGCAGAAATTGTTCAAGGATCATCGCGTTTGAACTCCCTTCTTAATATTACCAAGTATACTTTCCATAGGGTATGAAATCTTATATTTCCATTTTGTTGAAGTACTTGGTTCCTCATTATTTGAACTTGATCCAATATCATTTGGCTCAGAATTTGAGGACGTTCCCCCTGAATCCAATCCTAGTGTTGTAGAAGAGTTGGGTATAACTTTGGACTCATCACCTTGATTTGGATTCAATGTTATAGTAACATTATCTATAACATTGGATTGGGAATCCTTTTCTTGAGACAATGTTATAGTATCATCAACTATAACTTTAGTTTTCTCCTTTTTATATTTAGAAGAATGATCAAGCTCATTATTAATTCCTTCAATCTCATTGTCCTCAGTCTCCAATTCTCGAGGTTCATCTCTAGAAAAACGAAAATCAGGTTCATCCATGTCTTCTTCCTCATCCTATAAGGGCTTATCAAACACGTTATCTTCATCAAAAATAACATGTATACTTTCTTCAATGCAAAGTGTTCTTTTATTGAAAACCTTATAAGCCTTGCCATGATCCGAATAACCTATAAAAATAGCCTCATCACTTCTAGGGTCGAACTTAATTAACCTATTTTTACCATTGTTATGAACAAAGCACTTACTCCCAAAACAACGAAGATGAGAGATATTAGGTTTACGCCCTCTTAGAAGTTCATAAGGGGTTTTCATTAGGATAGGTCTTATCATAGTACGGTTATGAATATAACATGAAGTAGTAATAGCTTCAGCCCAGAAACTATGAGGTAGACCATTACACAAAAGCATTGTACGAGCTGAGCCATATCTTCTAGTGTTCTATTCATACGTTCAACCACACTGTTTTGTTGAGGAGTTTGTGGTGCAGAAAAGTTATGTCCTACACCATTAACTCTACAATATTCTATAAATGCTTGATTATCAAATTCGGTGCCATGATCCGTACGAATAGAGACAAGGTTAGTCTTATATTTATTTTGAACAAGTTTCATAAGACAAACGAATTCATCAAAAGTCTCATCTTTTTAATGAAGGAAGATAGGCCATACATACCTTGAGTAGTCATCGACGAGGACAAAGACATACCTGGATCCTCCTCTACTCCTTACCTTTATGGGACCACACAAGTCCATATGTATTAATTCCAAAGCTTGATTCGTGCTTACCACTCTTTTAGGTTTGAACGATGATCTCACATGTTTGCATCGAGCACAAGTGTCACACATTTTATCTTGATCGAACCTGATTTTAGGTAGTCCTTCAACCAAGTCCCACCTCTTGAGTTTACTCAAAATAGGCGAGCTAATGTGACCAAAATGCTTGTGCCACAAACAAGGATCATCAAGCATAACTTTCATGCACGAAAAAGAGTTAGTAGGCACTGCATTTAAATCTACCATATACACATTTATTTTCCTACGGCCTTCAAGAATAATATTACTCGTACGTTCAATAATAATGCGACAAACATCTGTATGAAAAACAACCTTGTTACTTTTGTCACATAGTTCAGATATGCTAAATAAATTATGCTTGAGACCATCAACTAGATAAACATCACTGATTGCGTGTGATTTAGAAATTACAACTTTGCCCACTCCAATCACTTTACCCTTATTATTATCCCCAAAAATCACCTTTCCTCCATTGAAAGGTTTGAGTGAAAGAAACAAATTCTTGTCTCCAGTCATGTGTCTTGAGCATCCACTGTCAAGATACCATTAATTATTTTCTTTCATCATCACCTGCAAAAGGATTAGATACAGTTTTTAGGTACCCAAGCTAAGTTCGGTCCTTTATGGTTAGTTACCTTATATACTAAATCCTTTCGTACCTAAACTTGTCTAACAGTAGTGTTTCTAAACTTTGGGTACTTTTGTTTAGGAGGAGTTCTAGGTCTAGAGGTTTCTCTAGGTCTCACATAACCAGTCTCCTTGTGTTTAGGTTTACTTTGTTTAGGTTGACAAGGAGTTTGTGAAGTGCTAGGCTCTTTAGTGTAATAAAACACCATGTAGTAGAACCAACGAAAGTTATTATTCCTCTCTTCGTTAGGTTCAACAATAGGGGATATGTCATCCTCGACTATTGTGTCAACCGTTTTAACAAATTCGGTATTTTTTCGTATATCATGTACACGTTTAACACAATTGTCTTGGATGTGGCCCGTATGACCACAATAATTGCAAATCAGATATTCAGGAAGATCGACATATTTTTTTTTCCTGAAATCATGATCTGAAGGTGTTGATTTACATTTAGAGTGATCTCTACGGCTGTAGCACTCATGTCCTAACCCCATCTTCATATTATTGTCAGATTGTTCGGTTAGGAAGTTTAGGACTTTTGTGCTACCTTCCCACTTATCATGGACTTTCCGAGCATCTAGAAGTAAGTCCTTTAGGGTTTTTATCTCCTCAAGGCATTTCGTGTGATCTACGTCATTATCCTTCTTGAAATTGTCACGAAAGTCTTGGAACCTTTTGTTAAGATTAAATACAACACCTGAGTGCTGTTTCTTAACATTGATCATGTCAGTTTAGATTCTTTCAATTGCTTTGTAAGAGAATCAATTTCTTTCTTTTGGTCTACAATCACTGCTTTATCAGATATGATTTTAGTCTTTAAGAGTTCTTTGGCTTTTTTAAGTTCTAAAGTTATAGCTTCACTAGCTATAACTATGGCTTGAAGGTGCTTAATATTGAGCTTTAGATCTGAAGTTGTAGCTTCATTAGCCATAACTTTAGATTCTAATTCCTTCTTTTCAGCATTAGCAATATCTAATGTTGTAGCTTTATCAGCTATAACTTTAGACTTTAACTTCTTAGCTTTTACCTTTAGAATGTGATTCTCCTCAGCAATATCAAGAATATGTTCTTTTAGATCCTTAAGTTCCATATCCTGTTCATGACATTTATCGAGGGATTGCTCAAAAAATTCAATTAGGGTATTTTTAGAAATTTTCTTTACACGCTTTTTGAGCTCAAGATAACTAACCTCTTCATCGTCATCTTCATCTGATTCTCCTAGAAAGCAGTAATTAGAGTGAGAATCTGTGCTATCATTGTCGTTGTCAGAGATTAGGTCAAGACTAACGCTGCCGAGACAAATATTTGCTACTTCGTGATCTTCAGATCCTTCATCATCTTCTGAGTCAAGATCTCCCCAGCACGAAGCCATCATTACTTGTTTGAACTCCTTCTTTGTCTTCTCGCGTTTTGCCTTGTCTTTAATTTTGTCCCATGTGGGATAATCCTTGATCATATGATCAGATTCCCCACACTTGAAGCAACCTCTATTGGCAAATTACGATTTAGACTATGTTGCTTTCTTATTAAAAGACTTGTTATTATTAGCAGTAGACTTTGTTTGCTTGTTTCGAAAGATCCTATTTTTAATACGACGAGAAAACAATATGGTCTCATCCTCTATGTCGGAGCTGACATCCTCTCTTTTCAAGGCCATGTTTTTACCTCTACTCGGTTCTACTTCATCAGCATTTAGAGTGAGTTCATGGGCCATGAGAGCACCAATGAGTTCTTGATATGATAGGTTCTCAAGATCTCTTGATTCCTCCATTGCTGTGACTTTGGCACGCCACTTTTTAGTTAGGCTCCTAAGAACCTTTCTAGCAATGTCCTCGGTGTTGAACTTTCTTCCTAGGTTTTTCAATTCATTTATGGTGCCTGAAAAACGTGCGGACATACTATCCAAGGACTCATTTGGCTCCATACTGAATAGCTCATATTTCTGCATTAACAGATCTATGCGGTGTTTCCTAACAATGGAAGTACCTTCATAAGCTAATTCAGGCTGTTCCATATTTCATTAGCCGTTGAGCACGAAGAGAAGCGATCGAATTCTGCAGTAGTCATGCCGTTTTGAAATAGGCTTATTGCATTAGAATTATTTTCGGCCTTCTTGTAGTCAGCCTCGACATAATCTTCTTCATTTTTCTCGTAGGTAGTGCCTTAAGTGGATGCAACCAAAATTTTATGCGGTCCGTTTTGGATAATCCTCCAGCACTCTCAATCATGACCCTTCACATAGTGTGTCATCATATTCTTCCATAAACCATAATTCTTCCCATCAAAGACGGGACACTTGAGGTATTTGGAATCCATTTATCACGTGATAGGCAGCGGAATATAAAACGATAAGATAAATAAAGATAGACAGATCAGCCTCTTTGCGGTTAGGCAATCAAGAGCACGAGGCTCTGATACCAATTGAAGAGACTATCGATCCGAAATACTCAGGGGGGGGGAACTGAGGATTAAAAATTTTAACCTACTTTTTCGATTGTATGTGTATAATTAATTGTTTAAAGTTTATTAAATAAACTTTAACTAATCAATTGATTAACGAATTAAAACAATGCAAATAAACGAAAGAGAAGGAGAGACACACGGATTTTTGAAGTGGTTCAGTTCACAAATCGAAACCTACGTCCACTATTATTGATTAATAAATTTAGTACCTTTCTACGGATTATAAATTTACTAACCCAACTCGTACAACTGACCCTAGTTGTAACTCAAGTGAGTACCGTTAAATACTCGAGTGACTAACTTACGCTAATAAGAAAGAACTAATGATTCTACTAAAAGTTCACGTTAATAAACGAGTAAGAAATCAATTAAGCACTATTATCTTATAACGATAACGAAAGAACGAATGCACAAATTTATAAACACAGGACTTTTTTCGAAAATTGCAAAACGGTTTTCTTGTTTGAAACACATGGTTTTTGCTTTCTTAAAATAAATGTAAGTTATGCTCAAAGGTCTTACTTTCAATGTTGCAAAGTGTAGAGTATTTATAGAACAAGAGAAAGCACAGCACACGGTTCCAACGAAACCCTAGATGGCCGAATAATAGGATATGTAAATAGAATCATATCTTATTATTTTATCCATAAAATCTTAGGAAAAGATATAAGTTGTTAATAGATTATCTTATCATATATTCACCTAATATTTTTTTCCTTAATGCTAGATATGCCGAACGACAATAAGGAAAAAATCATAACAACTTTCTTATTTTATTTAAGCAATCTCTTAGAATGATATAGGATATAATTATAAGATAATCCAATCAAATATATACTTAATATATTTTCCTTAAACCTTAAGATAGCCGAAATATATGATATGTAAACAAATCATATCATATTATTTCTATTCTTAAAATCTTAAGAAAACATAGTGAATAACTAAAACTCTTTTCCTTAAATCTTAAGATATGATAAGATATTGTTATATATGGTAAGATATTTTTTCATAACAAAAATATCTTATCATATATAACCATATCATGCTAAATGTAAAAGATATGTTAAGATAATTCTAGAGAATAAAATCTTAACAATACTTAACTAATATTATTAGGTTTACACGATATCCACACGGCTCATAGGCCTCGTTTTTCGTGAAAACCCTAGCATGGCACTAGGTTAGATTTAGGGTTTAAGAGTGGATAGTATTAGAAACCCTAACTAGTAATATGACTCAACTCATAAGTTGATTTAACATAATTACTAATTATAAGCTTGAAATAAAACCACACTTAATATAAATATTGGCTTCCTTGTAAAACAAATACTTTTTGCTAAAACAATTAAAAGAACCAAAAACATTTTTCAAAAACAATTTGAAAACATTTTAGTCGTGTATTGTATAAACTTGACATCTCAATGTTATAGTAGAAGAGCTATAACATTTAGCTCTTATATAAGCAATGTTATAGCTGTGAAGCTATAACTTTACCAATTTAAGAAGTGCACTCTAAGGTTATCATTACGAGATAATCGCCTACGCTATTCTAATCTTCTTAGAAGATCTTCGAGTGTAGGCTACTTCATCATTCAAGCTTGATCAATCTCTAAATGAGCTTCATCTTCTCATGAATGCTTGAATAATTCTATCACTATCTTGTAATATCTTGATCCGTGAATGAGGGCTTGATCATAATATGTTCTTGTATACTTACATCACAATTCTTTAAGCTTCACAAATAATAAGTCTAATCTGAAGAGACTAAACAAACAATTACGCGCAACGAGTATATATAATATAAAGTATTCTTGACATCATAAAAACATAAACATATAAATCTATATGGTTCAACATAAGCCGTGCTTATCTTAATAGCACTTCTTTGGAGATCGGCTTCCATTGAGAAAATCAAGACGTTCTTGATTGCGGCCTATTCTTTTAGGTAAGCCTCATAGGCTTGCCTTACGGTAGGGGTAGACTTAGTAGTAGGTGTAGGGGGAGCGGCTTTGGTAAGATAACGAAGCTTGTCGTCACCTTCCGCGGCCAAGCGGAGTTGCGCATCCCAATCGGCGAAGCTAGGCACATTCTTTTCAAGTTTACATCGATCCATAAAGGATCGGAGCCAAGAAGCATTGGTGAGTGGTGGAGCGGTTGCGCTAGTTGAGGCGGATGAATTAGGAGTTGTCATTGCTTATTAATCAAATTGACTACAAGATAGAAAATGAAGGAATCATAAACATTTATCATTTTAAATAATCTTGCAAACATTTTGAACAAGTCTAGCATTTATATAGTGACCTCTACCCAACTATAGTAAATGATTCCGAGATCCATCTTTATACAAATATGGGCACGGGGAAACCGATACATCCCATACTTATATAAATTTGGCGAATTAACTCTTTAATTGATTCTACTTTAGAACTCTCGGTTGATGAATTTCATAAAACCCATCCCTAGCCCCGGAACATAAGACTAGTCATAATATCCCGTTGAGACCAACCAAATTTCGTGTGTAATAACATTTTATTACCCCACTTACCCAATGGAAAATGAAAGCACCCCGGGAAAACCGAACCTACCCCAAATGTCACGGGGATTCATGGGTAGAGTTAGCTAACGTCTACTGAAAGAATGTGGTGAAGCTGCATATAGGATACTAAAGGACATTATGTCCGATCGTGATTCTAGATTCATCTCTACAAATTGGCAAGAAGTGCAAAGCTCCATGGGTACTCAATTGAAGATGAGTACGACGTTTCATCCGACCTCGGATGGGCAAACGGAGAGGACTATCTACATTTTGGAAGACATGTTGAGAGCTTGTGTCCTAGAGTTCGGAGGTACTTGGGAGGAAAGATTGGACTTAATTGAATTTTCATACAACAATAGCTACCATGCAAGGATTGTCATGGCTCCATTCGAGGCTTTATATGGGAGAAAATGCTGAAGCCTAATATGATGGCATTATAGTACCGAAGCCCTCATATTGGGACCTCAAATGATCCAATATATGATAGACCAAGTGCATGTGATCCGACAAAAGATGAGAGCGGCACAAGATAGGGAAAAGAGTTATGCCAATTTGAGGATAAGCGATATTGAGTTCGCGGTAGGAGATAAGGTTCTACTTAAGGTTTCTCCTGTGAGAATGAGGTTTGGGAAGAGAGGCAAATTGAGCCAAAAGTTAATCGGCCCATATGAGATATTGGATAGGGTCAGGGAAGTGGCCTCCCTTTTAGCACTTCCCCCGACACTTGAGCGAGTTCACAACGTGTTTTATGTGTCTCAATTACGGAAGTACTACATAAGTGATCCTTCCCATGTTCTAAAAGCGGAAATAATTGAGTTCGATGATACCTTAACTTATGTGAAGACTCCCAAGGAAATCCTAGACCGGAAGCTGATAAAGACAAGGCATAGGGAAATGGTGTTAGTGAAGGTGCTATGGTCTAATCACCAAGTAGAAGAGGCTACATGGAAAGCCGAGAAACCATGAAAAAGCAGTATCCCCACCTGTTTGAGCGGGTATGAGTTCGGTTACGAGGCCGTAACTTTGTTTTTAGAGGAATGAAGCGTATTATGCAAAGTGCAAGTTTCTTTTGTTTAATTAGTTACTGCATTTTCATAGTCATTTGTTACTCATGTAAGCGTCTTGAGTAGTAGAAACCTTCCCTTGGGACGTAGTTGGGATATGGGTAGTAGTCTTAGAGATACTTTGTTTGAGTTGGGTGTGAACTTCGGGGACGAAGTTCGTTTTAAGGGGGGAAGGTTGTAATACCCCTTACTTTCTACTATTGCACTCGGCTGAGTACAACTGAGTACTCGACCAAGTGGCACACTACTCGACCGAGAAAACCAATCGAGTGCTCTGTAGGTAATTTACCAGCTCTTGTTAGGGAGTCACTTGCCTGAGTGCGGTGCACTCGACCGAGTGCCACCGAGCACTCGACCGAGTGTACGGGTTCAGTCTTGTTTCCGCTTGTGGGATTTGTGTTGCTGGGCCTTGGTATATATACTCTCCTTTTCAGATTTTCCCTCATTTAACAACCCCAAAACATTGCACCATATCTCAAAATCCACCAAAATCTTCCATAATCTTATCCTGTCAAGATTCTCACCATACCCTTGAAGATTTGCACCAAAGCTCCATTATTTTTCATTTGTTTACATTTGTAAGTAATTATTTACCCTTTTTCCTTTATTTATTGTTAGTAAACCCTAATTTTTGGGAATGTTGTCTTATGTGATTTTAATCAGGGTTTTGGTTAATTAAGTGGGTAATTAAGTGTTAATTAGTATTATTAATGTTGTAGGATGTAATTGTGATAGATATTTAATTAATTATTGTAGCAGGAGACTTCCTAGAGGAACCATTCTAGTATGCTTGCTTTGTTGTTAAGATTTGCAAAAGGTAGGGTTTCCCTACCCGGTCTTAGTAATATGGTTGTTTACATTTGTGTTATTTGTCATGAATTATATGTTACATGTCACAATTGCACTATAACATGCTTTGTTGGGAATTTATTGTTGGTTGTACACTAGTATTGGATATACATCATGTCATGGTGTTGGGTAAGTCATATTGGTTTCACATATTCACTTGAATTGCATTATAGCATGAATTGGGAGAATTATTGGTTATTAAATGGGTTTAATTGGTGAACATGTGCATTTATGTCATATTGTGATTCAAGGTTATGTGGAAAGTCATACTTGGTGTTTATTGTATACAATGGTTACCTGTGGATGTTGGAAGAGATGGTTGGTGGAGTTTTGGTGGGTTGTGTTCTGTTGTTGACGAGACGTAAGACGGGTCGAGAGATCGTCTTATGCTTAGGTCGCCTCTTGGAGTTTCCCACTCCAAGAGGGACGTGCATGTTCATGACTTGAGTATGGAGCGACTCGTGTGGTGTCATGACGTCTAGCAGGGGTCCGATCTAACTTGGGTTTCTATAATTGGAATAGTATTTGGATCCCCGAATATTTAATAACTTAATTTAACAATATACTTATCTATTTTAAATGGTTCCATTTCGATTGTTCGCACTACAATCGTGGGAAATCAAGATGCATATCATCCTCATTGATTAGGTTGGCCTTGAGGAAGGCCTCCTAATTAATGGGCGTGTTACAAAAAACGCATCAATTTAGCTTATTTTCATTCTTTAGTATTTGCATGAGGCATTTCTAATTACTTGTCATTTAGTTTAGTTAAATATCTAAGCAATCATTCAAAGTTTTATCCGACTTAGCTAAACAATTAGAATTAAAACGGTTAGTAATATAATTAATCACTCTTATTCCTTGTGGTCCAACCCTTGTTTAGTGCGACGATACTCGTACACTTGCGAGGTTATTCAGAGTACATCACTAAGGTGACTTTAAAATGGTTCTTTTAGCTAATAAGAAGAAAAGGATGAAGAAGAATGATAAAATATTATTTTGAGTTGATAATTTGTAGGTTTTTTAATGTGAAAGTTTGGTACTTTTTTGCTAAAAATGTGATGGATAATTGTGTTTTAAGCTTGTAATTGTATGTGGCTTTTCTCATTTTTAGAATTTGTGGTGTTAGTTTATTGTAGTCTGTTGTCTAGCTTCTTTCTCCCTCTCATTCTATTAGTTCATTGTAGTCTTTATTCTTAATTCTTCTCTTTTTTTCTTCATTGTGAGGGTAAATCTGGTAAAAAAATGGAGAAGGAAAAAGAAAGGTGGAAAAAAAGTTGAAGATGAAAGAAAAACCTAGAAAAATGAAGGTGAGAGTTAGATTGATAAAATCTTAATTTTTTTTTTAAAAAAAAAATAAATAAACAAAGGAAGGAAATATGCTATTACGTAAGACTGATGGGTACAACCAGTAAACATAAAAGTTTATGTTAAATAAGATAAATGATAGCAAAGAACAGATTAATATGTGATAATCAATAGGATTGATTAAATGGAGAAGAGGAGATTTAAGTTAGATTATTGTCATTAAATAACCCTAATTCGATTCATAAAAGTTTAAATTGTATAAAGATGAAGTTTAAATACTTCCCAGATTATATAAATTCAAAAGAACAAGGCTGAGGTGTATTAGTTTCGCCAATAATCTGAACGGAGTGGCTAACATGATAGGTTGGATGATGGTCACACTTTCAACGTATGGGCTCGCCAAGGCACAACACAACTTATTAATGGACTCGTCCATTAACAAGCTAGCTCATTGACACGAGATAACCAATTTCCACAAAAGGTCTCGTATTATTATATTTAGCTCATCGACATGAGATAACATGATAGGTTGGGATAATCCTTGATAGTACGATATATATATTATCCGCTTTGGGCTAAGCCCTCGCAGATTGACTCTTAACCTCCTTCACAAAAGGTCTCGTACTATTATATTTAGTGGATATTCATCTAACTCTTCACCTGAACATTCCTCCCACAAACTAAGGATTATCATCTTCACCCGAACATTGGCCTCCATGGAGAACACCCCATAGCCTGCAGCCTCAATTCCTAGACCCCCTTAACATCACAAAATCCTGATAACCGCCCCTTAACCAACACACTCTGTGGTTCACTATCAATATGATAGCTACGTCTAGACCAGAATCAATTTCACTATGAATTGAGGGATACACACACACACTATCAACAATATAGCTAGTATAATTATATAGTTATTCCACAAAAAAATTATTGTGTCCTTCGGGAGGACCGTCCTCTTTACACCTTAATATACTCCACCAAATAAAATATTAAAAAAACTTAGGTGTAAGGAATACGTTCCTCCCAAAGGTGACAAGAATTTTTCGTTATTCCACATACAATATAGCTAGTATCATTATATATAGTTTATTCCACATCCACAATAGAATAAAAGACCAAATAGGTTTAGTACTTTAGTAAATAGAATTAGGAAAACAACAATTTCTTAAACATAACTTCCATATAACAAAACAAAATTCTTTCTTAAGTCAAACTCCCACATATCGTAATGCAACACAAAGAGTCATATATATATATATATATATATATATATATATATATATATATATATATATATATATATATATATATATATATATATATATATATATATATATATATAGGCATGATCCGGTGAGTCCACCTATATTTTTGAGTCCCATGAGTCCACTTATATATCACAAATTGTACACAAGAGTATCACTTCATTACTAGACTTATTCTATCTTTCTTCCTGAAACCAACATCCTACAATCACATCTTTATCAATGGTGACCGAAAACAAGTATTGTCACCATACCATGCCACCATTACAAACACCTAACCTCTGCCGTGAGATCTTCCGCACAGACCGTCACTACTTCAGGCCATTTGCTTTTCGTCATCAATAAATCCTCATTGAATGCATGTGGTTATTGTGTAACAACGGAGGTTCCGTTAATTTTTACAGTAGATCGGTTTCCGTCGAGATTTCGTATGGGATGGACTTCCGCTTTCGAACTTGAAATTTCTCAACCTTGGTTGAAATTGGTTTTTCGATGGAACTAGTTGTTAACAATATTAGTAAATATGACTAATAATTAAACAAATTCCGGCAAGTGATGGATGAAAGGTGAATGCAAGTCTGATGAAGAACAAGCCAGAAGAAGAAACAAATGAATAGGAGTAGTTTTTATTTAATTAGTGGATTAATTGTTGTCTAAATGCATCTAAGACCATTCATTCCTTAGCAACACACGTGTAAGCATCTAACAATGGTACTGGACATTCAGTACTTTGTAAGTACCGGAGAGAATCCAGACAACTCCGTGGAAATGCAAAAGTGCTGGGGCCACAAAATTAGCACATTACTTGCTAGGAGTGCACAAAGGACCTCTTTATTGGCAATATTCTCACACCAAATGTTGTTTGTTATACAATCCAAACTTAGGGGGTCGATCGAAAGTCTCGAGATAATGTTGGCTTTTGTACCCACCTGATGATTCCTACCACGAAATCTTGCTTAAATCACATTAAATGGCATGACTAAATCTCCCTGCTATCCACAAACCTCTAGATTTAAGTTCGTAGATAACCTACCATATTTGCAAACCTCTAATTTCAGTTGCAAATTTTATTTGACACGCTCCTGAAATGGACGTACTCAATTACTAAAATGATTAATTCTCCAGGGTAATAGTCAACCGACCTGACAATGAAGATGTTGAAAGGCGGAGTGAAAGGCGGAATTAGGTTCAGTGGTGTGATATTGTATAGTATAACTCCTGATATTGCTTAGTACAACCAGTGATATTATTTATCGTAAGGTGTGATATTGTTTTGTATAACTTGTGATACTCTTTTACTGGACTCACAGACTCAGATACAATATCACATGTTATACTAAACAATATCACACGTTAAATTTCTTTTTTTTTTAAAAAAAAAAAAAATTATTAATTTTTTTTTTTTTTTAAAAAAAACGTGATATTTTTGTGTGATACATAAGTGGACTCACGAGACTCAAAAAGATAGGGTGGACTCATGTGATCCTAATTCTATATATATATATATATATATATATATATATATATATAGAGAAGGGTTCTTATAAGGTCCTCCTATCATATAAGGCCCTAAGTCCTTATAAGGGCCTTTGGATGGAAGGGATGGAGGGATGAGATTACATCTCATTCAAGGGTCACAATTCTCCCTCCCTAATCTCCTTCCCTAATTGTGTATAACTCTACCTAATTGTGTATAACTCTACCATCATTCTAATCTCCCAACTCACTCCCTCATTATTCATTCATTCACACTTCTCTCATACACTCATTCTCTCTCATCTTTCTCTCATTCTCTCAAACAAAAAAAACCAAATCAACAAAAAAAAAAAAAAAAAACCACAAAAACCCAAAAAACCTCCATCCTCCACCAAAAAAACCTACATCTCGCCATTTCCTCATCCCGTCACCATCACCGCCTCCCTTTTCCTCCTTCCTTCTCGGCTCCTCCAACACCACCATCACCAAACAACCCCACTAGCCTCGAAATAGCCGCCATACACCACCTGCCGCCGTGCGGATCCGTAACATTTTAGGGAATTTATTCATGCTCATTTCCCCTTCTTGTCCATTACACATGTTTGTATTAGTTCATAGTTTCATACTTTTCCGTCTGTAGTAAGCACCAAGTAATGACACTTCTTTGTCTTTCGTTTTCGATCATAATTCTTTCACAAAATGTCACCACAAGATTGTCAAAGGCCATATAACTTGCGTAATCTGCGCTTTAATTGATGAACTCTTGCTAATGACTTGTCACTCCTTCAAATCGAATGAATTTTATAAGTTTGTCTTTGTTTTTCATTGTTTTTGGTTTTTGTTTTTCATTGTTGTCGTCAGTTGGTGTTGGATTGTTGTTGTTGTCTTTGTTTTTATTGTTTTTGTTTTTATTGTTTTTATTGTTTTTGGTTCCATTTTTTTTTGGTTTTGTTCTTTGTTTTTTTTGTTTTTGTACTGATTTTTTGTTCTTTGTTTTTTGTTTTATTTTTGTTTTTGTTCTTTGTTTTTTGTTTTGTTTTTGTTTTTTGTTTTGGTTTTTTGTTTTTATTTTTTTATTTGGTTGTTATTGTTATTTGATTTTTTGGACTAAAGTTATACATCTTGTCTATTAAAGTTATACACTGCGTGCATTAGAGTTATACACACGATATTTAAATTTGGTTTTGTTATTTGGTTTTTTTTTTTATTGTTATTTGGTTTATTTCAGATTTCGGGTTGGGTTGGGTTGTTGGTTTTTTTTTTTTTTTTTTTTTTGTGATTTACTTATTATGTTGTTATTTATTTAGATCTAGTTTTTAGATTTTTAGATTTGTTTTAGATCTTTCATATTGTTGTTATTTTTTTTTTTGACTAGAGTTATACATCAAATGCCTAGAGTTATACGTTGTATGTCTAGAGTTATCTGATTGTGACTAGAGTTATACATATTATTTTTTTTGTTTTTTTGTTTTTTTGTTGTTTTTTTTTTTGACTAGAGTTATACATCAAATGCCTAGAGTTATACATTGTATGTCTAGAGTTATACAGATTGTGACTAGAGTTTTACATCTTTTGACTAGAATTTTTTTTTTTTGACTAGAGTTATACATCAAATGCCTAGAGTTATACATTGTATGTCTAGAGTTATCTGATTGTGACTAGAGTTTTACATCTTTTGACTAGAAATTTTTTTTTTTTTTTTTGACTAGAGTTATACATCAAATGCCTAGAGTTATACATTGTATGTCTAGAGTTATACTGAGATTGTGACTAGAGTTATACATATTATTTTTTTGTTTTTTTTGTTATTTTTTTTTTTGATTAGAGTTATACATCAAATGCCTAGAGTTATACATTGTATGTCTAGAGTTATACAGATTGTGACTAGAGTTTTACATCTTTGGACTAAAGTTATACAACTTGGGACTAAAGTTATACAATTTTGGACTAAAGTTTTACAAATATGGACTAGAGTTATACAAAAATGGACTAGAGTTATACAATTATGGACTAAAGTTATACAAAAATATACCAAAGTTGTACAAAAATGAACTAAAGTTATACAAGAATGGACCAAAGTTATACAAAAATGGACTAGAGTTATACAATTATGGACTAAAGTTATACAAAAATATACCAAAGTTGTACAAAAATGAACTAAAGTTATACAAGAATGGACCAAAGTTATACAAAAAAGGACTAGAGTTATACATCAAAGGCCTAGAGTTATTTTTTTTTTTTGACTAGAGTTATACATCAAAGGCCTAGAGTTATACATTGTATGTCTAGAGTTATACTGATTGTGACTAGAGTTTTACATCTTTTGACTAGAATTATAAATATTAAACTAGAGTTATACATTAAATGCCTAGAGTTATACATTATATGCGTAGAGTTATACATCATATGCATAGAGTTATACATTATATGACTAAAGTTATACAATTTTAGTCCATATTTGTATAACTTTAGTCCATTTTTGTATAACTTTAGTCATATAATGTATAACTCTATGCATATGATGTATAACTCTAGGCATATAATGTATAACTCTAGGGATTTAATGTATAACTCTAGGCCTTTGATGTATAACTCTAGTAAAAAAAAAATAACTCTAGGCCTTTGATGTATAACTCTAGTCCATTTTTGTATAACTTTGGTCCATTCTTGTATAACTTTGGTTCATTTTTGTATAACTTTGGTTCATTTTTGTATAACTCTGTTCATTTTTGTATAACTTTAGTCCAATTTTTTGTGTAACTTTAGTCCAATTTTTGTATAACTTTAGTCTTTTTTTGTATAACTTTGGTCATAAAATGTATAACTTTAGTCGTAAATAGTAAAAAAATCAAACAATAAATATGAAAAATATGAAAAAAATAAATAATAACAAAAACCAAAAAACTCATAATAACAAAAACAAAAAACCAAATAACAATAATAAAACCAAAAAACCAACAACCCAACCAAACCCGAAATCTAAAATAAACCAAATAACAAGTTTTAAAACCCGAAATCTTAAAAAAAGTATAACAAGAAGAGATTTGAGAAAATGAATAAAAAAGGAGAAGTAACAAAATAAAAGAAAATAAAAGACAACAACAAAAAATGAATTGAAAAAACAACTCAAAACATGAAAATAAAGACCAAACGAAAAAAAAAAAAAAAAAAAAAAAAAAAAAAAAAAAAAAAAGGCAAAAAAAAAAAAAAAAAAAAAAAAGATGGGGGCCGTGCGGTGGCGGCGGTAGCGGCGGTGGTGGGCGGTGAGTTGGTGTCGGGTGGGATAGTGGTGGGTGGTGGTGAATGAGGAAGAGAAGAATGAATGATTTATTTGGGTTTTTTGATTTAATTGGATTTTTTGGGTTTTTTGATTTAATTGGATTTTTGGGTTTTATTTATTTATTTGGGTTTTGGGTTTTTTATTTATTTGGATTTTTTGGGTTTTTATTTTTTGGGGTTTTAGAGAGAAGATGAGTTGTGTGATATATGAGAGAAATGGATGAGAGGAAAAGAAGTTATAGTGAATTAGTGATTAATTAGAAGGATTAGTGAATGAGGAGAGAATGAGTAATATTAGTACATAAACACACTTTTGGAGGTTGATCTTGGCCATCCATCTCCCTCCATCCAATGGCTCACAATAGGACTTATGGACTTATTTTATCTATGGACCTTAGTTGATCCTTCCTCTATATATATATATATATATATATATATATATATATATATATATATATATATATATTTAACAATCTCCGCCATAACTCGAACAGTCGTAATTTCGTATGACTTTCAAATCAAATCCACCCTACAATAGCCTCTTATACCAGTCTCATTCGAAGAGACATCGTGCTAGCTATGCCTTAGCCAAGATGACTCTAACACTATAATTAGTACGTAACCCATGCCGGAGTCTAATGCCTATGCCGAGGTATGGATGCCCCCGTTGGGACTCATGACATCTCATATGCTTGTGCCAAAGCACACACTCTCCCCCTCGTCATGGACTCATGGTGATCCCGTGCCCTCACCAGATAGGCTAGATAACTGGTGACATCTGATAAGATCACCTCCCGAACCAACATCTTCGGGCTTAAACTTATTGCTCGAGACATAATACATAAATGATGCGCTAGCTGACCTGTAACTCGCTCGCTCGCCTAACCCATTTCTAGTCATTAGTCATTATCACCTGTTTTTCTCATTCTTTTTTCAATCAACCTAATATAGAAAAATCTGAGCAAGTATTTTGAATAATTTCCGTCCTTCAAATCTGATGACATATACTCGGAAGCAAACCCCACACACCCTGAGTTTTAAGTTCCAATGAAATGAAATGATTCCAACTCTCCCATGCACCATTTATTATCTTTTCTACTCATCAATCTCTCTTTTCTTACACCATAATCATGCATACTACCTACTAGTACATGCAAAATTCTTCGTCAAACAAGAGCCGTTGATCACTGAACAATAACACATCTTATCTGGATAAACACAAGTCCCCTCTCCCCATTACACTACGTACTTCCTTGCCTTGTGTATGTACTGCTGTCGTAGTTTATATGGATTTTGAATCTACTTATGTAGCTAGTCCAATCAAAATCAAATCATTCAAATAATTTCAGAATAACGTACTAATTCGTCATGTAGAAAAATATATCCTAATGAAAGAAATTGAGCTTGTAATAACCTATGGTGTTTGGACACTTCAATATCATTTTGCGTACCCGTATGAGATACTTGACACTCGGACGCGGGTACGTAGGAGTGTGGGACAGTCGGACACTTCATTTAGATCTAAAACATGAATCTTCTTTCATAAAATAGACGAATCCGACACTTGTACACACATCCATATCCGATACTTTTACACGAGTCAGAGCAACTTAGCTTGTAAATATATACAAGTTGAGGTGTTAATTTAAAAGTGATATCTTAATCTAACAATGATTTAACAAAAAAAAAATCAAATTAATTAACGCGATTTTTTCATGGAAATAATTTAAGTAGAGTTGATCAAGTTAAACACGATCTCTTAATCAACTATAGACTGGAATACTGGACTCAATGCATCGTTTATACGTCCTTTTTTTTTAATTTTTTTTTTTTTTTTTTGCGATTTGAACAAATGAACTATCGACAAAATATTGACACATTAACATCTCCAATTTAAAATCGTCTAAATCAAAACACCAAATTGTGTCTTCTAATATGATCAAAGTTCCATACTTCTATCACGTCTAATATGGAATTTTTTGGTTTATTAGCGTTATTAAGCAAACTAATTAGGTAATTAGTGTTGAGTTGAAACTATTTACGTTTCTAGTGTCCACGTCAGCACTTTTTTTTTTTTTCCGCAGATTTTCAACAAAGCCGCTGAGGTTCTTAGCGGCTTTCCTTCTTTTTTTACTACGCAAACATTTTCCACAATCCAGTGCACTGGACTCAAAAATTGCAAAAATAAGTGGTAAAGCCGCTAAGGTTCTTAGCGGCTTTGTCAACTTTTCAAAAAAAAAAAAAGCAAACCCCATAAGCCGATGAGGTTATTAGCGGCTTTGCTTGTTGATTTGGGAAAAAAAAGATTGAACAATGTAGTAGTACTGGACTCAAGAAATTCACAAAATACAGGCAAAGCCGCTGAGATTATTAGCGGCTTTGTGTAATTTTCACAAAAAAAAAAAACTCAAACCCCATAAGCCGCTAAGAAGTATAGTGGCTTTGCTGGGTCTATAAAAAAAACACGGGAATCTTCATTCATTCTATTGAACAAAAAAAATCCCCAATTGCTCTCTTCAAACCCGGAACCCTAGTTGTGCGAAAAACCCAATTTCTCAACCAAAATCCACCAAATTTCTTTCAATCAAGTCATCTCCATCAACCTAATTCATCCTATATTCATCTAAAGGTAATAATTCAACCCTAATTTACTAATTTTCGTGCATACTTAAGTAATTCTTCCCCCAATTTAGTAATTATTTTGTGCTTAGTTTTGTAATTGTTTTTAGCTTAGTTTGTTACTTTGATAGTTCAAATTAGTAGCTTGGTTGATATAGTTTGTATTTAGTTTGTATTTAGTTTGATTATTTACAATGGAGATAAATAATTTTCCATTGACTTGTTGGTGGAATGGTGAAGTAGAGGTAAACGGTGAAGATATTAGTTATAAGGGTGGTTGTGAAAGCTTTGTTATTGTTAATAGTACTATTAGTCTTAATGAGCTCAAGAGTGAAATATATGTGTCTTTAGAGGTAGATAAAACAAAATATGAGATTAATATCAAAATGAAATTCCCAAGTGTAAGAGGTTATAAACTAGTATCCTTGGGTAATGATCGTAGTTTGAAAGCTATGTGGGCAAGTGTGTGTCAATCGAAAGCGACATCGATGGATTTGTTTATTGAGTTGATGCCTCTTGAAGTAACTCAAACTACTACACAACCCTCTAATTTGTCATTCACAAATATGCTTAGTCAAGTTGAGGATCCAAATTGGTTTTTGTCTTTGTCATCTAATAATGTTGATGAAGCGCCCATTGATGGTAATATTTTTGGAGATGAAATTGAAAATGTGATTGAAGAGGAGGATGCAATGTTGTTGTTGAGTGATGATGATGATATGATAGACCTTGTTTCTCAACCATGTACTAACACCCAATTCATCAAGGTTCATGCTTTAGATGTTGATTATGAAAATAGTTGGTATAAGTCAAGTGTGGCTCCATTTAAGAATGGAGAGGAATTTATTGTTGGGCAAGAATTTGCAAGCAAAGAGATTTTGCGACAAGTTGTCACATCCTACAATGTTCTTAGAAACCAAGTTTATAAAATTACCGAATCAAGACCTCACACCGTGACTTATAAGTGTAATAGAGAACCCTTAGCTTGTACTTGGTATTTGAGAGCGAGTAAAAAAAACATTTCCATGGATGTTTTTACAATTGTGTCATACAAAGGTGCACATGAAGCGTCATGTGTGGTTCGGAAACAATCTCTTGATCATCCAAATTTAAGAGGTGAGTTTATTAGCAATGCTATTAAGCATCTTGTGAAAGAAGATTGGGGGGGGGCTAAGGTGAGTTTGTTAAGGGCATCCATAACAAAGGAACTCAACTTCAAGATTTCTTATTGGAAGACTTGGGTGGTTAAACAAAGAGCGTTGGCGGAACTTTATGGAGACTAGGAGGTGTCGTATGCTTTTCTTCCTCGTTACCTAGATGCTTTAAAAGAGGCAAATCCGTGAACCGCTGTCCATTTTGTCAATAAGCCAACTAATGATCCCAACATCCAAGTACTTGATAAAGTGTTTTGGTCATTTGGCCCCTCAATCAAAGGCTTCCCTCATTGTAGGCCCATTATTACCATAGATGGCACTCATCTATATGGCAAATATCAAGAGGTTATGTTGATTGCAATGGGAGTTGATGCAAATGACCAACTCTTTCCATTAGCATTTGCCATTGTTCAGAAGGAGGACTATGAGAATTGGAGTTGGTTTTTGGCTTGCATAAGACATTATGTGACACGACGTAGAGGTCTTTGTGTCTTGTCCGACCGTCATCCGGGTATCTTAAAATCAATGAATAAAGTGGGGAGTGGTTGGGAAGAGCCATATGTTTTTCTTAGGTATTGTATTCGACATCATGCATCCAACATTAACACGATGTTCAAAAATTCAGATTTGAAATCAGCTTTCACCGACACCGCTATGCAACACCAAATTAGAAAATTTGACTTAGGTATGGAGAAAATTGGTATGATCAATGCAAATGCGAGAGCTTTGTTAGAGAGAATTCCTCCAAGTAAGTGGTGTCTTGCTCATGATGGTGTTAAAAGATATGGTTTGAAGACAACAAATATGTGTGAATGTTTCAATGATGTGCTAAAGGGGGTCAGATTTCTCCCAATTTAAGCCCTTGTAAAAGCCACTTTTACACGAGTTAACAAATATTTCGTTGATAGAAGAAAAATGACAAGGGATAGATTGTTAGGTGGTTTTAAATGGTCGGATAAGGTAACTAAGACACTTGATGAAATTGAAGAAATTGCCGCCCATCATGAAGTTAGTGAATACGATTTTGAGCAAGGCCTTTATCAAGTGACTACAAGTCAAGGTCGTAGGCTTGGAAATCGTGGTGGAAGAAGTCACACGGTACGATTGATAGAATGGACTTGTAATTGTAACAAGTGGCAAAACTTTCATTATCCTTGTTCACATGTAATGGCGGTATGTCGTGATTTTTCAATCGACGTGGATCAATATGTTGACCCATTATACTCTTCCGGGGAATATAATCGTTGTTATCGCGCAATCTTTCAACCTATTCCCGATGAGGGATATTGGAAGACATGGACGGAGAAGAAATTGCTTCCTAATGATTCTTGGATAAGAGGAAAGGGCAAACCGGTATCTAAAAGAATTCGCAATTAAATGGATGAGGTTTCTAAGTCTTCCGTTACTTGTAGTTTGTGCAATGTAGAGGGCCATAACAAGCGATCATGTGCAAGAAATAAATCTAAGGGGTAATTTATGAATTTAATGTTTCATTGTTTAACATTGAACTATTAAAATTTATGTTGTTTTTTCTTGGAGTTTGACAATTTTAACCAATTTTTTTTGATGTGTTTAGGTCACATAGAGCCGAGTCCAGTAGATGATAGCGTTCTGAAATTGCAAGAGAAACATAGAAGCTCGGTTATTTGGGAAGGAGAGGTAATTAACGGTTCTTTAAACTTAGTATTATGTTTAAAAAAATAATATTTACTTGTTGAACTTATTTTAAAACGTATATGTTTAATTTTTTTTGAAGGATATCGAGCCGCTAAAATGTAGAAATCATCTATATTCCAAATATAAATCCACCGTAGCCTCAGCTGTTGAGAATTTCATTAGTGGAACCCAGTTTCATGGTATTCATAGGTTAGCTTATGTTGTAGCTCGTCCTGATATGATAACCGCATTAGTTGAGCTTTGGAGACAAGAAACCCACACCTTTCATTTAACAGTCGGAGAAGCCACCATCACTTTGCAGGATGTTAATGTTTTGTTGGGTCTAAAGGTCGGGGGATTACCTATAAATGGTAAATCTGATTACTTTTGGCCTGAGTTATTGGAGCATCACTTATGTATTAGACCACCACCTAATGCATTTAAGGGGAAAACTTTGAAACTTTCTTGGTTAAGAGCACATTTTCAAGGCCTACCACAAGATGCAACCGAGCAACATCTTCATGCACATGTAAAAGCTTATTTGCTATATTTGATCGGTACCGTGCTCTTTCCTGATAAAAGTAGCAATAGAGTGCAATTAATTTACTTCCCTCTTTTGACAAATTTGGAAAGATTGAATGAATATAGTTGGGTAAGTGGAACACTTGCTTATTTGTATAGAAACTTGTGTACGTCGTGTACAAAAGGAGCTATAGAAATTGGTGGTTGTCTTGTTCTAATGCAACTTTGGGCTTGGGAATGTATATCTATTGGTCGACCTACCATCATGAAATCAACAGTAGAGGAGCAAGCCGGTGTCTAATACCCTCTTGGTTCGCAAGTGGTGGAGGGTGTTGACCCACTTGGTTGTAGGTGGCTAAGAATACACCGGGCTTATAGGGATCACTTGATTAGTTTAATTCAATGTAGGCATGCTCTTGATACAATGACCGATACCATGTTCACTTGGGAACCCTACCCTACAGAGGTCCTTTCCCTTCTTCCCGCCATTTGTACCAAAGACCCTAGTGAGTGGCTTGTAAATGCCCCACTACTTTGCTTTGAAGCCGTTGAGTGGCATTTTCCTAATAGGGTCGTTAGGCAATTTGGTTGGCATCCTACCATTCCCCCTATGTGTAAAACATCTAAAAAGTTGCATCAAATTGATCGTCGCGGAAATGCCACTGATTATGAGGATATGCATAAAGAAAGCATTGTGAAGTGGAACAACCGCAAGACTAGATTGACCCCTAGAGGTGTCTCTTACAATGGTTATCTACACTACAATGATGCATACCTACAACGGTATCGTGCCATCACTCGTCTAGTAGTTAGTAACCTCAGTACCGAAACACAATCCAAGGACTTGTATGAGAAGAGACACAATTTCTATCCGAATGCGGTGGACAACATGCTACTTGTAAGTATTTCTTCAATTTTAACAACCTTTGTCTAATGAAATTTGTTTAGTATTAGTTTAATTTTAGCAAGAATTGTACTTGTTAAATTTGGCAGACGGAGGGCCATTTATACAACTATAAGCATGCATCAACTATGCTTGGTAACATGCTGGAGGATGTTCCACTATCTCATGTAGGCATGTTGCGAGAGATGCAAACAATGTCACTCGAATGCTTGCAACGCACGGGACACGGGCATCTAGTCCCACCCATTGCCGCCGATCATCCAAGCCCTCCACACCAACCTCCTCCTTGATATCATTTACGTCACTTGGAGCATAGGCTTACCCCTATCAGTGTGGAGGAGACACCTACCGGTTCAAGTTCAAGACCAAAGAAGACTCGCTCAATATTAAGCTAATGTGCCAAGTAGTTTAGTTGGTTTAGTTTGTATGAACTTTAGTTGATTTAGTTTGTATGAATTTGAGTTGGTTTAATTTGTATGAACTTTAGTTGGTGGAGTTTGTATGAATTTTAGTTGGTTTATTTTGTATGAACTTTAGTTGGTTTAGTTTGTTATCAATGACATGAATTGCATTTCCGGATTTCAATCCCGTGTTTGGAGTGTATGTTTGGGCATTGTGTAAATCATGTTGAAAGTTTGTGCATGGGTGAATGTATGTGTGATGGAGTGTATGTTTGGGCATTTGGGGTTTGTTTGTGCAGGTGTGATTGTAGGTGGGCATTGGGTGAATGTATGTGTTTGTGCTTCTTTTTTTTTAAATCCGCAAGTGAAGCCGCTAATAACCTCAGCGGCTTAGGGGCTTTTTCTTTTTCTTTTTTTTGTGAAAATTACATAAAGCCGCAAAGAACCTCAGCGGCTTTGTCTGTTTTTTTTGCATTTCTGGAATCCAGTAGCTACTGGATTGTGCAAACATTTTTTTCCCAAATCCACATGGAAAGCCGCTAAGAACCTCAGCGGCTTATGGGGTTTGCTTTGTTTTTTTTGAAAAGTTGACAAAGCCGCTAAGAACCTTAACGGCTTTAACTCTTATTTTTGCAATTTTTGAGTCCAGTGCACTGGATTGTGGAAAATGGTTGTGTAGTAAAAAAAGAAGGAAAGCCGCTAAGAACCTCAGCGGCTTTGTTGAAAATCTGCGAAAAAAAAAATGCTGACGTGGATACTAGAAACGTAAATAGTTTCAACTCAACACTAATTACCCAATTAATTTGCTTAATAACGCTAATAAACCAAAAAATTCTCTAATATGGGTCCAATTTAGCAAACACAACATGATTTTTTTCTTTTATTAATTTTTTTGTGACGAGGGTACTTGCAGCCGCTATTTTTAGTGCGCACTAGGTAAACCTCTTAATATACGGAGTAACCTCCAAACCACGTATACCATATAAGCCACTCGAGAGTGATATGTTCGAAGTCTAGAACACATAGATAGCCTGATAGCCTTAGGCCATAAACATTCCATAAGATTCTCTTGTGGAGGATTGAACCTTAGTTCCTTGAAAATTTTAATTACCCAACTTTTAACTAGGGGACTCGTACACAACATGAAATTATCAAATGAAAGCATGTATTAGAGATGGTATGTATAAGTAGTCCATGTTACTATTGCTATTCAAGAAAAGGAATGATTGGTTTGATATCACGTAAGGAAACTGGGTAAGTATCAGTGGTCGTACACTGATGGCACGTGAAGAAGAGAAAATGGAGCATGTAAATAGTTGAACATGATATGGTCTTATCGTCATCATAGACATTCACCTCAAATCGCTGAAGAAGAATCTAAGTTATGTATATGTGTGTATTTTTGTAGCTTTTTAAAAAGGGGAAGGGTGGGTTTTTGATGGGTAGTATTAGGAGCAAGCAATAGAAGATCCTCCTTAGAGATGGACTTTGATCCGAGAGATACATAGATTGAGATATGTAAAAGTGTCTGACACACTAATATGGCAAGTGAGAATTGGATTCGTTGCAATCGTCATTACCCAACTCTACTATCCAACATGGAGTAAGGTTTGGTAAATAGCTCAAATTCAGGTATCTCTTAAATAAGTGGTTAAGATTTTGATTCATATCTCTTATCAAATTTAGAATGGAACTATCTATTAAGTTTCCTTCAATACTTGGAAGATGATTACCATAGGCCCGTAACTGTCGATGGAGGATATTTTTAGGGTTCGTTTGGTTACTCCAGGAATTCCAATTCAAGTGAATTGTAAAATGGGTAACTTGTTTGGTTACCCCAATTCACAAGAAATAGAATTACCTTGGATCTCTAATTCCTCTATAATGGAGGAAGTTGCTTACCTAGGTCCTCATAGGTAAGTGAGAATGCTACATGATTAGCTTTTTCTTTATGCAACCAAACAACATTTTCTAATTCATATGAATTATAAAATCATGTGATTTATCACTTGTTAGGCAATGCAACTTCCTACATGCAACCAAACACCCCTTAGTCAATAGAAAAACACTCAAGTTGGTCGGATTTACTAATCTCTCTGTTTCATTTTATATCTCATTTTAGAATATTTCATATGGAATAACAAAGTGTAGGAAAATATAACTCGATAATTAGTAATGTACGGTGTATAATAAATGTGTTTTAAAATAGAAAATATGCATTTCCACCAATTTAATAATTTCTTAATTTTTGCTACACGTGTAATACACGAAATAATGTAAAATAACATATAAAGAAATTCTTAAAAGTTAAAACGATATATTCTCACATATAATATGAAAGTGAGACAATAATTTTCATATTTTCCTCATATATTTGGTGAAATATTATACATTGGATCAAAGGAGAGTCGTATATCGTAAACAACGAAACTATACCATTGTCTCCTTCGTTTTTATACAGAGTAACTAGAAGAGAAATGGATAATAAAGACGGAGGAATTTAAGTTATTTGATATACATTAGGGTGGTCAAACCTCGGGATCGGACTGAGGCCCGACCCGTTCCTAGTGTAATACTCCATGCTAACTTAAAACTTTATTCAAGTGAAGTACTCCTTGAAAAATCTATTGATAAGTTTAAATGAAAAAGGCTTAAAAAGATTGAAAGTATTATTAATATCAACAAAATGTACTTTTTTTTCTCGTTATCCATGTAAAAGAACTCCACAGTTGATATATATGTGGGCCATATACACAACCTGACGAGTTACTGTGAGTAACCGCTCCCGACCCAAGATTTGGGCCGGGGTGTTACCCCTAGGGTGTTCTTTCCTTAGTCCATCCGTTTGACTCGTGCTAAGCCCGAAATGTAAAAAAACAAGGGCTTAGGTCGAGTATAGCAAATCTAGCATGGCCCACCCTCAACCTACATCCGCCCTTGACCAGCTCTCAACTTGCTCCATGATCCTACCTAGACCCGGTTTCGGGTCCACCTCCACCACGCCCGTTAGGACCTGCACCTTACCTCGGGTCATGCCCGAGTTCAGATAGCTAGGCCAAGCCCTCACCTGGGTCAACGTGAGACCGACCGCATGTTTGACGAACCCTAATATACATCTTTACAATCTACTTCCTCTAGTTGGTATATACTCCCTCCTATTCTAAATAACCTTTCCTATTTGTTTTTTCGTCTATTCACAATACCTTCCCTATTTCCTTTTTTGGTAAAGTTTTATGGTTATTTTAATCATCTTAGCCCACAATAATACTCCATAATACTCATAATTTATACTTATTGTAATCACCTAACCCCACAACACTACCCATAATACCTTCCTCTCCAATTACCTAACCCTACAACAATACTTCATGTTTATTTTAATCAAACCCTTAAATTTTGTGTCAATACCGAACAGGGAAGATTATCCGGAATAAGAGGAAGTAAGTCATTTAGTTTTAGGATGTTGGATATGTGCAAGAAAATGTTAAAAGCTATTATATTATTAGTTGTCTAATAAATGAGCTTTTAATATGAAAGGGAGGGGTAATTATACGATATACTTCCTTCGTCTTGGTTAATTCATTTATTTATTTTTTGGAGTGTGTTATTGAATTGTTACTTATTTCTATTTTTGGTAGGTTCACATAACTCTTTATTTCATCATATTTTTCTCACATTTTTGTCGTTTTCTTGGTCTTTGTCACTACGCCAATTCTGCGCTTTAACAACGACCATATAGCAACGGTTTACCACGTATAATAACCGAACATAGATCACGGTTGCCCAAATATTGTAATTCTGAGAAATAATTTATTACAAAGAAACCATTATTAAATAAAGTTTAACAACGGTTCCGTCGACGACCGTGTTCTAAATTATTAACGGTTAGAATCAAAACCGTTATAAAATATTTTCTGGTAAACGGTCTTGAAAAACCCATTATCATATTTTGGGAATGGTTTACATAAAACCGTTATAAAATATATCTTGTAAACGGTCTTGCAAAATCCGTTATCATATTTTGTCAACAGTTTACATAAAACCGTTATAAAATATATAACAAGAACGGTTTAGCCCTCTCTCAAAGCAAAGAGACAAACTCCGTTGACTCAGCTGCAAGTCCTCCGCATAGCGTGACAGCTCCATAAACTTGTGATAGTACTCCATGACGGTCACGCTGTCGGTCATAGTAAAGGTGTCAAACTCAGCCCTCAACTTTGCACGGATGTGCTCCGAATTGAAATGATCCCTCATCGCTCTCTTGAATCGTGCCTAAGCAATTGCAGGTTGGCCTAGATTCCTATAGTATGCCCGAGCTCCTTCCCTCTTATTATGCCACCACACCTGAGCCTCTTCCCTCATATAGAACGCAGCCTGGTCTACCATCATCTCCTCCGGACAATGAACCACTTCCAACACACTCTCCATCTCCCGGTGCCAATTGTCGACAAGTTTAGGCTTGCCGGCACCGTCATAAGTGGTAGGGTTAAAGCGGGAAATGGTGGTGCTCAGACGGGATGCATCCACCGGTATCTCTCCCCTTTTCCCGACTTTTTTGAGTTCCTCAGTGAGCGCCCCTTGCTACTCAATCATTCTAGCCACCTCATCAAGGCTCATCTCCGAAGCCTGAAGGTAAGCAGCTGATCTCTTTGGCCGCATTTTGAGCTAATATCATGAAGAGAATCGTAAGCACATAGCCTACGGCTCAAAACAAATATCACATCCGCCAAAGAAGTACTCGGTCCAGTACCTGAGGTACTCGGTCCAGTACCTGAGGTACTCGACCAGTACCTGAGGTACTCGGTCAAGTACGAGCTACTCGGTCGAGTATGCTGACTACTCGGCCGAGTACTACGACTTCCGTACCTAATCAAAAATACACTTAAAGCATAATCGGTCGAGTACCTTATATACTCGGTCGAGTACCGCCTCTACTCGGCTGAATGGTCATATTCCAGTAGCTACTGCCAAAAATACAAGTCCCCTCACTCGGTGAGTGACTGGTTACTCGGCCGAGTATCCCCTACTCAGCTCGGACGAATCATGCCAAAACGATATATATATATATATATATATATATATATATATATATATATATATATATATATATATATATATATATATATATATATATATATATATATATATATATAGGCCGAGTATCCCCTACTCACTCGTGGTGGTTGCCGGTGAGTGTTGATCGAGATGTTGGAGATAGGGTGGTCGTCGGTGAGGAGGATAGTGGAGATAGAGTGGTTGAGGAAGAAGGATAATCGGGATCTGGGATTTAGGCTCGTGGTGTCCAATGGTTTCCTCAGAGTTGCGCCGGCGTCGGGATATTCGTCAGTTGATGATCGGTGAAGGCGTTGGCAGATAATAGGGAAGATGGAATGGCGGGGGTTTTGTTGAAATTGGATGTTGAATTAGCATAATGTTAAAAGAATGGGTTAAATCAGTTTGTTCTCACTTTTTGCACCGAATGTTCGTTTGCACCGGTCTTTGCCGGAAACGATCACCAACAACTCCAACGAACCATCGCAAATTATCCCTCCATCCTCAAACACCAACAACCCGTCATCTTCCCCAACACCTATCGTCGCCATCGACATCGACTACCAGCAAGACCGACGAACCACAATCGAACCTCCGATGAAACCATTGAACACCACTAATCCCAACATTTTGATTTGCAAACTCCAGTTCTCAATTCTAACGGTGGTTGTCATGGTGGTTGAATTTACCGATGATGTCACAGGCCACCACGAACGACAGATGCTATCACGATGGAATTATAATAAATTTGAATATCTTAATTCGATCGATTCTCGCTGCATTGTTATAAAATGAATAACTGATCTGCATTGTATGTGGTATAACCATGGTCCATAGCTTGATTTTCTGATTTCTAATACACTTTGCCTCTGACTTTTATTTTTTAGGATTAGGATATAAGTGGATAACCTTTGAAACGATACAACAAAGTAATCAGTATGTATGTGCTAGATTTGCTTGTGATAACTATGTGTGTGTTGCATTTTTTTTAATTTAATTTAAATAGAAATGCGTGATTGTATTAAGGTTTCTTAAACCGTGTGGTGAAGGCACGAGAGCAGGTTGACCAAATTTGATTAAAAAGAATTGCATTCGGGAACATTAAAAATACTATTAGATACGAACAAAATCTCATTGAAGACGGATGATATCCGTCACAAGCTTGTGACGGATACCGTTTTCTCTCACAAAATACCCATTGAGAGGTGAGTGGGAAGCACATGAGGGTGCCACACCTTGTCCCCTCTCCCTTTTTTGTGAGAGGTCACAAGCTTGTGACGGGATTAGCCTGTCACAAGCAAGACTAGCTGTTAGATACGTTAATGGTAATATTAGATACATTAAAAAAAGTGTGTATAGAATTCGGGTAAAAAATGTACCTAGGATAAAAAAAAGTGTATCTACGTTCTAAAAAAGTGTATATAAAATTTAAGTAAAAAGTGTATCTATGATAAAAAAAAATGTATCGACATTCTTAAAAAATGTATAAAATTCAGCAAAAAAGTCTACCTACGATAATCAAAAGTGCATCTAAGAGATGATTAAAACAAAATGTACCTAGTATTTAATATTTATAGACAAGCATAACTACTCACTCTAAACTTTTATTTAACAAAATCCCAGCATTATCATTCCATTATCTACCCATCATCATCTATCATCATTATTTTCATGTATCAGTCTTCATCATCTTCTTTCCAAATCTGAACTTTACCATCAACAATCAGACGCTTCCATTTGCCCAAAGCCTCAATTTTTTTCTCCTTATCACTATATTTTGTTCCTTAATTCAATCAAAATGAACAACTCACTAACCTTTTATTAAATAACAAAAAACAACTACAACGCTAACAGCTAACTAACCCATTTGTTATGTTCACATTCCAAATTACCCCTTTCACCCTCAACCTCACTCATCCCCAATATTCCTGTTGCTTTCAACGATGACCGGAGCAGAACCGGCTACATTCTCATCTGACCACCGTGCTTTCAATTCCCTCTGTGGTGGTCGTGTCTCTCGGGTATCTCTGCGCACACCTGAAGATTCCCTTTTTCACGCCTCTCATAACTCCACTCTTTTGTTGATATAGCTCCGGCGTGATTCCCGTTCCATCCGAAAGTGTACCTTAAAATGGCGTCCAAAGAAGTTGAATTAAAATGAATGAATGCTGTTTGAGATCTCATCTTCGTCGCCTTTATTTTCTCCCTCCAACCATCTTCTACCGGAAATCAATTCACATCTCTGATCGAACTTTTTATCGTGTCAAACCTGCTCATCTCAAGCACGTCAATTCTTGACGACTATGGGTATTGTGTGTATCTGGTTGTTGTCGACTACGGGTATCTACACTATTTTTGTGTGTATCTAATCACTACTTTGATGAATCTACCATTAATACACAAAATTAGTTATTAGGTACACTAAAATTGGTTTGAGATACACTATTATAGAAACCAGATACATCAATATGGATCTGGGTTCAATCGGGAATTTTAGAGGTTTGCACCGCCGGGAAACACCTGTGACGCGCGACGAACCCACTGACGTCAGCAACATTCATCAGAAATTACGAACGTGCAACCAACATACCAACAACAACTCAAACGAAGACTACCAGGCCACTTCTAAGCCGTCGTCGACAACAATCACAATATCAGAATCTTTCTCACTACAATATTCATTTGACGATAGCTCATAATTTGTCGCCAGAGTTAGCGCCGACATCAGAGATGATCGTCGATGGTTCAATCGTGGCCGTAATAGGTGATGTGTGGTGATGAGGAAGATGAGGGATGGTTAATTTTTAAGGAGGGAAGGAAAATGGGAGTTTCAAC
The DNA here is from genome assembly GCF_048544455.1 of Silene latifolia. Classification (NCBI taxonomy): domain Eukaryota; kingdom Viridiplantae; phylum Streptophyta; class Magnoliopsida; order Caryophyllales; family Caryophyllaceae; genus Silene; species Silene latifolia. Next base: position 109,260,459 of record NC_133538.1, read on the forward strand.
TGACCACCTGTTTGTGGTTGCCAGCGCCGACGAGGTGGAGTCGAACCTCCGGTGACGGCTATCAAGATAGTGACCTAGTGACTTTTTTTTGAAAATGGGAATGGTAGTGTGGCAGGGAGTAGGGGGAATTTATATTTATCGGGATTTAAAAGGAATTTGATGTGGATTAAATTAGCTTGTTCTCACCGTTCTCACCGGATCCTAAATCTATACATATATATATATATATATATATATATATACGATTAGGTTTGTTTACCTCTTATTAGACTCCTCTAATAGTGAACTAATTAACTTCTTAATTATTTGTTCTTTAGATCTAGTGCATGCATAACCAAATAAGAGATTTATAAGAAAAATAATGTCCCTTACATTATTATTTTCGGATTTATGGGCACAAGTAAGGTCTCCTACCTTCACTTGTTCTTGAGCTATGATGAATATAAGGATGATTCTCCAAAACTTTAAATTAAGAGCTCTCCTCTTGATTGCACACAAGATTTAACCCTTATCACTACCAAATAATATGTGCTAGATATTTGTTTAGTAGTTTACCTTAAAATTGATTACTAATACTCATATATTACACTAATAATATTAGTAATCTCATTTGAACAATTTAGATTATCATTTCTCTAGTTTTTGAGAAAGATGAACAAGTAAGAGAGAAGTATGCATTTTGCATGTAGTATGTATGAATGAATGAATTGTATAAGAGCAAAAATGAACCAAAACTACTCTTAAGGAGTAGTATGGCCGGGTAGCTTATGTCCAAAAGGGCATCTAGCTTTTCTTTTTGCTCTTACCAAAATATAGACTTGTAAGGCTATGTGTAGGTTAGGCATCATTAGTTTATTTTATCTCATAAAATAATTCACCCACTAACACCCATCATCCTCATTCTTTCGGTCCATATACATAAAATGGACTACCATTTTATTTTGTCAATTTGTCACTTGTCACACAATATGTCACATGTAGTATGTTACATGTTATTAATTAATTTAATGCATATTTATCACATAAATATCATTTTATTAATTAATTAAATTATATTCAACAAATTGACTAGTGATACTTGATCACATAAATAAAATGGGTCATTTAATTACAATTCACAACATCTTGAAATTATAGTCAATCATTCATTCTTATCTCGATTGTTTCTCAAACAATAAATAATTTTAGTAATAAAGCATTTTTATTACTAAAATAAATCTTATTTAATCCCATTACAATAAGATAAATATATTCTCTCTCACAAATGAATTGCTCAATTTTAAGGAATTGATTAACTTGTATCGTCATACAATTAATCAACTTTACAGATAAGGGCATCATCCTTTAGGTGTTACCTTAAGGGATCAACTGACCACCACCGTCCTACGACAGTAACGTCAAACTCTAGCAAGCCAATCGTTACCGATTAATATTGATCAGTTGACTATATAATTGAATCATCCCTTACGTATTCTTTATATGAGATTTAATTATGATATTAAATCATGTGATCGCACTATTGTTGAGGACACATTTTCCAACAATCTCCCACTTGTCCGAGACAAGTGTGCGTCACCAATTCTCTTGTCCTATTACAATCTCCCACTCAATGCAAGGTGTGTTGCAGGTCGTACTTGCACTTGATCATATATTGAGTGGTTTCCTCGATCTGGAGAGTAACTGTCTGACCGGAATTATCTACCATAGATACCTTCCGAGCGTGGCCACGCATTTCCAGTTCACTACTCCTCGAGTGGCCTTGAGATTTCAAACAACCCTGATAAGGGGGTGGATAATTCCTATCGCACTATTTCCTTCGTCTAGCCACAGTTCATCATAACCCAAAATATACCCAGTTTGACTTCATTTACGACAGCCGTAGAGTATAAATCAAAGCTAATCAGAAATTTGTGCCAACATGGGCGAATAGTCTCTACTCAAAATAATTGACTCACAAGAACACTATTGTAGCTCTTGCGACGACCAGGCTTTATGAATTACCAGAACTATATAAGCGGTCACTGCCCGACAGAGTGTCCCATACAGTCTGCCTATGTGATCGACTAGTCATCCCAAATGACTCTATGACACTTGAACTTACCATCAATCGCATCACACTCTAGTAGCTTCGAGACATCACCTCATATAAGTAACTAGGGGCGAATACCATGTCAATCCAGTTCACTTTAATGGGGTTCAATTTGTCCCTACAACCCATTTGGATTCAACAAGGTAACGGGTTAGTTTAATTAAACTCTTAACGATAAATGCGATTATCACATATGAATAGTCAATACACTATTACTACTTCATATCTTATATCTTTAGTGTATTATTAACACTAGTTAAAATGCAATAAAAGCTTGGCAAGTGGATATACCTTATATCCATATATTCCAACTTTGTCAATTGCTTTTTCCTTCTATTCAATGTTATTTCTAATAACTTGAATTTATCTCTAAGTATTTGTCTAGTCTTCTTACTAGACATGGGTCTTTTAACTTGAAAGATGCTCCCACTGTTATCGCATAACTTGTGATAAAGTCATTTTCTGGAGGGATTCACCCTTAATCCGTTGACCATTTTACCACAATTTACATAGATTCCTTTTGCAGATTTACAATGCGCGACACTAAAGCACTTTTCTAGTCTCTTACTATTTACTCAATAAGACATCCTAGGATTTCAACAAATCCTTTTCAGTTTGGAAAGTAAAGTTTGTGCAACCCTTTAACACCCAACTTAGTTTATCATCCAAACATATGAACAAGTCTTCAATTGTTCTTTAAGGCTTTCACAAGCCATATTACGGGAATTATCTTGTTATTGACTCATCATGCCCTAGGAATATATCACATCATGGCATGTGCGTCTGTTGGCATACATGATCATTCTAATGGCGGAAACATTAGCAAACGATTTCATGTAATCAACAACTTAGTAGGTTCAGTGAACGGCTATGACTCCATCATAGTAATTCCACTTCCATCAACATGAATAACCTATTCAACCTTCTTGATGTTAAACAGATACAAAAAATATTATCCTCATAAGACTCTCAACTCTATGCCAATATTCTCTCACATAGATTTCAAAAATCTAGAATACATCGCACCTTTTCCTAGTCTCCCAATTACTCTTTTGCAGAAGAGAGCATTGGTACATTATTCTCAATAAGTAATATGTCATCAACATATAATATATGGAGAAATGATTCTGGCTCCCACTTAACTTCATGTATAATCATGATTCTTCAATCATGTGAATGAAACCATTCACTATTATCACATGAACGAAATGTATTATCCTTTAAAGCTTTCTTAAGATCATTCTAGGATCACTTAAGAAAGCTATGCATAAGATGTTAGGATTCTTAGATATTCATCTAAGGTTTTGTGTTCCAAACACATCCTTCTCTAAATTCCCATTTTAGAAAAGCGAATTTTTAATATCATTTGCTATTCTTCATAAAAATAAAATGTGGCAATTCCTAACATAATTTTATCTTGATCAACATCTTCATGTCAATCTATGAATTTGAGTACTCTAAAGCTCTATTTACTTTTGAGGAGACCTTCACCTTAAAGTAAATCTACTCTTGAGTAACAATTTTTGGATTGTAATGCTATGGCTCGTATGTAACAAGGTCGATTTGGGACAAGGTAATAATACTATCACTTTCACAAAGCAATATTGTACCCAATAGGACATGTGCGATAAACTCCCACTAAACTATGCTCCTACTCTAACTTTATAGATTATAGTTCAACTATACTCCCACTCTATAGTTCGATTACTTTCATAAAGTAACACTATAAGACATGTTTGTAACGATCCAATCTACTCCCACTCTATCTCTCAGAAATACATCTATCTTCTTGAAAGATAGCTTTGCGAGTTACAAACATATATGTGGTGGAGTATAAGGAGCTTTTCTAGACTATGCATTAGCTCTAAAAAGGCCATCCCTGTCATGGCAGTTTGGTTCATGTCATATGCCAGTCTGATCCATGTCATATGTTAAATAGACTCTCTATTTCAGGTATCTCCTGGTTGACCATCTGTTTAGAATTACTTGTCAGTTTTGGATTGCAAATTCCCAAAGTTGAGTTCAATAAGTCAAACCGACTCATTTTAATTTGATCTTATGGGTAGTGACACTTTGTCATAATCCATATTTTAATAAATCAAATTCATTACTAAGATCTTTGCCACTATGATCGGATCGTAATGCTTTAGTACTTTGTTCAATTGGTTCTCTAAGTCATTTAGAAATTTCTCAAATTTCCTAAAGGCTTCACTTTATATTTGATTAAGTAAATATATCCATATCTACTCAAATCATTGGTAAAAGTGACGAAATAGTCATAAATTCCCCTTGCAGTGATGCTCATTAGAACACATACATCAGCATGTATTAGTCCCAACAAATCACTTGCTCATGTCCCTTTACCACTAAAGAGAGTACAAATCATTTTGCAAAGGAGACAAGATTCGCATATTCCATATGATTGAAAATCAAATGGTTCATTAAATCTAGTCGACACTAGCCTTTTAATGCGTTTCTCATTTATGTAACCTAATTGAAAAAGCTAAATGTACAAATCATTTGGATTACTAGTTATAAGTCTTTTGGATTGTATTATGAAGATATCTTTGATTGAGTTGGATGTGTCTAAAACTTGTATATCATAAAGATAAGTGACATGATTCACAGCCATGTCTGTTTTCAACAAAATACAAATCATTTCATGTCTAACATAGAAATGGAAATAATGTTTTAGACAAAATGGGTACATAATCACCATTATGTTGATTACAACTCAAAGTTATTAGCTAAAACAAGTACACAAGTCCCTCTTGAAGTGGCGGCTACCCTAGCTCCATTTCCTTGTCAGAGATTTATATCACTCTTGTTTAGCTTTTCCACACTTCCAAGTCCCACTTGGAGTAATAAGTCCAACTTTGATATCTCCCAAATACTTGGGGCAATTTTGCTTCCAATGGCCCATGGCATTACAATAATGACATTCCTTATATGATCGGGCACCCTTCGTGGTCTTGGTTTTGGTAGTCCCACTATCCATTTCCAATTCATTATCAAGTTTGGGTTTCTTACCCATCTTTGCCTTTCCTTTAATAATACCAATACTCCTTTCAGTTGCAAGGACACTCTTGCTAGAACTCCCACTGAATTTAATATTTCTCCTTGTTTATTCAAACAAAGATGCCTTGGGTTTAGTGAGATTTTCTTCACAAGATTTTCTTACCAAGTTGACGGGCATGAATATAGGAGTGGGAGGTGTAGAAGTAGTAAAGTAGCAAAGATTTTCATCCTGACCAATGCCAATCGTAATTCTCTAATCATAACATTGTCATACTCGGAGCATTTTTTATTGAATGATTGGAGCCACGAATCAATAGTGATTGGTGTAGGAGTGTTAGATGAATTCATTGCGTATAATTAACTAAAAAAACGAAAATGAAGGAAATAATTAACATCTATCGTTTTAATAATACTTGTAAATTTCAATACAAGTATTGCATTTATATAGTGACCTCTACCCAACAATTATAAATGACTCTGAGATCCAAATTCATATTAATACGGGTACGGTGAGCCGAGTCATCCCTTATTAATATAACTCGGTGGATTAACCTCTTAATCGATTCTACTTCTAGAACTCTCGGTCTATAAAAATTACTCTAATTTTCATCTTTAGCCCGGAACACATGCGACTACGGTCACGAATACTTCTGTTGAGCTCAATCCAAATTTTGATGTAATAACATTTTATTAGCCACTTACCCAGCGTAACAACTTTAGTAACCCGGTGAGCCGAATCTACTTCCTTATGAAATTGGGATTCCTGATTTCTACTATTTGGTAACGCTAATTCTCAATTATTAAAAGTGAGAGGTCATGTCAGTTTATTATCTATTACGTTTTAAGTGAACTAAAGCGGTGAACTACGATAATTGTAATTGACACGGTCGATGACTCGATATGATATGCATGTGTTGTTTATGGCGATTTGGCAATGCATGTAACATATTAAAAAAATGCAAAGCAATAATAAAAATTCCTAGAATGGCCTTCCTAAAAAATAGAAAATAAAATAATCTATTACATATCCGGAAACCAACTCCTTTGGTCCCTTGAATCTTTAAGTGGCACGCTTCTCAAGAACAACGTCTTCGTCGGATCACTTTTCCGAATGGCACCGTCTTTGAAGTTACTCCATAATTACAAATAATAATAAAAATAAAAAGCTATTCTTATTATACATTTGTAAAATGGAAAAACTAGTAAAAATAAAAGTGATACGAGATCACATTAAATTACAACCGAATCAATATTCCCTTTCTTTACGGGTAATATCGATTAAAACTAAGGCCATACTAAGATAAAATTACATAATTCAAAATTATATAAATAAAAGATATTCAACAATTAAAATATGCAGCATTATAATATGTACCTATCATGCCAAATTATGTGCCAAATCGCCCTACTTAATTTATATCGTATATAAAACCCGGTTTTATGGAAATGCGTGATCGTAACTTCTTAAAATCACAAATTAACACTTAAATCACATCTAAGCTCAAGTTAATTATCCAAACACTCTTAGGACTCAAAAATTAGTCATCACTCAATTTTTAACAATAATTCAACTTGATTTAAGTTTTATGCTCATTTTTGACCTTAAAATCATAATATTTATGAAATAAATCAAAATTAAATTACAATAATTTCAAATTTTGAATTTTAAATTTTGAATATTCTGGAATATTTTCATGACACTCATAATGTCAAAAAACATGGTTAAAATTTTTGAATTAATTTTGAGAAAATATAGTTACATTTTATCGATTTTATCTCATAAAACATCTAAAGTATCCAAAAATCAATACAATCAATTTTACAAATTTATATCTAATAAGTGGGATATTTATGCAACCTAAAATAATTTTCTCATGCCATGCAATTCGTTTTAGCTATTTATACTAAAATAGTCACTATTTATGCCATTTTTACTCTAAAAATTCATAAATCATGCTAAGTGAGGTCATTTCATCTCAAAATTCACATACACTCTTTAACTCATTCATGTTACAACATATTAAATTTTCATGGCCAAATTCGTAATTTAACGATTTTTAACCATTTTACCTCTTTTAATCCATTTTTATCTCATAAAAATCATAAATCATGCAATAATAGTCCAATTAATACGAGATCTTACACCCAACTTTTAAAATATGCATGTGAGGTTATATAAAAGTTTCAAGGTCAGAAAGTAAGTTTAACCAATTTTAGTCATTTTAACCTCCATTTATGCCATTTTTACACTAAAAATTCATAAATCATGAAATATTAATCACATTAATATGATATTTTACATGCAATATATAAAATATTCATGTGAGGTAATACTAAAATACCACCGTCATTAGTGAAGGTTAACTTATTTTAGTGAATAAAAGTTCATTTTACTCATAAAAATGTAATAAAATCACTAAAAATCATTAAAAGGAGCAATAATTTTCCATAAATCAGAAAAATGACCTACAAATATTTTAAGACCATAATATATAACATGCATAATTATTTCGTGGCCTACTCTTATAGATCACAAATTTTTAGTTTTATATGTTAACATTTTAACTAGGAAAAACAATAACCGATTATGCATGCAACATCCTATGCTCTGATACCATTTGTTAGGTTTGTTTACCTCTTATTAGACTCCTCTAATAGTGAACTAATTAATTAATTCACTATTTGTTCTTTAGATCTACTGCATGCATAACAAAATAAGAGATTTATAAGAAAAAATAATGTCCCTTATATTATTATTTTCGATTTTATGGGCACAAGTAAGGTCTCCTACCTTCACTTGTTCTTGAGCTATGATGAATATAAGGATGATCCTCCAAAACTCTAAATTAAGAGCTCTCCTCTTGATTGCACCCAAAATTTAACCCTTATCACTACCAAATAATATGTGCTAGATATTTGTTTAGTAGTTTACCTTAAAATTGATTACTAATACTCATATATTACACTAATAATATTAGTAATCTCATTTGAACAATTTAGATTATCATTTCTCTTGTTTTTGAGAAAGATGAACAAGTAAGAGAGAAGTATGCATTTTGCATGTAGTATGTATGAATGAATGAATTGTATAAGAGCAAAAATGAACCAAAACTACTCTTAAGGAGTAGTATGCCCGGGTAGCTTATGTCCAAAAGGGCATCTAGCTTTTCTTTTTGCTCTTACCAAAATATAGACTTGTAAGGCTATGTGTAGTTTAGGCATCATTAGCTTATTTTATCTCATAAAATAATTCACCCACTAACACCCATTGATGCGTGTCCTAAATATGATATTTTACACCCTCTTTCACACGCACTTCATAGCTCAATTAGGTAGTTTATGCTACTATTTTCCCTATTTCCGTCTACTTTCGTGTTTTTGTGTAATATTGCAGAAATGTGAAGAATCCAGCGGAAATCGAGCCGAATCCGTCCCTAAGTGCTTAGCATTGCATTTGACATGAAGTAGTGACTCGAGAGATTAACTTGGTGCGCGTATCAAGGCCTGAAAGATAGATTTGCGAGAGTTTCAAAAGCGGATTACCAGTTACAGTGGTCTATAGACTGACCTACGCGGTCTATAGACTGTCAGAATACTGAACAGAAGTCTGTAGGAAAGAGGAGCAGTCGATCGACTAATGCCTTGGGTCGATCGACCAGAGCATAATTATCAGAAGCTTCTGTATAGCGCATCTTAGTCGATCGACCGGTCTTAGTGGTCGATCGACCGCTATTTTAATCTGACGCAAATTAAAAGGACGAGATGTTAGAAGCCCAATTGTAATTAGGTTTTAAGAATAAGAATCACGCTATATTCCTATATAACGTGAACCCTATGTTTCAGAACAGGCATCGGGTGATTCTAGGGAATTAATTAGGGTTCATCACACAAAAAGGTTGAATTTTGATTATTCCATTAGTTTAGAATAATTTTCGTCAATAAAGTTTACTTTTCGCATTTGGTTTTGGTCTTTACTCTTCAATTCTTCTTTGCGGTATTCTTTTGTTCCTTTGTTCAGTTTTGTGGCTTTAATTCTTACGTAGTTTAGAATTGCTAGTTTAGATTTCCCAAAGCCAAATTCTCGTTTCATGTTAGTTATTTATTTAGTTAATTCAATTATGAACTCAATTGCTTTATTTGTTAATTTTATTGTTGTTATTATCACCATCATGAGTAGCTAAATCCTTTGTGTTAAGATGTAGGGGATCTGTAAGTTAGACGGTTTCGACTTAGGCGACCTGTTATCGGGCTCTGGTCGATCGACCGACCTACATGGTCGATCGACCGCCGCGTGTTAGATTAGTTGCGTCTTATTTAATTTAATAGCTATATTTGACGAATCGAGTGCACGCGACTAGTTGAATGCTTAGGAATTGACCGACCCGACAAATCGAAAGATGGGGAGGGAATTAGACTACTTAATTAAGACGACTAAATTAATAAGATCGAGAGGTAAGTTAATTTAGGCTTTAAGTATCATTAATCAAGAACGAAAGTTAGTATTAGTGAGATTTTGGGATCCGTAGCTTAGGCCGAAAGGTTGCTACCTGTTAAATTAGACCGAGAAAACTTTTTATTTTCCCGTCTAACATGCTTAAAACAGTTTACTTAGAGTTGCCGCCGTCGAAACTACAGTGAACCGACCATATTAGCATCCTTTTAATATTTGTTTTCATCTGTTTTCATCTACTGCTCATTTATTTGTTTTAAGTTTAATTTTAATTTCATTACCTTTAGTTAAAGAACTGTTCAAATCACCCCCCCCCCCCCCCCTTCACAACTTTTACTTTAGACTAAAATTAGACAACTATTAATTGCATCGCCTCTCTGTGGTTCGACCCTGACTGCCACTAACTATAGTAGTAGTTTGGGTTATAAATTTATCTTTGATACTCCACGACGGTATCAAATTTTGGCGCCGTTGCCGGGGAGACAATTGTATAATTTTTAGTTGTTTTTATTTTAAGTATTTTTCTTGGTTTAAGGGACATCTGTTCCTTAAACTATTCTCATATTCTACTTGTAGTTTCTTCTTATGCGCAGGTCACAAGGTGGTGAATTACGACCGTTAGATCCTGAGATCAAAAGGACTTTGCGAGAGTTGAGACGATCATCTAGAGTATTGCCGACAGAGGAAGAGCTGAGTACTCTGTCCAGTTACTACGAGAACGAGTTATTTGAGGAGGATCCACCTTCGTCTCCTATTTCTACTTCTTCAGCTGAGACCGTTACATCTCCAGATATGGCTGAAGAAGCAAGCATAGCCAGTCACTCCGAGCCAAAAGCTGAGAATCTCTATAAGGGATTCACATTGCCAGCCGGGACGGAAAGAAAATTGGAAGCAAAACCATCCTACATCAACTTGGTTGAGAGAAACCAATTTGGGGGAGCTGCGAATGAAGATGCAGCTAAACATATGGAGATATTCATTGACTACTTATGTTCCATACCCCCACCAGCAGGTGTGACCGAGGACCAGATAAAGGAGACGATGTTCATATTCTCGCTCCGTGATGCCGCTACGGAGTGGTACCGAGATCTGGACCGAGCTGCCAATGGGATTACCGATTGGAATTCGCTGGCCCTAGCATTTTATAAGAAATATTTCTCTGCATCGAAGACCAATGCGATTAGAGCTCAGATCACAAGCTTTAAACAGGGTCCTGATGAAGATTTTCATGAGGCATGGGTCCGTTTCAAGAAGCTGGTGCGATCTATTCCGCACCATGGGTTTGAGAAATGTTTTCTGTACAACCAGTTCTATAATGGTCTTTATGATGATCAGAGAGCTGTCCTAGATGCTGCAGCTAATGGGAGATTTCAAGAAAATAGTGGTGAGACAAAGGGGTGGAAAATCATCGATGACCTGGCCACCCATAAAGCTGAGCATGGGAATTCTAGAGGAAATCAAAGAAGATCAGCTGAATCTCCTGCTGTAGCTGCAATAGAGGCCCTTACTGCGAGATTTGACAAGCTAGATTTTGGGGGATCCCAAAAAGGTGGGATATATAAAGTTATCGCTGTTTCAGACGGTCCCTTTACATGCAAAAGATGTGGAGGAGAAGGACATGTTTCGGAGTTTTGTACTAGTTCGAATGAAACATGTGCTGCCTTTCAATACTTTAGGCAGACTGGTAATTATCCCGACCCCTCTAATATCCACCCCAATTTGAGGTGGACTAACCAGAATGTCCTTAATCCGGGTCCATAGCAGCAACAGCAGCAGCAAAATTATGTGCCCCCTCATAAGCAGCAACAGTATCAAAAGCCTCCCTATGTGCCTCAGCAGCAGCAATTTCAAGGTTCGGATATTTCTGAATTGAAAAACATGGTTCAGAACTTGTCGGGTTTGCTGTAAAAAGAGTCTCTAGCTTGAGAGACTTCTACAAAAATGTTGGAGAGTCAAATTGCCCAATTGGCAAGCAAAAGTGCAACTAGAGCTCCGGGGCATTTACCGTCGCAGCCAGATCAAAAAGAGACTCTAAATGCGATTACTTTGAGGAGTGAGTCTACCCTTGATGGGCCCGCTATGGTCGAAGATGTTACTGGAAAAGATGGGGCGGAACCGAGTAAGAAAAAGGCTGGAATGAACAATAGCAAGAAAAAGACGATCATCAGGTACATCAGTCGATCGACTGACATACCTGGTCGATCGACCACTCGGTAATGTGATGAAGCTTCCGTCTGCGGAAGCCAGTCGATCGACTGACTTACATGGTCGATCAACTGAAGATGCTGCTGATTGTGAACCTTTTCGTCCTCCAATGCCAGATAACTTGAGGGACTACTTATTTCGGAGTACGACGACTCCGAAATTATCGAGGCAAGATCCAAATGCTGATGGGTCAGTTCCGGTTCCAAAGTACGACCCTGCGACGGTTAATGGTTCATTCCTGAGACGCTCTGAAGAAGGTTCGAGCTACAACAAGGACAAAGTAGTGGATTTTCATCCTAAGTCCACTGATGTCGGTATGAGAGACCTAGAGGCGAGGGCTAAGTTGCTTCTTACAGCCCCGTACCCAGAGAGTGGTGCCGACAAAGGAACAAGTATCGTTTTTTTTTTGGGAAAGAGTAAGTTATCATTGATATAGTTCAAAGTCACCCATACAATTCCCTTAAGCTTTTATCATAAGCTTTTAAGGACTATTTTTAAGAACCATTTACAATTGAGTGTAACCAAACATTTGCTCCTAAAATTTTAGATTCTAGACCAGAGCATTTTAGACGCATCAAAGTGTCATCCTTACATCTCTTTACCACCTGTTTAGGATGAGGAACTATCCCCTCAATCCGGCATTTGTTCCTGCTAATCCAAACATGGTATATTAGACTAGCAAGAACAACAGCAATGACCTGCTTTAATAGCAAAGAACGAGCTCGCTGTTTGACCCACCATTCAATCACCCCTTTATCTGGAAGAGCAATCTTCAGCCAAGTTGCAGCCAACTCCAAGCACCTGCTACTAAATGGGCACTGGAAGAACAGATGTTCAACTGTCTCAGCATTGCACCCACACAAAAAGCACACGTTTGTCTGAGTGATTCCCATTCTCATCAGTCTATCTTGAGTAAGAAGACGATTGTGAGCAGTTAACCAAACTATAAAGCCATGTCTTGGGATAATTAATCTAGTAGAAGTCCAAGGATGCCAGGCTATATCAGGGCTATCATGAGTCAGCCAAGTATAACCCAGCTTAATAGAATAGGTGTCAGTGGTAAGAAGATGGTGCTTAACAAGTTCCTTTGCCCAGCAGACCTTCCTCCATGCCCAACTTGACCCCTGACCAGGTAAATAATCAATCCAGTCTTGGCCCTTGATATAAACAGAGTGAACCCACCTTACCCAAAGATGATCAGTTTTAGTGAAGATCCACCAAGCATACTTCACTATGGCTGCCACATTCCACCATATCAGCTGCTTGATGCCTAATCCCCCTTTCTTATTAGGTTTGCAGATATTCTCCCAGAGACCAACGCAGACTCTCCCCGTTATCGATCCCATACTGAGAGAAATCTCCTACACATTTTTTCAATTTGCTGAAGGACTGTCTTTGGTAGGATGAAAATGCGTGCCCAATAATTATGAAGTGTACTATATACTGACTTTATGAGTACTACTCTGCCAGCATAAGATAGTCTCCTGGCACCTACCCCTTTAATCCTATCCGTAATCTTTTCCAGAAGGCAAGAACAGTCAGCCACACTCAATCTTTTTGGAGAAATATTTACCCCCAGATATCTGAAAGGAATGAGCCCTCTCTTCATACCAGAAGCTTTGACCAGCAAATGCATAGTCCCCTCATCAACTCCATTACTATAGATATTTGACTTCCCTTTGTTCATTTGCAACCCAGAGGCTTGGGAGAAAGAGAGAAAAGCTCTCAACATCAGGACCACAGAACCTATATCCCCTCTACAAAACATGAGCAAATCGTCTGCAAAGCAAAGATGATTCAGTTTTACTCTCTTACAGAAAGGGTGATACCTGAATCCCCTCTGGTTTTGAACCCATGTGAGGATTCTGCTCAAGTATTCAAGGCAAATTGTAAAGAGCAGGGGGGAAAGAGGGTCCCCCTGTCTAAGCCCCCTCTTGCCCTTAAAAAAACCAAACAAATCCCCATTCAAAGATAAAGAATAACAAGGGGAGGACACACATTGCATCAAGAGCCTAATGGTAGGTTCAGGAAACTGTAAGGCACTGAGCATATCACTTAAAAAACTCCACTCCACCGAGTCATAAGCCTTCTGAAGGTCTATTTTCATCATGACTCGAGGGGAGCAAGCCTTCCTTTTATACATCTTTATTAGGTCCTGGCAGATCAAGATATTACCCACTATATCCCTGCCTTGTACAAAAGCACTTTGAGAGGGATTAATTATACTAGGCATTATAGACCCAAGTCTGTTGCACATGACCTTCGTAACACATTTATAGAGAGTGTTACAGCAAGCTATAGGCCTGAACTGCTGAACACTCTCAGGGACCTCCACTTTAGGGATCAAAGTAAGAATAGTAGCATTACATTCCTTTAGGAGCTTCCCAGTCTGTATCACATTTCGAACAGCCAGAGTCACATCCTTCCCAACAATTGACCAGGCATCCTTATAGAACTGACTGCCATACCCATCAGGTCCTGGAGCTTTGTTACCAGGGATGGAAAACATAGCTCTTTTTACCTCCTCATCAGTCACAGGGGCAAGCAGCTCCTGCTGTTGTTGAGTGGATAAACAGTTGCCAGCTCTAACAATACCTACATTTACAGGCACCACAGTATTAGAGGACCCCAGGAGTGCACTGTAAAAGCTTTCAAATGCATCCTGGATCTCTTTAGGTTGAGTACACCTGACCCCATCCTGACTCTGTATCTGGTACACTCTATTTCTCATTCTCCTTTTTTTAATACTCTGATGATAATAAGCAGAGTTCTCATCACCTTCTTCCATCCACTTCTCCTTAGACTTCTGAAGTAAGAACTGAATTCTAGCCTTCCTAAGAGTCACCACCTCTGTAGCCAAAACACTTTCAGCATCACAAAGAACCTTATTTAGAGGATCCTCAATAAGTTTTTGCTGAACCTCCCTCAAAGAAACCTCAGTCACCTGAGTCAGATTCTCAATGTCACTGAAATTATTCTTATCCAACTTCTTTAACTCATTCTTCAGGAGCTTTAACTTCTTCACCACCCTGAACATAGGGGTCCCATCCACAGACTGAGCCCAAGTCTTCCCTACTATATTCAGAAACTCCTCAGACAATGCCCACATATTGAAATACTTAAAAGGAACCCCCTTTCTATTACCTCTTGTCTGAAACTGAATGAGACAAGGGCAATGATCAAAGAGTCCCTCAGGAAGGAAATTAGCAAAACACTCAGGAAACTTAGCCAACCAATCTCCATTAATCAAAACCCTGTCAAGCTTACTATACACTTTTGTTCCCACCTCATGCTTATTATTCCAGGTAAAAAAGGATCCTATGGACTTCAACTCCATCAAGTCACATTGATCCACCATTTGTCTCATAGGTGAAATGTCAGACCAAGTAACTTCAGAACCTCCAACTCTTTCATTCAAGTTCATTAAACTATTAAAGTCCCCACCAACCAACCAAGCAGTATCAATATCCCTACTGATGAGACCCAGAGAAGCCCATAAAGGCTCCCTCTCCTTATCTTTATTAAAACCATAAACCATAGTGAAAAAGAAACTAATATTCCTAAACTTATCAAAAACTTTAGAGTGAATGAGTTGGTCAGTGATGTACCTAACATCCACCACATATTGGTTAGGTTGCCAAATTAGCCAAATCCTCCCCCCTTTATGATGACTGTTGTTAGTACAAATAGACCAAGAATCACACACATTATTCTTGACTTTAAGCCAATTGCTGCTCTTAACTTTGGTTTCAAGTAACCCAAACAATCCAACATTATTCTGACTCAGGAACCTCTTTATTTCAGATTGCTTATGCAGCTTATTCAGGCCCCGTATATTCCAAAATCCAATATTATCCATTTTCTAATTGTAGTCTCCTCAACCCTCTTTTACCCGCACTCACACTCTTTGAAATGGTCATATTTAAAGCATCCAAGAAAGTAATACCCTGAGGAGTATATTGCTTACTCTCAGGTATTTCCCTCCTTAACATCCTTGTTAGAATCCTTCGTGGCATTGATGGCCCATCCACCACCTTTGCTGCAGGTATAGCAGGTGTCTGCAATGGTACAGTCTGGGGCACAGGCGTACTCACTACAGGGGGGCTCTGCCTACTTGATCCTGTTCCCTTTTGGCTCTGAGGATTAGGCCTTGGCTTCACTGGTACAGGTTTTTTGGGCCTCCAAACCTTCTTTGCTGGTTGGGGACCATCAGGTTTCCTGCACACTGATGCTTCATGACCTATGCCCTTACATTTAGAACAATGTAAAGGCAACCAATCATAACCCACCCTCACCTTCTGAGTTATACCCAACTCATCCTGGAAAATGATTTCCTTAGGGAACCCAACAAGTATCGTTTAACAAGTTTGAAAATGTTATTTGTAGTATAAATGTGCAAGTTCCTTTCTTAGAATTAGTTAATCAAGTGCCTGCTTACATGAAATTTATGAAGCAGATGTTGTCTAAAAAGAAGTCACTTGATACTGTGCAATCTGTCGCACTAACTGAGGAGTCATGTTCCTATTTGGCTCACACTGCTCCACATAAGTTAGAAGACCCATGTAGTTTTTCAGTCCCATGTAATATTGACACCTTTTCTATCGAGAAGGCCTTGTGTGACCCATGGGCCATTATTAGTGTTATGCCTTTGAGTCTTGCTAAGAAATTGAAATTGACTAAGTTTGCAGTCACAAACATGAAAGTACAGATGGCTGATCATTCTGCGGTCCAGCCCATATGAGTCTTAGAGGATATTCCTGTGCAAATAGGAAAGTTCTTTTTCCCAGTTGACTTCGTTGTGCCAGATATACCCGAGGATGCTCACATCCCTATCATTTTGGGTAGACCATTTCTGCACACTGCTGGTGTAGTTATAGATGTTGGCTTAGGGACATTGACCTTTACGGTAGGGAAACAGTCCATTGTTTTTGCCCAGACCTATAAGAAAAAGGATGCTATGTACCCAGTAACTTGCAATGTAGCTAAATCTTATGTTGTTTTTCCTGATATGCCTGCCCCTATACCTATTTCTGCTATAACACCGCCGCCCCAGTTTGGGAGCAAATTGGAGGAAGATCCTTCTATTTTGACTGTTGCAGGGGCTGGTTTGGGGAGGTTAGAGCTGCATGTTGCTCCAGTTGTGAAGGAGCCAATCGTTCAAAGAGGCGGTCTAGGATGTCTTAGCTATGGAACAGATGAGGAGCCTGATGAGGAGCCAGTCAAGGTGACGGAGTCCGATTTGGATTTTGACGAGCTAGACGAGGTCATTGATTGGAAAGATGTTAGAGATGTTGATCCGTTGAATTCTGCGGATATCGGAGTTGTTAGGAGTGCCGCTGAGGAGATGAGAACTATAGAGGCTACTTCTTGTAGTCAGAAGCCGGGCAAGTGGGCTATTCCGTGGCCATTCTTGATCAAATATTAGTTGATTAAGACTTTTTGAAAACATTTTATTACTTTTGTTAGACTTTTTATTGCTTTGGTGTGCGCGAGACTTCGCTTTAATAAGTATTCTTAGGATTTAATGACTTTAGACTGTTACTTTGGGTTTTGCGCAATTTTGGGCGCATTATTATGTGTATTTGCAGGTTCATATACCATATTAGCTCAATTTATTGAGCTAATTCAAAGAAATCAGAAACTTACAGCAGGTATCACAGTCGATCGACTGGCTTGTTTGGTCGATCGACTGTGCCGCGACTCCAGGGGCTTCTGTTCCTGTCACCCTGGTCGATCGACTGGCTGGTATGGTCGATCGACCGCCTTCGCTGCTGTACCTGTTCACGACCATTCCCCTACTTTGTTTGGTCGATTTGCGGAGTTAAGGGAATCTTTTCTCCACTTTATTCTCCGATTCATTTCTGTTTTCTTCTATTTTCTTATTTTGCACATTATTTTGTGTTTCGTAAATTACTTTCTCGGAATTACGCGCGGTACGTTTGTTTCTTTTCAGGTACCTATGGTGGCACTGCTGGCTACCGAAACCTCCTAGCTCACGCTGGTTTGGGGAGGTTTCCTGCTACGCTTAAAGTCTTGTGAGTTTCCGAGTCTTTATTTTATGCCAATTTTAGTTATAATTCCGCAAATCCCAATTTCCTTTGCTTATCTTTCATTATATTATTTTGCACAATGGGGACATTATGTGCTTTGGTTTGGGGAAGGGTTTTGCGTTGCATTCATTCTGTTTTGCATTCACGTTTACAATTTTATCTTGCATTGTTGTTTATTTTCCTCTTATATACAGAAAATCAAAAAAATTGAAAAATTTCAAAAATTCAAAAAAATGCATGTTTATTTTAGCATATAGGTTGAGTCGGAACGGTAGTATTTCAATGATGACATTGCATTTTCAGCTATTTTATGCCTAAGCCTTGCTAATTGACATGTTATTAGTAGAATCATATGCATAGTCTATGAGTTTTCATTAATTTATTTGCTGAACTTTAAACTTGACTTAGATTTTTGGGAAACTACATCATTTTATGAGATTTAGAGCCTTTTAACTGGTGTCATTCATGACCAGTTTATTTAAGATGTGAGTAGTTACTCCTTATAAGGCATGTTACATAAATATGCATAAATATGAACTTGGTCTACTTAATACCTGTATTCATTCGGTCTATGGTTTGTTGACATATGTGGAAGAGGGTCTCCTTTATTCATTTTGCCAATAAGCTTCACATAGCCAAAAATAGCCGTTTGTCCCTTTAACTACCTCCTATATCCAGCCTGCCTTTGTCAAGCTAGTAGTATTAGTATTTGGGAGTGTTCTTATCATTTTGTTTATATTTGCTCTTATTGAGAATGTTGGTGAAATGTTGAAAAAAAAGAAAGAAAAGAAAAAAAAAAGAGGAAAAAAAATGATTAAAAAAAAAAGAGGTCAGTCGGTCACCGTCCCACTTGGTCGATCGACTGCTTGCTGCAGTAGCGAAAGAAAATTCGAAAAATCACATGATTGAATCTTCATTAGATGGTGATTTTGTTCCCATGTTGCTATTTATATTATTTGGGGAATTGATGTGTTGTGGAGATTGTGAGATTTGTGCTTACTATTTATCACTGTTTCGATTGATCTTGAGTTTGAAGTTGGGATGTTCCCGTAATTTGGGTCTGTAGTTACTATCTTGTCTTTAACTCCTCATATCCAAATTCATTTTAGCCCCTTCTTACCATTTAACTCACATATCCAAATTTAACTCGGCATGTGTCATGGTCTTTAATGGTTGGAATGCATATGTACGATTGTAGAGATCATTTTCATATTAGATTGCAGCCATGTTCTTATAGGTCGTAGTTAGGTGAGTGTCATTACAAAATTACTTCTTTCTATCTTTACATACGTGTGATCAGAGCGACCCGTGAGAGTCCATAATGATAAGTCTCTATAGTTGACGGTTCAACAGTTTTTAACGACTACATAACTCGTTTGCATGATTCATATTGCTAATTGATTGTTAGTTGTTGTATTAAACTGGTTTAGGCTTTATAGTTGCATTTCGCTCTGAGGTTGAACTCGTTCCACTAGGTTTTAAGATCGAGTCTAGTTCTTGCTTGGGGACAAGCAAGGGTTTGGTTTGGGGAAGTTTGATGCATGTCCTAAATATGATGTTTTACACCCTCTTTTATATGCGTGTCCCTAAGTGCTTAGCATTGCAATTGACATGAAGTGGTGACTCGAGAGATGAACTTGGTGCGCGTATCAAAGCCTGAATGATAGATTTGCGAGAGTTTCAGAAACGGATTACTAGTTACAGTGGTCTATAGACTGACCTACGCGGTCTATAGACTGTCAGAATACTGAACAGAAGTCTACAGGAAAGAGGAGCAGTCGATCGACTGATGCCTTGGGTCGATCGACCAGAGCACGATTATCAGAAGCTTTTGTACAGTGCATCTTAGTCGATCGACCGGTCTTAGTGGTCGATCGACCGCTATTTTAATCTGACGCAAATTAAAAGGACGAGAAGTTAGAAGCCCAATTATAATTAGTTTTTAAGAATAAGAATCACGCTATATTCCTATATAACGTGAACCCTATGTTTCAGAACAGGCATCGGGTGATTCTAGGGAATTAATTAGGGTTCATCACACAAAAAATGATGAATTTTGATTATTCCATTAGTTTAGAATAATTTTCGTCAATAAAGTTTACTTTTCACATTTGGTTTTGGTCTTTACTCTTCAATTCTTCTTTACGGTATTCTTTTGTTCCTTTGTTCAGGTTTGTTGCTTTAATTATTCCGTAGTTTAGAATTGCTAGTTTAGATTTCCCAAAGCCAAATTCTCGTTTCATGTTAGTTATTTATTTAGTTAATTCAATTATGAACTCAATTGCTTTATTTGTTAATTTTATTGTTGTTATTATCACCATCATGAGTAGCTAAATCCTTTGTGTTAAGATGTAGGGGATCTGTAAGTTAGATGGTTTCGACTTAGGCGACCTGTTATCGGGCTCTGGTCGATCGACCGACCTACATGGTCGATCCACCGCCGCGTGTTAGATTAGCTGCGTCTTATTTAATTTAATTGCTATATTTGACGAATCGAGTGCACGGGACTAGTTGAATGCTTAGGAATTGACCGACCCGACAGATCGAAAGATGGGGAGGGAATTAGACTACTTAATTAAGACGACTAAATTAATAAGATCGAGAGGAAAGTTAATTTAGGCTTTCAGTATCATTAATCAAGAACGAAAGTTAGTATTAGTGAGATTTAGGGACCCGTAGCTTAGGCCGAAAGGTTGCTACCTGTTAAATTGGACCGAGAGGACTTTTTATTTTCCCGTCTACCATGCTTAAAACAATTTACTTAGAGCTGCCGCCGTCGAAACTACAGTGAACCGACCATCTTAGCATCCTTTTAATATTTGTTTTCATCTGTTTTCATCTACTTCTCATTTATTTGTTTTAAGTTTAATTTTAATTTGATTGCCTTTAGTTATAGAACTGTTCAAATCAAACCCCCTCTCACAAATGTTACTTTAGACTAAAATTAGACAACTATTAATTGCATCGCCTCTCTGTGGTTCGACCCTGACTGCCACTAGCTATAGTAGTAGTTTGGATTATAAATTTATCTTTGATATTCCACGACGGTATCACCCATCATCCTCATTATTTCGGTCCATATACATAAATTGGACTACCATTTTATTTTGTCAATTTGTCACTTGTCACACAATATACATGTTATTAATTAATTTAATACATATTTATCACATAAATATCATTTTATAAATTAATTAAATTATATTCAACAAATTGACTAGTGATACTTGATCACATAAATAAATTGGGTCATTTAATTATAATTCGCAACGTCTTGTAATTATAATCAACCATTCATTTTTATCTCTATTGTTTCTCAAACAATAAACAATTTTAGTAATAAAGCATTTTTATTACTAAAATAAATCTTATTTAATCTCATTACAATAAGATAAATATATTCTCTCTCACAAATGAATTGTTTAATTTTAAGGAATTGATTAACTTGTATCGTCATACAATTAATCAACTTTACAGATAAGGGCATCATTCTTTCTGTGTGACCTTAAGGGATCAACTGACCACCAGGCCACCGTCCTACGACAGTAACATCAAACTATAGCAAGCCAATCGTCACCGATTAATGTTGATCAGTTGACTATATAATTGAGTAATCCCTTACATATTCTTTATATGAGATTTAATTATGATATTAAATCATGTGATCGCACTATTGTTGAGGACACATTTTCCAACATATACATATATATATATATATATGTGTATATATATATATATATATATATATGTGTGTGTATATATATATATATATATATATATATATATATATATATATATATATATATATATATATATATATATATATATATATATATATATAAAATATAAATATAGGTTCGAGATCCGCTGAGAATCACTAGTATAATGAGAATCATGAGAACCTCTAAAGCATGTAAGGACCGCCGGATCAGACATAATTTCAACGACAGAGATTTTTCGGGGTCATATAATATTTTAGACGCTCTCCATCGTTATAATTTACAAACCACACACTCGTCTCTCTTCTCTCTCTCTTTCTCCTCATTCGATCACCGCGTTTCTTCATCTTCTCCATTACCGACCACCGTGTTTCTCCTTCTTCACTGTCATCGACCACTGCGCTTCTCCTTCTTCGGTGTGATCGACCATCATCATACTTCTCCTTCACCGCCATTGACGAAGGTACGTTTCATGTTTAAATTTATTCAATTTTGTAAATAGAAGATATTGTTTCCGTGTTATATCAATATATAACACAATGATTTTATGTAAAACTTCTTTGATTGATTCAATTTTAACCTAAATTGATGTAATGTTGAATTAGTTTGATTGGAATAGCAGTAAGTTAGGGTTCATAATTAGTACAATCTTGAATTACTTCGATTGAAATATCAGTTAATATGTTTAACTGAAATAGCAGTATATTAGGCTTTTTTGTACACTTTTATCCTTGATGTTCTTAGGGACATGACCAGCTATTATGGCTTACCTTGAAAGACGGGGTCATTTTCTTCAACATAATTATCTTGATTACTCAATTATAATTTTGTTGGCTGTTGTGATTATCGCCTTTACACTTGTTCAGATTGGATATGTCTCCTGATATACCGAATTTTAGCATTCATCTTTATCAAATCCATGGAATTTTTAGCCATTTACGTGCTTACGGAGTATTTTGCTATGCTGGTTTTAGTTAGAAACTTAAAAACTATCACAAGAAGATTGTTTCAGTTTGATTCATAATTATTATTTGGGGTTACATCATAGCAATGTAACAATTTTTTTGAGATATAGACTCACTATTCTTTAGTTGTTCCGTAAATAGTGAATGCTGAAACTGTCTTCATTGGTGACGGCAAGATGGAAGCCTCAACGTCCCATTCTTGATGATTCCCCAATTTGTAAATTATCTGAAGCCCTCATCCTTTTATCTAAGTTTGTTAATGCATCATACGCCAAATCATAGTCATATAGCTCAGCAAAGTGATTGCATTTAGAACCCGGATCAGGAAAAGCTCTACGCTTGGGAACCTCCAAGGATTTAGAATTATTTTGATTGGATGAAAGATATAATAATTGTAAATTCTTCCTTTTGCCATGGACACATGACCTAGTAAGCACCTCAGTTGACCAAGAATTGAAAGTAGCTTCAGTCATAGACCTACCAGCAGCATTCATATTGGACAAGATATCACATTGCACACGTGGAGAAGGCTGCACCTCATCCGCACTGCTCCGTTTCCTTGGCCGTGGCTATGGGCAAGCTGCTTTTCGAGAAAAAATACCTGCGTTTCTGATGAAATAGTCCTCTAACTCAAGCTTAAGCTCTTCTTTCTTCTACGTTTTACTTATTTTGAAAGCCAATTAGCTCAAATGAGAGAGCCTTGTGCTATGCACAAGATGTGGGTTCGACTCCCATATTGGCCATGGAATACCAAGTCTTTCTTTTACTCTTAATAATGAAAAATACTGTAATAGGTAATCCCATTTAATTCAAGTATGGCATGTATGGTAATAGTTTTGGTATATAACTATATATGCTAGTCTTTGAAATGCTTGTGTTGAACTTCTGATAATTGAAAAGCTATTTCACGGGCTCATTGCCATTGTTGCTTCTCGCTTGAGTCCGATCAAGGTCTGCGTGCCATTCTCCGAATATGATTATAGCCTCCTAAATAATTGTATTGTATTGCTTGAATCATGACACGTTCCTATCATTGGATTTGCGATTTAGGCTATAGGGACTCGAACTCATACCTTTGTGCAAAATTTGCACATTGTTCTACCATTGAACTAATAGCCTTTAAAATACGCTAAACAAATACGAGTACGAAATAACTGACATAAGTACCCTGAAATGTTTCTCACATACAAGTAAGTGATGCGATCCCGCTAAGTGTTCACAAATTAAGATGTGGTCGTTGGTCACGGTCGAATCAAAACACAATTTATAGCTTAACAAGCAACTCTACAATTAGTAAAGAGGCAAGTAAAGGTCAGATCCCAAGGGACGGGAGTTGAAATGAGATTTCTATTGTAACTAGCGGTGTCTAAGGGGTGTCACAAATTGGGTTGATGTAGAAGGTTACTAAACTAGAATAACAATGAAAATAAACAAACAAGATGAATAAAAAGGGGTGTAAACAATTGATTAAAGGCACTAGGGTGTCATGAGATCATAGGGGAATCATGGGATATGATCATACAAAACTGTTCTCAAATTATAAGCAAGCAATTATTGTTGTGATGGATTGAGTTGGGTTATATCTTACAATCCTAGGAAAGTTTGGTTCCCGGAGCCGAATCGATTAGTTTGTACAACACCTACAAGTCGACTTAATCTTCCCTACTCAACAACATGCATGGTCTAATGAGACTCGAGTTGGGTTATGTCTTACAAGTCTCATTGAAAAGATAGGAGATGATAGTAAATGCAAGGATTCATAGGCTTAGCATTTCATCAAATATAACATGTGCATGAGTTGAGATCAAAACAAGCAAGCAAATAAAACATGAAAGCATATTAATTTAAGCATGAATCATTCCCCATGTTAGTTTTCCCTAATCACCCATTAACCCTAGCTAAGAGACTACTCACTCATTATCATGTTGATCATGCTAGCAAGGTTGTCAATCATACTAACAATATGAAACATGATGAATAAATGAAAGTAATTAACAATAATTAAAAAGGGATTAAGAGATTATACCTACTAATGATTCCAATAATAAAGCAAGAATAATAGAAGTACTTGAATGCTAGATTGAGAGGTTGTCAATCTCCCAATAATAACCCAAATAATCTTCAATTACCCAAAATAAAGGATGAACAAAAGAGAGATTAAAGAACTAAAACTTGGATTAAAACTTGATTAATACTTGATTACAATATTGAAGAGATATTTGATTGATATTAACTACACTAATTATTGATAAGAAGAACATGCTCCTCTAATTAGCCTAATGGGGTATTTATAGTGAAAATGAGGGAGGATGCATTAGGGTTAACTAAGGGCTAAACTAGTAATTACACTTTTTAAGTTGAGTAAGGAGGACCCGGTATTTTCTGAGAGAAGGGCTTCTCTTTTCGTAGCTTGAAGAAGACAATCCGTCTTTGTGAAGAAATCCGGGCGGAATAAGGTCGGGACGGACGGATTTGGGCGGTGGAATCCGAGCGGATTCTGAGGAATCCGGACGGATTGTTGAGGGGGAATCCGAGCGGATTCCGGCACGGGACGCTCGGATTGTGCACGGGCTGGACGGGCGGATTGTTGACAATCCGCTCGGATTGTCGATCGAGATAGTAACTTCTTCTTTTCTTCCCTTTTCTTCATAAATTCCTTGGGGATTTCCTTGGGGACTCAAGGATCTTTCCTCAACATTGCTCTTCTACTATGATATGTACAAAGGCCTTCTAATCTTGTCTCTCCTTGATGCTTGGTCATTGAATTCGATCAATTTAGTCTCGTTTTGCCATGAAAATGCAAGATTCTTACTCCTTTCCTACCAAGGGATCAAAATCTCAAAGAATATGCAAAACAAAGAACTAAAGATAAGAAATGACCCAAATAAGCACTAACAAGCATGGAAACAAGGCTAATTCGGGGGCTAAATGTGCGCCAATTATGGTCACATCAAATATCCCCAAACCGAACCTTTGCTCGTCCCGAGTAAAGAGGTGACAAAGACTAGGACCAATACTAACCTATCCTAATAATATAGCCGATATGAGACAATTAGCGGGTCTCACTCCGCCCCTTCAACTCACTACAAGACAACCATGAGGTAGGATGCCTTCTTGCAAGGCAAGGTGGGTCTTGCCAAAATGGCGACACATCCAAACATTAAGCACAAAAAAACACATATTGGATGCATCTACAAAAAGAATAGCCACTTCCTCATCAAGTGGCGGAAATTATCTACAAGGGAAGCAATTCAAGGGTACACAATCCTTCATAGATGCAATTTGTTCAAACTACTAAGCCTAGAAGGATACCAATAAATCACCTCCAAAATGTGTCAAGCTAGGGTACCTTTGTCCTCAATCGTTAAATTCTTTTGTCAAGAGTAAACTCCCTATGGTGTTAGAAACACTGGAGGATCGCGGAATTCCCCCTCTATTCTAGACAAGAAGAAGGGTCGTCCCCTCTCTACCATGCACAAAAATGGATATGATGGATAAAGGGATCAATAGATATTTGAGTTTCACTTTTGGGAGTTTGCTTTTGTTTTTGTTTTTCCCCCAATTTCTTGTGGCATATAACATTTGAGAACATTTTCTTTGCCATTTCTTTTTGATTTTTGGCAATTTCAACACTTGACAACTTTTTGCATTTTCTTTTGAACATTTTCAAAGTCACCCCAATTAGTAACGAGGGTGCCTTGTATTTGAAGCTTAGGAGTTCTATTTTTGCTCCTCTTTTCATTTGATGCATTTTTGCAAACTTTCTTTCACTTTTTATTTCATTGAACTCAAATTGATTTCTTTTTGTGCCCATTCCCTTTTGTTGACAAAATGTATGGTAGAACATGGATGATGGATGGATGCATAGTTTCAAGGGTCACCTTGGAATAAACGGTAGCCAAGGAGTTATCACACCACAAGGTACTCTTCACTAGGCCTTAAACCATGGGTCAAAGGATACTAGCATGACACATCCTAGGGTGTTTTACAAGTATTCTAACAAGCAAAGTCTTAAGAAGAAAAAGCATCTACTAGGGCCTATATACACTTGTCAAGTTTCCCAAATAGACGGTTTCACAAAATTTTTCTAACCATGCAAAACTACATGCCATGATGCAACTAACATTTATACATCCTAATGTAAATGATTCTACCAACTAATATGCCAAATAAACTAAATGCATGTCCTGAATTCACATTGTTATACCGCATCAATCAAAATAAAGCCACATAGTCATTAACATAAAGAGGAAAAAGGAGATTGGAAAGATCATACCATGCGGTCTTCATGATCCTCATGTCTCGGATGTGGCGTAGTCAATCAATGTGAACAAGGATAAAACAAACACAATATATACAAGATAATATATA
Organism: Silene latifolia; assembly: GCF_048544455.1. NCBI lineage: Eukaryota > Viridiplantae > Streptophyta > Magnoliopsida > Caryophyllales > Caryophyllaceae > Silene > Silene latifolia. The sequence goes on from NC_133538.1 coordinate 109,287,326, forward strand.
CAAAGGAAATGAACTTGTTTTTGGGTTTTCAATTTTTATGATTTTTGAAGTTTTTCAATTTTTATGGGTTTTTGAATAAGAGTTAAATGTTAGAATTCCCATCCCCACACTAATATGGGCATTGTCCTCAATGGCCAAAATGATGGAAATTATGCAAAGATGATGCATGATTTCTATACTAAATGCAATTTACACTAAGCTACACTACATGATGCATGGTTTTTGTTATGACGGAGAGGATAATTTAGATTACCTCCCGTTGCGTATGCATTAACTTCCCCAAACCGAGTGAGACACTATTGCTAATGTCCAAGGATGGGTATAGTTCATGCACACACTATGCTATGCATGAAACTAGTTTGTCATTTTGGATTTTACAAATGGGAACAATAAGATAAGGACACCTCAATGATCAAAATTAGATAAAATACAAAGAGTACAAGACACAAACTTCTTTTCATGAAAAATAAAGATAAAGAGGAGAGATGAGAGAACTTCACTTGAACTTAGGTGGCCGCTCATGCTTGCTCCTCCTAGTGATGAAGTAGTCTCCTAGGCATCCGCATCATCTCCCTCTATATCGCTATCCCAAATACCCTTTGAAGCATCACTTAAACTTGGATCCATGAATTCATCTTCCTCACTCTCAAGCTTCACCGTATCACCTCCACAAGAATCGCCACTCTCCTCCCCTTTGCGACCGTTCGCCCCTTCATTGGCCTTCTCCGAGTTGGGAAAGAGCAATTCCATTTGAGCCCATGAGGGGAAAGCTCCTTCCTCACTAATCCGTCCTTTTTGAGCCATCTCATAGTATTGGGGGTAAAGTGCATAATAAGTGTCCACGGAGGTCTCATATTGATGGTAGTGTAAATCTTGCAAAATTCCCGTGACAAAGTCATCACGGGGGAGGATGAAGGGATTTGGATGGTTATATGGTTGGTAGGGAAAGGGGTAAGGAGGCACTTTTATCTTCTCATTTTGAGTTTGTTGTTCTTGTTGTTGTGGTGGTGGATTTTGTGGTGGTGGAGTTTGCCTTGTTTGACTTGGGATGAGGTAGGAGGGCATTGGGGACAAGCTTCCTCTTCTTGGGGAGACCCGTGGTAGATCGGTTATTGGGAGATAGAGTGGATCGCTCTCTTTTGTCAACCACTTTATCCTCTTATCAACCCCCTCAAGGGTTATCCAATGGTGTTGGACGACAAGTAGATCTTCATTAATTCTTGTTCCCCCCGTAAGTGGAGTGTACTCATTGTTCTCATTGAACCTTGGGTTAAAGTGCTTTGCAAGTCTAGTTATGAGTCCACCATTCACTATGTGCTTCATTCCATCATCATCCCCATTTCTAAACCTTGCCCACTTCTCTAGCAAAACTAGAGGTGCATTGAAGTGATACCTATCTCTCCCTTGAATGTTAAGGTATGATTCCATAAATACAAGGTCCAATTGGTTGACATGGCCGGATCTCGGCGGGCGAAAAGAGTACCCGAAATAAATCGATATGTAAGCCTTAAGATCGGGTTTTGGATGTGAAAAGCAAGACATTCCTTGGTAAGAATGAAATCTCGGCCCGTCATGGCCCTCCACAATGGTGCAACACTATACTTTTTGGTCTTTGATGTTCGGGTAGGCGAAACATCAAGTCCGAACACATTGGCAAACTCGACAAGGGTCATCATCCTAGAGACGTTTTCCAACCTAAACTCTATGCATATCACTTTGTTTACGGTTGTAATCTTCAAAAAGCTTAAGAATTCTAGCACAAGGGACCGATAGGTTGGTTCATACATGCGAAAGAGAGTTGAAAGACCAAAAACCTCAAAGAATGCTTCTACTTGATGAAAAATCCCAAGCTTTCATAAGGTAGCATGACAAAGAAATTTAGTGGGAAGAATATTCTTACTTAAGAGTCGGTGGAAGACCAATCGCTGCACATCATCAAGGAATTTTACATTCGAGAAATCATCGAGCCTTGTGAGATCTACAATCTCCACATGTTCCCTTCGAATGGTGTTGAGATGTGAGGTAGAGGAACTTCCCACCATCCTTGGTCTTCTTGCACTCCTAAAAGTGGATCTCCTTGGTGCCATTCTTGCTTTTTTTTGTTGGGTTCTTTTTGATTTGAAGATTGCTAAGGACGTTCCTTGTTGATTGAGTGTTGGAAACCCTAGAAAATTGGGGGTTTTTGATTTTGAGGGTAAAGAGAGTGATTTGGATACGTATGGGAGTCATAAGGAGGTGGGTTTTATAGGGTAAGTGGAAGGAATAGTGATGTGTCAAAGTATGTGTGGTGGGGGGTATTTTAATTAGGAAGAAGTCGGGTCAAGACGCTGCGAGAAGACGAGCGAATTTAAGGCGAAGACGCTCGGATTCTTGCTTCACGGGACGGGCGGATTCTTCACAATCCGCTCGGATTTTACCACAGAGGAAAATTCCCAAAATTTTGACGCCACAAGACGGGCGTCCCGAGCATAAGACGCTCGGATTCTTTTAAGGTGGGACGGGCGTCTTTTTGAGAAGACGGGCGGATTCCAGTACAGAGATTTTCCTTGAAATGCATAGGTGAAAAGACGGGCGTCTTTCTTCAGATCCGGCCGGATTCCTCGAGACGGGCGGATTCTTCACAGGACGCTCGGATTCGACCTCGATCCCGTAAATCTTCAATTTCTCGGCGTAGAGACGTACGGTTTCTCCCCTATACGCCCGGATTCTGACAAGACGGCTGGATTCTCTGGAATCCGCACGGATTCTGGCTGCGAGTTTTGACTTCTTCTCCTTTCTTAGATGCATCCCCACACTTGGGCATTTGTCCCTTCCTTCATTCAAAAACTCATTAGTGACCCTCCCTCACTTACGCTCATGAAAATAGTCTATTAAAACAAATGCAATAAATAAATACAAGTTAGAGGGTTAGTATATTTACAAATGGTGGTTTAGGGAGGACTCCACCAAACTCTCCCTTAGATGTTCCTTTCAAGGGGAAGGAGGCCCGAGGTAGGTAGCCTCGACCTCTCCAACAAACGCTCCTTCATAGTAGGGCTTCAACCTTTGACAATTTACCTTGAATTTGCTTCCATCGTCCGCCTTGAGTTCGAAATCTCCATATTTTCCAACTTCGGTTATCACATAGGGACCCATCCATCTAGAGTTCAATTTTCCCGGAAAGAGTCGGTAGCGGGAATTGAATAGAAGGACTTTGTCTCCCTTATGCAAGGCCTTTTGTCTAATTCTTTTGTCATGAAGCAATTTTGTTCTTTCATTGTAAATCTTTGCATTCTCATAGGATTGTAGTCGGAATTCTTCCAACTCTTGGATTTGAATCATCCTCCTTTGACCGCTCAATTTGAGATCAAGATTGAGTGCTCGGATTGCCCAATAAGCTTTGTACTCCAATTCAATTGGCAAATGACATGCTTTTCCATGTACAAGCTTGTAGGGGGAGGCTCCTATGGGAGTTTTGTAGGCCGTCCTATAAGCCCAAAGAGCATCATCAAGCTTTGTGCTCCAATCTTTCCGAGTCTTGTTCACAACTTTTTCAAGGATTTGCTTGATCTCTCTATTTGAAATTTCTACTTGACCGCTTGTTTGAGGATGGTATCCCAAGCCGGTTCGATGTTGAACACCATATTTGGTCAAAAGGGACGCAAGCTTCTTCTCATGGAAATGTGTTCCTCCATCACTAATGATTGCTCTAGGAACTCCAAATCTAGGGAAAATTATCTTCTTGAAAAGCTTGGTGACTGTTTTTGCATCATCATTTGGGGTGGCAATTGCCTCCACCCACTTTGAAACATAATCGACGTCCACAAGGATGTACTTATTCCCATTGGATGTCACAAAGGGCCCTTGGTAGTCAATTCCCCAAACATCGAAGATCTCTACCTCTAGAATGCCCCTTTGTGGCATTTCGTTCCTCCAAGATATATTCCCCGTTCTTTGACAAGCATTGCAATGAATGATGAATTCTCTTGTATCTTGAAACATTGTAGGCCAATAGAAGCCCGATTGGAGAATTTTTGCAACGGTTCTCCTTGCTCCATGGTGCCCACCGTTGGGTGATGAATGACATCCTTCCAAGATTCCTTGGATTTCCCATTGAGGGATGCATCTCCGGTAGAGCCCATCACTACACTCCTTGTAGAGGTTCGGGTCATCCCAAAAGTACCTCTTCACTTCGAATATGAATCTCTTCCTTTGGTTGTGGTTCAAGTTTGGAGGGAGCACTTTTCCAACAATATAATTGGCATAATCGGCAAACCATGGGGTGATGTGCCTTTCAAGTTGTGTTTGAATAGCCATCAAAATATCGTCGGGAAATGAGTCATTGATCGTGGTTTCTCCATTCTCATCATGAAACCGGATCCTTGACAAGTGATCCGCCACTACATTCTCGGCTCCTTTCTTGTCTCTTATTTCCAAGTCAAATTCTTGAAGAAGCAAAATCCATCTCAACAATCTTGGTTTTGCCTCCTTCTTTATCAAGAGATGTCGAAGAGCACGGTGATCCGAAAATACAATCACCTTGGATCCAAGCAAGTAGGAACGGAATTTATCCAAAGCATATACAATGGCAAGAAGCTCCTTTTCGGTTGTATCATAATTCACTTGAGAAGGGTCGAGGGTTTTGCTTATGTAATAGATGGCATGAAGAGCTCTCCCTACCCGTTGGCCAAGAACCGCTCCAACGGCGTAGTTGCTAGCATCACACATAATCTCGAAAGGTAACTCCCAATTCGGGGGTTGAATGATTGGTGCCGAGATTAATGCTTCTTTGATTCTATTAAAAGCTTCAACACACTCGTCAGTAAATTGGAATTGGGCATCTTTAAGCAAAAGTTGAGTGAGGGGTTTTGCTATTTTCGAAAAATCTTTTTATGAAACGACGATAAAAACCCGCGTGACCGAGAAAACTTCTCACCCCTCTAACATTCACGGGAGGTGGGAGTTTCTCTATCACCTCAACTTTAGCTTTATCGACCTCGATGCCCTTTTCCGAAATCAAGTGACCCAAAACAATTCCTTCATTGACCATGAAATGACACTTTTCCCAATTTAAAACTAGGCTAACATCTTCACATTTTTGCAATACAAGAGAAAGATTATGCAAGCATGAGTCAAAGTCCTTTCCATAAACACTAAAATCATCCATAAAAACTTCCATTATGGTCTCTAAGTAATCGGAGAAGACACTCATCATGCATCTTTGGAACGTGGCGGGGGCATTACACAATCCAAAAGACATCCTCCTATATGCAAAAGTGCCATAAGGGCATGTGAAGGTGGTCTTATGTTGGTCATCCGGGTGTATAGGGATTTGGAAGAATCCCGAATACCCGTCAAGGTAACAAAAGAATTTGTTAGAGGCTAACCTCTCAAGCATTTGGTCAATGAATGGTAAGGGGAAGTGATCTTTTCTTGTTGCGGAGTTTAATTTCCGGTAGTCAATGTACATACGCCAACCGGTGATCATTCTTGTGGGTATTAATTCATTCTTTTCATTTGTCACTACCGTGGTACCACCTTTCTTAGGTACCACTTGAACGGGGCTAACCCACAAAGAATCCGATATGGGATATATGATTCCCGCATCAAGTAATTTCATGACCTCTCCTTTGACAACTTCTTGCATGTGGGGGTTCAGTCTTCTTTGGGGTTGAATGGTAGGTCTATGGTCGTCCTCTAGATGAATTCTATGCATGCAAAAGTCGGGACTTATCCCCTTAAGGTCATCTAGACTATAACCTATAGCCTTCTCATGTTGTTTCAACACATCAAGCAATTTTCCCAATTGGTCATCATCAAGTCTATCATTAACAATCACGGGTTTGGTCTTTGATTCATCAAGGTAAGCATATTTCAAATTTGGGGGAAGGGGTTTCAAAGTAGGAGTTTGTACCTTACTTTCTTCTTTTGGAGTTTCATTGAGAATTTGCTCCATCTCCATTAGACATTCCATTCTCATAGCATACTCAACTTCACTTTCATCAACCTCATCATATTCAAATCCCATGATGGGTTCTTCTTGTTCTTGAGTTTGTAAAATATCCTCTAGGATGGATTGCTCATCCTCTATGGGTTGACATGCTTCTACTAGAATATTATGCACCAACTCGGATTGTGCATGAGTAAGTTCCTTGTTAGCTAGAGCGGCCTAAAAAAGATCCACCTCCAACTCCCAATACATGCTCTTAGCCTCACTTGCTTCTAAGGCTTCTAGTGCTTGCATGGGATCCTTGAAGTAAGGGATACTCAAGTGGTCCTCTACAAAACAGTCTATGAAATCCATCTCGGAAAATATCAAACAACTCGAAAAGTGATTAGAACAAACCTTGAGGAGTTTTACTTCCTCAAGGTGAAGAAAGACACAACTAATAACAATAAAAAGAAATCTAAATCAAACAAACACCGACCCCGGCAACGGCGCCATTTTTGATGCGATCCCGCTAAGTGTTCACAAATTAAGATGTGGTCGTTGGTCACGGTCGAATCAAAACACAATTTATAGCTTAACAAGCAACTCTACAATTAGTAAAGAGGCAAGTAAAGGTCGGATCCCAAGGGACGGGAGTTGAAATGAGATTTCTATTGTAACTAGCGGTGTCTAAGGGGTGTCACAAATTGGGTTGATGTAGAAGGTTACTAAACTAGAATAACAATGAAAATAAACAAATAAGATGAATAAAAAGGGGTGTAAACAATTGATTAAAGGCACTAGGGTGTCATGGGATCATAGGGGAATCATGGGATATGATCATACAAACATGTTCTCAAATTATAAGCAAGCAATTATTGTTGTGATGGATTGAGTTGGGTTATATCTTGAAATCCTAGGAAAGTTTGGGTCCCGGAGCCGAATCGATTAGATTGTACAACACCTACAAGTCGACTTAATCTTCCCTACTCAACAACATGCATGGTCTAATGAAACTCGAGTTGGGTTATGTCTTACAAGTCTCATTGAAAAGATAGGAGATGATAGTAAATGCAAGGATTCATAGGCTTAGCATTTCATCAAATATAACATGTGCATGAGTTGAGATCAAAACAAGCAAGCAAATAAAACATGAAAGCTTATTAATTTAAGCATGAATCATTCCCCATGTTGGTTTCCCCTAATCACCCATTAACCCAAGCTAAGAGACTACTCACTCATTATCATGTTGATCATGCTAGCAAGGTTGTCAATCATACTAACAATATGAAACATGATGAATAAATGAAAGTAATTAACAATAATTAAAAAGGGATTAAGAGATTATACCTACTAATGATTCCAATAATAAAGCAAGAATAATAGAAGTACTTGAATGCTAGATTGAGAGGTTGTCAATCTCCCAATAATAACCCAAATAATCTTCAATTACCCAAAATAAAGGATGAACAAAAGAGAGATTAAAGAACTAAAACTTGGATTAAAACTTGATTAATACTTGATTACAATATTGAAGAGAGATTTGATTGATATTAACTACACTAATTATTGATAAGAAGAACATGCTCCTCTAATTAGCCTAATGAGGTATTTATAGTGAAAATTAGGGAGGATGCATTAGGGTTAACTAAGGGCTAAACTAGTAATTACACTTTTAAGTTGAGCAAGGAGGACCCGGTATTTCTCGAGAGAAGGGCTTCTCTTTTCGTAGCTTGAAGAAGACAATCCGTGCTGTGAAGAAATCCGGGCGGAATAAGGTCGGGACGGACGGATTTGGGCGGTGGAATCCGAGCGGATTCTGAGGAATCCGGACGGATTGTTCAGGGGGAATCCGAACGGATTCCGGCACGGGACGCTCGGATTGTGCACGGGCTGGACGGGCGGACTGTTGACAATCCGCTCGGATTGTCAGTCAGCATAGTAACTTCTTCTTTTCTTCCCTTTTCTTCATAAATTCCTTGGGGATTTCCTTGGGGACTCAAGGATCTTTCCTCAACATTGCTCTTCTACTATGATATGTACAAAGGCCTTCTAATCTTGTCTCTCCTTGATGCTTGGTCATTGAATTCGATCAATTTAGTCTCGTTTTGCCATGAAAATGCAAGATTCTTACTCCTTTCCTACCAAGGGATCAAAATCTCAAAGAATATGCAAAACAAAGAACTAAAGATAAGAAATGACCCAAATAAGCACTAAAAAGCATGGAAACAAGGCTAATTCGGGGGCTAAATATGCGCCAATTATGGTTACATCAGTAAGATATGTAATAGATACTCTAAAATGCCTTGTAGATACATAAAAAGGCCGGTAAATACATTAAATCTCCTCCATAGTCATTTCCCTTATTTCATGTACATAGAACCTTATTTTATGCGCATAAAACCTTATTTCATGCACATATAATCTTATTTTATGCCCATATAAAATTAACATCCTTAACCAACAGTAATTAGTATCATAATATAACCAACTGATGCAACAGAAAAACTTTTTAATGCACATAGGACCTTATTTCATGCACATATAAAATTAACGTCTTTAACCAACAGTAATTAGTATCATAATATAACAAACTGATGCAGCTGAAAAACTTTTTAATGCACTTAGAACCTTATTTCATGCACATAAAATCTTATTTCATGCACATATGAAATTAACGTCCTTAACCAACAGTAAGTAGTATCATAACATAACCAACTGATGCAACTGAAGAACTTTTTAATGCGCATAGAACCTTATTTCATGTACATATCACCTTATTGCATACACATATAATTTTATTCCATGCCCATTTAACACTTATTTCATGCACATAGAACCTTATTTCATACACATAGAACCTTATTTCATGAAGAAGGCGAACACAACCATATCCTGGATGCTTGCACTAAAATCCTTCTCAATTTAATATTTACTACATAAAATTGGTTGTAAATTGCATGCCAATCAACATGGATGTATCAGAAGGAAAATATCATTTGGTTAAACTACTAAAAGCTTATGTCTACTTGACATTCATCATGTAAATATATTATAGGTAAATAGGTAGACCTTACTATAAGACGGTCTCGGACGATAACTTGTACAAACGACAACATTTTGATTCATCCGGAAAGTTTCAAAGCAAGCAAAATTAGCAACTAGAAAGCTAATTCCACATTTCTATAACCAACTAGCAACCATCGGTCTTTGAGGACATGAGATCATTAAATCAACATCAGGTGTGATTGGATAATCAAGTACGGAACAAGTATTGTAGTTAGACCTTAGGAGCATATTACTATCAAACAATTGCAAAATACAGTCTATATTGATCAACCTTAACCAAATTGCTTATTAGAATTATGGAGATATGCATTCTATTGGCATAGATGATGAATATATTCAGAAAGTGTGAGCCCTCTAATATACCCAAATTCGCAAACAATTGCGGCTTATGAGTAAATTGATCATCTTACTTAGATTGTTGCCTTATAACACATACACCAGAATAATAGAGTTCCTTTTTTTTTTGCATGAACTTGGTTTTGGGATTTCATCAAACATTCGCTGTGGCCGCTGGAGATTCCATGGCCTTATCGCTGTGGATATAAGCATACTGAGATAAGTATCACATATTTTAACAAAGTAGAGCCACCAAAAACATAATTAATTTACTCAATCACCCATTGGAAGACTCTTTTCAGAGTCGAAGATGACTACTGGCAGTTTCGTGATGCTCGATTAATCAAAACAAAAGTATCAGAAAGCACCATATTGATTCAATTACCATAACACTTTTAATTATGTTAACATAAGTTTGAGCTAATTGATTACAAAAATTACTTCGGAAGGGAAACCACAGGTTAGAGCTGAGGGTTGTTGATAACGTAGTAACTGCACTTTAAAAATCATAAAAAGACACGAAAAAGGGCAACTACCCCCTCGATAGGTGCCACAGGTCAGAGTTGAGGGATGTTGATAATTTTTTTCCTCCAAAAATTATCTAACGACATTTTAAAGCAACAAAAACAAAAGAAAAAACTAAAAATGAGGAATACAATCCTAATCAACTAATTTGAATCATAAAAATCATAAAAACTGAGGAATAGGAAAGAAATTGGGGGAATTGAGGAATTACCTAAATTGTAATCTGCTCGAAATCAGAAAAATCGATGATGAAATCAGCAAGAACGAAGAATGAAGCAAAATTTAAGTCGGTTGAAAAGACGCGAAGAAGGAATGAAACCCCCAAATCTATTAACCCTAGCCTTGGAAATAATGAAGGTAATTGTAGAACAGTGTTACGTCGTTGAGAGTTTGGAAAGTGATTAAGAAACTAATTATAAAATGATTAAGCCGATAACACGACTTATATATACTTTTCCAATTATCTTAATCAAAACCACATAATCTAACCCGTCAGCTCAGGTACTCGGTCGAGTACCTGGGGTACTCGGCCGTCTACGACCTACTTACGCTACCGGATATGGACTACTCTATCGAGTAAGCTAGGACAAGAAAACCGTAGTATTACAGTCTCCCCTCCTTAAAACGAACTTCATCCCCGAAGTTGTAGATACCCAGTATCTGCACCTTCCAAAAACCACCCGATGATGATCAGACTATAACATATTTTTGATATGCGTGCATGGATTGGCTATACAAGAGACGGTTTAATGCACTAATCGAATATGAAAAATTATTTCAAATGGTTTTCTAACTTCATTTGCATTAAAATAACACTATTTAGAGTTAAAACAGTCTTCAGACTCAAAACCGACACAGAAACCCGCAACTCGAGTCAACCTGAGTCAACCCGAATCAACCAAAATCCCGTATGTCAAAAATAATGCCATGAATGCCTTTATCATGTCATTTTCATTAAAATGACCCTAATTAGAGTCAAAACCGTCTTCGGACCCAAAACAGACTCAGAAACCCGCAACTCGGGTCAAACCAAATCTCGGATGTCGAAAATAATGCCATGAATGTTTTTATCATGCCATTTGCATTAAAATGACCCTAATTAGAGTCAAAACCGACGCCGAGCCAAAAACCGACTCCAAATTCAAGTCCCGACTCACACGGGTCAAACACGAGTCAAGCACACAAATTACCTACTTCAAGTAACAACAAAATCATCTTATTAGATGCCCATATTATTACACGACATCTTATATAAACACCACATATCAAACCAACCAAACAAGGGATAGAGCAAAGGCCACATCCAAACTGAAAAGGACAATACACCCATTTGTATCACAAGGTAGCTCGCACCTAAAGCAGGTGTCTGCTTAGCCTCTAAGCAAACTCAACCGACCTACCTCCCCACATTTCTCTATAAATACCCACCATCACACACCATAATCTTCACGCGAGAGTCCGCCCCCGCACGTCTTCCTTAAACTTCTATACCCGACTTCCTAAGTCAACAAATCGACACGTGTTTACGAGCTACCGATCGTAAACACAAGTGACAAGGCTGTCGTATACCTATAAAAAATAACTAACTAAACTAACTATATAGCTAGGGAAGTCAGGTCGATCTCCTCAGGGAGGCAAGATATCTGTATGAGTCCGTCTATTTGGTAACAAATGGGGGGTGTTTATAATTTGATTTCTAAACTAAAAAGGTTTAAAGGAAGAGAAATAAAGAAAGAGCAATTAAGGCAGAAAATAGGATTAAACTATCAATAGAGAAGGGACATGTCAGGATTTCGGTTCACTACGGTAGTCCAGTGACTCAACTGTAAACAACTTAGATAAATTACTGCGAGACAGATATGGAAAGGTCCTTCCGGTTCACTTTCTATCCTAAACTTCCACTAACTTAACTTCTGTCCTCGTCAAGGTAGTCTACTGTTCAAAGTAGGTCTATTTAGTCCAATCTTCCGATCCAGGATTAAATTTAACCAGGTTAAAAAGGTGACTCAGAAGCGTGCACTCAACTAAGTCGATAAATACATTTATATTGCTATGGGGGCATAATCTCGCAATTAATTCATCTAACCTATTTACTACATCGTCACATTTCTACCGTAGATCCTCTAATCCTAACATGAAACAGATTAGCTACTCATGCTATTAATATTATCAAAACTAATAACGATGAATGAACTAACAATAAACATAATGAAACGATAATCAAATTTCATAAAAGTAATTAGGGCAGAAAGTAAAAGGAACAAAACAAACAATTAAAATAAATGAAAGAGAGATTAATATTAAGAAAGGAGAAATTGATTACAATCGCAAGAATCCGGCGTAAAGAACAAACAATCCGAGCTAAGTAACCTCGAAAGCAAAAGTTACAGTGAAAAGAAAAAGCGACGCAATCTTTATTGTGTAGATGAATGATAGATGAAACTAGATAGAATAGAATATGATACTAATGACCTAGCTAATGTACGTTTAAATAGAAAATATGCTAAGTCCAAAAACTAAAACAAGTTCACGGGCTAATTAAAGCCCACGCTAGCCAAAATCACTCGATCGAGTAGTCTGAAACCACTCGATCGAGCATTTCTCCAGAAAATCTATTCGATCGAGTAGAATTGTTACTCGATCGAGTAACCTCAATTTCCAGCACTTTTTGATCGAGTATAAAACCATTCGATCGAGTAATAAAACCACTCGATCGAGTATTTTTCCTCCAAAATAGCTCAAACATCGTGACCGACTTCTCCGTAGACCGTGCCTTCACGCATCCCAATGCAATATCTCGCTCTAGAAAATCCCGTCTCCTCAAAATGCATGCAGAAAGGACGAAAATGGTACGATTCCACTACTTTCGCGTTCGTTTCTACAAAACGGACAAAACGAACCAAAGTAGCCAATTCGGGGGCAAAATGCAATATAAACAGTACGAAAGTACATAGAAATACGTGCTAAAATAGGCTAAAAAGACTATACAAAATGCATGTATCAAATCTCCCCAAACCGAACCTTTACTCGTCCTTGAGTAAACTAAAATGCAACTAATGGAACGGAAATGAAAACTCAGAGCTAGCTTAACTTGTCTACTTGAACCAATTTAATGCAACAAAAATTAACTGTCAAAGCTAAGCAGTCAATACGCAAACGAGTTATAAGCTGTTCAGAAATATAGCCAACCTATCGACTTTGCAAGACCAACAAAATCGGACTCTCGCGTGGTCACTCTTCTCTCATGAAGCAAAGGGTGAATGTTATATGTAAAAGAGAGAAAGAGAAACAGTCACTTACCTAACTGCGAGCTACATAGCATGAATGCAACAAAAATGAAAGACAATTCAAGTACTAATGCGCACACTCCAACCAATAATGTCCGTTACAGCCGAGAGCTTACAAATGATATGGGAATAGTGAGTTTCAGGTGAGAAAAGGCAAAGCAAGTTATGAAAATGTGGAGGTAAAAGCGTCAAGCTAGTTCCTAACAGGACCATATAAGACCGTTCAATTCTCAACTGACTGAAAAATAAAGTACAAGTGTCCTTCGTTTGGCACACAACTCACTAATCTCATACACAATCTCCTCAAAAATATGGAATAAGAATGGAGGAGTTAGACCGTCACAAGATAGAGATGAAAACAAACGGACTCAAATGAATAACCAGCTCAAAATTTTTCATTTTCCTTCTCTGGATCCCAACGTGATTCTCTTTTTTTTTTCATTTTTTTTCTTTCACGTGAATTACACACTTTTTTTTCTTTTTTTTTTCTCTTTTTTTTCACGTTTTTCTCCTTTTTTTCAATTCTTTTTTTTTCTTTTTCTCCTTCCATTATTTTCACCAACTCCAATCAAATGATACGAACCAAACTGCAGACGGAAAATCATACCACAAAAGGACATACTAAACTAGCTTGACTAGGCAAGCTCAGTTTGGGATGTAGCCAATTTGGGGGCAAAATGCAATATAAACAGTACGAAAGTACATCGAAATACGTGCTAAAATAGGCTAAAAAGACTATACAAAATGCACGTATCAACAAGCCTTACACATTTATTTTGGTACCATCGCCGTGCATTCGACCGACCCATTTGACCAACTCTATTCATCAATCAACATGTTTTAATTAACATATTTTCAACTCATTTTCAAAACAAAATCCTTTTTTAAGGTACTCTTTTTAAACTTCTTTGATCGCGAGTAGTCACAACGAGAAAACCGTCTCTAAAGTCGCCTACCATGCAAACATCAATACACGTAAGTTTGAGGGTGTAAACAACTCATTTATTTCATGTCTCTACTTTTTTTACGAGTTTATGAGCATGAACAATGCATAACACGATTCAAATATAGGTTAGACGAGCCAAAACCGAGTTTTGGCCTGAGACAGAAGCCCCTTGCTATGCAAAGAGGCTCGCGCCTCAATGTGGTGTCTAGGTCTGACTAAAATGTGTTTGAGTTCGTCTTTCCTTCAACACTTTTATTTTTAATTCTTTCCTTTTACGGTTTTTACCATTTCAAATGTTTCAAATCATTTTTATGACAAACTTTTAAGCCATAAATTATAATCACCCTTAGTTCCATATACCATGACGGTTTATTCCGTGACTCGGTGATATTATTTGGTTAATTACATTTTAATGGGTATTTTAACACCCTTTTCTTTTATTTAGCATTTTTCTCATTTATTTACATTTGTAAACATATTAGTCATAATTCATAATCATCCTTGGTTCTTTATACCATGTCGGTTTAATCCAAATACGATGACAAACTTGACTAATTACAAATAATTGAACTTAACATAATTAGTTCAAATCAAACATTTCCCTTTTACACATTTTACTATGCTTTCCAAACTTGCAAATCCGACAACAAATATTACTAACATAATAGCAATTATTCCGAGTCATGCAAATCATACTTGCAAATCATTTAATCACAAAACGGTTTTAAATAACCTTTTTAACAACCTTTTAAAATGGTTTTCAACAAACTTTTTACAATCAGGAGATGCCTCTTGGTTCGGCTCATGGCTCGCGCCCCAAGGCCTCCTGTTTTCATCTTTTATAAACCTCGACTTGCCTTGTTCCCTCGCCAATAGGCTCGCGCCCCTATTGGGCTGCCTGGCACTGTTCTGTCCCATTTTGGTACTTGACTAGAACGATCCCGATCACGGTTAACCCGAATACGTGATGGATCAGATTGAAAAGTTTATGTTTTTACACTTTGTCATTTGACACCCTTTTTCAAACAAATGGATCGTGTTAAGCATCATGACCCGAATTTGGTAAATGGATGTTTAATTTCTGTTTTCACATGCAAATCAATCTAAATCTAACTTGACATCAATTTCATGCTATGTGGATAAACAAACCGACTTAGCAAACTTTCACATGTTAGGTTAAGATTTTTGGATGCGCATTCATGCATTTAAACTATTTTATCAACTCTTGCACTTAAACAACCACAATCGATCAGAAGAGGCCGCTAACGTGGGCGGGATTGGGTGTTCGATTAAAGGGCTTCCCAATACGTACCCTCACCCCTTACTCAGAACCTTTGGATAGTGGATGGCCTTATCCAGGGGATACGAGAGTCATTTTAGGCATAGAATGCTAAAAGGGGGACGAGTCCTTATCTTTAGTAACTATGTCAAGCACCGCTTTTTTACCTTGATTGACCTAGGTATAGAGTGGATTCAAACGGGTTCCAGGTATCCCACAAATACTTGGCAGCGACTCCGAACATCTCTGCATCGTTTTGAGACCTTTGCCGAGACGAAATCGACCGATCTAAAGCGATCCGGTCGAAAGCATTTTTACGTCACCGAGCGTGTGTTTCAAAAGATTGTTGCATGTCCACAATTGGCTTGGCGTGCAGGTGGCCCGTGACTACAGACCGGAAGGCTGCATCACGCCCGCAAGCCGGCTTGTGGGCCCATGTCCACAGATTGGCGACTCCGATGGGGAAAACTAGGACACTTGTGTCTTTGTGATCCTTAGAGGTGAAACTCTAACGAGGTCGTGGTTACAGTGCATTAATTGATATTACGGTCATAAGTCGGGTTTCTTGTCCGGGTCCACAAACTAACCTTTATCGACCAATTGGCTCGTCCCGTCGGCGTGAGTTTTCTCATCCCCGCGTTTCCAATCCCGATTGAGTCAAGCATACCGTTGACATTACACATTTCTGTTTTGTCAAAGAGATTTCATCACCTTCGAGCACGAGGCTAGGGTGCCCTCCTTACACATTTTGTTTGGATTGGTATCCCTCTCGAAAATTGGGGTTTGATTGCTTGGTGTGTAATCCACCCTTTAAGCCAAAACCCGTGTCAGCATTATACATAATATAATGAAACTGTGAGTGCTTATGTGTTATGTGATCATAAGTACTTCCGTGTTATTTTCAAACTTTCAAAAACACCTTTTGTGCCGTTATAATGGCCATTTAAAAACCTCGGTCTTTTCGCCGATCGTTGCATCTTAACACGCCTTCTTAGGCCGTCGTAATGACGATTTTTAAACCCGAGTTTCTATAATCGTTTCAAAAACACATTTTGCGCCGTTATAATGGCCATTTCAAACCTCGGTCTTTTCGCCGACCGTTGCATTCTCAAAGTGCCCTTTTCACGCCGTCGTAATGACGAATTCTACCCTCGAATTTTCAAAAATTCGAAATCAGTTTTCAAATAAAAATATTTTTCAAACCGTCGTAATGACAATTTCAACCCGTGCAACTTTCCAAATTTCAAACCTCGTTTTCGAAACCAAATTTGCCTTTTCTAAGCCGTCGTAATGATGACTTCAATTCTCACAACTTTCGATTTACATATCGCCTTTCAAAGGTTAAAACAGTTTTCTAACCCGTCTTAAAAACTAATTCAATCCTCATAATTTCCAATTTCAAATATTTTGAAAACAAATTTAACCGTTTTCAAATTTCAATCAAAAATCAAATCATTTGAAAACAAATTTAACCATTTTCAAATTCCAAATCTAATTTCAAATATTTGAAAACAAATTTAACCGTTTTCAAATTTCAAATTCAAAATCAAATCTTTAAAAAAAAATTTAACCGTTTTCAAATTTCAAATCCAATTTCAAATCATTTGAAAACAAATTTAAGCGTTTTCAAATTTCAAATTGAAAATCAAATATTTGAAAACAAATTTAACTATTTTCAAATTTCAAATCCAATTTCAAAACGAAATTAACCGTTTTCAAATTTCAATTCAAAATAATATCTTTGAAAACAAATTTAACCGTTTTCAAATTTCAATTCAATTAAAATTCTCTGAAAACAAATTTAACCGTTTTCAAATTTTCAACCCAATTTCAAATCTTTGAAAAAAAATTTAACCGTTTTCATGGCCATTGTGATGACAATTCTGAATTCTTCAACTATCAATTTTTAAATCTGTGATTCGGAATTTCAAAAACCGTCTTCGGAAACAACACATTGTTTTCAGAGCCGCCACAATTTCAACTTAAACCGTCTTTTGAAAACAAACCTAAGACAACCCTTTCAACTGATCGACTTTTGGAGATCCCTACTCTTCGGAAACCGTCCATAAAGCGACAAATGAATCTTTTTGAAAATTTATATTTTCGAAAATTTCAGTCCACCTTTCTGATTCAGCCTAGAGTCAATTATAGTCCAGTCGATTTCAAGTCAGGTCGTCTAAATAACGTCGAATCTCTGCCAAAGTTAGTACCTACCTTCTAGTCTAGGTCGTGTAGCCTAATTGTCGAGGCATCTCCAATGGCGTTAGCAGAGTTAAAACCTCTCGGATAATTAAACCCACATTTCCCCATATTACGGGTCAAAGGTCAAGTTTGTGTACACGTCTTGTCTAACGGCGTCACTCCATCGGCAAACCTCCAAACTAAGTCAGAAGTCATCTGTCTAGGCATCAGTATGCCAAAGTTGACACTCAAGTCTATGTTAGTTATTTAGACAAAATTAATACTCATCTTATGATATTAAAATTACAAATTAATTTAAAGTGGTCTAAATCTACATGCATGCAAATAAAAGTATAAAAGATGGTATGAAACCATCTTAAGACAAAAGTTCGTTACATTGTATAAGGCAAGTAAGAGCACTACAAAGGTCTCCTACCTTTGTAGTTCTTGAGCTATATGAATGTGGATGATGCTCCAAATATACCAAAATTACCAAAATAGGTAATCTCCTAAGGTGGCACCCAAGATAAGCCCAAAATACAACTAAAATTAATAACTAATTAATAGTAGTAGTAACTTTGTAATATGTATATTTGATGTACTAATTAATATTATTACCTTGATAATATTATTAGTTTACTTTTATATGTGTTTATTGTAAAAGGATGAACAAAATAAGAACACAAATATGGTCTTTTGATGGTGTATATGAACCATCCACAACAAGCACACAAAGACCAATTTTTCTTCAAATTTCCAACCTAAGAAATGATGGAATGACTTAGGTATATATAGGCATGCAAATGTATTTAATTCACATACAAATGCCAGTGGGAAATGCCTACCTTTTCCACTCACAATGAGTGTATTAGTAGTGTATAAAAATCTGTCCAAATGGTTCCTTTCGGGTTCATTTCGATTTTCGACATTGCCCCACAAATGCTTATAAGTCTTATATTTAATTATCTTACATAATTAAATATTATTTTAATTATTTAACACTTAAATAATACAAATTAACTACCAATGACTACTTAACCATTAAGTAATCATAAGACCATTTTATCAAAATACAATGTGTCAATATTATCCCACTTAGCTAATTTTACAACCTCTTGTGAAAATTAAATAGCTAATTAATTCCATCTCAAAACAAATACACATATCGTATAAAATTAATTAATTAACAATTAATTTATAAATTCTAATATATTTATTTATGATTTAATATCACATAATTAAATAATAAATCTCCTTGTCCCGAGTTCGTAACCTGTCATCAAATAATACATTTACGTGACTAACTAAAAGTCAAATAATACAAGGAATTAATTATCTCGTATCTCATATAAATTATTAATTTATTCTATTTGGGCGTCATCCTATAGGTGAGACCTAAAGGGATCAGCTGATCACCGCCGTCACACGACAGTAATGTCAAACTCTAGTCAGCCAATCATTACCGATTAACGATGACCAGCTGGCAAATAAATAAATAAATCCCTGATATTCCTTTTACGAGATTTATTATGTAAACGCACTTATTGTGGAGGACACTACTCTAACAATCTCCCACTTGTCCGACACAAGTGTGCGTTACCAATTCTCTTGTCCAATAATATCTCCCACTCAATGCAAGATGTCTTTCAGGTCGTTCTTGCACGTGATCATATCATAAAGTGGTTTCCTCGATCAAGAGAATGACTGTCTGACCGGATAATCTACTATAGATCGCATCCGAGCGTGGCCACGCATTCACAATCATCTCTCCTCGGGTGGCCTTGAGATAAGATATGACTTAAAAGGACAATCCCGCTGACCTATTTTCTACATTCGACACAGATCACAATGACCCAGTAAATGCTCGTCGGCCTCCTTTTACGGTGCGACCTAGAACAAAAAGCAAAGCCACCGGAAAACCGTACCAACTCAGACAAATAGTCACCAGTCTAAAGAATTGACTCGAAGGAATAAATAGAAATCCTCGCCACGACCTAGCAACAAAAGGACTCTACAAACGGTAACTGTCTGACAAATTGTCTCACAATATGCCTATGTAATCGACCAGTCATCACTATGACCATATAACAGTCGAACCTGTCATCTATCGCCTTACAATCTAGTCACTCCGAGACGTCACCTCATTAAGTAACTAGGGACAAAATACAATGTTAATCCAGTTCACTTAATAGAGTTCGACATTGTCATTACAATCTATTTGGATAAAACAAAGTATATAAAATTCAGACATAAAACTGAATATGACGATAAATGCAGTTATCTTATATGAAATAATAAATACGATATTTTGATTATTACATATCATATAATTTACAACAGTTCTGGCATTCGTCTCAACCCCATCGAAACTACATGACTATCATGTTTAGCTTGAGACAAAGGTTTGGTTAAAGGATCGGTGATGTTGTCAGCTGTCCCAACCTTACAAACTGTAATTTCTTTCCTTTCGATTAAATCTCTAATTACATGAAATTTCCTAAGTACATGTCTAGATTTGTTACTAGACTTGGGCTCTTTTGTTGAAAAATAGCCCCACTGTTATCACAATACAAACTGTAATTTCTTTCCTTTCGATTAAATCTCTACTTTTGTTGAAAAATAGCCCCACTATTATCACAAAATAGCCCCTCCGTTCAACAAAAAGACAAAACCAGCCTGGGATTTCAAATCATCCCTATCGGTTTGGAAACTGGCATCCGTATAACCTCTTATACGTAATTCAGATTCTCCTCCAAACACTAAGAATGAATCTTTAGTCCTTCTCAAGTACTTTAGAATATTCTTGACGGCTATCCAGTGACTCTCACCTGGAATTTTCTGAAAACGACTCGTCATACTCAAAGCATACGAGACGTCAGGACGAGAACACATCATAGCATACATGATCGATCCAACAGCGGAAGCATAGGGAATCGATTTCATGCGTTCAATATCTTTAGGCTCAGTAGGACACTGTGACTTACTCAAAGTGATCCCACTGCCCATAGGTAGAAAACCTCTCTTGGAGTTTTTCATATTGAATCGGTCAAGAATCTTATCGATATAGGCTTCTTGACTCAATGCTAATATCCTTTTGGATCTATCCCTATAGATCCGGATACCCAAGATGCGTCGAGCTTCTCCCAAATCTTCCATTTGGAAGTGATTTCCCAACCACTTCTTAACAGAAGCAAGCATATCAACATCATTCCCAATGAGTAATATGTCGTCCACATAAAGAAGTAAGAAAACAACTTTACTCCCACTAAACTTCATGTATAAACATGGTTCCTCAACACTTCGAGAAAAACCATTCTGTTTAATAACATGATCAAAACGATGATTCCAACTCCTTGACGCTTGCTTAAGACCATAAATGGATCTCTTAAGTTTGCATACTTTGTTAGGATTTTTAGGATCCACAAAACCCTCAGGTTGTGTCATGAACACTTCCTCTTCCAGAAACCCGTTCAGGAAAGCGGTTTTGACATCCATTTGCCATATCTCATAATCATGAAATGCATCAATCGCTAACATTATCCGAACAGATCTAAGCATATAAGCTGGTGCAAAAGTTTCATCATAGTGTAAACCATGAACCTGAGTGAAACCTTTTGCAACCAATCTAGCTTTGTAGACATCTTTATGTCCATCCATGCCGATTTTAATCTTGAATATCCACTTACACTGAAGAGGTCGAACATCTTTCGGTAAGTAAACCAGGTCCCATACCTGATTATTGTATATGGAATCCACTTCGGATTGCATGGCCTCGAGCCATAGCTTAGAGTCAGAACTCATAATAGCAGCTTTATAGGTCTTAGGTTCATCACTTTCTAAAAGTAAAACCTCATTCTCACCATCTTCCTCGATAATACCAAGGTATCTATCAGGCTGGCGACTAACCCTTTCTGACCTCCTAGGTTCAGAGGGAACAATAACTGATTCAGACGTAGAAGGAACATCTTCCTATATTGTCATATCAGTTTGTGGCTCTTGAACTTCCTCAAGTTCAAATTTTCTCCCACTCTGTCTTCTAGAAATAAACTCTTTTTCTAGAAAGACAGCTTCACGAGCCACAAACACTTTGTTCTCGTTACTATTATAGAAGTAATGTCCACAAGTTTCCTTAGGGTAGCCTACAAAAATACACTTTTCAGAACGAGGTGCAAGCTTATCATCAGACTTGCTCTTGACATAAGCATCACAACCCCATACTTTCATGTATCGCAGATTCGGGACTTTCCCTTTCTATATCTCATATGGAGTTTTGTCAGTTGCTTTAGTTGGATTTTTATTAAGTGATTGTAAATCAGATAAAATGGCAAAACCCCAGAATGACTTAGTTAACTCTGTTTGACTCATCATCGATCGAACCATATCTAATAAAGTTCGATTCCTCCTTTTAGCCACACCATTAAATTGTGGTGTGCTAGGAGGAGTTAACTGAGATACAATACCGCAGTTTATAAGGTGATCTTTAAAGTCATTGCTTAAATATTCCCCACCACGATCTGATCGTAATACTTTAATCTTCTTATTTAATTGGTTTTCTACTTCATTCTGAAACTCTTTGAACTTATCAAAAGTTTCACTTTTATACCTCCTTAAGTAGATATACCCATATCTACTCATGTCATCGGTAAAAGTAATGAAATAGTCATAATTACCTCTAGCAGTGACTGTCATTGGGCCACAAACATCGGTATGTATTAAATCCAATACCTCACTAGCTCGAGATCCTTTTCCTAGAAAAGGTGAACGAGTCATCTTGCCAAGAAGACAAGATTCGCATGTACCAAATGATTTGAAATCAAAAGGTTTAATTATACCAGTCGACACTAGTCTTTTAATGCGCTTCTCGTTGATGTGTCCTAATCGACAATGCCATAAATCAGATAGATCAGGATCACCTGTTTTGTGTCTTTTACAATCTAAATGATAAACATCGTTGCAGGTATCTAGAATATAAATTCCATTGATTGAAATAGCTTGGCTATATACAATCCCCTTAAGGGAAAAAGTACAACACTTCTCTTTAATTACAAAAGAAAACCCTTCTGTGTCTAACAAAGATACGCATATTATATTTCTAGATAGCGTTGGTACAAAATAACAATTATTAAGATGTAACTCCAACCCCGAAGCTAAACTAAGTACATAAGTTCCTACTGAGACGACAGCTACTTTAGACCCGTTTCCCATTCGGAAATCGACATCACCCTTGTTTAGCTTTCTTATGCTTTTTAGGCCCTGCAAATGATTACACAAATGAGAACCACAACCAGTATCTAATACCCAAGTTGTATTTGAAGCATAATTTATGTCTATCATAAAAGATTCGGTTGAAAAAATACATGTTGGCTTCACAATGCCAGCTTTTATGTCATTCAGGTACTTAGTACAATTACGCCTCCAATGTCCCTTGTTATTACAATAATTACAAGTATCTTTAAGAGGATTACCCTTTATAGGTTTTGGCTTGGTGGAGCAATTCGCAATTGCTTTACCTTTTCCCTCCACCTGAACGGGCTTCTTACCTGCGTTCCTCTTAAACTGCTTCTTCCCCTTCACGTTAATCGCAAGCACATCTTTCCTCGTACTCCCACTCAATCCCATGTCCTTCTCTGCTTGCACAAGCAGAGAATGGAGCTCATGTAAACTCTTTCTCATGTTTGTCATATTGTAATTTACCCTAAATTGGGTAAATCCCTTGACGTGCGAGAGAGAGTGGAGCACTCGGTCACAAGTTCGTCGGGGATCTTGCATCCCAACCCCTCTAAAGTTTCCACGTACTCAATCATTTTAAGTACGTGTGAACTTACAGGTTGACCATCTTTGAGGTTAGCCTCAAA
Source organism: Silene latifolia (assembly GCF_048544455.1). Taxonomy (NCBI): domain Eukaryota; kingdom Viridiplantae; phylum Streptophyta; class Magnoliopsida; order Caryophyllales; family Caryophyllaceae; genus Silene; species Silene latifolia. The sequence continues at coordinate 109,310,712 of NC_133538.1, forward strand.
GAAACGAACTGCGGTGTCATATTGAATTATTCTCGGGGCTTGAGAAAATATAGTAGAAAGCCTCGAGAATACTTCATGTGCATCGCGAAACTTGACACATTGCCTTTGTAAGGCAGGATCCATTGAAAAAATCAAAACATTTTTTATTGCAGCGGATTCCTTTTGATAATTTGAAAAAGCCTCCCTTACATCGGCAGTGGCCCTAGTACTAGGCGAAGGGGGAGAGAGATCGACAAGGTAGCGTAATTTGCCATCACCTGCGGCAGCTAATCGAAGTTGTTCCTCCCAATCTTTAAAATTACTACCGTCGGCTTTTAAAACATATTTGTCCATAAAAGAACGTAGCCATGAATCTCTAGCTATGGTGACGGTTTCACTAGTAGAAGTCATCGTGATTACTACAAAGGAAATAAATAAAGGAAAGATTAACATTTATCGTCTAGAAATATTTAACTTGTGAAACTATTTAACAAGTTCCCATTTATATAATGATCTTCCACTGAATTATATAAATGATTCCAAGATCCAATTTTATATAAACACGGGCACGGTGGACCGATTCAACCCACATTTATATAAATTTGGTGAGTCAACAACTTTGACTGATTCTACTACTAGAACTCTTGGTTGACGGATTTTCTTAAAATCTATCTTTTAGCCCCAGAATAAATATGGGCACGGTGGACCGATTCAACCCATATTTATCCCATTGAGTCCAACCAATTTTCACGCGTAATAACTTTTACTACCCTACTTACCCAACGTAAAAAGAGTTTACCTCGGTGATCCGTACCTACCTCTAATGAAGAAGGGATTCATAGGTGCTATTATTTGGTAAGACTTAATCTCAATTTTAAACAAATGTGAGAGATCTTATCAATTTAATTGTCTATCACTTTTAAGTGAACTAAATTGGTGAATGCAAAACAATTAAATCGATAACAACAAAAATAAAACATGTAGTGACGATTTGGCATGAATGCATATAAGAATTAAAACAAACAAGTCCTAATATGGCCACCTAGTTAATCTAATTAACTAAAATTATTACACTTCAGAAACCAACTCTTTGGTCCCTTGAGTCTTCATAAATTGGCCTCCTTCTTTAGGATTTTGGAATGCCTTTCCGAAAACACCGTCTTCATGAAAACTCCGTCTTTAGATGCTTCATCTAATTACTAATAATTAAATTACATAACAATACCCTATTATACAATTTGTAATAAAATTTAAAATAAAAACTATTAATTAATTACAAATTAGGCGATACGAAATCGCAATTAATTACAAAACAAGTCGATATTCCCTTACATTACGGAAAATACCAACTTCTACCTATGGCCATATTAGGAAAAATTACATAATTAAAATGCTAAAAAAAAAAACATTCATCCAAATGAATAATAAAATGCATTATGGAAAAAGGACATGCCAAATCGTCTAACTTACCAACAACGGTCAATTGAGCTTGCTTTGACGGAATTTTTACCAATAAAAATTCATAATCAATTCTTAAAACAATTTTAAGACTTACTCATCATACTAATCTGGTCTAATATCAAAATAATTATTCTCAACAATTATCTTGAATTTATATGGGAATTAAAACACAATTATGACAAAAATGATATAATAATTCACAATTATCATTCAAAAATTCCATTTTATTTAAAAAATTTATGGAAAAATAAATTTCAAAGCCATGAACATTCTGTTCTTACAACAAAAATGCCATGCAAGTGAATTTTTTTTTTTAAATTTATTTAAAATGATTTCACAATTTAATCCATAAACGGACAATTTTTACGATTTAATTCTAAATCAAACCATAAAAATTGAAACAACTTTAAAACTAAATTTTATACATTTTAAAACATTTTCCAGGAGCTAAAGATTCAAAAAATTTTGACCCCAAAAATTAAATCAATATTTATTTGCAAAATAACCATTATTTACCAATTTTTTTATCAAATAAAAATTAATAAACAACCTAAATTAATCACATTAATTTTAAGTATCTACTTATCTCATAAATAGAACATGAAAGTGGTTATTTTTAAATAAACATGCATAAAATTAACATGCAACCAAATTTAGGTAACTCTTAATTAATTTTAATGCATTTTTACTCAATTTTATGCCATTTTAAGTTATAAAAAGTGGAAAAATTTAACAAAAATCAATTTTTGGTCCCATATCATCTTAAGACCAGATTATTTACATGCAAGACCATATTATATGATAAAACTAATTTTAGTAACATAATATCAATTTTATTAATTTATCTCATAAATTACTAAAATCGTCTTAAAACAACATGCATGTATTTAACAATGCTCTGATACCACTTGTTAGTTATTTAGACCAAATTAATACTCATCTTATGATATTAAAATTACAAATTAATTTAAAGTGGTATAAATCTACATGCATGCAAATAAAAGTATAAAAGATGGTATTAAACCATCTTAAGACAAAAGTTCCTTCCATTGTATAAGGCAAGTAAGGGCACTACAAAGGTCTCCTACCTTTGTAGTTCTTGAGCTATATGAATGTGGATGATCCTCCAAATACACCAAAATTACCAAAATAGGTAATCTCCTAAGGTGGCACCCAAGATAAGCCTAAAATACTACTAAAATTAATAACTAGTTAATAGTAGTAGTAACTTTGTAATATGTATATTTGATGTACTAATTAATACTATTACCTTGATAATATTATTAGTTTACTTTTATATGTGTTTATTGTAAAAGGATGAACAAAATAAGAAGAAAAATATGGTCTTTTGATGGTGTATATGAACCATCCACAACAAGCACACAAAGACCAATTTTTCTTCAAATTTCCAACCTAAGAAATGATGGAATGACTTAGGTGTATATAGGCATGCAAATGTATACAATTCACATACAAATGCTAGTGGAAAATGCGTACCTTTTCCACTCACAATGAGTGTATTAGTAGTGTATAAAAATCTGTCCAAATGGTTCATTTCGGGTCCATTTCGATTTTCGACATTGCCCCACAAATGCTTATAAGTCTTATATTTAATTATCTTACATAATTAAATATAAATTTAATTATTTAACACTTAAATAATACAACTTAACTACCAATGACTACTTAACCATTAAGTAATCATAAGACCATTTTATCAACATACAATGTGTCAATTTTATCCCACTTAGCTAATTTTACAACCTCTTGTAAAAATTAAATAGCTAATTAATTCCATCTCAAAATAAATACACATATCGCATAAAATTAATTAATTAACAATTAATTAATAAATTCTAATATACTTATTTATTATTTAATATCACATAATTAAATAATAAATCTTCTTGTCCCGAGTTCATAACCCGTTATCAGCTAATACATTTACGTGACTAACTAAAAGATAAATAATACAAGGAATTAATTATCTCGTATCTCATACAAATAATTAATTTATTCTACTTGGGCGTCATCCTATAGGTGTGACCTAAAGGGATCAGCTGATCACCGCCGTCACACGACAGTAATGTCAAACTCTAGTCAGCCAATCATTACCGATTAACGATGACAAGCTGACAAATAAAAAAATAAATCCCTGATATTCCTTTTACGAGATTTATTATGTAAACGCACTTATTTTGGAGGACACTACTCCAACAGTCTAAGTTCAAAGTCATACACCCTGAGTTCAAACACAAAAGGTCATTCACGATCTTTAATGAACTCATAACCTAGTCACACCGTCGCGTCTTCACGACAAAGCTGCCTTTTGTAAATATGTGTCGTACATGTTTTTGTTTGTGCAATCCCTTGCTAGGACAAGTTATAACGCCTACCAGAAACTCAAGAAGCCGATCAATCTACATCCGCCATGACTTCCGCCGAAACCAACAACATGGTCCTTCGACTCCTAGCTACCGTGGAAAACTTGAGCACTCGTCTCTCCCAAGTTGAGGACAAAATGAAAACCGGGAATTCTCCCTCTTCTGATATTAAGCAAAGGGTTAAGCTCCTTGAAAGCCGGCTACTTGCCAACAATAAAACCAACCCTAGTTGGAGGGCTACCAAAACCACTGATGCCAATTCCATAGGTGCTCCACCAACCAAAACCAGACGACCGCATAGGTCCTTCCCCGATTTGGGTATGCCTTATGCCACAGCCTTGGAAAGGCTAATCTCCAAAGGAAAGCTCAGACCGATTGGTCAAACTCCAGGCCCTTCACCACACAAGCGACGACGTAGATGAGATGGAAAACTGCTTTGTCAATACCACCAAGGTCGCGGACATGACACAGAAATGTGTCTCCCCTTAAAAGGCGCCATCCTTGATATGATAAAAAAGGGAGAATTACCATTACCTCCCTCAACAAAGAACAAGAACAACCATCGTGAAAACCCTATTGGACACAACCATGGATATTTTATAGACAGCTCTCATCTCATCTCTCCCGACGATGAGAAAATTCATGCAATTGACGAGAATGGCATACTAAGCGCCATAATGATGCTCTCCGTCTCCATCAACAACATATTCTCAAAAGTGCAAGTGGCTATCGATGATTTGAACACTCGGGTAGCCAACTTAGAGAAAAGGTTGGGTAATACCAAAAATGAACCTGACCATCAAGGAGAAAACCAACCCTTGGTTCACCAACTAACAACTGTTAGAATTGAGGAGTCATTCAATAGTTCGCATACCCATAAACCCACCAACAAAGACTATGAAATTGCCTCACCAAAATACCCTTCAAAATGCCAAGCAACGTCCCAAAAACCTGCCATTAACACTGACAAAATCCTGTTTCCGCCCACGATTGACAAAAACAAGAACAAAACTCACAAAACCATCCCAAAAAACACCAATGTTGGAATAAAGGGAAAACATCAAAGGGTATTTACAGATCTGGGAATAACATATGGCACCGCTCTGAAGATAGTTTCTTCAGAAGGATTGCTGCAACCTATTGGTCCCACTCCGGATCCGAAACCCGAAAACATAACCCAATTTTGAAATGGCTACGCGTATTGTCGATATCAAAGAGGCAAGGGGCATAAAACTTAGGCGTGCTACGAGCTCAAGCGCGCCATACAAGATGGAATTGAGGATGGCAGGTTTTCCACCTTACTCTTGACCACTCAAGACAAAGAAACTGGGCGGTCTAATAGGAAGTTCATCGATTTGGGTGATCGAGAGGATGGTCATGGGGCTTTAGTTAAACATATCATTAACTGCCTTCAGCCAAATTATGCATCCCATTGGAAGGGTTGTAACATCAAAAGCATCGAGGACTTATCAACAGAAATTTCTCGCATCGATGAAATCATTAAAGGAGATTCAACATCTGCGACCCCTTCCGAAAAGCAGACCTTCCGCATCACCGAAGTAAAATTTCTGGAGCCTTCGCGAGAAAGAGCCACACACCCGCAAAGAAAATTTTCAGACTTGGCATGCCTTATGCTATTGCTTTTAGAGTGCTTATCTCTGAAGGACTAATCCAACCGATTGGCCCCACTCCAGATCCTACACCTAAGAAGTGAGGCTGCTTTTGGGACACTTCCCAATATTGCCTATTCCATAGGGGTAATGGGCACAACGTAGAGATGTGCTGGAAGCTCAAACATATCATCCAAAACATGCTCGATTGTGGCAAGTTGTCTTTATCAACCCTAAATCATTTAATGGAAAAGAATGGTCCTTATGGGCGTCTTACTCCTCAAAAACAGGACAACTTTCTAGGATCTCATCCTTCTGGCGTCCCAAACAACGAGAGTGAAGTGCTCAAGTGGGTCAACGCTCAAGACCAGACATTCCAGCCGCTGGATGCTGCAAAGGAGACCTTCAAGGGGGAAAGTAATGATTAGGAGTCCGTATCTATGATTGAGTTTGAGTCCGAGTCCGAGTCTTAGGCTTTGTCATATCTATCCTAGCGTCTGTCCTTTTATTCCTAAATGATAACTGGGGGTTGTCCCCATGAGTCACATGTATTCATCGAGTCTGTGCTAACCTATTATTTATCTAAATAAAAGCACGGTTTCCAACTATCATATATTCTCCTCTTTACTATTTCCCGTTGACAACGAGAATTGATTTGAGAATTTATTTAAAACAAACAATATGTTCCAATTCAATGTGAGTACACTCAAGTGACGTTTCGTACCGAGTAAGCAGAGGACTCGAAACTCCGTGTCCATTCTCTTTACCTATTCCATGTCTAGCAATAGAAACCTTTCATTAGCACTTGATCTAGAACGAGCTCTTATCAGAGGGATTCTACGATGAACCCATATAACAAACTAGAACATCTCCTTGTTCATGATCAATGATGGAAGGCAAGCCCATTCCCCACAAAAACATCCCATCACTGAGAATCAACCTCTCACCAACGGGTACATCCCCGTCTGCACCTCTACCTTCCTCGAACGAAGGACGGCAAAAAACTAATATATCCAAAGCAAAACCAAAGCGAAAGGCCAAAATCAAAGGCCCAAGCCAATATCCATTCACCCAAAGCCAAAGCGAAAGGCCAAAATCAAAGGCCCAAGCCAATATCCATTCACCCAAAGCCAAAGCGAAAGGCCAAAATCAAAGGCCCAAGCCAATAGCCATTCACCTGAAGTCAAAGTGAAAGGCCGAAATCAAAGGCCCAAGCCAATATCCATTGACCCAAAGCCAAAGCTCAAAGTCAAAGCAAAAACCAAAGTCAAATTCACTCAAAGCAAAAGCAAAATCAAAGCTACTCACCCAAGGCCAAAAGCAAAGGCCCAAGACAATAGCCATTCAAGGCCAAAATCCAAGTCAAAGCGAAAACCAAAGCCAAAACGATAGCAAAGGCTAAAGCCAAAGCAAAAAACAAAGACCAAAAGCCATTCAGCCGACGTAAAAGCCATCCAGCCGAAGCAAAAGCAAAACCCATAGCCAAACCAAAGCTACTCACCCAAGGCCGAAACCAAAATCAAAACAAAACAAGATTGAAACCCTTTTCTCAAAAAGGCCAAAATCCAAAGAAAGCATCCAACACACAAAATCCTTGACAAGTGAGTCCAAAAAACCAAGTGCAAAGCCCAGGACCAACGAGTCCAACACACAAAATCCCGGACCGACAAGTCCAAAACACTAAACAGGTCAGTCCAAAACACCAAGTCCAGGACTAACAAGTCTAAAGCCCATGACTGATGCGTGTATTTTATATAGGGTTTTTACATCATTTTTACACGTATTTCTGTATTATTTATGTAGTGTCTAGCTACAAAACCCCCGAATAGTCTACTTTGGTTTATCTTGTGTAAATTGCAGGTACGGACCAGAAAGAAGATAAATCGAGCCTAAACTTGTCTCACTTGCATGCATTTATGGAGAATAAGGAATTGGAGCTTGGAATCTATCACTTAAAAGTCGCATGAGCTGATTTGGGAGGGTGTCAAGGTGTCTTACGTGCTAATATAGCTCGATCGATCAGTTTTCAGTCGATCAAATGCTTTATCCTTTGAAGATTCACTCGATCGAGTTGTTCTCATACTCGATCGAGAAGGCTGATATAAGAAGTCCTCGATCGAACGGTTTTTCAATTAGATCGAGAGGAATTGCTGATCATGTCCTCGATCGAGTGGTTTAATTCCACTCGATCGAGAGGTTTCATCCTGTAATCGTGTTTTTGCCTTATGTCATGTTGGGATTTGTAATTAGGATTTAATTAGGTTAAGTAGGATGTGTTGTGACGACTTCTTCATCATCTCTTAGACTACGATACTCTCTCTTCCTCTCTACTCTCTCATACACTTACTCTTACTTTTGGAACTATTGCTTGGATTTGAATCTTGTAATTGGTATCAATACTCTCCTTTATTTCTTAATCTTAATCTCTTTGTTGCTCTTAACTTCTTCTTTTCCTTTATTTACAATTGCTTTTATTAAATCTCTTCGCTGCATTGTTATGATGTTTAATTTCTCATGCTTGTGTATGATTATTGTTGGTTCAATAATAATGCATAGCTAATTCTCTTTGCTAGGACATAGGGGAACCATGATTATTAAGCAATTGTAATTTAAAGTATTAGGTTTAATGCTAGTTTGGTTCATGTTGTTAATCGCTATATTCAACTGTTTACGCTAATTAAGTCGACGCAATTAGTCATTAAATCGCAGAAACCTTGACCTAGATCGGAAGATTGGAAAGGGTGAGACTTGTAGCGAACATTAGGGCACGTAGTGAGGGCGGAAGCTAAGCTATTTGTGCTTTAGGGCGAACTGAGACCGAAAGGAGATATTCCCTGCTCCGTAAACCATACTTGCATTGACCTGAGACCTAGTTTGCTCGACTGAATAATCATGGTGAACCGACTGTCTTAGCTATTTTCTGTCTATTTGCTTAACCCTTATTCCTTCGCCTTTTATCTCACTCTTAATCTCATTTGATTTGAACAAACAATTAAAATCCCCCAGAACTGTTACCTAAACGGACTTGATTAAGCTGACGTTTTCCCATCTCCCTGTGGAGATTGACCCTACTTACTGCAAGCTTCTGTTAGTATTACATAGGTATTTATTTTTGGTACCTGACGACGGTATCAAATTTTGGCGCCGTTGACGGGGAGGTGGCGTAATTTGTTGCTTTTATTAAGTTTGTCTTTCGTCTCAAGGAATTTATTCCTTGAGACTGATCTCATATTTTTGCAAGTTCTTGATTAGTTTTGCAGGATGCCGAATAATGCCGAACATAGAAGAGAACATTGTCGTACCTGCCTCACTGTAAATTCTATCTGCTAGGATGCCGAATATAACTAGTCATTCAGAGCCGACGGTGAACTCCCTTCCTAAAGGTTTCCTACTACCCACTGCTAGCTCGGGAACCTTTGAAATCCACCCATCTTACCTACAACTGGTCGAGAGAAATCTCTTCAGGGGGGTACTTGGAGAAGATTCGTGCAAGCATATAGAATTATTTATAGAATACTGTTCCACCATTCCTGTTGCTGCTGCGGTGACACAAGACAGAGTGAAGGGAGTCCTTTTCCCCTTCTCTTTAACTAATGATGCCCGGGAATGGTTGAGAGATTTAGATAGGGAAGCTGCCGGTGTAACCGACTGGAATTCCCTTGCCTTGGCCTTTTACAGGCGATATTTTCCACCACAGCTCACAAATGCATTGAGAGCTCAAATTACTGCATTTGAGCAACTACCTACTGAAGACTTGAACGGGGCTTGGACTAGGTTCAAAAATCTCGTCCGTTCTGTGCCTCATCATGGTTTCAAGCGGTGGTTCTTATGTACCCAATTCGACAATGGGTTGTATCCGGACCAGAGGGCCGTTCTTGATAATGCATGATACGTGCATTTTATATAGCATTTTTAGTCTTATTTTTCACGTATTTCTATGCATTTTTGTACCGTTATGTATTGCAAAATGCCCCGAATTGGCTACTTTTGTTTGTTTTGTCTTAATTGCAGAAATGAACCTGAAAGTGGTGAAACCGTACTCTTTTCGTCCTCTTTTGCATGCATTTTGGGGAGACGGGAATTTTAGAGCGAGAGTACTGCATTAGGATGTGTGAAGGATGGTCAACGATGCAGTCAAAGAAGATTTAGAAGCTGACTTGGAGGAAGAACACTCGATCGATGGGTTTATTTGGTCGATCAAGTGGTTTGGGAAGCTGAAGAGTTCGATCGAGTGGTTTGTTGTACTCGATCGAAATGCTGCTTATGGGGTTTCCTCGATCGAGTAATCTCTTCTCTCGATCGAGAGATTTAGCCTTTGAAGTCCTCGATCGAGTGGTTTTATACTGCTCGATCGGGCTTAATTAACCCGTGTTGGACCTATTTCGTGATAGACTTTATTTTTCTATTTAAGCATTCATAATTAGTTTATTAAGTACGCTACTTACGTTTTGACTCATTTTTAGAAAACCACTTTACTCTCTTAATTTCTCTCTAATACTCTTTACTGTAAACTTCCTCTTGGATTTCTTTGCTTGGATTTTGGTTGTTCTTTACGCCGGATCGCTTGTGATTGTAATCTTTGTTCCTTTATTAATCTTAATCTTGTTATTTAATGCTTTAATTTTTTGTTTCTCTCTGATTAATTTCTTCCCTAATTTCGTTTATGCATTATTATTGTTATTTCACCATGCCTTTAATTACTTTATTCATCATTATTATTATTGACAACATTAGTAATATGAGTAGCTAAATTATTTCATGTTGGGATTAGGAAATCCATGGTAGGATTGTGACGATGTAGCGAATAGGCTAGATGGTTTACTTGTGAGAATCTGTACCTATGGCAATTTTATTATAATGCCGACTTAGTTGAGTGCACACTTCTAAGTTACTTTTAATCTTGTTTAATTTACTCGTGGATCGGAAGATTGGACTAAATAGACTTGCTATGAACAGTAGATTACACTGACGAGGATGGAAGTTAAGTTAGTGGAAATCTAAGATAGAAAGTGGACCGGAAGGACCTTTCCTGTATCCGTCTCGCATAAATTATCTAGACTATTTGCTGCTGAGTCGATAGACTACCATGGTGAACCGAAATCCTGACATGTTCTCTCTCATTTGATCACCTCTATTATATTTTCTGTCTTTTATTGCTCTTTCTTTACTGCTCTTTCCTTTAAGCCTTTATTAGTATAGAAACCAAATTTAAACCCCCCTTTAGTGACCTAAATAGATGAACCTTAACAGATATCTTGCCTTCCCGTGGAGATCGACCGGACTTCCCTAGCTATATTAGTTAGTGCCAGTTGGTTATTTTTCGTAGGTACGCGACTAGCATATCAAATTTTGGCGCCGTTGTCGGGGAGGCAATAGCCCTATCTGTTTTTCTTTTTCGTTTATTTTTATCCATCTCAGGGAATTTTTATTCTTTGAGACAGTTTTCATTTATCTCTTTCAGTGCTGTGTATGCCCAGGTAAAACTGGTCGGAGTTAGTTCCATATGATTCTGAGCCAGAAAGACTGTTTCGGCATAGACTCTGTCTGCAAAGAGAACGTCGAAAGGAAGACTTAATTACTTTCGAGCCCGCTACAACACTTTTTATTTGCAGAAGACCAGTCTTTAGAAGAAGACAATCTCATTTCTGCCAACAAACCAGTAAAGATGCCGAATATTGCAAGTTACTCGGAGCCTAAAGCATCCTCTATTCCTAAAGGTTTCAACCTCCAAACTGAGGACGGTAATACTTTTGATATCCGTCCGTCTTACATAAATTTGGTGGAGAGAAATCTGTTCCGGGGTGTCGCGGGTGAAGATCCAAGGAAGCACATGAAGGTCTTTACTGATTACTGCTCTACTATTCCCGCTACTAAGGGAGTAACACAAGACAAGATAAATGAAGTGCTTTTTCCTATTTCTCTGACTGACTTATTCCGTGAGTGGTTGACTGATCTTCACCGTACAGCTGCTGGTATCACCAACTGGGAGACTCTCGCACTTGCATTCTACAAAAGATACTTCCCTCCACAACACACTAATCAGCTGAGGGGTAAGATTACTAGTTTCAAGCAGGCACCTGATGAGACTTTCTATGAAGCTTGATGTCGGTTCAAGAAATTTGTGAGGTCTCTTCCTCACCATGGTTTTGATCAATGGTTTTTGTGCAACCAGTTCTACAATGGGTTGTACGATGACCATAGAGCTATACTGGATTCCTTATCCAACAGAAGATTACAAAAGAATATTGATGATGATAAGGGATGGGGCATTATTGAGGAGATGGTGACCCATTGTGCTGAATAAGGGAACCCACGGGACGGTATTCGAATGGTCCATTCGGTTGATAAGGCAGTCGTGGCTCAGCTGGAAGTGATGAATGCTCGGTTTGATAGATTGGAGCTGCAATCTGCTGGAGATCAACAAACGGTTCATCTGTTGAATAGACAGGAAACTGTCATTTCTGAGAGGTGTGGAAGCGATGATGGTCATACTGCTATTGACTGTCTTACTGAGAAAGAACATGTCCTTGCCTTTCAGCAATATAAGCAAGGGGGAGGTTCATATTACAACAATCAACGGGCAGTCCATCGCAATTTGAAGTGGATAAGTCAAAATGTTCTTAATCCCACTCCTCCACCGCAGCAGCAGCAGCCATATGTCCCTTCCCACAACGCTCAACAAGCTAGGCTTCCAAAAGCCTCCTTCTTTTCCTCTACCGAATCAAGGAGTATCATATTTAAGTGGGGTAAGTGAGCTAGCTGCGTTAAAGACAATGCTTCAGTCGTTGACAAAGCAATGGCAACTAAGTGACCAACAGGAAGAAGCATCCATCAAGTCACTTGAAACTCAAGTTGCTTAACTCGCCGCCAATAAGTCCACAAGGAAACCGGGTTATTTGCTGTCCTAATCTAAGAAGAATCCACATGAGACGGTAAACTTGATTAATTTAAGAAGTGGTCGTTCAAATGAAGGACCAAAATTATCAACTTTAGATGATGTATCGGACCCGAGGAAGGCTATAAATGCTAACGAACAGTCAATTGTCGCTGAAGATAAGCTTACCATGAAGAATATACTCGAGCGACTAATCTCTGGTGGCCGATCGAGTATAATTGATGAAGAAAGCACTCGATCCAGTGGAAATGTTACAGGCATTGATCGAGTGCAAATTTTGAAGAATATGTTCGATCGAGTGGAAATTTGTCTCGATCGAACACTGCTGCCATTGAGGAACTCGAGCGAGAGCCTGCTATTGCTCGATCAAGTGAAATTTCACCTGGAAGGACTCGATCGAGAGGGAAAAAGTCTCGATCGAGTGAAAAAGAGCTTGAGCCTGCTGAGACGTTGGAAGAGAGAAACAAAGGGCTCGAGATTCCTATCACGATGCCCTTCCCAAGGCGATTATAGAGAACTAAAGCCAATCAATAGTTCAGTAAATTTGACGAGCTCCTGAAAAGCTTACATGTCACTGTTCCATTCGCCGAGTTGCTGACAAAGGTGCCCTCTTATTTAATGTTTATTAAAGAAATTTTATCACGTAAGAGGCATATTAATGATCATGAGGCGGTAGCTTTGACGGAGGTAGGGACCGCCCTAGTTCAAAATAAGCTGCCTCCTAAACAGTCAGACCCTGGTAGTTTCTCGATTCCATGTCACATAGGTACCCATTTGATTGATAACTCGCTATGCGATCTTGGTGCTAGCGTGAGCGTCTTACCTTTTTCTCTTGCTAAGAAACTTGGTTTGACTAAATTTAATTGCACAAACATGACCGTACAGATGGCCGACCATAGTATATCACGGCCGTTAGGAGTAATAGAGGACATACCTGTCCAAATCGGGAGATTCTTTATTCCCGTTGATTTCGTAGTGCTTGATATTCCCGAGGACACTCACACCCCTATTATTTTAGGGAGACCATTTTTATTCATTTCTCGCGCAGTGTTCGATGTCGGGGGTAAGACACTCAGATTCCAGGTAGGAGATGAAGAATTGATTTTTCATCAGTCTAAATCTCGTAGGGCTCCCATGCAAGCTCAACCATGCAATGCCCTATCTTCTACTGACTCCCATATTGACTCTCCAGATGAAAATATGGATTTTTGTGCTGCAATTGTGACCCCTCCGCCTCAGACTGAGAGCGAAGAGGAGGAACGTTCGTCTGTTTTCCTTGCTGCAGGTACAGATGGATTGGATGCAAGAGATGTCAATGGTCAAAATGCAATTAAATTCAATCAAAAAGGGAATGCTAACGTCAAAGCTGATGGGAAAAATAAAGGGACGAGGAAAGTTCGTGCATACATGGATGTTAACTATTCTCCCCCTACTGGTTTAAATTCAAGCTCGTGGAGAACGAAGAGGACGGTCAAGGGCGGATGCTGAAGGGACCTCCTCTAGTTATAAGCCCTCCGTTGGGCTACTGAGTTGTTTTAGGAATTAAGCGGGGAATGCCCCGTTGTAACAAATTGTAAAAATTAATTTTAAAATTCCGTTGAATTTCTTTATTTGCATTTTTAGAACTGTTAGAATTTAGACTATTTTTAGCGTAGTTAGAAAGACTATAGACTGTTACTTTGTGATTTGGTATGTTCGGGATATGTTTGCGAGTATTTTTATACAGGTTTGGGGAGATAATGACGCACTTGGATGAATTACACGAAGAAAAGAACTCGATCGAGTACTTTTTCACTCGATCAAGAGGAATGCACAAGAAAAGGGTTCGATCGAGCAGTTTCAAGTTACTCGATCGAAATAGCAAAAAGAGGGGGTTCTCGATCGAGTAGATTTTCAATCGATCGAGTGCATTGGAGGTTAGACTTCACGATCGAGTGATTTAAAATCACTCGATCGAGTGAAATTGCAAATTACACACAGGAAGTACCTCTTTAACTTTTTTTTTTTTTTATCATATTTCATTATTCATTTTGTTCATCTTGTTTGCACGAAAATTCCCCAAATCCTCTCTAATTCATGCTCAATACCAAATCCATCACCCACAATTTGTTCCTTGCTATTAAATCGACATTTGCCCTCTAATTTGCCCTTCCGATTGGTTCACTTTCACGGTCAATTTGAGTATTTAGGGTTTGCGGTTTTCGGTCGAAAAATTGCCAATTGCATTGTTTTTGAGTCGATTTTCTTGCTTATCTTATGGGTTTATTGATCAAGTAAGTTTTCCCTTTACTTTATTGTTGTTTAATTGATTTATTTCGAGTTTATGAAGTAATAGGGTTTAGGGTTTATGCTTGAAGTTGAAAATTTCGACTGTTTTGTGGGTTTTCTGTTTAACTGGTTAATTGATTATCATTTCCCCTTTCTTACTTGATTAGGATGGACATTAGTTCTATGCCTTCGTCTAGTTCGACTGTAGTTTCATCCTCTACTGAGACGGTGGTCCCTGCTGCCACCACCGTCTCTACGTCTGTCAGTATCGCTTATGCTACCCCCGTGTTACTTGTTACTACTGCTGGTACTATTGTCACTGCTGCCAGCTCCGCTCCCACTTCCACTTCCGTTTCAGCGTCTGTTTTAGCTAGTTCTGCTGCTAGCTCTTCTTCTGTTTTGGTCTCGGCTGCTTCTACTGCTGCAGCTACAACTAGCATGTCGAGTACCGTGACCACCCCTGCTGCGTGGTCACATGCTGTCACAACTGCTTACCGGGCAGCTCTAGTACCACATTCCGTCAGAGGACGGGCTTCTACCTCAGGTACTGGAGGCCGGGGTCGCGCACGAGCTACACCTACTGCTGGCCGTTCTGCTGGCCGTGTCACCATCCGAGTGGACGACTCACTCGACTTGCACCCCGACTATCCTGAGGTAATGTTTGTTAATGCTATGCATCGCACTCGATTCTTTGCTTTAGCTAGCTGTGATTTTCTGTCTACCAAGTTTTTATGCCGTCAGTCACTTGATAGACTTGGTATTTACGAGCCAGTTGTTGAGATTTTGCGGGGTACGTGGATGTCTGGACTAGTCACCATGAGTGCCTTGACCTTCAAGGAGCTGGCCCTTGGGTTTTTCAGCTCCTTTTCCTTCTCTTATGTGGCACACGACACTGACCCTACTTGTGCTTCCGTGTCTTTCCAGTTATTTAACCGGACTTTTTCTTGGACTTTAGAGGAGTTTGGTACTAGGCTAGGACTTTCTTTTACGGGTGCTACTGCTGCCCCTAGGAATGTCATCCGCATGTTGTGGAGGACCTTGGCATAGAATACTTACGAGGTGCGCAAGCTCGCTCAGGTCCACCTTCCCCCTGCCCGATACTTCCCGCGTCTGATGGGTAGTACTATTTTTGGCCGTAAAGAACCCATCAATGTGAACAACATTGAGCTTTTTATTCTGGGCGGGTACTTGAACATTGACAGTGAAGGACCCTTCGTCCTTAACATTGCTTACCTGACCGCCCAATACTTTCACAGTGTGAGGGAGAAGACCATGGACACCATCCGCCTCAACCACCTCCCACCATTACCCATGTACCACCTACCGCCTCAACCACCTCCCACCATGTCCGCTTCTAGGAAGCAGAGGAGACCTGATACCGGAGAGGGATCCACAACTTCTACGGGTGGCCTGACTTCCACGACCATTCCTACCCCGATCCCTACTCTTACTCCTGCTCTTGCACCCGACCAGACACACCCGGTTTACCCGGCTAATTTTGTACCTCCTCCACCTTTTTAGGCGGCCGCGGTCATGGACCAAGGCCGCCGTGTCAGTTTGTTGCTTGAGCTTGTAGAGAGGCAGGCTCGTATGGAGCGGGACATAGCTTTTACTTTGTTCCCTCAATACGGGTATCACATGAGGCGACGACGTCCACTTCCTGAGGGTTGGCCACACCCATCTTTCTACCGGTACCCAGCTGAGGGGTACCCCGAGTCAGCCAGTGACGAGGAGGAGGGCAAAGATGAGGAGGAGGCGCGTACTCAGGCTGAAGAGGTGAGGAGAAGAGAGAAGGAGAGAGACCCGGACTACACAGTGGAGGACGTGACGGAGGAGGCTGACGAGTAGCTGCTAATCTACTCACTTCCCCAGTTTTCATACTAGTTTGGGAAAGTTCGTGTTTTGTCTGTACATTCTGGCTCTTTTATTTCTTTTGTCTCCTTTTTATTTATTGTTTTTTATTCATTTATTGGTTGTATTTTTCCCATTCCCCGTATATATCTGATGGTGTATGCAGGAGGACAACGAGGGCGTTGTCCGTTTTGTTTTTGCATTCACGTTTCTATTTTCTGCTTGCATTGTTTTTATTTATTTTAAAAATCATAAAAATCCAAAAAAATTAATAAATGCTCACATTTATTTCTGCATATAGGTTTAGTGAGAACGGTTGATTTCCGTAATGATATTACACTTTAACTTGTCATTTTTACTTTAGTCTTGCACTTTTATTGACAGTTTTTAGTTGAGTCTTACGCATGTCTACGAGTTTTTGTTCAAATTAAGCTGACCGTGTAGACTTGACCTGATAAATTGGAAACCTACTATATAATTTCTAAGATTTAGAGCCATATAACTGGTGACATTCATGACCGGTTTACATAGGAATTGAGAGTAGTACTCCTTGCATAGCATGTTCATCTTTTTGCACATTTATGACATTCGATTTCTTGTCAATTGCATACATTCGGGTTTGTGATCGGTGTCACATGCAGGGAGCCGCTTGCAAATTTTCCGGTTCTTACATTTTTCACCCATTTACCTCCACTTAAGCCACATTTAGCCATTTGACCATTAGCTACATCCAAAACTAAGCCTGCTCAGTCAAGCTAGTCTAGTGTATCGTTTGTGGTATGTCGGTTTATATTGCGAGTTTGGCGCATTTTCATTGTTGGAGTTCGTAGAGGAATGAGAAAGAAAGAAAATGAAAAAAGAAACATGAAAAAGGAAAAAAAAGTAAAACGTGAATGAAAGGAAAAAAATAGAAAAAGAAAAAAAAAATGAAAAAAAGTTGAAATTCACGTGACGCAGAAGAAAAAGAAAGAAAAGATTGAATAAAATTGATTTGTGTTGTTTGATTAATTGAGACCGTTTTAAAAAAAAAGGTATTTTGTGACCGTCTCAGTCCTCTGTTCTTATTCATATATTTTTGAGGAGATAGTGTATTTGGTTAGTGAGCTATGTGCCAAATGAAGGGCACTTGTGCTTTATTTTCAGTCACTTGAGATTCGGCTGGTTTCATATGGTCCTGTTTAGGAACTAGCTTGACGCTTTACCTTCACATTCCCATAATTTATTTTGCCTTTTTTTTCCTGAACCTCACTATTCCTATACTATTTGTAAGACATCGGCTGTGACAGACATTGTTGGTTGGAATGTGTGCATAGTACTTGAATCGTCTTTCATTTTTGTTGCATGCATGTTATGTAGGTCGCAGTTTAGGTGAGTGACTGTTTTTCTTTCTCTCTTATACATACATAATCTCACCCTTTGCTTCATGAGAGAAGAGTGACCAGGTGAGAGTCCGATTTTGTTGGTCTTGCAAGGTCGGTAGGTCAGCTTTATTTATGGACATCGTATAATTCGTTTGCGTATTGTCTGCTGTAGCTATGACTGTTGATTTATGTTGCATTAAATTGGTCCAAGTAGACAAGTTATAGCTAGCTCTGAGTTTTCATTTCCGTTCCATTAGGTTGAATTTAGTTTACTTGAGGACGAGTAAAAGTTCCGTTTGGGGAGATTTGATACGTGCATTTTGTATAGCCTTTTTAGTCTTATTTTGCACGTTTTTCTATGCATTTTTGTACCGTTATGTATTGCAAAATACCCCGAATTGGCTACTTTGGTTTGTTTTGTCTGGATTGCAGAAATGAACCTGAAAGTGGTGAAACCGTACTCTTTTCGTCCTGTTTTGCATGCATTTTGAGGAGACGGGAATTTTAGAGCGAGAGTACTGCATTGGGATGCGTGAAGGATGGTCAACGAAGCAGTCAAAGATTATTTAGAACCTGACTTGGAGGAAGAACACTCGATCGATGGGTTTATTTGGTCGATCGAGTGGTTTGGGAAGCTGAAGAGTTCGATCGAGTGGTTTATTGTACTCGATCGAAATGCTGCTTAGAGGGTTTCCTCGATCGAGTAATCATTTCTCGATCGAGATGTTTAGCCTTTGAAGTCCTCGATCGAGTCGTTTTATACTGCTCAATCGAGAGGTTTTGAGTTTTCACGGGCTTAATTAACCCATATTGGACCTATTTCGTGATAGACTTTGTTTTTCTATTTAAGCATTCATAATTAGGTAATTAAGTACGCTGTTTTTACGCTACTTACGTCTTGACTAATTTTTAGAACGCCACTTTACTCTTTTAATTTCTCTCTAATACTCTTCACTGTAAACTTGCTCTTGGATTTCTTTCCTTGGATTTTGGTTGTTCTTTACGCCGGATCGCTTGTGATTGTAATCTTTCTTCCTTTATTAATCTTAATCTTGTTATTTATTGCTTTAATTCCTTGTTTCTCTCCTGATTAATTTCTGCCCTAATTTCGTTTATGCATTATTATTGTTATTTCACCATGATTTTAATTAGTTTATTCATCATTATTATTATTAACAACATTAGTAATATGAGTAGCTAAATTCTTTCATCTTGGTATTAGGGAATCCATGGTAGGATTGTGACGATGTAGCGAATAGGCTAGATGGTTTACTTGTGAGAATCTGTACCCATGGCAATTTAATTATAATACCGACTTAGTTGAGTGCACGCTTCTATGTTACTTTTAATCTGGTTAAATTTACTCTTGGATCGGAAGATTAGACTAAATAAACCTGCTATGAACAGTAGACTACCCTGACGAGGACGGAAGTTAAGTTAGTGGAAATCTAGGATAGAAAGTAGACCGAAAGGACCTTTCCTGTATCCGTCTCGTATAAATTATGTAGACTATTTGCACCTGAGTCGATATAGTTTCATGGTGAACCGAAATCCTAACATGTTCTCTCTCATTTGATCACCTCTATTATATTTTCTGTCTTTTATTGCTCTTTCTTTACTACTCTTTCCTTTAAACCTTTATTAGTTTAGAGACCAAATTTAAACCCCCATTTAGTGACCTAAATAGACGGACCTTAACAGATATCTTGCCTCCCTGTGGAGATCGACCCGACTTCCCTAGCTATATTAGTTAGTGCCAGTTGGTTATTTTTGGTAGGTACACGACTAGTCTGTCAATGCAGCCAAAGGGAGATTTAAGAAGAACGTAGAGGATAGTCAAGGGTGGCATCTTATTGAGGAGATGGCCATTCATGTTGTCGAGTATGGAAATCCCCGAGGAGGTAGGAATGTAAACGAATTGGTAGTAGCTGAAGTGGAGAGTCCCAGCGGAAGTCTAGGTAGTCCGGAGATTATATAGACTGTGGGTGAGCATGCACAAGTTTGTGCTATTACTGAGCGCGAAATAATATGTGGTAGATGCGGCATGGAGGGGCATGACCCTATTGGTTGTATGGCAAATGTAGAGCGTGTCCTTGCTTATCAAAAATTCAAGCAAGGATTTCCTTTTTCCAAATTATATGAAGACTTGACCTCAACGAGTGCTTCTACCCCTTCTACACCAACGCCCCAATCGGATTCCTCTTCTACAAATGGGGAGTTAGCCGAACTGAAATCTTTGGTTTTGAACTTAACGCAACAACATGGGGAACAAGGATAATACCGCTATTGTGGAGTTAAGAGAGCAAGTTGCGCAACTAACACTCGCGCAACACAAAGTTAATCATCCACCCTCGTGCAACCCAGTGAATGCCTTTAATCTCCGAAGTGGCCTTGCTTATGATGCGCCAAAAATGCCAGAAGACGGGGTTTTGACAGCTGAAGATGCCCCAGATAACGAGTTGGAAGAGCTTACAGATGATATCACTGAATATTGTCCTTGTACTCGATCGAATGAAATTTCCCTTCGATCGAGTGAATTAGCTCCTCCCAATGCTCGATTGAGCACAATTCCCCCTCGATCGAGAAATACCGAATTTACAGATTTCGATCGAGCAGCTTATTCCTCTCGATCACACACTTTGGCAGAAGAAGTTACTCGATCGAGTGATCCTGTAACTCAATCGCGAGAGCCTGAAATTCAAGAACTCGATCGAGAGGTTCAAATGCCTCGATCGAGTAATTCTCAAGATAAAACCACTCGATCGAGTGAAGAAATTGTAATACCCGCCCTTTTAGAGACCCATTAACCAGCTTTGACCGACCTTGGGAGCAGTAATAGTCCTTAGAAGTGCGTACCAAAGTTATCCTGTATTTTTAGTTGTGGATGGTACTCGATAGAGTAGAGGCTACTCGATCTAGTAGCTTCGATACTTGATCGAGTAGGGGCCACTCGACCGAGTAGGTGGGCCACTCGATCGAGTAGCGTCTTTTCGGCGAGGGTTTATAATCGTGTTTTGTTAAAAACGCAAATCATTTCCGCCTCATTTGTTCAGATCCTTAGGTCGCCTCCTTCCCTTCCCTTCACCATATACCTTCCATGGGAGCCTTTGAAGTTCCTTGTGCCTTAGGAGTGCATAGCTTGAGTCGGGTAGCGGTTCTTTGCAAGGTTTCCTCTTGTAGGTATGTCGTCATCATCATCTGTATCTTTGTAGTGATTGATGGTTGTGTTGTGTATTTAGGTGTTGCTTGATTACTGGGTATTGCGTGTATGGGCATGGAATAGTTGTAGTAGCTTAAAGGTAAGTTCGCCTACTCAGTTTCTGTGGATGGTCTAGCGTGTCGGTTGTTGAGTCGTGGTTGTTGTGTTGTTGTTGTGTCTGTGTGGCAGAGTATATGCGGTAGTCGGTTGGTGTATACAGTTTATTAGTTGTTGTTGTATTGCAGATGTCTGTGATTGATTGTCTCTAGTTCTCGAGGTGCGTCCTCGGCTGAGTGGAGTCACTTGGGGGAGTGGCTTTACGTCCTAGTTTTGCCCTCCGTGGAACCCGCCACGGGAGGGTATGTGCACATTAATGGGATAAGGTTATCGCTCGGTATGATGAGCGGGGCTTAGGTGAGAACGGCTGCGGTCCCCCACTGGCAGGGCTGGTCCAGTGGACAGTCGGTGACGGAGATTGATTGGAGTGGGTATGATTGTGTGTGACTGGTTGTGTTTTGTTTTGCGTTGACGTGTGTTGTTGGTTTTTGTTGTGTCTTACCTCAGTTGCTGACCTGGTGCGGTTGTCTTGTTTGTTTATGTGTCTGCCGTGATCCCTTATGGTGAGCAGTCAGTCTTAGCATGTGTTAATGTGGTTGATAGCTGGAGTCATGGCAGGGCTGAGTCGTCACGAGTTCTGATAGAGACAGTGTATAGCTGACGAGTTGTATCTTTGTTTTGTTAGTTGGCTGTAACACTTGTAAATTTAACTATAACTGTTCTTTTATCGACTTTTGATGATTACTTACCTCGGGTAACCGAGATGGTAACGCCCTTATATGCTAAGGAAGGTCTGGTTAAGGCTCCTCGGTATGTGGGTGTGTTACAAAGTGGTATCAGAGCGACGATTTTGGAATCTGTAACCAATGAGCCTAATGAACGTAGCGAGTCTAATAAAATGAACCTGGTGTATGTGTAATGGGAGCCCTAGCTGATGCTAGATTTTGGGTAAGTAGGCGCCCTCATTTCAAAATCTTGGCCCCATTTTGCTTAAGCCAGTCACTGGGTATGGGAATATGGGGTCAGTAAGTATGTACTTAACGTGTATGTTGATTATGTTTGAAATTGTTTGTGGTTGAGTCTTTGTTGAAATTGATATTGGTACAATAATTACGTTAGAATCGTGTATGGTGAATTGGTGATGGAGTGGAGGAGCGCATGTGACGATAATGAGGAACGTATAAGGTTTTATGTGATAGAAGTGCGTGAAAAGTGTAGAAGTGTATGCTGTAGTATGAAATGTGGACATTTTGGTGTTTGTTTCAGGTCGTTGGTGATGGTGGTCCTATACGAGTTTATAAGTCTTACCGTAGCTATAATAATGATAGCTAAAGAAGTTATGAGATATAGTATGAGAAACATCAAGATAGTAGTGGGTATATGCAATGTTTAATGATTGAAAGTTTCTGCTGTGTGGTGATTAATTTGTGTAGAATAATTTTTTAATGTTGATACTTGAACATGACAGTAATGCACTTGGATGACGTATGGAAAATTTATCTTTAATTATGTATTTTGATTAACGTAAGTATAAGTTTCCTAGCAATGTGGTAAGACGAGTTTAGACATGATACAAAGACATAATTGCGTATACGGATGACTCAGTAGCAGGTAAACCATGTTCTGTGAAGTTTGCTGTAGCGTAACGTGATATGAATCTTATCTGATGAGACCGTGTGATATATTTGAGTAGTAATGATAATATATGAGTGAGTACGATAACCAGTGACGATTTTCGAACTTGGTTTGAAATCGACACGTAATGTTGTTTTGCAGGAATCTTCAGCTTATTATGTAATTCTGACCGTGTACTCATCCTTACTTGACGAGTGCGAGTGCTTCCTAGACCGAATAGACCTCACTCGATCTAGTTAGGAAGCTATGACGTCGAGATGTAGGAATTTTCTATGGATACTCGACGAAATAGCACCTACTCGATCGAGTAGAGGGAACTCGATCGAGTACCCTAGGCACTCGATCGAGTAGGCTACAGTACAATGGCTTTTACGGGTTTCTTAAAACCCTTATTCCTTCTCATTCTTCTTATTATTTCTTCCTATTTCGAAATCCTAACCTTTCAAACCTCTCAAAAACTCTTATATATTTGTGGTTGTGGTGATTAATTTGGGTACTTTTCTTTGTTTGATCTCGTTCTTTCACCTCCTATTTGATAAAGGTATGAATTTCCTTCCTAATTTCATGTTTTCATCACTTAGAATCTATTGGAATGCTAGAATAATCTGAATTTTCTATATATATGGATGAAAAGTTGCTTGTAATTGTTGTGATATGATCCACATGCTTCCCTTCCATGATTGTTGATGATTATTGTGCTAAAATTTGAATAGAAATTGCAAATTTGGGGACGAATTTTCTAGGGTGATGAAATTGAGTAGTATATATTGTCTATATCATGTAGGAAGATGATTTTTGTGATTCTCACCTTAAAATTTGCCTTAAAACTCCGTCTTAAAAGTGCCCCAAATTGGAATTCGTTCTCTATAATTGGGATTTTGTGTTGAATACGAAGATGTATGTAAGAGTTAAACCTTTAATATAGTAGCGGTGATGTCAATTCTTGCCAAATATGTCACAATTGTTATAGCTGTAGAGACCGTCTGACTATTTGAATTGAGCAGCTTGCTCATAATGTTAAATGTAGGTGATGGTGTGTACTTAGTTGCCTTTCTATGAGCATACATGAATGTTTCACCTGTTTTCAAGTATATATGGAGTAGTATTTGAGCCATGTCTTGACAGTTGAAGTAGTCGAGTAAATCATGTTATCCATGCTAAAATTTTCACAGCTATAGAGATCGTCTGAAATGCTATGAACTAAATTTATATATATAATTTGGGAATTGGTTGGTGAAATTATGTACATAGATGATTATTCAATGTTCAATTTGTGTAAATTACATGTTTTAAGTGCCTATGCAAGTATGTGTAAATTGTATGCTGAAACAGATGTCGAGACTAAACCTGGGGACCCTTCAAAGCAAGAGGGGGAGGGCTGCTCAGCCCGAAATTGGGGAGGGTAGCGGACCGATCCTACCGTTTGTACCTGAGTATCCTTCGGTAGTGTTTGTGGACTTCAAACAGAGGGAAGGGTTTGTAGCGTTACAGAAACGCAAAATGAAACCCACCCGTTTTGTGGATACCACCCTTCTTGATGACCTGGGGATTGAGACGGATGTCCGTCATATTTTGGAGACCTTGGCGTTCACAGGGTTGTATTCACTAGTAGAAAAAGTCTCATTGACATCGGTTATTTTACCCTATTTACATCGCTTTTGTGGCGATGTTTCTGGGGGCGACGTATTTAGTATTTTTAGATAAACATCGCTTTCAGAACCGATGTAAATAGTATAAAATTAACATCGATTATGGGTAAAAAGCGATGTTACTAGTGTTTAATTACAACGGTTTTGGTCTAAAACCGATGTAAATAGTATATTATTAACATCGGTTATAGGTGAAAAGCGATGTTACTAGTGTTTAATTACATCGGTTTTGGTCTAAAACCGATGTAAATAATATATTATTAACATCGGTTATAGGTGAAAAGCGATGTTAATAGTGTCTCAATTACATCGGTTTTTGTTTGAAACTGATGTAATGTAAATGGCATTTTACATCGTTTTGTCTGAAACTGATGTATGAAACTGATGTAGTATGATTCAGAATGACGATTTACTCTTAAGGTATTTGTGAATTTTTACACTATTAGGGGCCTGCACAATGAATCAATATAAAAATAACAACCCTGCATCTCATTCCTTCCAACAATTTTAAACACTACATATTTATTATACCAAAAAAATATCATAGCGTATACAATTCCGTCCATTCAAAATAATTTAAAATGTACACTACAAGCTTCTACGACGCAAAATGTGTATTTTCAATTACAATTTCTAGAAATCTAAATCATACATACTCTAGACGTTCTTTCCACAATAAAGCGACCAAAGCTCTTGAACCTCGTTCATTTGTTCAATTGTCATTTGCGAACCTGAAATACACTACATACAAAAACAAGGATTATTAGGCCACACTTAGAAAATACGAACAATATCTACACATGGACATTCTATACGAACAATATCTATACATAAAAATTCAAACAGTTCGAGACAATAGATCAAGCTACCTTTACTATGTCGTCCTCTGATGATGCGTAACGTACAGTAATATCATACATCCACTTCATAACATAATAACCGCACTCATAACTCTGCGGCTGTTGAGGGCACTACATTTATACAAAATTAAGAGTAAGTAGACAGCCAACAAGGACAATCAGGTTGCTTTTGCTCGAGCACTACATTTATACAAAATCAACAGTAAGTAGACAGCTGACAAGGACATACAAATATATGTCCTTAATATTCACTTGTCAAAACCTTGAACCTTTCCTTATTTTATAAGGAACATACCCCAACATGTCCTTATTTTATAAGGAACATAAACACAAAATAATAACCAAGTCTCACACGTGCCCATAAATAAGGAACATACCCTAATATAACTATAAAGGCTTCTTAACATTGCCATCATATAATTATAAAGACTCCTTACCAATCAATACAAACAAGAAACAACTACTCTCCTATAGGACCGTCCTATAGCATAAGACGGACCCAATAGGAGAAAGTAGCCCAGAATAAGCTTTTAATATCAAAACTAAATACTAAAACATTAAAGGTATCTTTTCTGCTAAACCCCTCGCCTCTTAGTCCTCCACCACCTCTGCGGTACAATTCACCACTCGTCGTCGTCTTCTATCGTTAACTCAACACCCCTTACCACCAATCAATTGGTCAACAATACTCAGAAAGTCATAATTGACGCCGGCTATGAATAAATTGCCCAACAACTCAACAGGTAGGTTTTGCAATTAGATCTTGAAAACTACAGATTTTAAGAATGAAATTCAGCACTTCCAAAGTTGTCTTAAATTTCAATATCTATGTTTTTATGTTGAAAACCTTGATTTTTAAATTACAAACTGAGTTCAAATTAATTTAAATACTAAACCGTAACTATTATCCAATTTCTTGGAGCTTCATCTTTCAAACCCACAACTTTTAGTTGAAAACTCAGTCTTTTAAGTTCTGAAATTTTCCATTTTCATTGTTAGTTTTACTTGACATTGTAAAATATGGTTGAAATTTAATGACTACAATTTTTAATTTGATAACTTACTGTTTTAAGACAAAGATTCACAGCCTTGGGATGAATATTTGTGAACGAACATGCGTAGATAACGGTCGCCGATTCTGGTCACGGTGGAGGTCGTCATCCAGAAATTGGGTCGAGATGGGAGAGTGATCTATTGATCAGGGCAATGGTGATTGGTGGCTTGGTGGCTATGACTAATCTTATACTCTGCTTGAGGAAGATAAGAAACTCCCGTATAAGTGAAATAAACTTGGGCTGATTTGTAAATGGGGCCATCTTATTCTAAGACTAGTCCTAGAGAACAATTTCTGAACAAGAAAATGGTAGCAAAGGTAGCTCAAGACTAGTTCATACCAAAGGCAATTCAAGGCACAATTCATATCAAAGGCAGCTATACTCGGCGTAATTGAATTTTTAACGAAAACAGCTACATACCTCAATCATTTTTATTTGGAGTTCATTTTTTTTTGACATATCACGTATTCCAGCCCTAAAATAATACCTTTTCCAAGCCCTGAAATTGAATACATGAAAAGTAATCATATTATCGATCATTCATACATATAATTTAATGTTGTTAGCTAGTCGATTGAACTTACCATGATAAGCAGCTTTTTATCTGCCATGTCTTCTTTGTCGCCTTATCCAAGTCAAAAATATATGCAATATTATCTCTAAGACAGAATACAACCAACATCCAATGCGAGCTATATAAAAAAAAACTTATAAATCCTTTAACCAGGTCATGAGCTAAGTGATGAAATGCAGGAAAAAAATAAGAAAATTGTAAAACTCGCGCCTCATAAAAAGCACCCATCACATATCTCTTTTTTTCTTGAGCTTTTAAAGCATCTGTTAAGTATCTCTCCGTCTCAACCTCGGAATGCATATATGTGCAAAGTCTATCGGGGCACAAAAATCCAACTAATTTTTCCGTCACTCCAAGTTGAGTCCCATAGTCATATAAGAAGCTACATTATTATGAGAATAACATTAATAAAAAGTATATAAATGGATAATACAACAGCTTGAGTCCCATAGTCATATAAGAAGATACCTTCCCCAAAGTTGAAGTATGGATATATTTAACCATTCATATCTGAACATCTCCCTAATATCATCAAGCATGATCAACAGCTTCACCGGGCTTTCATATGAATAGACCATCTTCTCGATCTCTATAGTAAACAACATATATCCTCCCGAACAAGCATAACAGATCATGTCTTCCAATCTTTGACAATGGACATCCAAACGACTTAACTCATCCTTATTTAGTGGCCCCTTTTTGCTCTTTGTTGCCTTCGCCTAAAGATTACAAGTTTTAAGAACCAAATAAGAGAGAAAAAATAATTAAACCACCTACAAGTAAATCTAACAAGTGGTTCATTACCATTACCGCGTCCAGTTGAACCTCCTTAATACCACCACCACGAGACGGCCGTATCTTTGCTGAATTATCAGTGTCTTTTGGCTTAATCCGTTGAACCTTATCTTTAGCCTTAGGATCACCCTAGCAATTAGAAATAATACAACACTTAATTAGTTTCTTGACCTTTGCAAAAAAAAAATATATATATATAGTTGATAAATTAGTAGTTGCATATTTTTTTACCTCGGTTGCTCCTAATAAAACCAATGATTTCGGCCAATGTGCGAAACTTCCGACAACCTCACCAACCCTTTCATGTTCATCCCACGGAATTGGAAGTAATGCCTTCCCATCTATGATATTATCAATGAATACGTGAGCATTTTCACATGTCAATAGTGAGTTTTGCACCAACTTACCTTATACCCATGGCCAAACTGTTCCCTCGGCGACAACGATCTCCGTCTCACCAGCAGCCAGCAGCCGACATGGACCGGGATCCTGCGATAATGAATAAGAGGAAAATGTAAAATTTTAACTAAACTAGTAATATATATATATATATATATAAGATGTATGGTCATACATATTTTATATACCTTTAACTCAACGAAGGGATCATTAAGCTTGGTAGCATGAGTACTACTCTCGAGAGGGAGAGAAGAGGAGACGTCTGTAGTCTTGTTCATTTCGATGTCATATGACGACTTCAGTTGGATTTGATCCTTTAAAATTTGTGACACATGTTGTTTAACCAAGCTTTCTACTTTCTCCATTGCATGTTTTGTCACCTCTTCCTTAAATAACGTAAAATCATCGTCCGTATACAACTTCCTATTAACTCCAGGACTATTTGATTTTCCAAAAAAGCTAGTAATACCAACACAGCCTCCAATTCCTCTTGTGAATCCAAGGCGATCAAATTTTCCAGTGGCCTTAACTAACACATCTTCTCTTCCAGAAGGAACAAACTCTCCTTTTCTCTTCATCTCCTCCCAATAATTCTGTTCAAATGAAAACAGGGTTAATATTTTAGACAAAAATAACCAGAAATGATGTCGTGTTCTGCAATAGTGGCACTCAGCAAAAATTATTCCATCTCATAATTGATATAAATCTAAAGCAAAACTCACTTGCGGCAAAGACAAAACAAGTCTCTGCCAATTTTCAGCTAATTGATAACTGTCATCAAAAATCGTAAGAGTATGAAAGCGTCCATAAACTCGACAATTAAGCTTCAGCGGTAATAATAAATAGTAAATACTCCGATGTTTTCAAGTTGAGTAGAGTTCCTTATCATCCCCTCATGCTCAACTTTTGGGATCACCAACATACGGTTTATATTCTTATCAAGCACATGTCACCTAGTTTAGTCGATAAAGTCATTGAGGTGTGGTATTCATGACATCAGATTAAATCCATCAGCATAAAAACTTGTCATTAGCTCCCTCACCACCTTAAATGAGATCAACTTAAAACGGTTTCACATACGACTAAGGTCATGTTCTTTTAGGCTGAAATGGGATTGAGCTGAATTACTATAAAGTTAAGTTTACCCTGAGTTGGGTCGAACTTAAACTTAATAAAGCTTTATGGAACTAGGATGAGCTGAACTGAAAAAATTTATCCCGAAAGAACATGGCCTAACGGTTTTAGTACACCGTTTAATTCAGAACCTATCATGGGAGAGGTTTCCTTGACCATTGGCATAATTAATTAAAAACCCATGAATTCAAAGCAATCAAAATTGCAGAAACTCAAAAACTCAGAGACCATAGAATCACAGATCGCATAAAAAAGATGACAAATTTACTCTAAGATGATGAGTTTCTACATTTTGTTTCAAGTGATTTTGATGGAAAGATTGAGTTTTGCTTTAGATTTATGTCAGGTAAGAACTAGAACTTTGAGCTGAACATAATGACATTAACTTTGAGCTGAACATAATGACATTATTAGTCTATTTTGAATCTAATCTACTTTCAGTATTTGTCTCTCATTCCGTCGTTCAGTATATCATACTTCCCTGTTCTGCTCATTTGGAAGGCAGGAAACTGGTCTAGTGGATGTGTCATAAAAACACCCATTACAGTGCGGGAAACAAGGGAGCGCACAAGACGGTTTACTACTGAAATATGTAAAATTACCGGACCTTGAATTGTTAAAGCTCACTTACTATTTCACTTAACAACTCGCGTTTGCGACGAAAGGTCCTTGGATGAAGGGGTATGTCCTTTGATCCACAAATAACCCCTATCTTCGAAAAGTTTTGTAACATTTTTCTGAGTACCTTCGGGTTCAGCCTCAAGATCATTAGCCATGGCATCATTTAATTCTTCTTCATACCAATCCCCCATCTTACCCATATAGCCAGCTCTTCCCATATAATGTCGGTGCAAGTTACACTTTTGGGATTCCTGTGCTTTTCTACTTTTTTCCTGCAATTTATTAATTATAAAACCAATAATTTTTATTAGTAATAAACTTGAAAAAAAGAAAACAGAGAGCTGAATATCAATTAACAAACAATAAAGTAATTCACCTTAAATTTCTCATCCATTCGCTGATTCACAAACTCCTTCCAATCATCTGGTGTTATCCCTTTATATAGGGGCAAAGGATCATCTAAAGGCTCCGCTCTCCTTTGTTGTCTTGTTTTAGTGATAAAAGAACAAGTCAAGTTTGTCCTAAACAACCTAAAACTCTTGCCCACGTTACTTAGTACCTTCTTACGCATTGCATCATCAGTTAATTTCCATTCGGTCTATCAAAAGAATTCATAAACATGGCACAGAAATCCCATTAACTCAAAGATAAAAAAAACATCAAACTTCAAACTATTGTGAAAGCAAAAACATCAAAAATCCTTAATCAAAATCAAATGTTAGTGTATGAAACACAACCTTTAAGTCTTTCCAAATTGAATATTTAATTCCCTCGGGTACTTTGAACCAATCCTCATATGTGATCTTGATATTATTTCGGGCGATCTTACCAATATCTCTAACAAATTCTCTCCCCCATGGTCCATATGGCCTACCGTGCTTATCAAAATCAATACGCTTAGGCCCTTTATTTGGTCTTTTGGCCTTTATACCTGTTGTTGCACCTCTCCCTTTACGTTTGGGCTTCTTACAATGGTCATTTCCGCTCGTGGGGGCTTCCTTGTCCATTATATACCTTGGGAAATAAATAAAGAAAAAAAGTTAGTATATACCAATTATGAAAATAATATATGAAAGAGATGAAGAAAAAAAAATATAAAAAAAATAAGTAGTGTAATATACTGGCAGGGGTAGCCCAGAATTTAGTATATGGAACAATTGCTCCTTTGGAAACTTAGTATCAATGCTCAGAAGACTACTTACCAGTGCAAGCATTCAACGGGATTTTCTGATTAATTTGCCGCAACTACTCAATCAACTAACCTATTTTTCAGTCAATAATCTTCTAAGATAAGGCATCCAGGTATTCTGCAATTCCGTAAAAACAGAGGGATGGTCTAGTATCTCGTTCTTATCAGCGGTTCACAGAGGCCCTTGCTCTAAGGTAAGGTAGACTTCAGTATTTAACAATTAAAATATGTTTTCCTGAAATGATACGGTGTGACAAACAAGAATTAGAAAATCTGGGCCTCTTTTTCACTGACCTCATTCTTTAAGGTCCCAAACATATCTCATTAGCTAGTACGTCGTATGATCGTATCTAATACTGGAGTATTTTTACCTCAATATACAGAGCATGTTGTAAAAGTTATATAAATGCTGATAACAATCAGGAAAAGTATTCCGCATATGAAACAAAGTTATTAGCTTGGTGAATGAAATCTAAGGCTTCTATCTGATTTTCATATTTTAAATTTCAAATTAACAAGATCAGCTTGCATGGCTCTATGCACGTATATAAGTATCAGATTCACCCCCTCCCCCTCGGCTCTCGGCATAAAAAAGGTGGTGACCTTAGTGAACACCAAAAACACGAATCATATGATAATAATCAACTATACGTAACCTATCAAGACAAAACCACGAAGAAAGGAGTGATATAGTTAATGGCTTGGTAAATGCATCCATCTCAGAAACTTTATGTTCTTAAGAAATAATCTGACAGGTGCAATAAAAGAAATAGGCATACTATCAAATGGAATAACCATAAACTATTTCCTCTGTGCCAGGACACTATATCCTGACTTAATCCCAATCTTATGGCATACTATCAAATGAAATTGCGCAAAACCGAACATGTATACAATTCAATGAATTGGCAAGAATAACAATCTAGGCATGATGAATAGACTAGGAAATGTGAAATGCAAATGACAACAGTGATTCAGTGGCCAACTAATCGAAATCAACAATGGCTGCCCAATACGAAGAGTAGGAGAATTTGTAAGTAAGGCAGATAAGCAAATATATCCAACCCACATACAACAACAAACATGAGAAGAGACCAAATTTATCCCCAACCCTGTCTTAATCCCAGTCTTGAACACAAATAAGGAAAATAAGACTTCAAAATTATCATCGATCTCAAAGAAAAAAAAGAAATCAAGACAATCTAAGTTATCATCAGTCCCCATCTCAATCTCAAAATGGAAAACATACTTGCAACATACACTGTCAGTATATTCTAATTTTAAAATATAGAGTAGCAAGTGCTTCTTCAAGAAAGAAACATATTAAAGGACAAAAACTTTAATCATGTAAACTATTTTAATTTATCAAACCATAGACCCTCATCATGATCTTGATGCAAATAACTTTCATCACGTAAATCTTGAACCGATCGACGCTTGACAGAAATAGGAGGCAATTCATCAAGTTGATCATATTCTTCTTCGTCAACTACTCCCTCGACACCAAGAATACGCCTTTTCCCATAACGAACCACGGATGATCTCTTATCTAAAGGATCTTCAATGTAAAATACTTGTTTCGCTTGAGATGCAAGAATGAAGGGTTCATGTATATGACCAACAACATTAAAGTTTACCGAAATGAATCCCATATCGTCAACGGTGACACCCTTATCACAATCTACCCATTTACACCGAAACAAGGGTACACTAAAAGTTACATACTCAAGCTCCCAAATATCCGCAATTTTCCCATAGTACGCCCTTGTGATGTCTACGGGATCCTTACCTTTTCCAACATATTCTTCTGATGATGCAAGAAGAGTCACTCCACTATTTTGCATTGTACTCTTCTCATCTTATCGGCTTGTGTAAAAGCAAAACCCATTGATATCATACCCTTCAAATGATGTGATGTTCGATTTAGGGCCATATGCTAACCAGCGTAAGTTAGCACTTACATTATGAGATTGTGTAGACAACTCACTCATCACCTTACCTTTAAACCACTCCGCAATAGTCCGACTATGTTCATTCAACAACCAGTCATCGCGTTTATGTGGATTTTGGAGCTTCAGTAAATCCAGGTGCTCGGTTAAATAGGGATGGACCTCTGTCATATGTTGCAAAACATATAAATGTGCTTTTTGAAAAGAATCGCGGTCCACGCTCATTTGTTTCTTACCCAAAGTACCCTTCCTTAAGAGTCTACCTTCGTGCCGAGATATGGGAAATCCAATAGGCTGAACATCTGCCATATAGTCAACACAGAATTGGATTGTCTCACATGCAATTGTTGCTTCAACAATACTACCTTCAGGACGACAACGATTTTTCATTCGTCTCTTATAAGTGACCATCTCTCGCTCCATCGCCCACATGTTTCGTTGAAACACCGGACCACAAAGTTTAATCTCACGCACTAAATGAATGACCAGGTGTACCATGATATCAAAGAAAGAAATCGGAAAGTACATCTCTAATTCACATAAAGTCACAACAACATCCGCTTACAAGTCATCTAAGGTGTCAGGATGAATATCTTTTGAGTTGATTGCATCAAAGAAGAGGCAAAGCTTGGTGATGACTTGCCTAACATGCTTAGGCAATACGGATCTAATTGCCACAGGAAGGAAGGAGTTGTGTAAGCATAACATGACAATCGTGAGATTTCATACCAACTAACTTAGAATCTTTTATTGAAACAAGACGACTTATGTTAGAGCTATATCCTTATGGTACCTTGACCCCTTTTAAAGATTCACAAACAATCATCTTCTCTTTCTTAGAAAGAGTCGTGCAAGACGGTGGTATATAGATACGTTTTCCCTTCTCAATTGGTTTTAACTCGATACGCCCCTAGCAGCCATGTCATTTCGAGCTTTTACCCCATCCTTAGTCTTATTCGGCATATTGAGCAATGTTCCAATTAAACTATCAAACACGTTCTTCTCCACGTGCATGACATCAATGCAATGCCTCACATACAAGTGCTGCCAATATGGAAGTTCCCAAAAAATTGACCTCTTTGTATGATATACTCCATTTGGTGGAGGTACGTACGGTTTTCCAAAAACAGTAGTTATATTCTTAACCTTATCGTAGTACTCTTCTCCACTCAAAAACAAAGGGGGTTTCCTATGCTCCGTTTTCCCATAAAAACCTTCTTCTTCTTTCGGTATTGATGATTTTCAGGTAGAAAACGACGACCACGTCTGTACGAAAATTTGCCACTGTGCTCCAGCCAATCAGATTCAGTGTCATCCAGGCATACCGGACATCCCTTATCAGTCTTCAGTCGATATCCAGAAAGGTTACCATAAGCTGGGAAGTCATTAATTGTACAGTACAACATAGCATGCATTTGAAACCTAGAGCTAGTACTTGCATCAAACACCTCTACCCCAACGTTCCACAAGAGTTTCAAGTCTTCAATTAGAGGAGCCAAATACACGTCAATGTCATTTCCAGGTTGCTTAGGTCCCGAAATTAGGAGTGTTAACATAATGTATTTGCTCTTTGTGGTAAGCCAAGGAGGGATATTGTAAATTATCAACATTAATGGCCAACAACTATGTTGGGTACTTCAAGTTCCAAATGGATTAATTCCATCAGTACAAAGTCCCAATCTTAAATTTCTAGGCTCTGAACCGAATTCTGGAAAGGTTCGATCAATTTTTCTCCATTGGGGAGAATCAGCTACATGCCTCAG
The DNA here is from genome assembly GCF_048544455.1 of Silene latifolia. Lineage (NCBI taxonomy): Eukaryota > Viridiplantae > Streptophyta > Magnoliopsida > Caryophyllales > Caryophyllaceae > Silene > Silene latifolia. The sequence goes on from NC_133538.1 coordinate 109,345,400, forward strand.
TTTGCCATCTTTATTCCTGCCCTTTTGATGCCACAACATGTACTCCGCATCTTTTTTATTTGAAAAAAAGCGTTTAAATTTTGGTATTATTGGCAAATACCATAATGTCTTCACAGGACTCCCCTTCTTCTTGCCACCATTACCATTGTCTACCCTCTTGTATCGTGACTCACCGCACTTTGGGCATTCTTTTAATTCACTATACTTTTTTCTGTACAAAATAAAGTCCTTCACGCATGCATGAATCTTTTGGTAAGACATAGATAATGGGCATAGTAGTTTCTTGCATTCGTATGTGGTGGAGGGAAGCTCGTTACCTTCCGGCAACATTTGACACAAAAGTTTTAACAAGGAAGTAAAACTCTTGTCACTCCACCCATTTCCAGCTTTCAATGTGAATAGTTTCAACACAGCTAATAAAAGAGAGAATTTAGAACCATTCGGGTATAAAGGCTTCTTGGAATTATCAACCATTCTCTGAAAAATAATAGGGCACTCCACAATATCTTCTTCAAGATCCTTCATCAACCCGTCAATATTATCATTATCAGGCTCTATATTATCATCCATATCAATATTTTCAAAGATTTAATCATCATTTTCTACCCCGACATCAATCTGATCCCCATCTTTATCATTAATTCAAAAATTTACGTTGGAACAAGTATCATTAACACTTTCTCCATGCCATATCCACGCATTATAATCTGCTTTAAATCCTTTTAAAATTAAATGTTCCTGCAATTCATCCCTAGAATTCACCTTTTTACGATTTTGACATAAGGTACACGGACATACGAATTGATTATCTCCATGGAGTCTTTGATGTTCGACGGCACAACTAACAAACTCCTCTAGTCGTTCAAGATAAACAAAATCACGCTTTCCATACATCCAACTTCGGTCCATAATCTAGTTAATAAACACATATATTAATGGGTATCTACGTCAATGATGTATAATAATCACATTAAATGCACTAAACTGTTTCGTGTAATAAAAATTAACCATCATTTAACGAGAAACTGAAATTGAATAAAGATATACATACCTTCAAGTAGCAATTAAGTAGCTTTGTAAGGTCGAAATAGAGAATTTTGGTCGAGAGAAAGCCTGTAAATAAGGATGATTTTAACCTTTATTAAAAATTATTCAAAATAAAAGTGATAACTAAAAAAAACATAAGAAAACAGAGCACTAGACAAGTTTTGAACAGAAACAAAGAGTGTTGCCATATCCCGAAAATCTTCTGGGCAACATCTGTAAAGGTTGTTAAATGTCCAAGTCGAACACTATGTTCTTTTGCACTTCACTTCAGTTCTATTAAGTTTAAGTCAAATAAAATTACAAGTTTTAGAGGCTAACTATGATCAACCCACTTCAATCTATGCACCACATTTGCCTGAGATGGCTGGGAGAAAATTGGGTAGGACCCATCTCAATAAAACTGAATTAATCTAGATGTACATGTGTAGTGCATAAACTGCATAATCCTAGTAAATCTTTTACAATCCTCAGTCCTTTAACTGTGGGAAAAAAAAGAGAGAAACAAAAAAAAATGTTTACATAACATTATTATACATAAAAGCCTTAAAGTTTGAATATATTAATAAACTAACTACACCAGGATAAAGATGGACCAACCATACTAACAACAGCAACTGCAGCAATGCACTCACAGGAAAGAATCTACTAAATCTACTCTCTAACTCTTTTCCACACTATATATACTACATTTTCTTTCATAACATTCACTCAAACTTGTCAATTTTATTCCACAAAAATGAAATTCAAGATAGCCGTTTCTGCCACCTACTTGGAATCTTGTGACGATGAATACTGCCTTGAACGGCTCTTCTTTCTTCCTCTTCTTTCTTTAAACCTATATGATGAAATGGTAATATCAGAGGTTTCAGAAAATTGAGATCTACTTTTTAAGTGAATAACTTCCATGTTTTTTTGCACAAAAAATAAGGAACATAATAAGGTGCGCCGTGCGGCCATAAATAACATACAGAAAAGGAAATGTTCCAAGGAGAAGTTTATTCACAAAGGCTTCAATACAGATACAAACAGGAAAAATATGCGCATCAACAAAGGGAGTACAAGATTGTGACAACACGAGGAGAGGAAATGACGACAATTAGGAATAGGGCTGAGTGTCGCAGAGGAAGGACAAAAGAAACAAAAAATTCAACAGTTTGAGATCCAAGAGCACTTTTTCCTTATGTCTAAATAATAGAGCTCCTGAACTTGTAAGCAACTTACAATTACAACCGAAATAAACTCTACGCAGATAAGTTTAGATATAAAGTTAGCACCAGCTACATAGGGACTACAGTCCTACAGCGTATTATTTACCAGAAGCTAGAACTAACTAAAACCTAGAATCTAAATTAGATAGTATAAAATATAATATTAAACGCCAACCACGAGCAGAAAAATGCACAACAGAAGCATACATAAGCATACATTAATGTCGAACTAGGGAACCGGAAGATATCAGTCAATCTGTATTACCCGAGAACCAAATAAGGAAAAATCAAGAGCACAAATTAGCATTACAAGCTGGAGAGAGAGAAGCTGAGAAAGAAGAGAAAGGCTAGGTAATTGCTTCTTCACTTAAATCAACAGTACATAAAAGTGTCATACACAGAAGGCTATGTTTGAGACATAGCACAGAAAGCATAATATTTTTCTGAATCAGAAAAGATGTTTCCTTCACAGTCTCTTTTCTAATTCTACCTTTGTCATGCGACCTTCCCTCTTTTTTTTCCTCTCTTCTGGGAAAGCGTCAAATTAGTAAGGGCCTACTATGGATTTTCATACACATATCCAACAGTCTAGCGATTAAATAAGAGTGTGACCAAAGAAGTGAAGAGTCGAAGTATAGCATTTCAGAATTCAGACTGTACAAGAAGAAAAATGTAGCTGAATCTTCTCAGAATATTACAAACTCAGAAGAAAGCAAATGATAAACACAAAAGCAAAATGAGGATTAGATGTACAAGTGTAATGCATAAACTGCATAATCCTAGTCAATATTTTACAATCCTCGGTCCTTTAACTGTGGGGAAAAAAAAGGATATAATTCACCAAACTTATCTACAACTTGTAAGTTTTGATCTTTAGTTGAAAGAAAAGATATGACAGTCCGTCAAATAAACCCGTATAACGGAAGCAATAAACCACGATGGAAACAATACAGAAAAATTCAATATTGACATAATTCACCAAACTTACTATTACTTTGGACTATTAACATAATTACATACTTACACCAATACTATCTCTATCTCTATTCTTTAATTAATCTTCTAATGTGTCAATCTTAAAATTTAGGACAAATTCACATAGGGAGAATTAAGAACAAGCTCCCAGGATGACTGAACTATTATAAAAAGTTCAAATTTTGCATATAATCAACTATCTTCCTAGCTTGACCGGTAAGGTCATTAAAATTAGTTTCATTACAATCAATTTTAAACCTTTTTTTTGGCATTGAAGTTACTTTAGACTTTCTTTGCACAAGGAAAATTGAAGACTTGTACTGGCGACTTGTTTTAGTAATCAAACATAAAGCTGCATATCTTATCCGACTTGTAAAAACACCAGAACCGTTAACAATTGATAATACGAGGATCAGCTCCTTGATTTATGTCCGTCATAAAGGAGATTTGCTGCAACAGTATAGCTACGGGAGTATTGGGACAGCTTGGAATTACATTAAATTTGGTGTCATACATACTTAAACGTGCGTAAATAATAATTTTCTTTTTCAAAAAACCGCAATTTCCGATAACACGTAAAGCCATTATTTGAAATAGCTGCTTTACTTGAAAATGATAGCGTGGACCCAATGGCGAGAAATAGTTCAAAACGAGCGGTTCAAATTGAGCCGGTTTAATTTGCAGGACGGTCCAGGTTCAATGTTCGATGATCTGACCGTCCCTATTACTTAGCTAGTAATTAAAGTCTTTATCAATCAACAATTGATTGTTATGTCTGTTCTGCAACTTCCTTATTCACACTTGAATAATATTCCAAGTGAATAGAAATTAGTTGACGTAGTTCGTATATAACTAAAATACTCCAGATTGTAATATTATTACAAATAGCTATTAATTAAAGTCTTTATCAATCAACAGTTGAAGAATTAAAGTCTTTTTTTTTGGCATTGAAGTTACTTTAGACTTTCTTTGCACAAGGAAAATTGAAGACTTGTACTGGCGACTTGTACTAGTAATCAAACATAAAGCTGCATGTCTTATCCGACTTGTAAAAACACCAGAACCGTTAACAAAATGGCGGGGATGAAAATTAAAAACGAGCATCAATCCCAAAATACACAGAACTAGTTTCACACGGCAACAACAAGAAGTATGTAGTCGATGAATGAAAGAGGAATGAATTCTACCAATCAGAAATTGTTGTTTTCATCAGCAGTAGCATAAGACGGTGTTAATTGTAGCATAAGATGGTATTACTCCGTAACAATTAACAGCAGTGCCAGAGCCCTAAATCGCTATACTGAATTCTAAAAATCGCAAATAACATCAGATTGCTTTCACATATTACACAAGTGAGCAAATAGTTGACACATATAATTGACTACAGCATATGTAATTGCAAAATAATTGGAGAAACAATAAGAAAAATTTGGATGCAGGCATACCTGATTAATAGATCATACGAGGTCAAAGCAGGAAATTGATTGAGGGGTCGGCAGGTGTGTGTGACGACGGGTAGATAGGGATTGTGGTGGCCGGATAAAGAGGAGGCGACAACGACAGAGGGTTGTTTTGTGTTGTGGGAACTGGGAAGCAAAGGGTTTTCGTGGGTGAAGGGTTTTGAATTGCGTGGGAATTATGGGGGTAACGGAAAGGTCGGTCATACTATTACATGTTTGTCGCGTGAAGGACTCGTTTTAGTAACATCGGTTTCAACCGATGTATTTTAAAGATCCTTAAAATAATTGTTAATGGTTATTACCTCGGTTTTAAGAAAACTGATGTAATGCCAATATATTAACATCGGTTTTCATATAACCGATGTTAATATAATATAAATAACATCATTTTGATTTATAAACCGATGTTAATAACTCTATTATGAACAATTACATCGTTCTTATTAAGAAATGATGTAACTAAGGCGATGTCAATAGGACTTTTTGTACTAGTGATTGTTTGAGGAAGCATACCTATCGTTTTATGACTTTGGAATTCATGAGCTCGTTTAAATACGAGCCAACTCAACAGTCTGTTGAGTTCTGTCTTATGAACACGAGTTTTGTGTTGACCATGGGCCTCTTTGATTCTCACCTTGGTTTGGCTAAGCCTCCAAAGGATTCCATCAGCGAGATTCGATCTGAGTGCGGGGTTTGCCGCCTTATGCCTTGTTTGTCAGGGAAGTCACTTTGAGGGTCTTCTTTCGTTCTATATCGAATCTTCTTTATGAGAGGCCGGATAAGAGTAAGCTGAACAATCACGAGTTGTTGCTTTTGATGTCTAACCTTAACCGGAGGTGGCCGAGGGTGGTCTTCAACGCTCCTGCCATGGTCTGTGCTAGCCTTGCTTTGATGGCTACTTCTACCACTCGGTACTTGAGTTGTGGTGCTCTTGCCACCCGGTTAGCTGAAAAGCTAGCCTCCTTTGAGGCTTCTCCTGAGTACGTTCCCCTAGCCACATCGTTGCCTACCATGGACAGAGACTACTACCTCGACCTGAAATGGTTGAGAACCTTGGAGGATGGTAGCCTAGCATGGAGGGTGTGGGGTATGAGCTGGATGAGGATACCGGCTCCTGAGCACCTTCCACCGACTAAGCTTTGGATGCAGCTGATTCTGATGAGGAGGAAGAGGATGCACCTTGACAGATACAGACATACCTCATTGACGACATGATCCTTCGGGTGATGCCTGAGCTGAAGAAGTGGGAGAAGGTGAGAGCGGCGGAGGATAGGCCCAGGTTGGGGAGAGGACCTCGTCGTGTGAGGGAGAGGATAGCAGAGACCAGAAAACAGCCAACAGCACCACAGCAGCACCCTTTTCCTTGTTACCCCTACCTCGACACCCTAGAGACGCATTCGAGCTACTTGGCAGATAGAGTGTCATCTACTTTGACACTCCGGAACATGCACGAGATGACGTATGCTCAGGGTATTAGGACCGAGGGACCACATCCGGTGTGGTGGAGTGGGGTTGGGGACTATAGTGGGGTTTTCCACTCCTATGGAGTGGACATGGTGGTATGGGGGACAGCTCAGTCCTTTGCCTTTGGTGGTTTGACCCCATGGTATGAGAGTCCAGGCGCTAGAGCAGGGGTCGATGCGGGTCTTGGGTCATCAGGAGCAGGCACCTCGGGAGGGGATGGTGGTGGAGATAAGATGATGGATGAGCAGCATCAGTAGGAATGATACTCCTTTTCTTTCTCTTGGTTTATGATTCAGTTGTGTTGGATGATAGTAATCATTTTTAGTTAGTAGTTTTATGCTTGGTGTGTATGGATGGCCATAAGGTTGAATTTGCTTAGCTTGAACTTGGTTACAGGATTTTGAGGGGTCAGGTTGTCATCCCGACTCGCGTTTATCTAACATCTTATATATATATTTATATATATATTGTTATGACGGGAATATCTCGAAGGTTTTGACCTGTGGCCAGTTGACAGAGTGCCCCTCACTCGGTCGAGTAGCTGCAGGTGTGCCGAGGAAGGAGTATTCTGATCTCGGGCTACTCGATCGAGTAGCAAAGACACTCGATCGAGTAGCGGGCACTCGATCGAGTACCCTATATACTTGATCGAGTAGCACTGTTAAAGAACATTTCGTTATTTAAAATCGTTTTAATGTTAATATCGTTACATGGGTTGAGGTTTAATAGGGTTGTTTATGATTAGTAACATGTTTGAACCGTTAATTTCATATGTGGGAGTCGTGTTTGTGTTTTGGATGCGTATTCGTAACGAACAGTGCAAGTAGTAGTTGGTTCTTATTGCATTCATTTTACATCCGTAATGTCTACTAATTATATTTCACCGGAGTTGTGTCCTTCCATATACATATACAAATGATATATACATGCATTCGTGACTGTGGCTAGTTATTCGAATAAATTTGCACATGCTTTTATGAATTAATAGTTGTATGAGTAATGAGTAATGTCAATAACGAATCACATGTGTTGGGTACATGTCAAGAGGTAAGTTTTAAGTAATATGTGCAGTAATTCGGTGGGGAACTTCGGGGACGAAGTTCCTTTTTAGAGGGGAAGAGTAATGTCGCAAAATAAAAAGGCCGATATTGTAATCTTTTGTTGTTTGTTTATGATGTTTTCTATTACTTCGGTTACATTTCTTGTACAAAACTATAATTGTTCTCACGTGTTCGTTGAGTAATTTGTATGTTGAAGTAATGGTTGAATAGTGTGTTATGAAGAGACGGTCATAGAAAGATAATTATGATGTCATGTGTTGGGAATAGAATCGTATCGTTAGATAACATAGTTGTATTAATGTGACATGTTTCGTGTTAATGGTTGTAATTAGTGAACGTGTAATCCCGTAGTGCATGGCTAAGAGTTGTGAGCAGCAGTGTAGTCGTTGGTTGTGTTGGTCCATGTGGTGAGGTTAGTATCTCAAGTAGTAGGTTGTAGAGGTCGATCTATATGGAGCGTTAGACAATTGATGTTGATGACAAGGAGGATAGCATTTTCCGAGGAGTAGTGATCTATACCGGAAGAGTAGTGATGTCGTTTTGTTTCCGTACCTTGTGCTTTGGGATAGGTGAGTTGAACTTCGGTGACGAAGTTCTTTTTAAGGGAGGAAGACTGTAATACCCGCCCTTTTAGAGACCTGTTGACCAGCTTTGACCGACCTTGGGAGCAGTAATAGTCCTTAGAAGTGCGTACCAAAGTTATCATGTGTTTTGAGTTGTGGGTGGTACTCGATAGAGTAGAGGCTACTCGATCGAGTAGCTTGGATACTCGATCGAGTAGGGGCCACTCGATCGAGTAGGTGGGCCACTCGATCGAGCAGCGTCTTTTCGGCGAGGGTTTATGATCGTGTTTTGTTAAAACCGCAAATCTTTTCCGCCTCATTTCTTCAGATCCATAGGTCGCCTCCTTCCCTTACCTTCACCATATACCGTCCATGGGAGCCTTTGAAGGTCCTTGTGACTTAGGACTGCATAGCATAAGTGGGGTAGCGGTTCTTTGCCAGGTTTCCTCTTGTAGGTATGTCGTCATCATTATCCGTATCTTTGTCTTTTCAGTTAGGGTTAGTTTGGTAGTGATAGATGGTTGTGTTGTGTATATAGGTGTTGCTTGATTGCTGGGTATTGCGTGTATGGGCATGGAATCGTTGCAATCGCTTAAAGGTAGATTCGCCTACTCAGTTGTTGTGGATGGTCTGGCGTGTCGGTTGTTGAGTCGTGGTTGTTGTGTTTTTGTTGTGTCTGTGTGGCAGAGTATATGCGGTAGTCGGTTGGTGTATACAGATTATTGGTTGTTGTTGTTGTTGTTGTATTGTAGCTGTCTGTGATTGATTGTCTATGGTTCTCGAGGTGCATCCTCGGCTGAGTGGAGTCACTTGCGGGAGTGGCTTCACGCCCTAGTTTCTCCCTCCGTGGAACCCGCCATGGGAGGGAATGTGCACCTCAATGGGACAGGGTTATCGCTCGGTATGATGAGCGGGGTTTAGGTGGGAACGGCTGCGGTCCCCCACTGGCAGGACTGGTCCAGTGGACAGTCGGTGACGGAGATTGATTGGAGTGGGTATGATTGTGTGTGACTGGTTGTGTTTTGTTTTGCGTTGACGTTTGTTGTTGGTTTGTGTTGTGTCTTACCTCAGTTGCTGACCTGGTGTTGTTGTCTTGTTTGTTTATGTGTCTGCCGTGATCCCTTATGGTGAGCAGTCAATCTTAGTGATCGGTCCGTTTCGTGTTCACAATTTAATAGATGTTGTCGTTGGGTCACGTCCGAATCAAAACACAATTTACAGCTTCACAAACAACTCTACAATTAGTAACGTGGCAAGTAAAGGTCGGATCCCAAGGAACGGGAATTGAGATGAGATTTCTTTTAAAACTAGTGGTGTCTTAGGGGTGTCACAATTTGGGTTGATGTAGAAGGTCAGTAACTAAATAACAATGAAAATAAATAAGCAAAATGAAATAAAAGGGTTGTAAACAATTGATAAAAAGCACTAGGGTGTCATGGGGGTCATAGGGGAATCATGGGAATTGATCATACAAACATGTTCTCAAATTATAAGCAAGCAAATTATTGTTGTGATGGATTGTGTTGGGTTATATCTTACAATCCTAGGAAAGTTTGGGTCCCGGAGCCGAATCGATTAGATTGTACAACACCTACAAGTCGACTTAGTCTTCCCTACTCAACAACATGCATGGTCTAATGAGACTCGAGTTGGTTTATGTCTTACAAGTCTCATTGAAAAGATAGGTGATGGGTAAAAAATGCAAGGATTCATAGGCTCACATTTCATCAAACATAACATGTGCATTAGTTGAGATCAAAACAAGCAAGCAAATAAACAATGAAAGCATATTAATTTAAGCATGAATCATTCCCCATGTTGGTTTCCCCTAATTACCCATTAACCCTAGCTAAGTCACTACTCACTCATTATCATGTTGATCATGCTAGCAAGGTTGTCAATCATACCAACAAAAGGAAACATGATGAATAAATGAAAGTAATTAACAATAATTAAAGAGGGATTAAGAGAATTATACCTACTAATGATTCCAATAATAAAGCAAAGAATAAAAGAAGTACTTGATGCTTGATTGAGAGGTTGTCAATCCCCCAATAATAACCCAAATAATCTTCAATTACCCAAAATAAAGGATGAACAAAAGAGAGATTAAGGAAATAAAACATGTATTAGAACTTGATTAATTGTTGATTACAATACTAAAGAGAGATTTGATTGATATTAACTACTCTAAATATTGATAAGAAGAACATGCCCTTCTAATTAGACTAATGGGGTATTTATAGTAGAAATTAGGTGGATGCATTAGGGTTAACTAAGGGCTAAACTAGTAATTACACTTTTTAGATTGAGCAGGGAGAAGCCGGTATTTTTCGAAGGAAGGGCTACTTTCTTTGTAGCTTGGAGAAGACGAAATTTCGTTGTACTGGAATCCGTGTGTATTGGAGTCGGGACGGGCGGATTCAGGCAGGGGAAGACGGGCGTCTTCAGGGGAATCCGGGCGGATTCTGGGGGCTGCTAACCCGGGCGTCTTTGAAGGAAGACGCACAGATTGTGCTTGAGGAGGATAGGCGGATTCAGGACAATCCGCTCGGATTGTAGCTCAGCACGGTTTCTTCTTCTTCTCTTCCCTTTTATTCATAAAATCCTTGGGGATTTCCTCGGGGATGTAAGGATCCTTTCTCAACATTGCTCATCTACTATCATATGTACAAAGGCTTTCTAATCTTGTCTCTCCTTGATGCTTGGTCATTGAATTTAATCAATTTAGTCTCGTTTTGCCATGAAAATGCAAGATTTGCACTCCTTTCCTACCAAGGGATCAAAATCTCAAATAATATGCAAAACAAAGAACTAAAGACAATAAATGACCCAAATATGCACTAAAAAGCATGGGGACAAGGCTAATTCGGGGGCTAAATATGCGCTAATTATGGTCACATCAAATATCCCCAAACCGAACCTTTGCTCGTCCCAAGTAAAGAGGTGACAAAGACTAGGACCATTATTTAAACTAACCTAATAACATAGCCAATATGAGACAATTAGCGGGTCTCACTCCGCCCCTTCAACTCACAACAAGACAACCATGAGGTAGGATGCCTTCTTGCAAGGCAATGTGGGTCTTGCCAAAATGGCGACACATCCAAACATTAAGCACACAAAATCAAATAATGGATGCATCTACAAAAGGAATAGCCACTTCCTCATCAAGTGGCGGAGGCAACTAAAAGAGAACAAATTTAAGAGCATATAATCCTTCACAAATACTAGTTCAACAAATTACTAAGGCTAAGAGGATGGCACTAAATCACCTCCAAATAGTGTTAAACTAGACTACTTTCGTCCTCAATTTCCAAATGCTTTCGTCAAGAGTGATCGGATGTTGGTGGAATGATGATCCCTATGATGCTAGTAGCATATGACATGACAAGTCTCGAATTCTCTACAAAAGTAAAGGTCATAGATCGTCCCAAGCTCGACAAAGTGGCTTGACAAAAGGCTTTTTGGGAATGAAATGCTCAAATCTTTATAAACAAAGGGTGGATATGACTAGTATTCAAAATTGTCCTCATTTAACTTTCACATTTCAAAAATTTAAGATGGGGTTTGTCCCTTCCGGGCTAGTGTCCTTTGCTTTCGCCAATCGCTTATTAGGCAACCAGTTAACCTCTAGACAATAGCTTTTCGGGGTGATAGTCACTCTGTCTCTGGGCGGTCGAATTCACAACCGTGTGGGGGCCCAATTCAATGGATCCCGCTCCAAAGCACATCGAAGTGGTACGCCTCCATCAAAACAACTAAATTTCTCAACATTTCAACATTTCATAACATTTGAGGTTTCCTTGGCGATAAATTACTTCCACATGAAATTTTTTTCAAAATGAGCACTTCAAGCTTATTGATAGAAAATATTTTTGGGTTGCCTTACCACAAGGTCAATCAAGGTCACCTAGACAAGTTAACCAAGTCCACATCGCATCACGGGGTTGGATAGGTGACTCACATGCAAACCCTTGACTAGGCTTTGGGTCATGGATCAAAAGACGCTAGTATGACACTATCTAGGGTGTTTTACTACCATTCTAGTAGGCAAAGTTTTAAGTTGAAAAAGTATTTGTAATGGCTTAGTTGCTCTTGTCAAAGTTCTCAATTAGGCACTTTTCAAAATGTTTTATCTAAATGCAACTTCATGCCATGATGCAACTAGTATATACATCCTAATGCCAGTGATTCTATCAACTAATATGATATATAAACTAAATGCGAGTCCTAAGTTCACATTGTTATACCGCATCAAGCAAAATAAAGCCACATAGTCATTAACATAAAGAGGAAAAAGGAGATTGGAAAGATCATACCATGCGGTCTTCATCATCCTCATGTCTCGGATGTGGCGTAGTCATTCAATGTGAACAAGGATAGAACAAACACAATATATACAATATATATAACTACACTACAAAAGGAATAAACATGTTTTTGGGTTTTTCCAATTTTCAAATTTTTATGGATTTTCGAAAATTTTCAATTTTTTGGATTTTAGAATAAAAGTGAAGTTAGAATTCCCCATCCCCACACTAATATGGGCATTGTCCTCAATGGCCAAAATGATGGGAAATTATGCAAACATGATGCATGATTTCTACACTAAATGCAATCTACACTAATCTATACTACATGATGCATGGTTTTTGTTTATGACGGAGAGGATAATTTAGATTACCTCCCATTGTTTATGCATTAACTTCCCCAAACCGAACTAGACATTATTGCTAATGTCCAAGGATGGGTGTAGTTCATGCACACACTATGCAATGCATGAAACAAATTTTGTCATTTTGGATTTTGAAAGGTGGGAACAATAAAATTAGAACACCTGAAAAGTACCGAGGTGTGAGTCCTCAATGGTGCTAGGACTACTCCAATAATGATCAAGAAAAATAAATAAATAGAACAAAGAGAGAAATAGACAAACCTTGAGATGGTAGGAGCCTCTAAAGCTTGCTAATCTTCCATCATATCATCACTATCATCATCATCCTCATTAGAAGTGGTCTTATCACCACTTTCTCCTTCACTTTCTTCTTCACCTTCTTCTTCACCTTCTTCACTTGCTTCCTCATCAATGTTATCATCAACCTCTTCATTACCAACAACCTCATTATCACCCGGAACAACCCTAGATGCACTCGGAAATAAGACTTCCTTATCCGCCCAACTAGGTAAAGGACATGATGGGTCAAGTAGTCCTTGCCTAGCTAAGTGTAAGAGGGGTGGATATTGAGCTAAGTAAGCATTTTTCCGATCCTCAAAGGCTTGGTTGTGCATTGCTTGCATGAGAAGAGTCAAATAATCATTTCTTCCTTCAACACCTTCTGGCTTGAACTCTTGGTACTCAAAAGGGTAAGGTGGTGTGACAATGGAAGAGGAGGGTATTTCAAGTTCACCCTTTTGTTGTTGGATAATATACTCGGCCTCTTTTGAAAGGGGAAGTAGATAGTTGGTCCGGTGGACACTCAATCGACAAATATTTGAAGGCAAAGTGAAAGAACTAGCCTCACTAGTGAGCCATCCATACTTGGTGTCAAGAGGGTTATGGGCAACCCACTTGTACTTGTGTATCATAGTATGCATATCAATGAGATGACCACCTTCTTTCGCCTCATACTTGTTATCTTTGTTGAAGTTTGGATCAAAGTATTTAGCTAGGATAGTGACTAGGCCTCCATTCACAATAACGGTAGTGCCTTTCTTACCACAATCAATATTTAACCATCTATCCACCAAGAGCCTTAGAAAGTTAAAAGGCTTGGTGAATTTCCTACCAACGTCCAAAGCCGACTCAAGAAGAACAAAATCGAGTTTGGTGAAATGGTTGGTGTCTTTTCTTGCACTGATGGTGTTCCCTACGACCTTGTGCCATACTCTTATGTCCGGATGGTGGACTAAAAGAGCACGACTCGCATGAAAGTCTTCCAATTTCCTTCCGGAAATCGGCTCCCAAAGAGGGTCGGGGTCATATTTGCCAACATTCTTAAAATAACTTGGAGAATCACTAAGACCCAAAGCTTTACCCATTTCCTCAAAGGAGATGCGCCTACTAACATTAGCTAGAAGAAACTCGATGGTCTCCATGGTCTCAACCTTGTTAACTTTCAAAGAACTCAAAAATTCTAAGGTAAGGGAGGGGTATGTCAATTCTTTTGATTCAAACAATTTCTCCAACCCCATGGCTTTGAAAAAGGCTCTAGTTTGCTCAAGGACACCCAATTTTTCTAAGCTATCTTCACAAATAAACGTGGTGGATTGAAATGATTTTCTAGCAAACTTGGCAAAAGTGTCCCTATGGGATTTTGAAATGAAAATTACCTCCGGATAGTTTGCAAGTTGATCAATTTTCGGAGTAGTAGATGTTGTTGCTCCCATGGGAGGTTGTTGTTGTTGTTGTACTTCCAAGTTTGGGTTTGCTACCACCATAGCCAATGCTTTCTTTGCTTGAAGAGTCTTTTGCCTTAATGAAAGTGTTTTTGCCTTTGGTTCCTTTACCTTTGTTGCCTTTGTTGCTCCCTTAGTCCTTGCCATTGATGAATTAACTAAGAAAAGAGTGAAAAATCTTCAATTTATAGTATACCCAAATCGATTTAAAGATGAAAGGCTTTGCCTTTATGATTTCAAAAATAGACTCAAAGGTTGAAGATTTTGTGCTTGGTTTTGATTTTTGTTGAAAAAGGAGTGATTGATTTGTTGTTAAAAGGATGTATTGATTTGATTTTGGTGAATGTTGTTGAGGAATTTTGTTTTTGTGATGGAGAGGATGAGGGTTTTGAGTAGTGTTATGAGTGAAGAAATGAAGAAATGAATGTGGGAGGGGGTTTATAAAACCCGAAAATTTTGAACTGCAGGGGTAAGATGGGCGGATTCTGCTCGAGACGGGCGGATTCTGCCTTTTCTGGGTTTGGAAAAACTCGCCTAAAGACGGGTGTCTTTCAGTGAAGACGCTCGGATTTGCAAACACGGGACGGGCGTCTTCTAGAAGACGGGCGGATTTCAGTTCAGGGATTTTTCTTGTTTTCTTCAGCCAAGAAGACGGGCATCTTCCCTTCAGGACGGGCGGATTTTTGAAGACGGGCAGATTTGGATGCAGGACGCCCGGATTCGCTAACAGTCAAAAATATCAAAAGTTCAGCTCATTTCGGGACGTGCGTCTTTTACCCAATACGTCCGGATTGCTTGAAGACGGGCGGATTCTCCTGAATCCGCTCGGATTCGACCTCTTTGTACCCGGATTCAGTTCCATCCGTGTACAATGCATATCCCTTGTCATTTTTCCATTCTTCTTCATATCTTGTGTTATTCATTGTGAGGCAATTGCCATCCCCACACTAAGCTAAAGCACTACACATTAATTGAAATTATTAGTCCCTCCCTCACTTCTCTCAAACATGATAGTTATCTTGATCAAAGTATAAAAATCCAAAAATAACAAAAATGCAATACAAGAATTGAAATGCAAGTTAGGGAGTTAGAAATATTTACAAATGGTGGTTTAGGGAGGACTCCACCAAACTCTCATTCTTGATGAGATGTCAAGGGGGCATGTTCAAGGTGTTGTTGATGTTGCTCAACACCTTGAAAAAGTAATCAAAAGCTTGTTCATTATCATGATAGAGGTCTTCAATAGACCTTGGCCCTTGTTGTCGGTCTTGATCGATGGCATTACCAATGTAGGGATTAAATATCCCTTCAAATTCGTCTTCCCAAAGACCACAAAATTCATTAAGTTGATCATTGAAAATCTCTTGATTTGATGGAGACAACTTTCCCATTTCCTTTTCTTGGCCAATGAGGCCATCTTCTTCATTGCTTGTTTTTGATGAGCCTTGCAAGCTCTCTTTGTCACAATTCACTTGCTTTTTGAATGGAGCATCTTCAATTTTCTTCTTCCATTGGAGTTCCGACTTCTTCCTTTCATCCTTCCGACTATAATGATCGATCATAAAACACGGTTCATGTAAACGGGGAGCTCTCATAGTCTTGTCAAGATTAAAAGTTATACTCTCATCTCCCACTTCTAGAGTGAGCTCACCATGTTTAACTTCAATCACCGCACCCGCGGTGTGTAAGAAGGGTCTTCCTAGAATGATTGGAATGTTGGAATCTTCCTCCATATCAACAATGACAAAGTCCACCGGGATGAAAAACTTCCCAATTCGTACGGGGACATCTTCCCATATCCCTAATGGTGTCTTCGTCGATCTATCGGCCATTTGGAGTGTGATATTGGTGCATTTAAGCTCTCCCATCCCCAACCTTTTACTCACCGAGTACGGCATAACACTCACACTAGCCCCTAGATCACATAAAGTTTTGTTGATCGTGGTGTCGCCAATGGTACACGGTATTGATAAGCTCCCCGGATCCTTTAGTTTTGGAGGTGAACTCTCTTGAATTATTGCACTACTCACGTTAGTGAAGGCGATAGTCTCAAGTTTCCGGATCGACTTCTTCTTTGTGAGGATGTCTTTCATGTATTTCGCATAGGCCGGCACGTGATTGATTAATTCCGTGAAAGGAATTGAGGCTTCCAAATTCTTCACAATTTCCATAAACTTTCCAAGTTGGTCATCAAATTTGGGCTTGGCTTGACGACTTGGAAAAGGAAGTCTAATCACAATGGGCTCCTTCTCCTTGGCCTTGCCTTCATTATTCTTTAAAATCTCTTCTTTTGATGATTCTCCATCTTTGGAGTTTTGTACAATTTCTTCCTTATAACTTGCTTCCACAACTTCATCCTCAACTTGCTTCTTCGGTGCTTCATACCTTGTACCACTTCTCAAGTGAATGGCACTAACCATTTCATGTCTTGGAGGATTACTTTGAGGTGGTAATTGCCCCTTTTGTCTTTGTGAGCTTGAAGATGCTAGTTGAGTCATTTGTGTTTCCAACATCTTGGTGTGAGCTAGAATGTTGTTGATGGTGGTTTCCTTTGCTTGACTATCTTTTTGCATTTGAATGAAAAACTCTTGTTGATTCTTTTGCATTTGGAGGACCGCTTTTTGAACATCAAAACCTTGGTCATTTTGGTGATTGTATGGATTTTGGTTTTGGTAACCTTGGTTTTGGTTGAAAAAGGGTCTTTGATTTTGGTTTCTCATGGGAGGTGGGGTGTATGTTGTTTGAGGGTTTTGAACATTTTGGCTTTTGTATGAGAGATATGGATGAAACTTGGTGTTTTCATTGTAATAGTTGGAATAAGGGGTACCACTCTTGTATGCTTGGAAAACATTCACTTGTTCATTTGTTCCCCTACATCACCTTGGTCATGTCCCAAAGTTCCACAATTCTCACATATCCCACTTGGGATTGATGAGGATGCCGTCATGGCATTAACATGATCCTTTGGTGATTTTGAGGCTTCTTCAAGTCTAGCCATAGCTTGTTCAAACTTCAAATTGATTGTGTGACACCCCGCGATAAAGCGGAAAATATAACTAATAAATTAACGCGGAATTTAGTGAGATTTTAAAAACTTTTAAATTATTAACTAAAGATTAGCACGCGGGTGCCACTAACGAAAAGAAACAAATACTACAATAGACAAATTTAGGTTATTACAACCCAAGTCTAGAAAGCGGGGAAAAGATATCCCACGAATAAACAAATAGAGGGTTTCTAAACTAGAAACTAAGGTCCAAGGGTTAGTTCTCGCTAGCCCACACGTCTTCCCCACGTAAGCATCTTCACCACCTGTCATTCATGTAAACATGAACGCCACAGTCAGTGGGGAGTAACTCAAGGTTCTCCCAGCCACAATATGTCGAAAAGCAGATAACAAACAACACTTAATCAAACATATCAATCACGCAACATATGTGAACCATGAAGAATAAGGAGATATAATGAACAACCATGGTGAAACATGCATAATACTTTCTTAATAGAATAGGCATGGTATATGAGGATGAATGTACGATCAAGGAATAGAATCACCAAGACAACCCACTCATGTGGACACGACTCAACAAGTGTAAGACATATACTTAGTATGAACTCAAACAAGACAACCCCCTAGACTCCAACCTCTTGGTAGGACGACGATCATAATACGGTCCTAGTCTAAATCTGGCCAGACTCTCGGGATGGACGACACCCGATTCGACAAACGATACCAAATCGTATCCAAGACTCGAAATGTGGTACACCTAACCGTGCCCGACAGTCGAGTAACCTCAAGCGGAACCTTGTCACCTAACCGTGACCCCCGGTCCGAAGAGGCGGAAGGAAAAATAGCCCAACTCGGAAACAATGGCACCTAACCGTGACCCAATGTCCGAGGGCAAATAAATAAGGAATGTCAAGTAGTCACACAATGTAAAATGTCACACTTGAGTCACAATAAGAGTAAGAATGATCATGCAAACATCATATGACACGGGACCATAAATGTCACATTCATACTCATGGCTTGCATCTCACCATGAGTACAGATGGGAACATTAATCCCAACGATCATATCGCAACTAGAGGGCTTATAGTTCACCCCTAGTATCCGATAGGACCAAGACTCTCACAACGGAACAATACAAGGCATTATCAAGAATATGACTCTTCACAAATAACCATTTAAAAATAATGACTCATACTTATCCTATATTAATAGATATTCCATTTTCTAATTTAACATGCCGGTTGAATAAAATATAATAAGTGATAATGAATAATTTACGTCATGTGAAAATTTACGAAATGCATACAATCGATTACATGTGACAAAGTGAGTCCAAAGATACAAAAGTAGTGAGTCCAAAAGAGAAAAGAATAGGAGTCCAAAACCTTTAAGAATTTGAGTCCAACATACATGAGGGGTTGAGCCCACAGTAAAAGTCGATGAGCCCAACAAATAAATGATGCCAAGCCCAACGAATATAATATGTCAAGCCCAAGTAAAGGATTATGACAAGTCCAAATAAATTAACATGTCTAAGAGCGATATTTAATCGAATTAGGTTATATAAAATACGAGACGGGAAATAAACAAATTTCAAATGAACTAAACTAGCGCCCAAAAGCACCCGTAATATGAGTATGACCCAAACTACAAGTCAAGCCCAATAATTAGAATATAATGAGCCCAACTTTTAATGTCAAATAAACCCAATTGAAATAATAAGTAAACGAAATATAAACGAGTTGTGTCATATAAATATGAGACGGAAATTAAATTAATTCAAATAACTAACATTGCGCCAAAAGCGGACTATCTCCACGACTCAAGGACCCAACCCACGGCCCAACTATGAGCCATCTAAACTATACATTCCACCGCTCTTCCCCCCCCAAATACGACCACCAACCAACTCCTACAACCACTCCCCCACGGCTAACACTCAACCCGTTTAACGAGTCCCAAGTACCGTGCCAACCACGTCCAACCACACCGTCAACTACTACTACCACGACTCCAAACCCGCACCATACCCTAGGTACTCGATCATAAAACGCTACCCTCAGCTAGACCATTTCAAACCGCCACCGAGACCCGACTCAAGACTGCCCGCAACCACCATACTAGCTGCTCATAACCACCATATCAACCCTCCCCAAAACAGAGTCCAAACCCGACCAAAATAGAACCAGAAGACGCATAAAAACCGAACCCAAAAACAGTCCTAAAGCGTGTAACAGAGACCACCCCAAAACTGGACTCAAGCAACCACAATCACGACTCCATATAAGCCATAAACCGAGCTCAACCACACCATGCTCATAACGGAATCTCGACTCAAAATCCGTTCCAAAACACCATTCAAGACGAGACACATCATACAAACGCCAAACGATATAAAGGTTTAAACTTTAATAAACAAGGACATTTAAAAGGACAAATAAGACGGAAATTTCGACGATTGTCGAGTAACCTATCACCGTTACCTCATTGCGCTTTAAAACAAAAGATGCTCCCGCCCAAAGCTACTCTGAGTTGTCCCAACTAACAACCAACCGCAGGAACAAGGAAAAAGGCAGGAAATTCGAGCCCAAGGCAAGACAATCGAACGGAAACAGAGGGCAAGGTGGCGTCTTTCTCACATGTAAAGAAGGAGAATGAGGAGGGGAAGCTAATGGTGTAAGAATCAGGGAATTTGGTTGAGAAATAAGGGAGGAAATGGGGGTTGAGGATGGCGGAAATGGTGGTTGGTGTTTGGGTTGTTGCTGCTGCTTTGTTGCTGCGTCAAAGAGGAAGAAGACGAAGTATAAAAGGGGGGTGGGGACGGGTTACAAAACAACAACAATAATAATATATAATAATAATAATAATAATATATAATAATGATAATAGTAGATATTTTGAGGGTGAGGGAATGTGTTGTTGGTTTTTGATTGGTCCATATTAAATTAGGTACAACATGAAATGCGACAGTCTAAAGTTTAGACGGAAATTGAGACGGGACTTATTATTACGGTCATTATCATTGTCACTAATATCATCCGACCAAGATACGTATATATATATTATTATATAAATTACGCCTCAAAAATATAATTTAGTAATACGTATTTTTATAAAAATGAGCTTTTATATAATACGTTTATAAAATCGTGTTTGACATAAAATTAATTAAATTGAATAATTCAAAATTATAAAATAAAGTAGTCAAACGGTTTAATAAATTTTAAATGTCAAAATAGAAAATTCGCGGGTGTTACAATCACCCCATCTTTTAAAAAGTTTCGTCCTCGAAACTTGAAAGTAGAAATGAAAGGTTATAAAAATAAAATTGGACTTTTAAAGTTGGTAACCAAAACAATAAAAGGTTACTTATCGTAAGGATTATAATTCTTCCAAAAGTTTCACATAAAATTTTCAATGAACCATATTTTCATCAAAGGAACGAAAGTGTTCTCGTTACGTATTCAAGAACATCACATTCCAAATCAAAGATAAGGTAAAAAGGCAGATCATTTGTATGAATTGAAAATCAAAATACTTTCAAAAACATAAATGAAGAGTTTTCAAAAGTATAAGTCTCATTCATGGAACGAAATTGTTCTTGTCGTGCACACAAGAACGCTAACCTTCCAAGTCAAAGACAAATTCAAAACAAAATCATTCATCGATAGGTGCAGGACAAGTTATTAGACGCCTTTAATAACGAGACCTAACATTCCATCAACGTTAAAAACAATCGAAAAGGTAATTTATTCAAATTTTCCTTTTACAAAAGCCAAAATAAAAATAAAAGTTCCACTTTTAAACTCAAAAAGGGAGTCAATTTCCTGAAAATATAACATTATACTTTGACAAAATCATAAATAGATCGAAGTTTAACAGAAATTGGATAAAATTTAAAGGAATATCAGGTTTAGCAACTAAATTCATGATAAATAAGTTTATATTCAAAGAACAAATAGAAAATTGAATCACATTTTCATTTTCAAATCCTTAAGATAGGTAAGGTTTTTCAAAAGTAGCATCAACTTTTATCAACGAATCAAAACTGATAGCTTGAAAGTTTAGAAGTTGTAAAAAAAAAAAAAAGGAAGGTAACTTAGATAGCATAGATACAAGGTACACTATGAGGATTCAAACTTAACTAACAAAAGAGCTATGATGAATTTCATAGGGGTAAGAGTTGAAGTAAGGTCAACAAGGGTGTCAAACATAGAGCTCCACAGGTCACGAGTACCAAACTTAAAGAAGGAGCATGATGAAGCGAAGAAGAGAGGTATGAACGGTAACGCTTATGTTCAAAGAAGAAAGGAAATTAGACAACAAGGAAACGCCAGGTACTCACATCTCAAACGACAATGTCATCCCGAATCTGTTCGAAAACTTCCTAACCACAAAACTCATAACCACATCACTCCCAAGGATTTCCTCAAAACTCTTATGTTACTTCATCCTAAGCTATTCCTTGAAACAAGGTACTCCACTAGAAGTGTGATCTCATCACTTCAAACCCTCAAACATCTACAAACGACTTCCACAAGATCAAGATCAAAACTACTAGGAGAGTTACACTCATATCCAACTATCGACCACTATGAGTTCTCACTATGGTAAAATCCTTAATCAAAGATCATAATCCCAAGTTCTTTATACCTTTCTAACGCTCCAAACAAAATCTTATCCACACCCGAATTCACAAGCATAGACGATCACATCCCCCAAATTATAAAGATCACCAACCAAAAAGGTAAATAGGTATCTCATACGAATTTTCCTACTCAACCTAACTTAAGTTCTACTAATCCAACTTCGACGGAAACAAGACTCACAAAGAATCCTCAAGGAGCATCTCACTCACTCTACAACGTAGCCAACAATGCCATCACTCCCCTCAGGAAACAAGAGTAATAACCAGGTCAGGAAATGACAGGAAATTTCAAAAGGGATATATGAACATGTCAAGATGTGAGATTAGAAGAGTCGAATCATAAAGACAACTAGTTAACAACCAATAAGAGATATTAGAATTAGGGAGGTATTCAAGACAAGGAAAAGACAAGGAATTAACGGGTAAACTTTTATACTTAAGAATTATATCCAACCAAGGTATGAACAAAGGGAGGGAAAACGATTAATGACACGAAGGGGAATTTCAAGGTTTAAACCACACACTTTCTAAGACTTAAAGTTCTTTCTAACAAGGTCACATCTATTAGGGTATTGTACCTTCATAACAAAACAACTAAATCCCAAAAACGAGGGTGAAAGCAATTCATCTCATTCCTCATATGCAAGTCTCTCTTAAAGGGTTACACCTCTATGACTTATCAAAGTAAAATAATTGCTCACTTAAGGGTTGATATATTGGTTAGATACCTCTTCCACCTATCTTATCACATATTAGGATTTCCCTAAAGCAAATCTACCACTCAAGTATAAAAGCACCCATTTATCTCAAGTACCTGACACAACCTCAAGGTTTTAGAACCAAAGAATGAATTAACGAAGACTTCTCAACAAAATTCTTAAGGAACAACTGACATCAAATCACATCACCAATCTATACGGGATCATTAACATCTAAAAATGGGTTTTCTCCCAAATTCATATCCTAAACTTATCTCATGTTTACTCCTAAGGTAACGACGCTCAACCTACTAAGCTTTCAAATCTCAAACATAAACAAAGAAAGCCAAGTTCTATAACTTTAATCGCATAGGCAACTCACTCCTAACACAAAGAATCCACCAATCAATTATACTCACTTGTCAAGGAACTAGGTATAAGAATCACTAAGTATGTTTCATCACATTACCTAAGTCTTTCTAACATCACGACCTCTCAAAACCAGGGTTAAGGGTCAAACACAAACAAACTCCACAAAAGTCAAATTATCCAACTATGGTTAACATTCCACAAAGGAAAGAGTACTCTAAAAAGGTGTTAAGGGAGGATAAACAAGGAACAAAGCACAAGTTAGGAGTACAAGAGTAACTTTCAAAGTAGAAAGAAAGAGAGTTTAGAAGAGGGATAAGCACCAAGAGATAAAGAATAAGGCAAGGTACACAAGGAATGAGAAACATCTTCGAGGAAGTAGAAACATTCTTCAAAGTTGAACAAATCTTCAATTTCCGGCAATAGGCACCAAAACTTGATCTTCACGACGGTAGGTTTACGGTTATTGATCCAAGGGCACAACAATTATTATATGACAATCAACAAACATGTTAGAACCTAACAAAGAGCAAACACACTACAGACTACCATCTTAGGTCCTTAAGTCTACCCATCTCTCATTCATTATTCAAGGTCAAGTTCAAATTTAAATTTGGGGTACACGTGTGTGCGTCGGGAGCAACATATGCTCTGATACCAACTGTGACACCCCGCGATAAAGCGGAAAATATAACTAATAAATTAACGCGGAATTTAGTGAGATTTTAAAAACTTTTAAATTATTAACTAAAGATTAGCACGCGGGTGCCACTAACGAAAAGAAACAAATACTACAATAGACAAATTTAGGTTATTACAACCCAAGTCTAGAAAGCGGGGAAAAGATATCCCACGAATAAACAAATAGAGGGTTTCTAAACTAGAAACTAAGGTCCAAGGGTTAGTTCTCGCTAGCCCACACGTCTTCCCCACGTAAGCATCTTCACCACCTGTCATTCATGTAAACATGAACGCCACAGTCAGTGGGGAGTAACTCAAGGTTCTCCCAGCCACAATATGTCGAAAAGCAGATAACAAACAACACTTAATCAAACATATCAATCACGCAACATATGTGAACCATGAAGAATAAGGAGATATAATGAACAACCATGGTGAAACATGCATAATACTTTCTTAATAGAATAGGCATGGTATATGAGGATGAATGTACGATCAAGGAATAGAATCACCAAGACAACCCACTCATGTGGACACGACTCAACAAGTGTAAGACATATACTTAGTATGAACTCAAACAAGACAACCCCCTAGACTCCAACCTCTTGGTAGGACGACGATCATAATACGGTCCTAGTCTAAATCGCGGACTCTCGGGATGGACGACACCCGATTCGACAAACGATACCAAATCGTATCCAAGACTCGAAATGTGGTACACCTAACCGTGCCCGACAATGAGTAACCTCAAGCGGAACCTTGTCACCTAACCGTGACCCCCGGTCCGAAGAGGCGGAAGGAAAAATAGCCCAACTCGGAAACAATGGCACCTAACCGTGACCCAATGTCCGAGGGCAAATAAATAAGGAATGTCAAGTAGTCACACAATGTAAAATGTCACACTTGAGTCACAATAAGAGTAAGAATGATCATGCAAACATCATATGACACGGGACCATAAATGTCACATTCATACTCATGGCTTGCATCTCACCATGAGTACAGATGGGAACATTAATCCCAACGATCATATCGCAACTAGAGGGCTTATAGTTCACCCCTAGTATCCGATAGGACCAAGACTCTCACAACGGAACAATACAAGGCATTATCAAGAATATGACTCTTCACAAATAACCATTTAAAAATAATGACTCATACTTATCCTATATTAATAGATATTCCATTTTCTAATTTAACATGCCGGTTGAATAAAATATAATAAGTGATAATGAATAATTTACGTCATGTGAAAATTTACGAAATGCATACAATCGATTACATGTGACAAAGTGAGTCCAAAGATACAAAAGTAGTGAGTCCAAAAGAGAAAAGAATAGGAGTCCAAAACCTTTAAGAATTTGAGTCCAACATACATGAGGGGTTGAGCCCACGAAGTAAAAGTCAGTGAGCCCAACAAATAAATGATGCCAAGCCCAACGAATATAATATGTCAAGCCCAAGTAAAGGATTATGACAAGTCCAAATAAATTAACATGTCTAAGAGCGATATTTAATCGAATTAGGTTATATAAAATACGAGACGGGAAATAAACAAATTTCAAATGAACTAAACTAGCGCCCAAAAGCACCCGTAATATGAGTATGACCCAAACTACAAGTCAAGCCCAATAATTAGAATATAATGAGCCCAACTTTTAATGTCAAATAAACCCAATTGAAATAATAAGTAAACGAAATATAAACGAGTTGTGTCATATAAATATGAGACGGAAATTAAATTAATTCAAATAACTAACATTGCGCCAAAAGCGGACTATCTCCACGACTCAAGGACCCAACCCACGGCCCAACTATGAGCCATCTAAACTATACATTCCAGCCGCTCTTCCCCCCCCCCAAATACAGCCACCAACCAACTCCTACAACCACTCCCCCACGGCTAACACTCAACCTGTTTAACAGTCCCAAGTACCGTGCCAACCACGTCCAACCACACTGTCAACTACTACTACCACGACTCCAAACCCGCAGCCATACCCGGTACTCGATCATAAAACGCTACCCTCAGCTAGACCATTTCAAACCGCCACCGAGACCCGACTCAAGACTGCCCGCAACCACCATACTAGCTGCTCATAACCACCATATCAACCCTCCCCAAAACAGTCCAAACCCGACCAAAATAGAACCGAAGACGCATAAAAACCGAACCCAAAAACAAATCTAAAGCGTGTAACAGAGACCACCCCAAAACTGGACTCAAGCAACCACAATCACGACTCCATATAAGCCATAAACCGAGCTCAACCACACCATGCTCATAACGGAATCTCGACTCAAAACAGTCCCGTTCCAAAACACCATTCAAGACGAGACACATCATACAAACGCCAAACGATATAAAGGTTTAAACTTTAATAAACAAGGACATTTAAAAGGACAAATAAGACGGAAATTTCGACGATTGTCGAGTAACCTATCACCGTTACCTCATTGCGCTTTAAAACAAAGATGCTCCTACCCAAAGCTACTCTGAGTTGTCCCAACTAACAACCAACCGCAGGAACAAGGAAAAAGGCGGAAAATTCGAGCCCAAGGCAAGACAATCGAACGGAAACAGAGGGCAAGGTGGCGTCTTTCTCACATGTAAAGAAGGAGAATGAGGAGGGGAAGCTAATGGTGTAAGAATCAGGGAATTTGGTTGAGAAATAAGGGAGGAAATGGGGGTTGAGGATGGCGGAAATGGTGGTTGGTGTTTGGGTTGTTGCTGCTGCTTTGTTGCTGCGTCAAAGAGGAAGAAGACGAAGTATAAAAGGGGGGTGGGGACGGGTTACAAAACAACAACAATAATAATATATAATAATAATAATAATAATATATAATAATGATAATAGTAGATATTTTGAGGGTGAGGGAATGTGTTGTTGGTTTTTGATTGGTCCATATTAAATTAGGTACAACATGAAATGCGACAGTCTAAAGTTTAGACGGAAATTGAGACGGGACTTATTATTACGGTCATTATCATTGTCACTAATATCATCCGACCAAGATACGTATATATATATTATTATATAAATTACGCCTCAAAAATATAATTTAGTAATACGTATTTTTATAAAAATGAGCTTTTATATAATACGTTTATAAAATCGTGTTTGACATAAAATTAATTAAATTGAATAATTCAAAATTATAAAATAAAGTAGTCAAACGGTTTAATAAATTTTAAATGTCAAAATAGAAAATTCGCGGGTGTTACAGATTGTGTCAATGTGAGCACTAAGTTGAGCACCCAATTGAGTAACGGAGTCCACTTCATGCCTTCCTCCTCTAGTAGCCTTGCGAGGTCTACTATATTGTGAGTTATGGACCGCCATTTCCGCAATCTTGTTCCATGTTTGATTGTCATCAACTTCGGTGAACATTCCATTTGATCCCATGTTGAGAATGTTCCTTGAATCTTCATATAAACCGTTCCAAAATTGTTGCACCAAAAACCACTCGCTAAGTCCATGGTGAGGACATGAGCGACAAATTCCCTTAAACCGCTCCCAAGCTTCATACAAAGATTCTTTATCCCTTTGCTTAAAACCCGTAATTTGAGCTCTTAGCATGTTAGTCTTTTCCGGTGGGTAGAACTTTTTGTAGAAAGCTAGAGCCAACTTCTTCTAAGAATCAATTCCGAGAGTGGCCTTATCAAGGCCCTTCAACCATTGTTTCACGGTGCCGATTAGAGAAAAAGGAAATAAGACCCATCGAATTTGGTCTTGAGTCACACCGGTTTGAGAAATCGCATCACAATAGTCACAAATGGTTTCCATATGAGAATGAGGGTCTTCACTAGGCATTCCCCCAAATTGGCTCCTTTCGACTAATTGGATAAAGGCGGATTTGGCAATAAAATTTCCGGTCAAATGTTGTGGTGTGGGAGTACCATTGGGTAGGTTCTCCTCGGTGGGTACGGAATGTGATGAAAATTTAGGCATTGTAGGTTGATTTTGTGGGGTATTTTGTGTTGGGTTCTCTTCACCTTCTCTTGCCAAAGGATTGATGAACTCAATAGTTGGTTGATTATCCACTACCTCACTAATACCTCTCAAATTCCTCCTAGCAAATCTCCTATTGTTTGTCAAGGTTCTTTCAATTTCTCGGTCAAAAGGTAACAAATCACTTTGTGACCTTCTAGACATGCAAAATGTCAAACAACTCGAAAACAATTAGAACAAACCTTGAGGAGTTTTACTTCCCCAAGGCAAAGAAAGACAACACTAATAACAATATAAGAAAATCTAAATCAAGTTAACACCGTCCCCGGCAACGGCGCCATTTTCGATCGGTCCGTTTCGTGTTCACAATTTAATAGATGTTGTCGTTGGGTCACGTCCGAATCAAAACACAATTTATAGCTTCACAAACAACTCAGCAATTAGTAAAGAGGCAAGTAAAGGTCGGATCCCAAGGGACGGGAATTGAGATCAGATTTCTATTGAAACTAGTGGTGTCTTAGGGGTGTCACAATTTGGGTTGATGTAGAAGGTCACTAACTAAATAACAATGAAAATAAATAAGCAAGATGAAATAAAAGGGTTGTAAACAATTGATAAAAAGCACTAGGATGCCATGGGGTCATAGGGGAATCATGGGAATTGAGCATACAAACATGTTCTCAAATTATAAGCAAGCAAATTATTGTTGTGATGGATTGACTTGGGTTATATCTTAAAATCCTAGGAAAGTTTGGGTCCCGGAGCCGAATCGATTAGATTGTACAACACCTACAAGTCGACTTAGTCTTCCCTACTCAACAACATGCATGGTCTAATGAGACTCGAGTTGGTTTATGTCTTACAAGTCTCATTGAAAAGATAGGTGATGGGTAAAAAATGCAAGGATTCATAGGCTCACATTTCATCAAACATAACATGTGCATGAGTTGAGATCAAAACAAGCAAGAAAATAAACCATGAAAGCATATTAATTTAAGCATGAATCATTCCCCATGGTTGTTTCCCCTAATTACCCATTAACCCTAGCTAAGTCACTACTCACTCATTATCATGTTGATCATGCTAGCAAGGTTGTCAATCATACCAACAAAAGGAAACATGATGAATAAATGAAAGTAATTAACAATAATTAAAGAGGGATTAAGAGAATTATACCTACTAATGATTCCAATAATAAAACAAAGAATAAAAAAAGTACTTGATGCTTGATTGAGAGGTTATCAATCCCCCAATAATAACCCAAATAATCTTCAATTACCCAAAATAAAGGATGAACAAAAGAGAGATTAAGGAAATAAAACATGTATTAGAACTTGATTAATTGTTGATTACAATACTAAAGAGAGATTTGATTGATATTAACTACTCTAAATATTGATAAGAAGAACATGCCCTTCTAATTAGACTAATGGGGTATTTATAGTGGAAATTAGGTGGATGCATTAGGGTTAACTAAGGGCTAAACTAGTAATTACACTTTTTAGATTGAGCAGGGAGAAGTCGGTATTTTTCGAAGGAAGGGCTTCTTTCTTTGTAGCTTGGAGAAGACGAAATTTCGCTGTACTGGAATCCGTGCGTATTGGAGTCGAGACGGGCGGATTCAGGCAGGGGAAGACGGGCGTCTTCAGGGGAATCTGGGCGGAATCTGGGGGCTGCTAACCCGAGCGTCTTTGAAGGAAGACGCACGGATTGTGCTTGAGGAGGACGGGCGGATTCAGGACAATCCGCTCGGATTGTAGCTCAGCACGGTTTCTTCTTATTCTCTTCCCTTTTCTTCATAAAATCCTTGGTGATTTCCTCGGGGATGCAAGGATCCTTTCTCAACATTGCTCATCTACTATCATATGTAAGAAGGCCTTCTAATCTTGTCTCTCCTTGATGCTTGGTCATTGAATTTAATCAATTTAGTCTCGTTTTGCCATGAAAATGCAAGATTTGCACTCCTTTCCTACCAAGGGATCAAAATCTCAAAGAATATGCAAAACAAAGAACTAAAGACAATAAATGACCCAAAGATGCACTAAAAAGCATGGGAACAAGGCTAATTCGGGGGCTAAATATGCACTAATTATGGTCACATCATTTAGCAGGTGTTGATGTGGTTGATAGCTGGAGTCGTGGCAGGGCTGAGTAGTCACGAGTTCTGATAGAGACAGTGTATAGCTGACGAGTTGTATCTTTGTTTTGTTAGTTGGTTGTAACACTTGTAAATTTAACTATAACTGTTCTTTTATCGACTTTTGATGAGTACTTACCTCGGGCAACCGAGATGGTAATGCCCTTATATGCTAAGGAAGGTCTGGTTAAGGCTCCTCGGTATGTGGGGGTGTTACAGAAACTACTCGATCGAGTGCCGGAACCAGCGGAGCCACAATTCTAACATCTAATTCCGGTACCGTGTCATCTGCCCCTGCTGTGAAGACGCCACGTGCTGATAAAGGTAAAGAAAAGTCGCAGGTGCACTTATTACAACCAGGGTACCCTATCCAGAACGTCTGAAGGACGCCAAGGTTGAGCCTCAGTACGGTAAGTTTGTGGACATTGTCAAGAACCTCCAGGTAATTATCCCTTTTACCGAACTTATTACCCAGGTACCTACTTACGCTAAATTCATGAAAGATAATTTGACGCGTAAGAGAGAGCTAAGTGAATTTGAGACTGTTGCTTTCATGGAAGAGTCTACTAATTTACTTTTAAATAACGCTCCACCTAAAATGAAAGACCCGGGTAGTTTCTCTATTACTTGTATTATAGGCAATGAAGTAATAGATAAGGCTCTTTGTGATTTAGGAGCCAGTGTCAGTGTCATGCCTTTGTCTGTCTGCAAGAAATTGAAAATGGGTCACCTTAAAATGACTAATATTACATTACAGATGGCTGATAGATCTGTAAGACGATCCTTGGGTATCTTAGAGGATGTGCCTGTGAAAATAGGCAAGTTCTTTATACCAGTAGACTTTATTGTTTTAGACATAGCTGAGGATACCCGGACCCCAATTATACTAGGAATACCATTCTTATGGACAACTGGGGCCATTATTGATGTCAAACAAGGGCGTTTGACTCTTGTAGTAGGGGATGACAAAATTACTTTCAGTCTGCCTAGTACTTTGGCTCGGCCAATGATAGAGGATAAATGTTATTCTGTTGATATTGTTAACGAGTCTGTCTATCACTTCTGGTCGGGTTATTTTATAAAGGATCCACTAGAAGCTCTAATGCTTTAGGATGAGTGTGCAGAGAACCCAGATAACAATGACGTTGTGTTAGATTTGCTTGAAGTTGCTTTAGATGAGCATGAACTCACCAGCGGTGAAGGAGAGAAAGTGGAACAGATGATTAGTACCCTTTGCTCCATAGAGATAAAGGTACCCGAGCGTAAGCCTCTTCCTTCTGATCTAAAATATGCTTTCTTAGAAGATACCGAGCAATATCAAGTTATTATTAGCGCTAAGCTTGATGATGATCAGCTGACTGCTTTGTTAGACGTGCTTAAGAAAAACAGGAAAGCTATGGGTTATTCTTTGGATGACATCAAGGGCATTAGTCCCGATATTTGTATGCACAAGATTAAGCTGGAGGAAGATCACAAGCCTTGCAGACAGGGTCAGCGCCGGCTAAACCAAAAGATGCAAGATGTTGTGATGGCTGAGGTAATGAAGTTGCTTGATGCAGGTATTATCTATTATGTTGATCATTCTAAGTGGGTGAGTCCAGTTCAGGTAGTTCCTAAGAAAGGAGGGACTACTGTGGTCACGAATGACAAAAATGAGTTAATACCTACTAGAGTAGTAACTGGCTGGCGGATGTGTATAGACTACAAACAGCTGAATGTCGCCACCAAGAAAGATCACTTTCCCATTCCTTTCATTTATCAGATGGTAGAATGATTAGCTTCCCACAAGTTTTTCTGTTATCTGGACGGATACTCAGGGTTATTTCAAATCCCTATTCATCCGGATGATCACGCCAAGACTACTTTTACTTGTCCTCAGGGCATTTTTGCTTATCGCAGGATGCCCTTTGGTTTGTGTAATGCCCCTGCTACCTTTCAAAGGTGTATGATGGGGATATTTTCAGAGTAAATTGAGACTATTATAGAAGTTTTTATAGACGACTTCAGTGTCTATGGAAGTGATTTTTCTAATTGTGTATCTTACCTTGATAAAGTGTTGCAGCGCTGCATTGAGGTTAATCTTGTGCTTAACTGAGAGAAGTGCCATTTCATGGTTAACGAGGGAGTTATCTTAGGGCACTTAGTTTCTGACAGGGGTATAGAAGTTGACAAAGCAAAAGTGGAAGTTATCCAGCAATTGCCTCCTCCTGTTAATGTTAAAGGAGTGAGGAGCTTCCTTGGTCATGCTGGCTTTTATCGCCGGTTTATCAAAGATTTTTCAAAATTTGCTACACCACTTATATAGCTGCTGCTTAAGGACGCCCCTTTTGTATTTACTGATGAGTGTCTTTCTACTTTTAACAGGTTAAAGCAGGCCTTGGTATCTGCACCGATCATACAGCTCCTGACTGGGATTTGCCATTTGAGATTATGTGTGATGCTAGTGATTATGCACTAGGAGCGGTGTCAGAGCAAAGGAAAGACAAAACTTTAAATGCAAACTACCATGCGAGCCGAACTCTGGATGAGGCTCAAGTGAAGTACACCACAACTGAGAAAGAGCAGCTAGCTGTGGTTTATGCCTTAGAAAAATTTCGGTCTTATTTGATAGGTTCAAAAGTTACTGTTTTTACTGACCATGCAGCGCTGAGACACCTTCTTACTAAGAAGGAAGTTAAACCACGGCTATTGAGATGGATACTCCTTCAGGAGTTTGATTTGCAGATAAAAGAGAAGAAAATTGCTGAGAACGTTGTAGCTGATCATCTATCAAGACTGTCACAACACGAGGGAAAAGATTCTTTACCTATTGATGATTCTTTTCCTGATGATTCTTTGTTTGCTTTTTTATCTTCTATTGTTAACCAAGATCCTTGGTATGCAGATCTGGCTAATTATGTTGTCAGTGGCACGCTGCCACCTGGCCTTTCTTATCAGCAGAGGAAGCATTTTCTGTATAACGCTAAGTAGTACTTTTGGGATGATCCTTATTTATTTAAGGAATGTGCAGACAGTCTCTACAGACGGTGTATTCCGCAGTGGGAGACCAAAGTGATCTTGAAAGGCTACCACTCATCCTCTTCTGGTGGTCACCACGGTCCATCGCGCACCGTGGCTAAGGTACTTCAGTCTGGTTTGTACGACCAGGAAATATCTCCAAGAGACATGAGATGCCACAAAATGGTATCTTAGAGGTTGATGATTTCGATGTCTGGGGCATCGATTTCCAAGGACCATTCCCATCTAGTAAAGGTAACAGGTATATTTTAGAAGTTGTTGATTATGTGTCTAAGTGAGTAGAGGCAATTGCTTCACCCCATTGTGATGCCAAGACCGTGATCAAAATGTTTAAAAATATTATATTTCCCGATTTGGAGTCCCTAGGGTCGTCATTAGTGATGGGGGAATGCACTTTAAAGAAAAGAAACTAACTTCCATTATGTCTAAAGTTGGTGTTCAACACCGGCGTGGTTTGGGGTATCATCCCCAAACTAGTGGTCAGGTCGAGGTCTCTAATCGCGAGATTAAAGAGATCTTATCTATAGTAGTTTCTAAATCACGGAAGGACTAGAGTCTTAAACTAGATGACACATTATGGGCTTATAGGACTACCTTTAAGACGCCGATTGGTGCATCACCTTATCGGTTAGTTTATGGGAAGTCATGTCATTTACCTGTTGAGTTAGAATGAAAAGCTTGGTGGGCAATTCATGAACTTAACTTTGATCCTAAGTTGTGTGGTCAGAACCGCCTATTGCAGCTAGATAAACTGGAGGAGTTTAGGCTCAATCCCTATGATAGGTCACGCATCTACAAGGAGAAGACGAAAAGATGGCATGACAAAAGGATCTTACCTCGAGAATTTCATGTCGGGCAGAAGGTGTTGCTGTTTAACTCCCAAATGCGATTATTTCCTGGCAAGCTGAAGTCCACGTGGAGTGGCCCCTACACAGTGACAGCTGTCACTAAATTTGGGTCTGTTGAGCTAGAAGGTTCCGAGGGAAATAGGTTCAAGGTGAATGGGCAATACGTGAAACATTACCACGAAGCAAATGATGCAAACAACCGTGTTGAAGTCTTGTACTTCGAAGAGCTTGATGCGCCAGTTAATTGAAGCCCGAAAGGTCATGCGGGACCTCTTAAACCTGCGCTTTCCGGGAGGCAACCCGGACTGTTTTATTGTACTTTAGTTAAACTTATTTTCTTTCTTTTAGCTTTGTGTTGAATTTAGAACGCTAAACTATGCGTCTTTCGTATTTCCTATACTTCTTATATGCGTTTTGCAGGTGAGGTAGCTCGATCGAGTGGTTTTTCCCCTCGATCGAGCACTTTTGCTAAGAATTCTATTCGATCGAGCATCTGGTGCTCTCGATCGAAATGCTGCAAATCCAATTCTCTCGATCGAGTCCTTTTGACACCCAATCCTCTCGATCGAACCATTTTGATATGTTCGATCGAGCAGAATCATGGTCCAGCTGCTGTTTTTCGTTCTTTGAGCTACTGTGTGCTTACCCATGACCTCCCATGTTCATGGTCAATTTAGGGAGGTTCCTCTTTACGCCGTCTTGTAAGTTTTCCGACTCCCGCTATCCTTTTCTCCTTAGTTTGCATTTCTTTCCCTATTTTTAATACAACAAGGGAATTGTACGGTTTTTTTTGGGGAGGTATGCATCCATATCTGTGTCCGCATGTTTTCTTGCATTTCCGTTTGCACGTTTATTCATTTTCGCATGTATTGTTGTGTTTAATTAAAAAAAAAACACATAAAATTCAAAACTTTTCACGTTTATTTTGAGTCGGAACGTTTGAAATTTGGCGCTACATCAAGTCTTTACCCTTGCCTTGCATATTCTTAATATTTCGTTGGCATGGTTGATGCGTGCATTTTATATAGCTATTTTGTACTTCATTTGCATGCATTTCTATGCATTTTGTGTGGTGTTTGGCTACAAATGTTCCCCGAATAGTCTACTTTGGTTTGTCTTGTATTATTTGCAGGTATGAACCGGAAAGGAGCGTAATCAAGCCTAAAACATGTCCCTATGCATGCATTTAGATGATGAGTTGAGTCGGAGCTTGGAAACAACTAATTATTATGCGCAAAGAAGTATGATAGCTAGGCGAGCAAATGAAGAACTTCAAATTACTAGTGCCTAATTTGAAGAGACATATCTCGAGTTATACAACTGATTTTCAGGTGATTCTAATTATAGATGAAATCTTGTCCTCTTAGCTTTCCAACGCCACTGGAAACGCCCTGTTTGCCCAAGTAACGAAGCAATGGCAGCCGTTTGAAGTTCAGTGCGCGAAGTAGGAATTGTGCGCTGGAAAGTACTCGATCGAGTACAATTGTGTTCGATCGACTCCTTTTTCTACACGATCGAATAGTGCCTATTTAATAAGTGTTCTATCGGGTACCTAAAGTACTCGATTGAGAGGTTTTAGCTTGGATTTGTTCGATCGAGTGATATAAAGTAACTCGATCGAGTGATTAGCTTATATACTCGCGATTTTTAACCCGTGTTAGGTTTATTTTATGTGAATAATGACTTCCCTATATAAAGGAAGTCGGGATTAGGTCAAAAACTCTCCTTTCTCATACACTCTTCACTGTTAAACACTTTTTCTCTTCCCTTTAATCTCATACCTTTGCTCTTTGCTTTTGTGGATTGATCTTTACGCCGGATTGCTTTTGATTGTAATCATCCTTTCTTTCTTAATCGTAATCTTATTATTTGTTTGCTTTAATTCTTGCTTTCTCTCTTTATTATTTCTGCCCTAATCAGTTTATGCATTATCGTTGTTATTTCATTATGTCTTTAATTACTACACTCTATATCATTATTGTTGACACCCTTAGTAGTATGAGTAGCTAATTCCTTCTATGTCGGGATTAGGGAATCCATGGTAGGATTGTAACGATGTAGCGAATAGACTTGACGATTTATTTGTGAGAATCTGTCCCCATAGCAATATAATTGTAACACCAATTAACTTGAATGCATGCTTCGAAATTATTTTAATTTGGTTAACTTTGTTTCTGGATTGGAAGATTAGAATAAACAGACCTGCTATGAACAGTATACTACCCTAATGAGGACGGAAGTTAAGTTAGTGGAATCTAGGGTGGATAGCGGACCGGAAGGACCTTTCCCATGTCCTTCTCACAATAAATTATCTAGGGTATTTGCAATTGAGTCGTTAGACTGCCATGGTGAACCGAAATCCTGACATACTCTCTTTTACATGATCACTTTTATCACATTTTCTCGTTTTAACTTCTCTTACTTTATCTCTCTTGCCCTTAAACCTTCATTAGTCTAGAGAAACAAATACAAAACCCCCTACTTGTGACTTAGATAGATGGACTACAGATACATACCTTGCCTCCCTGTGGAGATCGACCCTACTTATCACTAGCTTCCGTTAGTATATTTAGGTTTATTTTTGGTACAGAAACGACCATATCAAATTTTGGCGCCGTTGCTGGGGAGGCAATTGTCCTATTTATCTGTTTATTTTCATTTCTATTCTGCCTCAAGGGATTTATTCCTTGAGGCAGTTTTTATCTTTTTCCTTCAGTGTTGTTTTGATAGGTCCTACTGGTCCTACCTATACAGGATTCTAGGAGAAAGATCGTCAAAGGGAAGGCTTGAGTACCTTTGATCCTTCTACCAAGATGTCTAGTGTCTCCCGAATTATAGCACAGTTTGAAGCTCAAAATGCAAGATCTGGCAAGCTGGAGAGTAGACAGTCTTGGAGTGGTTCATCCCAACTCCATACTATGGCACAACAGGTGGTCCACTGTAAGAGATGTGGTACTGCAGGGCACGAAGCTGTCATTTGTATAGCAGATGATGATGTAGTCTATGCGTTTAGGCGGCATAGACAAGCTAGTCATTCTTCTGAATATGTGCCGCCACATCCATTTCATCAAAGAGGCTATCAAGAGTGTCTATTTGTATGCCCACCACCACAACAAACTCCTCATCCTAATAAGCAGAAAGAAGATATTGCTGAGTTGACATCTATAGTGAAGACACTTGCACTGCAAGTGCAAGAAGTTATTCAAACTAAAGACGCAACTATCAAGTCACTTAAAGCTCAGTTGGCTCAAGTATTGACCGAGCAAATTTCTAGGCGGCCCGAGACTGTCTGTGCTATCCACGCTCGGACTGAAACTCTCTGCGAAGGGCCGGTTCTGCCTACTAATGTTGCAAAAACTATTCCAGAGGAAGGATACAAAGCAGTCACGCCGGCCACTGTTCAAACACTTGATCGAGAGCCTTACTATACTCGATCGAGTGAAATTACTGAGGAAGTACTCGATCAAGAGGGTGAAAGCTCTTGATCGAGCAATGAGGAAAATCAAGTCCTCAATCGAGTGACACAAGTTGCTCGATCGAGTAAAATGCTGAAAAAATATTTCGATCGGGTTAAATAAGTGCTCGAGCAAGTACTGTTAGGTTGACGGACCCAGAAGCTGGGCATCATACGTTAACTTTGGAGACTGGAACGGTGTGGATTGATGACCCAGGCGGAGGATTGCATGAGGCTAGGTTGTACAAGAAGAAAGCGCGCAAGAGGGCCTAAAGTGGAGGCCAATACACTGCGATAAGTTGTTGTTCTCCTGTTGCTCGAATGGTATGGAGGCCTAAGGTCAAGCTGATGGACGCTGAGGGGACCTGATTCAGTCAACAACTTGTTGCGGGCCATTAATTTCTGTCGGTGGATGATATGAAGAAGGTAGAGCTGGGACCTATCTGAAAATAGCGCTGTCCGGGAGGCAAACCGGAGTTTATATTTTTAGTTGACTAAGTTTTCAGTTTTTGTTGTGTGTGTAATAAATGGTTTTTAAACCATAGGCTGTGAACCATTTAGACTTGGTTTTTGGTCGACATTTATCTGCAGGTACCACTCGATCGAGCACTCTTTTTACTCGATCGAGTACTTGACTCCTTAGATCGACCACTTTTGCAGCCTAATGTACTCGATCGAGTACTAAATCTTTTCGATCGAGCACCAAGTTCGCCTGTTTTGATTCCTTTCCTGTGACGCTGTTCTGGGGCTATTTAAACCTCCCATGTTGCTGGCTGGTTTGGGGAGGTCCCTACTTCGCGTTATCTTGTATGTTTTCTACAGCTTCACTCTCTTCTTTTTAGTTTGCATTTCCTTTCCTTATTTTTAGGTATAATGAGGGCATTGTACGGTTTGGTTTGGGGAGGTTATGCGTCCATATCTGTGTCTACATGTTGTTTTTATTGCATTTCTGTTATCACGTTTAATTTCCATATGCATTGCTTGTTTATTCCAATAAAAATAAAAAAAATAAAAAAAAAACTTAACAAAAATAATAATTCACGTTTATTTTAGCATATAAGTTGAGTCGGAACGATTGATTTCCGTGATAAAATTGCACTTTAACTTGTCATTTTTACTTGCGCCTCGCACTCTATTGACAGTTATTAGCTGGGTCTTACGCATATCTACGAGTTTTTGTTCAAATTAAGCTGACTGTTTAGACTTGACCTGATAAATTGGCAACCTACCTTACAATTTCTGAGATTTAGAGCCTTAACTGGTGACATTCATGACCGGTTTACATAGGAATTGAGGGTAGTACTCCTTGCATAACATGTCCATTACTTTTGCACATTTGTGAAATTCGATTTCTTGTTAATTGCATATATTCGGGTTTGTGGTCGGTGTCACATGCAGGGAGGTGCTTGCAAATTTCCATTTCTTTCATTTTTTTTTCACCCATTTAACTCCACATTAGCCAAATATAGCTTTTTGACCCATTAGCAACACCCAAATTTATGCCTACTTTGTCAAGCTAGTTTAGAGTGACTTTTGTGGTATATTCATCCTTGTTGCGAGTTTGGCCTGTTTTCATCTATTTTAGTTGGTAGGAATATAAGAAAGAATGAGTAATGAAAAAAGAGACGTGAAAGAAAAAAAACAAACAGGAAAAAAGTTGAAAAAATGAGAATCACGTGAAAAAGAAAAAAAGAAATTAAAAAAAAAAAGAAAAAAAAATTGAATCACACGTAAGAAGCAGGAGAAAAAGAAAGAAAAAATTGAAAGAAATTGAGTTCAGTTGGTTGAAAAAGAGACTGTATATACTTATTCTCATCTTGTGACGGTCTCACTCCTCCGTTTTATTCATATATTTTTGAGGAGATAGTGTATTAGATAGAGAGATATGTGCCAAAGAAGGGCACCTGTGCTTTATTTTCTAGACAGCTGAGATTCGGATGGTACCATATGGTCTTGTTTTGGAACTAGCTTGACGCTTTACCTCCACATTTCCATAATCTGTTTTGCCTTTTCTCACCTGTGGCCTCACTTTCCCATACTATTTGTAAGCCCTTGGCTGTGACGGACATTGTTGGTTGGAATGTATGTATAGTACATGAATCGTCTATCAATTTTTTTTGCATGCATGTTATGTTGGTCGCAGTTTAGGTGAGTGACTGTATTCTCTTTCTCTGTTACATACATATTCAGCCTTTTGCTTCATGAGAGAAGAGTGTTCCATAAGAGTCCGATTTTGTCGGTCTTGCAAGGTCGATAGGTCAGCTTCATTTATGGACATATTATAACTAGTTTGCGTATTGACTGCTGTGGATATGACTGTTGATTTTTGTTTGCATTAAATTGGTTCGAGTAGACAGGTTATAGCTAGCTCTGAGTTTTCATATTCGTTCTATTAGTTTGCATTTAATTTGCTTGGGGACAAGCAAAGGTTTGGTTTGGGGAGATTTGATGCGTGCATTCTATATAGGTATTTTGTACTTCATTTGCACGCATTTCGATGCATTTTGTGTGGTGTTTGGCTATAAATGTTCCCCGAATAGTCTACTTTGGTATGTCTTACATTATTTGCAGTTATGAACCAGAAAGGAGCGTAATCAAGCCTAAAAAAATTCCCTATACATGCATTTAGGAGATGAGTTGAGTCGGAGTTTGGAAACTACTAATTATGATGCGCAAAGAAGTAAGATAGCTAGGCGAGCAAAGGAAGAACTTTAAATTACTAGTGCCTATTTTGAAGAGCCATATATCGAGTTCTACAACATATTTCCAGGCGATTCCAATTGGAGATGAAACTTGTCTTCTTAGCTTTCCAACGCCACCGGAAACGCCCTATTTGCCCCAGTAACGAAGAAATGGCAGCCGTTTGAAGTTCAGTGCGCGAAGTAGGAATTGTGCGCTGGAAAGTACTCGATCGAGTACAATTGTGTCCGATCGACTCCTTTTTCTACTCGATCGAATAGTGCCTATTTAATAAGTGTTTGATCGAGTACCTAAAGTGCTCGATCGAGAGGTTTTAGCTTGGATTTGTTCGATCGAGTGATATAAAGTTACTCGATCGAGTGATTAGCTTATATACTCGGGATTTTTAACCCGCGTTAGGTTTATTTTATGTGAATAATGACTTCCCTATATAAAGGAAGTC
Source organism: Silene latifolia (assembly GCF_048544455.1). NCBI lineage: Eukaryota > Viridiplantae > Streptophyta > Magnoliopsida > Caryophyllales > Caryophyllaceae > Silene > Silene latifolia. The sequence goes on from NC_133538.1 coordinate 109,385,538, forward strand.
GGAATAAGGTCAAAAACTCTCTTTTCTCATACACTCTTCACTGTTAATCACTTTTTCTCTTCCCTTTAATCTCATACCTTTGCTCTTTGCTTTTGTGGATTGATCTTTACGCCAGATTGCTTTTGATTGTAATCATCCTTTCTTTCTTAATCTTAATCTTATTATTTGTTTGCTTTAATTCCTGCTTTCTCTCTTTATTATTTATGCCCTAATCAGTTTATACATAATCGTTGTTATTTCATTATGTCTTTAATTAGTACACTCTATATTATTATTGTTGACACCCTTAGTAGTATGAGTATCTTATTCCTTCTATGTCGGGATTAGGGATTCCATGGTAGGATTGTGACGATGTAGCGAATAGACTAGACGATTAATTTATGAGAATCTGTCCCCATAGCAATATAACTGTAACACCAATTAAGTTGAATGCATGCTTCTAAATAATTTTAATTAGGTTAACTTTTTTTCTGGATCGGAAGATTGGAATAAACAGACCTGCTATAAACAGTAGACTACGCTAATGAGGACGGAAGTTAAGTTAGTGGAATTCTAGGGTGGATAGTGGACCGGAAGGACCTTTCCCATGCCCTTCTCACAGTAAATTGTCTAGGCTATTTGCAATTGAGTCGTTAGACTGCCATGGTGGACCGAAATCCTGACATACTCTTTTTTACTTGATCACTTTTATCACATTTTCTTGCTTTAACTGCTCTTACTTTATTTCTCTTGCCCTTAAACCTTCATTAGTCTATAGAATCAAATACCAAACCCCCCATCTGTGACTTAGATAGACGGACTACAGATATATACCTTGCCTCCCTGTGGAGATAGACCCTACTTATCACTAGCTTACATTAGTATATTTAGGTTTATTTTTGGTACAGAAATGACCGTATCAATGGTAATTTTCTTAATCTACGAGTTTTTGTTTCTCTCTTATCTGAACGAATAGACTTGACTTACGTATTGGCAAACTACATTAAATTCTGAGGTTAGAGATTTATAAACTGGTGACATTCATGACCAGTTTCATGTAGGATGTGAGTAGTTCTCTCTATAAGACATGTAACATCAATTTGCATAAGCATGAATTTAGTCTTTTTAATACCTGTATGCATTCTGTTTGTGGATGGTGACACATGTTAGGAGAGGCAGTTCCCTTTATTTCACTCTACCCATGAACCTCACATAACCAAATTGCCTTTTTTTCCTATTAGCTACAATCTATAATTTTGCTTACACTAGCCAAGCTAGTAATGAGTAGCTGTTTGGGAAGTTTTATTGCAGTTTGGTTAAATCTCTGATTGTAGAAGTCGGTAGAAGAGTTGAAGGGAATGAAAAGAAAAAAATTGTGAAAAGTGTGTGAAGAAACGAAAAAAAAAACCAATAGAAAAAGTTGAAAAACAAATATGAAAAAGAAAAAATCATATGCGGAAAAATGAAAAGTTGTATAGATGATTTTTACTCCCATGTCTTATTTATATCTTATGAGGAGTTGACAAGTTTATGGTGTATTGTGAGTTGAGTGCATCCAATCTGCACTGTTTTGTATTGATATATATTGAGTATGAAGTTGGGATGTAGTTTCAAAATTTGGATCCGTTGTTTCTAGGCTGGCTATTAACTCCACATTTCCAAATTCATTTTAGCCCCTTCTTACCCATTACCTCACTTACCCAAATGTAAGTCCTTGTCATGTGTCTTGGTCATTAGTTTGGTTGGAATGTATATGTACTGTCACAGAGATTCTATTCATGTTAAACTGCATGCATGTTCTTGTAGGTCAGTTAGGTGAATGTCTTTATTTCATCCTATCTTTCACTTATATACTCACCTTGTGCTTAATTTTAGTGATGAGCGACCCGTGAGAGTCCGATATCTATGAGTCTTGCAAGGTCGACGGTTCATTAAGTTTGAGACATTGATTTAATTCGTTTGCGCTTATCACTTGCCACCTTGTTAGTTGCTGCATTAAACTGGTTTTGGGTGGATGATTTGTAGCTGATGAGTTGGTCCCGTTCCACTATCCGTTCTTAGTTGCATTCATAGTTTGCTTGGGGACAAGCAAAGGTTTGGTTTGGGGAGATTAGATGCGTGTATTTTATATAGGGTTTTTACTTCATTTTTACACGTATTTCTGTACTATTTATGTAGCGTCTAGCTACAAATACCCCCGAATAGTCTACTTTGGTTTGTCATGTGTAAATTGCAGGTACGGACCAGAAAGAAGATAAATTGAGCCTAAACTTGTCTCACTTGCATGCATTTATGGAGAATAAGGAATTGGAGCTTGGAATCTATCACTTAAAAGACGCATGAGCTGATTTCGGAAGGTGTCAAGGTGTCTTACGTGCTAATATAGCTCGATCGATCACTTTTCAGTAGATCGAATGTTTTATCCTTTGAAGATTCACTCGATGGAGTTGTTCTCATACTCGATCGAGAAGGCTGATATAAGAAGTCCTCGATCGAACAGTTTTTCTATTCGATCGAGAGGAATTGCTGATCATGTCCTCGATCGAGTGGTTTAATTCCACTCGATCGAGAGGTTTCATCATGTAATTGTGTTTTTGCCTTATTCCGTATTGGGCTTTGTAATTAGGATTTAATTAGGTTAAGTAGGACGTGTTGTGACGACTTCTTCATCATCTCTTAGACTACGATACTCTCTCTTCCTCTCTACTCTCTCATACTCTTACTCTTACTGTTGGAACTATTGCTTGGATTTGAATCTTGTAATCGGTATCAATACTCTCCTTTATTTCTTAATCTTAGTCTCTTTGTTGCTCTTAATTTCATCTCTTCCTTTATTTACAATTGCTTTTATTCAATCTCTTCGCTGCATTGTTATGATGTTTATTTTCTCTTGCTTGTGTATGATTATTGTTAATTCAATAATAATGCATAGCTAATTCTCTTTGCTAGGACATAGGTGAACCATGATTATAAAGGAATTGTAATTTGAAGTATTAGGTTTAATGCTAGTTTGGTTCATGTTGTTAATCACTATATTCAATTGTTTCTGTCTAATTGAGTCGACGCAATTAGTCATTAAGTCGCAGTAAACCTTGACCTAGATCGGAAGATTGGAAAGGTTGAGACTTGTAGCGAACATTAGGGCACGTAGTGAGGGCGGAAGCTAAGCTATTTGTGCTTTAGGGCGAATTGAGACCAGAAGGAGATATTCACTGCTCCGTAAACCATACTTGCAATGACCTGAGACTTAGATTGCTTGACTGAATAATCATGGTGAACCGACTGTCTTAGCTATTTTCTCTCTATTTGCTTAATCCTTATTCCTTTGCCTTTTCTCTCTCTCTTAATCTCATTTGATTAGAACAAACAATTAAAATCCCCCAGAACAGTTACCTAGACGGACTTAATTAAGCTGACATTTTCCCATCTCCCTGTGGAGATCGACCCTACTTACTGATAGCTTCTGTTAGTAGTACTTAGATATTTAGTTTTAGTACCAGACGATGGTATCAATGACCAACATTTCTTCCCTCCAAACTCCGGGACCAACAAGTACGAAACACAAAAATACCAAAACCTAATGTCAAAGAGCTAAAACAAGAGCTCAAGACTCGTCAACTAACAACAAACCCAACACTGCTTCACCCCTAAGTCCTTCTAGAGACTGCTACAGGGAGACGTATCTAAGATCATGGAGATTCCCCTCAAGATCATAACCAAAACTGCTTCACCCCTAAGTCCTTCTAGAGACTGTTACAGGGAGACCTATCTAGGATCCTGGGAATTCCCCTCAACATCATAACCAACATTGCTTCACCCTTAAGTCCTTCTAGAGACTGTTATAGGGAGAACTATCCAGGCTTCTGAGGATTCCCATCATGCTCGTAATATCACACCTTAACCTTTAAGGTCCAGACCGGCTTGTGGGCCCATGTCCACAGAATTTCACACCATACCTAATACAATATGCAAAACAAACCCACTAACCATGCAACGCAAAAGAATACCAAACTCAAAAGACACCAACATGAACCCAACTATAATCAACTATTGTTCACACAAATCGAAACACAACCATACTGACCTCAAAACTACCCCACAACACACATGCGACCATCTTCAAACCCTCTTACAAGACAAAGGTTACGACCCCGTAACCAAACTTACCTGCTAAAAAAGGTGTGGGTAGCATTCCCTCATAGCCTCTTCCGACTCCCAAGTGGCTTTCTCTATGTTGTGTTTGGACCACAGAACTTTAACCAAGACGATTTCACCATTCCTTGTCTTGCGTACCTTACTCCTTTAGTACCTCTACATAAGTTAGACCTTCATCTAACTTGATATTCTCAACCTCGAGCACATGTGACGGATCACTCACATAGTTCAGAAGTTGTGACACATGAAAAACATTATGCACCCGATCAAGAGATGGTGGTAAAGCTAGCCGATAAGCTACTTCACCTTCCCAATCCAAAATCTCATACGGACCTATGAATTTATGACTCAAATTTCCTCTCTTGCCAAACCTCATGACACCCTGCATAGGTGACACTTTTAAGAGAACCTTGTCACCCACTGCAAACTAAATGTCTCTTTGATGCAAATCCGCATAACTTTTTTGCCGATCTTGAGCTTCTTTCATCTTTTGTCGAATCAAATGCACTTGCTCAACCATATTTTGTACCATTTGTGTTTCTAAAACAACAGCCTCACCGCTATCATCCCAACACACCAGACTCCTACACTTCCTCTCGTACAACGCCTTAAAATGTACACATCCCATCTTATTGGTGTTGTGTTATGATGGTGGAGGGTCGGGTTGTTATAAAGGGTATCAGAACAACTCTCCAGCCGTGTGGTGAGCATGTGGTCAGGAGTACTCGGGTCACCCACCTAGCGGGGGAGGATTCTGGGCTTGGCTGCGGTCAAGTTCGAGGCACAATGAGGATGTTATGTTCTTTTAGTGGGGGATTTGGTAACACCCCAAGTGATTGAGAAGAAATTTGTCCCACATCGGGAAAATAAGAAGGATGTGATATGTTTATAAACGATTCCACCCATCACTTAGTAATAAGGCCTTGTACTTTTGGGCTTAAGTGAGGACAAATATGGACCCAAAGGTACACATCCCATCTTATTGGGGTTGTGTTACGACGGTGGTGGGTCGGGTTATTATAGTTGTATATTTGGACTATGGTTTTGGCATAACCATTGTCATGTCTTTGCATAGAACGTTTTTTTCTCAATCGTTGTCATTTTTTCAAATCAGTTGAGTTGAACCAATGCATGCGAAAAGGTGTAACTTTATTCAGATCTTTAAGCATGCGTTATACTATTCAATTTGGACTATAAATATGTCGTCATAATCTTAAAGTTGAATATTAAACATTTACTCTTTCATTCGCTCTCTAAAATATACTCCGTACCTAATAATATGGCTGGTTTACCGGAACCACAATCACGTTCTCATTACCTCTATCCTGTTACTTGCAATGTGAAAAATCTCCCTCTTCATTACGAAAATGAAAAGGGTGTAAATAAGGATTTTGGGTGGATGTGGTTAATGCTTCATGACTGCGGTTTCACTGTGGTTAAAAGAATCCACCCTGTGTCGACTAACAGGCAATGTTTTCAAGGATTCGCTTATCGAGTATGACAAAGCCAACCACCATGAAAGCTTTCGTGACGCAAGAAAATTAGAGGCTAGATTTGCGGGGGAAGATGCGGGGAAACTGAATTTCTATTCGGATGCTAGATAAAAGGGCTCTTATCTATGGGTTGCGACCCATGTTGATCATCTTCTGCTGAGCCATTATAGGAGGCATCACGATCTTGTCACCGTGCCTCTGTCATGGGAGACAAAGGAAATTCCACTTGTGGTGGCCGCAGAAAATGAAGGGCTGCTCTACGACTTGATGTGGACCGAACTTCATGAAGATTATCCTTTGTCATCAGATTCTAATAACTACTAGTTATGTCTCTATTTTTATTTCTAGCAAGGAAATTAAGTTGATTGTATAATTTGTTGTTGTTCATTTCCTAATAAATTGAAGCTTAATTATTTATGTTTTTTAAATGTTAAGTATTCGTTTGCATATTTAAAATTAAACAAAGGAACGAAGCAAGACAAAATTGAAATAAAACCATAAGAGGTAATTTGATCTTAAAAATTATATCAAACAAAAAGAAAAAAATAAGCTAATTAATAATCAGGGAACAGAGTGTGGAATCCATCGACAATATAACTAAAAACATCTCTTTCACCTTGAACCCAATCCACCAAGTCATTTTCCCATTCCAACGGCATTCTCCCTAACTCGAATTTACGACCGTGTACGTACAAATACGTCACTCGTCCACGGTCATCTTCATTCGCGACTCATAAATATGGTCCTTCCCGTTCTTCATCGGTATCAAACCAAACCCTTGAAGAATCATTGTCATAAAAAGCTTGCTCCAGTTTGCAAGCTTGATGGAAGCATTCCCGCTCCTCACCCCCCACAAAACTCGATGAGTGTGTGACTCTTGAACGACCCATCATGTGAAAGAGCCGGCTGGATAGCTTGAACCAAATCCAATCCGGCAGCCCGAATCACCCCTATTATCGAGTTAAAGTCATAGGAGAGTATTCTCTTCCCATTCTCGTCTTTTGTATTTGGGAGATTGTCAATGATTCACATCAAAGGTTTGACATACACAATTCTAGTTAGGCGTTCAAAATCTTCCAATCCGCTGAATGATTAGACATCGGATTCGTACGGTCCTTCATCGGACGATGAATTATAAGACGACATAATTAATGAATACTCTTTTGAATATATAATTTGATATATTAAAAAAAATAGTTCAGATTTTGTTGTGAATATTAAAAGTTTAATTATTGGGTTCTAATTTATATAGGGGTTTAGAGGTCATGTATTGAAAAGGGTTTGTAACATAAATTAAATATATGAATATTTTCAATGGTTCAATAATTTAAAAATTGATAACGTTTAAAGTAACAACCGTAGTTATGGGATTCATTGATCACGGTTTTTGTAAAACCGTTGTCATTTTATATAATTAAATTATGTTAAATTCTTATGTGTTAAAATTGTTTTAATTTGTTTGACCATTCTTAATTACTATCCATTCACATGGACACATATTTTCCTATAAATATGTACCAATTCATAGTTTAATTAACCGCAAGCACAAATTCATCGAGTAATTAATTATCACATATTATTTAATTAATAGTTTTATACTTCGATCAACAAGTCATCGTCTTCTGTAACCGCTGAATCACAACCAAACACCCGCTACGTTCATCCTATTACATGTACTATACACCACCTTCCAATCAAAGTTGAAGACGATGGTAAGGGTTCTTTGAAAATTTTAACGTGGATGAGAGACATGCTTCGTCAAAGTGGTTATACGAACGTTAAAAAGGTCCACCCAGCGTGGGATAAAAATAGTGATTTTCTTGGGTACACAATGGTCGGGTTTGAAGGTTTTGGAAAAAACCTGGACTCTTTTCGTCAAGCGAGAAAACTTCAGGCAAGATACGAGGATCATGACGCTAGAAAACATAATTATTATACGGGTGATGGGTTACAAGCACAATATCTATGGATTGCGAGCGATCATGACATTAATCTATTAAAAACATATCGGTACGATATTAACACCGTGCCTCGTTAATGGGAGGCATAACAAGTGCCTTCTAATAATCCCCATATTGAACTTCCGATATTTAACTCAATCGCGGGGTAATTACACGATGATTATAATTATGATAAAGTAATTATTTTTAATATTTAGACCTCGTTTAGTGTTGAATTACTTATACTGTCTTTTATTGTTATTGCTAGTTATGTATTTTTCTTTCTCTAATTAATGAATATCAATTTTCTTTCTCACATTAATTAATTAAATTGAAAATTAAATACGAAAAAAATAATAGGAATATTGAATACTAATGTAACTAGTCATTGATCTAGTTGATATATAAACCAACTTACTCTTATATAAATAAATGTTAAAGCAACCTTTTTATTAACATCATCCCCAATCGCTCAAAATTCAAAAAGCACGATGGCATTTAACCCAGCTTTAATCAACAACGAAGAGTGGATTAAACAAACGATTGCAGATGAGGAGGAGGTTCTAGACGGTCTTCCCGCTGATCAACACCCATTGATTAAACCATCCATTGAACATAGCGGGAATTGTTGGAGTAAGAGGCTTGATGCAGTCTGGCTTGTTAACCAAGCGTCATCATCCTCATCACCGTCTTCATACCCTCGTCGGCCTGATACTCGCAACTTGACTGCCGCGAGAGATATGTTGAGTTCTACTCCTCCTAACTTATCTCCACGTGTAAAACGGGTGCTTGCATAAAATGAATTTGTTATTGCAAAATACGAGGCTATTGACCCGGAAGTTATCGGTATACCAGAGTGGCGTGGTTGGTGGCAGTGTGAGATGAGCATTTTACTCTTAATCGGGATTGTTCCGGATTATTTTAAATCTTTTAATGTCTGATGAATGTAATATTATTATATTTTGGGTTATTTCTAATGAAATAAATGATACGTTTATTGAAATTTTTCTTACATTAATTGATTAATTTAGTGAACTTCATAGGTCAGTAATCAAGATTGCTCTTCGTCTCAATAGATTTTGAATATTAGACCGTTCAATTCATGATTTGAACAATGCATGCTTATTATGGAACGTTGTCAATTTTAAATTATAAGAACGGTACATAGATAAATTGACAACGGATTATGAAACCGTTGTCTTAAAATACAGATATAACGACGGTTCCGAAAAATTCATGGTCAATTTTCACATAAAAGAACGGTTTTTTAGCAACCGTTGTTATTATTATTCACTATTTATGATCAAACCTATGCATGCCTATGCATTGACTTTTTATTATTCATGATTTGACAAATGCATGCTCTTAAATAGACCATTTATTATCTAAATATGAATTTAAATTTATATATAAATTATATGACAACGGCTTTAAGGAAACCGTATGAAGGTTCTAACAAAGGGGAACGGTTTTTGATAAATCGTAGTCTTATTGTTTCACTATGTATGATTTGACAACTGCATGCATGCCTATGGGCCGTTCATTATGTTTTGGTTTGAATCAACGTTTCACTTATTGGTCGTTTTAATGTTTTTACGTTAATTTTTTTTTTTGAAATAGAAGAATAATTTCATTAATAGAACGTCATACGACACATACAAAAAATAACTATAATCGAAAACGAATCTATTAGAAACCAAAGAAAAATAAATTTCTTGTAAACTAGGGATCTCAAACCATGATTTGACAATTCGACTCGGCCTCGTATTTCTATCTTTATGCAGCTTTTGATGCGGGTATCCTTCGTATGATAAATCGTAAAATAAAAAATACCTCTTACTAGTTCCATATATCGTTGACAAATAACTTGTATCCATTAAAGTAATGTGTGACGAACCATCAATGAATTACTTTTGTCTATATTTTGATTGAAACTAAATCCAGGATTAACTAGAAAATCCCCGAAATAAAGGACATAAAAAACTGAAAAAGGATACTCCCAAAAAGAGAGCCTTTTGTTGAATAGATGACAGATACGCATACTATTAATTGAAAGATGTAACAGTTTTGGGGCTTACCATCGATTAATTATCGATGGGATCCATAAATTTGATGGATGGAGGCTAAGGTATTTTGAGAGAGGAGAGGGAGATTATTGGTTAATTCAATGCGAATTTTTGGTTAAACACAAATGGTAAAACGTTTTTACATTTTCACCGCTGCATAGTTACTGCACGTCAGTATTCAACGTTGCATTTATTTGTTGTTTGAATTTTGCTTATGGATGAAATTCCTCTTAATTAATTATAGAGTATATCCTTATACTATAAATAGCCTAACATATATGGACTACTTAATTAAAACATCTATCCATTATTCTATATTTACCACAAATAACATATAACATACCTCGCTCAAGATTTAATTTTGTCATCGTCTACTACTCAATTCTCAGTTACCTGTTATATCAATCCAATTACTTGCATAATACACAATCTTCCCATCAAATATGATGACAATACCGGTTTCTAAGAGTCATACTTGGTTGAGGGACACGCTCCGTAATAATGGCTATACAAACGTAAAAAAAGTTCACCCAGCATGGACAAAAGATGGTAGTTTTCATGGGTATGCTCGATCGAGTTTCGAGGGTGTGGGCAAGACAATTTTCGCCAAGCGAAAAAACTTACTGCAAGGTATGCGTTACGTGATCATCAATTGGAGAAAAATGAGTACTATAACGATGATCCTGATCGTTATGTTTACGGTGGGTCGTATTTATGGATTGTTGTTGCTAAGGACGGTCATATGCTGAGAAACCCACACAATTTTACTACTATACCGAAATATTGGGAGGACGAAGAAGTGCCTCATTTTGATCACCGTTGTAATGTTGATATAATAAACTTGATTTATGGTAAACCTGATTACCCAACCCCGAGTGAAATTCCTGTTAGGGATTTTAAGTAATCTATATGACGGTTTGTTGTTGTGCATTTTTTTTTATATTGGTTTTTATATTTGTTTTTTTTAAGTAATCTACTTGATTTATGATCCTTGTTTTCTTTTATTTTTTTAATGTATCAATAATAAAAATGCATGTTTTTTTTATTAGTGATTTTAATTAGTACGTGCGATATACACTTTTAAATACGGAGTAGTTCTTATACATATGCAAACGCTTAATATTTAAATTAAATAATTAACATGCTAATTAATTATGAAACAATAATAAAGATTCACTTTGCATTAAAAACAAATAAATTTAATGAAAACATTTAAAAAATTATTACAGAATTTATAAACATTTTAAAATAACTAATCTAATATTATTATTATAAAAAATATTAAATAGATTGATTGTTTCGCCAAAAAATAAATATAAAATATAAATGTCAACGGTTTATTTAATTAAATGGGTGTTTCATTAGAATCACCTCTGTACATTTACTCATACAGTGTATCATAACAAAAGCATAAAGTTCTTATTATTCTTGTCGTCACCGCTGTCATCGCCGTCGTTATTTATCATAACTTATAAAAGGTGATCTCATTTTTATAGTCTAGTTTTCATTTGAATTATTTTATATATGGCTCGAACTTGGACGATTGATGGTAAAAAAGGTGGTCCAGTTTATGATGATGGAATAGTTGAATTTTACTATTTTGTTCGTCAAAATTGTAAAAGCTCCTCACCAATCCCGTGCCCTTGTAATAAATGTGGTAATATTAGATTTTTCCATTTCCCAGACGTGAAAATATACTTAGAAAATAATAGTTTCAGTCGAGATTGTTGTCGTTGGATTTTTCATGGAGAATCAAAGGATGAATCTGATGTAGTAATAAATGATGATACACCTGAAGTTGGTTTAGATATAGGCGATGAGGAATCTAATGCAAAAGAAGTAAACAATCATTATTCATTTGAAGTTGGTTTAGATAATGGACATTTCTTAGATGTTATGTTTGTTGAAGATGATGGATTCGATGTTTTTCAACCTAGCGGTGATGGGGATATTAATGCTTATGACTTATTTGAGAAGTTGAGTCAATCTGAAATGCCTTTATTTAATGGTTGTATGAAGTATACAAAATCATCCGTTGTGGTAAAGTTATATAATTTGAAGGGGTCATATGGGTAGAGTGATAAGAATTTTATCGATCTTCTAGCTTTGTTATGTGACATGCTTCCTGACGGCAACATTCTTCCCTGTCGCACATATGGGGCTAAAAAAATGATTAAATAATTGGGCATAGAATATGAGAAAATACATGCTTGTCCCAATTACTCCTATTGTATCGCAAACATTATGAGAAATTATCAAATTGTCCGCGCTGCTTTGTATGGCATTATAAGAGTAAGGAAGAAATCCCAACTAAGGTGTTGTGGTATTTTCTAATAATACCAAGAATCATAAAGATTTATTCGAATGTAGAAGATGCAATAATGATGACTTGGCATAGTTGTGGAAGAATTCGAGATGGAAAGTTAAGACACCCAGCGGATGGTCAACAATGGAAAGAGTATGACACTAAGTATCCTGATTTTGCCAATGAATCAAGGAACTTGCGTCTATGTAACACTCCCATGAGTCGACATCTTTCCTCAAGGCATCCCCTGTTGGAAATCTATATCTCATTTTTAACATATTCATATATGTTTTAAATTAATTTAGTCATAAAAATAATTACAAATCTTATGCATGCAAACTTTAATTAAAGAGATGGAAAAATCTATTTCTCACCATGTGATTTTCGGATATTTGGACACTAGTAAGGTCACCTACCTTACTTAGTTCTTGAGCTTTCCTTATGGATGAACATACAAAATCCCAAAGTAGAGATTCTCCAATTAGTAGCACCCAAGACAATCCCTTAATCCCACAAACTAACATGTACTAGATGTTTATGTTGTGGTTTACCTTAAATTTGATTACTAATACTCATATATTACTTTGATAATTTTAGTAATCTTACATGAACAATTTGGATTAAAATCTCATCTTTTTGATGAAGATTTAAAGAGAGAGAAGAGAGAAAAAAATATGAACCTTTTGCATGTATTATCTTAGAATGAATGAATAAGAAAAATTGATTCCCTTAATCAAGAGGAGGTTCACGGTTGGGACTCCAATATGGGGCATCCTATTTTCTCTTTTGTCTTCACAAGAATTAGGTGTGTAAGATGTGTAAGAGTAGGTGTAAGGCTAGTTGTAGGTAGGCCATGATTAGGTCATTTTATCTCATAAAATAATTCACCCACTAACATCTTCCACTTCCATTATATCGGTCCATATACATAAAATGGACTACCATTTTATTTTGTCAATTTGTCATTTGTCACACAATATGTCACATGTAGTATGTTACATGTTATTAATTAATTTGATGCATATTTATCACATAAATATCATTTCATGAATTAATTAAATTTCATACAACAAATTGACTAGTGATACTTGATCACATAAATAAAATGGGTCATATAGTTATAATTCACAACTTCTTGTAATTATAATTAACCATTCATTCTTATCTTTATTGTTTCTCAAACAATAAATAATTTTAGCAACAAAGCAATTTATTACTAAAATAAATCTTATTTAATCCCATTACAATAAGATATCAATATTCTCTCTCACAAATGGAATTGTTCAATTTTAAGGAATTAATTAATCTATATCGGTATACAACTAATTAACCTTTTCAATTAAGGGAATCGTCCTTTAGGTGTGACCTCAAGGGATCAACTGATCACCACCGTCGCACGACAGTAATGTCAAACTCTAGCCAGCCAATCATTACCGATATGTGTGGACCAGTTGACTATATATGTAATGTATCATCCCTTTCGTATTCTTGGTATGAGATTTAATAATGATATTTAAATCACGTGATCGCACTATTGTTGAGGACACATTTCCCAACAATCTCCCACTTGTCCTCGACAAGTGTGCGTCACCAATTCTCTTGTCCTATTACTATCTCCCACTTAATGCAAGGTGTCTTTCGGGTCGTACTTGCAAGTGATCATATCGAAAGTGGTTTCCTCGATCTAGAGAATAACTGATTGACCGGATTTATCTATCATAGATACCTTCCGAGCGTGGCCACGCATTTCCAGTTCATTACTGCTCCAGTGGCCCTGAGATATGTTTTAACCCTGACAAGGCGGTGGACAATTCCTATCGCACTTATTCCCTTCGACTAGCCACAGCCATCATAACCCAAAATATGCCCATTTGACCCCATTTACGAAGGTCGTAGTAACACATTCAAAGTTAATCTGAAACTGTGCCATCTTAGGCGAACAGTCTTTAGTCAAAAGAATCGACTCATTAGAATACTATAGTAGCTCTCGCCACGACCAGGCTTTATAAATTTGCCATAACTCTATAAGCGGTCACCGCCCGACAAAGTGTTCCTAATGCCGCCTATGTGATCGACTAGTCATCTCATATGACTCTATGGCACTTGAACTTGCCATCAATCGCATCACACTCTAGTCACTTCGAGACATCACCTCATACAAGTGACTATGGGCGAATACCATGCTAATCCGTGTTCACTTTAACGGGGTTCAATTGTCTCTACAACCCGTTTGGATGTAACAAAGTATAATAAAAGAGTTTTAAAGTAAAACTCGAACGACAAATGCGATTATCACACATGAATAGTCAATGCTTGATTACTATTTCATGTTCTATAATCTAATTTGATCTTGTATGTAGTTGTTCATTTCAATTCAATTGAAATGACATGACTCATCATGTTTAGCCTTTGAGAAGGCTTTGGTTAGTAGGTTTTATCAATTTCTTGTACCTTGCTCAACCTTACTATATACTCGGTTTCCTTTGTAATGTATACATTTGTATTACAAAACTTTCTGAGTACGTGTTGAGATCCAATCAAGACATAGGCCCTTTAGCCTAAGAATAGCTCCCACTGTTTTCACAGTGTGCGGGACTCATCCTTCTTGCACATCTCATGATTGCAAGTGTACTCAATTTCCGTTATAAATATCTCTCATTGTTCTTTATTGCCTAGAACGATTCTAGAAAATCTACTTCTTAATTATCATTGCCACAATGGTATCTTAACCATCCTAATGTGTTTTGATTATGGTTTTGTCGGAAACCATGCGCAATCTCAATTGTTAATTGTCACTTGTGTAACACCCTTACACAAAATTGCATCATAAACACTTTGCTTTACTTCCTTAATGCTTGTGAAAGCACTCAAGGGTAATCTTTATGGCTTACTTGGTAAAGATCACTTAAATTCGATTTTGAAAACAATTCATCGTACTCAAAGCATATGAAGTGTTATACATCATTTCCTTTTAATTGATTTGGCAGCGGAAGCAGATGGAATCAATCAAATATGTTCAACTTGGTTGAACTAGTCATGAATCTAATTAACATAAGACTTCTTATTGACGCTAATATCACGTGGATTTATCTTCATAAATCTAGATATTAAAGATGTATTATATTACTCCAAAAGTCTTAAATCATTCTCAATGATCAATATGTCATCCACATATCGGACTAATTAAAATTTCCGTAACTCCCACTAAACTCCATGTATAAACACAACTTCTTGACTTATCGAGAAATGTTTTATCACATGATCAAAATGTTGATTCCAACTCATAGATGTCCTACTTAAGACCATCTCTTAAGTTTCACATTACCTTAGGATTGCAAGAATTTATAAAACTCATGACATGTATTGAATACATTCTTTCTTTTGAAGAAGTGGGTTTTAGATTCACTTGCTATGTATTTCATAATGAAACACAATCCCTAAGAAGATCCAAATAGACTTAAGCATTTCAACTAGCGCAAAACACTTTGCCACCAACCAAGCTTTGAAATCTCTCTTTATTAGTCCAAAACCCTTTGTCACTAATCAAGCGTTTTATTTCGGATTCTCATGGCTTTAAGCCTTGTATTGAGTTGTGACTTAAACACTCTTATGTAAGTCATTTGTTGATTACTTTCCAGAAGTAATCAACTTGAATCAAACAATTTCTTTTGTAAGTTATAAGCTCTTTACTTTCTTAAAAGTAGCATGAATTCATCATTTTCAACAAGTGACGAATTTAACCTCCTAGGTTTTAAAGAAACAATGTCTTACACAAAACGTCTCATGTAGCCAAGAAAGACCAGTTTCTTGCGACATAACATTCTCTGTGGCATTCTTTGTGGCTCTTGAATAATTTCTCCCACTCTGTCTTCTAAAAATAAACTTGTATTTTAGCAAGACAGCTTCACGAGCCGCAAACCCGTCGTACTCGTGATAATTGAAAAGGGAAAAATGAGCATATGTTGCTTGTGAAATATTACAAACATGGTACCCTTACCATTTCATATCTCATATGATTCGATTTAGTGGAAAAATAATCTAGACAAAATGATAAAATCCCCAAAAGGATCAAGTAACTCAAAGTAACTTGATCGAAGTCCAAACCTTATCGAATAGCGTTTGAATTCTTATCCAATCATACATTATCCCATAATGCGTGTTAAGAGAGATTAATTTGTGATACTATATCACAATTCATTTGGCTTATATCAAATTCTTCACTTTGATAATCCCATCACGACTAAATCGTGATTCCTTGAACTCTTTGAAATTCTTCAAAGATTTCTCTATTTACCTTATTAAGTGAACATATTAGTGTCAACTTAAATCGTTGGTAAAAGATAATGATCAACCTATTTTGGATCGATGATTTACAACCTCGATCTCCTTTTCAACCAAAAGCCATGAGACATCTTGCTTTGAATACAAGATACGCATATACCATTAACAATCTAATGGTTTCAAGAGTACTCGATAACTCTTTGCGTTCATCATTCCAAAATTTAAGGTTTAATCTTGGGTTACCAATTTGAATCTTACATCATCTACATGATATATCATTCTAGTTTGGTTTAGAATATAATCACCTTGATAATGGGCTAGCCATACATCAAATCGTGGTGTATAGGGTCACAAAAGTGAAAACCTTTTTTGTATCTTAACAAGTTTATATTCTTATTTAGAGTTTATGCACTTAATAGTCATAATTAAGTACAACTTTAAATCCAAAAACTAGATTGAGTACACAATTACTCTATCTCTCGACATTATTGTTGCTAGTCGTCATATTCTAATCATCCTATGTATCAAGTACAATGATGAAAACCTCCATTGGTTTCTAATATTGATTTAAGTAGTACTAGCAAAATTTTATGTTTAATCAAATAAACATTTAAAGAAGAAGGTTCAATTAGATGTCCCACAACTAACTTGTTGATTCTTCAATAATTTGGGGTAGTTTCCTTTCTCGTGTCCAACATTTAAGACAATGGAAACTTATCGGTCGGGATTGATAGGTTTAGTATCGTCATTCTCAACAACTTTACCTTTAACATTACCTAGTATCAATTCCATTATTATCTTTACTTCTTGAACCTCGTCCTCATCTTAACGGTTTAAGAGAATGCTCCCACTCATTTCAATGAGTCTTTGCTTTGAGAAGCAAAATTGAATTCATGAAGATTACTCTTCATTTGTTCGTTTTAGTCTTAAAACTTTCATTGAAGTGGTTGCGTTATTTTGGTCAATTACGAATTCTGAAAATCTAATCACCAAAACAATTTATCGCTTCAAGGTACTCAATTCAATTAAGTATATGAAACATAATCCATTGTAAGTAGAATTGTTAGTCAAGAATAAAAAACCTGTTTGATAATGAATAACTTTAATCTATACTCTTTACAAGAGATCCTTAGCAATGGTTCGTTTGAGGTTTTAAAAGCAAATTCAAATTTTGTCTTTAGTTACGATGTTTTAATGGAGATTTGTATCAAAATCGAAATGATATCGTATATGAATTGTGGTAAAGAAATAGAACAATATAATAACAGAATAGTGGAAAACTTAACATTTATCGTTTCAGTAATACTTGTAAATAACAAGTAAAGCATTTACATAGTGACCTCTACCCAACTATGATAAATGATTCCGAGATCCAAATTCATATTAACTTGGGCACGGGATATCCGATGGAACCCTTATCAATATAACTCGGTGGACTAACTCTTTAATCGATTCTACTTTTAGAACTCTCGGTCGATAAAATTACTTTAATATTTATCTATAGCCCGGAACACATGCGGCTACGGTCGCGAATACTTCCGTTGAGCTCAAACCAAATTTCGAATAAATGTGTCCATGATCCAAATCCACATCAACTTGGGCACGGGATAGCCGATGAAACCCTCATTAACACGAATTCGGTGGATAGACATTTATCACCCACTTCCCCTACGTAACAAGGTTTGTACCCCGGGATGGCCGAGTGCACTCCCTCATGAAATAGGTTTTCATGGTTTCTACTTTTTGGTAAGGCTATGTCTCAATTGTTTATTTTAGCGAGAGGTCATGTCAATTTATTATCTATCACGTTTTAAGTGAACTAAAGCGGTGAACTACGATAATTATAATTGACACGGTCGATATACTCGATTAAAAGAAGATGCATGTTTTAGTTATGGCGATTTAGCGATGCATGCGACATAAAATAAAATGCAAGCATAAAATAAATAAATCCTAGTATGGCCTTTCCTAAACTAGAAAAACTATTTAACTATTACATATTCGGAAACCAACTCCATTGGTCCCTTGAACTTCGGTTGTGGCACGCATCTCGAGGTATCACCGTCTTTATGTATCGCCATCTTGAAGAAATCCGTCTTTGGGAAACTCCGAGATAAATAAATTACATAGCAAATTACATAATTTCCTATTATACATTTGTAACTAAAATAAAATAAATCTATTAAATTACAAAACGGTGATACGAGATCACAATAAAATTACAACCGAATCGATATTCCCATACATTTCGGGAAATACCAATTAAAAACTAAGGCCAAACTAAGTAAAATTCCATAATTCAAAAATTACAAAAATTAAAATTATGACAATCATAAAGAAAATGCAGCATTATAATATGTATGAACATGCTCAATTTTATGCTAAATCGCCTTTAATTAGCCAATATCGTATATTACTCGGTTTTTACGGATTTGCGTGATTTCAACATTTTACAATCACAAAAATACATAAATTCATATTTATGCATAAGTTAATTACCCTAACCTCTTAGGACTCAAAATTTAGTCTTCACTAATAATTTGACCATAATTAACTCATATTTCTAAAATTTGTTCATTAATGGACTTAAAATTACAAAAATAAGCTATAAACTTCAAATAAATCACAAAATTTCAAATAAATTAAAAATTTGAAATTTAAACTCATAAACATTCTAGAAAAATACCATGACACTCATAATGTTCAAAAACTTAGGTTAAAAATTTCGAATTTTATCCGGAAAAACAATGCCGCTGTTTATCGGTTTTAACTAAAATAATCATAAAAACATGTGAAAAATTATATTCATCAACTTTTCAATTTCAGATCTGAAAAATATAATAAAATGCAACATATGATGTTTTTCTTTAGTCATAGAGTATGTTTTACTAACATTTCACAAATAAAGTCACTATTCATGCAATTTTTCTTCAAAAATCCATAAATCATGCAAAAAGACTTCACAATAGCCTATTATTTTACACACATCTTGTAAAATTTCATGTGACATCATACTAAATTTATATGACCAGATTCGAAATTTATCTCATATTAACCTATTTTTCACCTAAATCCGAATTTAATAATGAAAAATCCATTTTTCGAGCATAACAAGTCCAAAATTTATGAAAATTTACAGGTTATCTCAAAATAATATATGTGAAAAGATATCCAAAAATCACTGAAAAATTCGAAGTATAGCTAATTTTAGTCCGAAAATGACATTTTTACTCATAAAATCATATTTAAATGCCATTATTGTATAATATGAACAATAAATATCCGTAAATTAACCAAAATATCCTAAAAACATTTTAGGACCAGAAATATTAACATGTATGGATTAATTTCGTGATATATTATAATAACACAAAATATACAAGTTTTATATGTTATTCTTTATAACTCGGAAAAACTTTTAACCGATTTGCATGCAAACAGCCATGGCTCATGATACCGATTGTTGGAAATCTATATCTCATTTTTAACATATTCATATATGTTTTAAATTAATTTAGTCATAAAAATAATTACAAATCTTATGCATGCAAACTTTAATTAAAGAGATGGAAAAATCTATTTCTCACCATGTGATTTTCGGATATTTGGGCACTAGTAAGGTCACCTACCTTACTTAGTTCTTGAGCTTTCCTTATGGATGAACATACAAAATCCCAAAGTAGAGATTCTCCAATTAGTAGCACCCAAGACAATCCCTTAATCCCACAAACTAACATGTACTAGATGTTTATTTTGTGGTTTACCTTAAATTTGATTACTAATACTCATATATTACTTTGATAATTTTAGTAATCTTACATGAACAATTTGGATTAAAATCTCATCTTTTTGATGAAGATTTAAAGAGAGAGAAGAGAGAAAAAAATATGAACCTTTTGCATGTATTATCTTAGAATGAATGAATAAGAGAAATTGTTTTCCTTAATCTAGAGGAGGTTCACGGTTGGGACTCCAATATGGGGCATCCTATTTTCTCTTTTGTCTTCACAAGAATTAGGTGTGTAAGATGTGTAAGAGTAGGTGTAAGGCTAGTTGTAGGTAGACCATGATTAGGTCATTTTATCTCATAAAATAATTCACCCACTAACATCTTCCACTTCCATTATATCGGTCCATATACATAAAATGGACTACCATTTTATTTTGTCAATTTGTCATTTGTCACACAATATGTCACATGTAGTATGTTACATGTTATTAATTAATTTGATGCATATTTATCACATAAATATCATTTCATGAATTAATTAAATTTCATACAACAAATTGACTAGTGATACTTGATCACATAAATAAAGTGGGTCATATAGTTATAATTCACAACTTCTTGTAATTATAATTAACCATTCATTCTTATCTTTATTGTTTCTCAAACAATAAATAATTTTAGCAACAAAGCAATTTATTACTAAAATAAATCTTATTTAATCCCATTACAATAAGATGTCAATATTCTCTCTCACAAATCGAATTGTTCAATTTTAAGGAATTAATTAATCTGTATCGGTATACAACTAATTAACCTTTTCAATTATGGGAATCGTCCTTTAGGTGTGACCTCAAGGGATCAACTGATCACCACAGTCGTACGACAGTAATGTCAAACTCTAGCCAGCCAATCATTACCGATATGTGTGGACCAGTTGACTATATATGTAATGTATCATCCCTTTCGTATTCTTGGTATGAGATTTAATAATGATATTTAAATCACGTGATCGCACTATTGTTGAGGACACATTTCCCAACATCCCCAACACATGAGAGTGCCACAAGACTTGGATTCCCAAGCTTGTAGTGCGAACAAACGAGTAAAGAGGGATTTAAGGCGATAATTTACATAGATAAGTTGTAGTTAGATAATTAGTTACATGTTAAGGGATGTAAATACCATCCCATTTAGTACAACCATATCGTAAAATAAAAGTGGAGTTTAAATAGTCAAGAACTAGAAAATAAAAGTGATGACAACATAGTGAATACCGCTCCCAAGCCTCCGTATCTAAGCAAAGCTAACCTGTCAAATCACTGCTCCCCATATGGGCGGAAATCACCATATGGTTCACCACAGACATTTCAAAACCCAAGGTTAGCTTTATCAATACAAATGTTCATGAATGCTTTACTACCTTGCTAACTATATGAATATGCAATTGAGAAGTAGTAACAATGAAACACCCAACTCCATTACCCGCTTCCAACACTACGGTGCCAGGGCCACGCTTACGGCACCGCACCACAACAAGTACTCGGAACACGTCTGTGGTATCGCGCCCTAGAGAGACTTGGATCCCCTGCCAGACGCCGTGTCTCAACCACACGGGTCCCTCCAAACTCAAGTCTTCAATATGCACATCCCTCTTGGAGTGGGAAGCTCCAAGAGCTGACTTAAGTGCAAGACTGTCTCCCAACCGTCTCACGTCTCCTCTATGATCTGACCATATCAAACCCAACAATCCTTCAAGGATAAACACCACATAAACACAATAACTACAAACAAGCGGCATACTTTTCAAATGCACAACTCATGACATGTAATATATGCTCAATCGAACATTTACTCATCCTTTTTATTCCAATGTCTCATAAATGTGTTACAATACAATTTACTTACCAATAGAAGAACAACAATACTTATCCATTTTTTTTCCACAGTTATGAATATTGCCAAACAATATGATACCATCAACCTCAATTACCATTGTTCATGTTATAATGCAACTACCATGTTATAAATGCTAATAAATGCACAAACATACTATAACATACTATAAGAATAACAATACTAATTACCCTCTAATTTAGTCATAATCCTAATTAATTTCTTAACCCACATACTAATTAGTTAGGGTTTACTAATTAAAGACAATAGGATAAGAGTAAACATAATCTTACCACACTATGAACAAATGGCAAGAACAAGGATTTGGGATTAATTCTTCAAGAAGTGTGTGCTAGATCTTTGAGGATAAGGTATATGATATTTTGGAGATTTTTGGAGAGTTGTAGGGTAATGTGAGGGTGAATACTAATGAAATAAATCTGAAAAGATAAGGTTAGAGAGTGACAAACCACCTACCATTCTCGAATAAATTGTTGGACAGCGACTGGGCACTCGATCGAGTGCCCGGTACACTCTATCGAGTGAAGCTCCACTCGGTCGAGTGACTCTGTTTCAAAAACTTCTAGCCACTTCCCAGGTTCTACTCGAACCCCTACTCGGTTGATTGGAGTGCCAACTCGGTCGAGTATGGCCTTATAAATTACGATGTATTACAGTCTAGCACTTTTCACAGATGGAATGAATCCTCATGGAAACATGAGAATCCAACATAATACTTAGCCAGTAGTATTGGCCATTTATAATTTACCCCCATGGGTTTGCATGAAACGGAAGTATCTGATGTTATCCTTGTTGATTTCTGGCCCTCGACAACCCAGGAATGACATAGATGTGTATTTGTAACCACTTCTAGATGATTTGAGAATTTTGTGGGATAGAGGGATACAAGTCTTTGATGGTTATAAAAAGGAAACTTTCAATCTTAGAGCAATGTTGATGTGTACAATAACTGACTTTCCGGCATATGACGATCTTTCTGGCCATACTGTACATGGAAAAGAGGCTTGCCCATTGTGTAGAGAGGATATTGTATCAGAATACTTGAAGCATTCTCGCAAGCATGTGTACATGGGAAATCGTAGGGGGTTACGCCGAGATCGCCTTTATTGTAAGCTTCACAAGGCGTTTAATGGGTGCGCCGAGCATCATGCGAGTCCTAAGATTTTGAATGGACATGAGTTGTAGGATAAAGTAAAAGATATTGAGATAACGTATGGGAAGAAAGGCTCTAAGTTGTCTTCTCGGGGTTATAAGAAAAATTCGTATTTTTTAACAAACTTCCGTACTGCGTGACCTCCCGGTAAGACATTGTCTAGAATTTATGCAGATAGAAAAGAACGTTTGTGATATTATAATCAATAATCTTTTGAATGTTCTGGGTAGGACAAAAGACTACAAGGGAGCTAAGGATGATTTGGCAGAGATAGGTATTAGGCCCGAGCTGGCAGCTAAAAAAAGGAAATCGGACTTTTTTGCCACCAGCAGCTCATACTCTTTCAAGGAAGGAGAAAAAAGAGTTTTGTGAATGCTTTCATGCAATTAAAGTGCCATAGGGCTATTCGTCTAATATTAGAAGCCTTGTATGAGTATAAGTCATAAAACTTACCGGACTAAAGTCACATGACTGTCATACATTGATGCAACAAATATTTCCCGTAGCCATTCGTTCTATTCTACCTAAAAACGTTCGATATGCAATAACTAGATTTCGCATCTTCTTCCAATCAATAAGTAGTAAAGTCATTGACCCTGATGAAGCGGTTTCATTGCAAGACCTCGTCGTCACCAGTCTTTATCAGTTTGAAATGTATTTTTTTCCATCATTTTTCACTATCATGGTTCATTTGATTGTCCACTTAGTTCGAAAGATTATTTATCTCGGCTTAATGTATTTGAGATTTCAGTATCCATTTAAAAGATTGATAAAAGTTTACAAGGATTTCACATCTAATAGGTATCGTCCAGAAGGGTGTATTGCTGAGCGAACAATTACCGATGAAGCTCTTTCATATTGTTACGCGCACCTCTCCTTGGATGAGTTAATTGCAGCTCCTAAGAATCGTTATTGTGACTGGTTGAAAGGAAAAGGTGTAACACCCGTAAATTTCTCATTCTGACATTTAAACTTCATTTAACCGTTCGATTACTTTATCTCATATTTTTAAATTATGTAATTTAATTAACCTCCTTTTGAACATAAATTTTATAAAATTTACACTCTTACAAGCTTGTTTATATAAAATAAATATTTCAGTCGGATAATAATAATTGTGACGATAATAATAGTTTTCCGTCTTAAGTTATAAACACATTTCCGTCTAGCAGGATCGTCACATTTCTCTTATAAAGCTATTTCAATTCGTACCAACCCGATTCCGACAACACTCACTCTTACCCACTACCTTTAAATAACTCATTATATATTATTATTACTATATTCATTATTATTATTATACATTGTTATATATATACATATTTATTATTACTAATATTATTTTGTTGTTGACCCGTCCCCACCCCCTCATTTCTTCCTTCTTCATTTTGGAATGAACCCAGCAACAGCAACAAAAAGCAACGAAACACACAGAGCAACACACCTCCCTTTTCGTCACCTCCAACCTCAGATCCCGCCTCCATTCTCAACCAAATTCGATAAATTTTACACCAACATCTTCCTCTCCTCGTCCTCCTTCTTTATATGTAAGAAAGAGCCAAGCTTTCGTCCTATTTCAATTCGTCCGTCTTACAAAGGATTCAGATTTTGGTTTAATTTCTTCTGTTTTTGGGTTTTGTGTCATCCTTGGGCGACTCCTGTGGCATTTAGGAGAGCAAAAAAGGTAACGGTGAAAGGTTACTCGACAAAAATGTCGAAATTCCGTCTTATATGTTGATTTATATGCTCTTATTTGATAAAGTTTAATCCTTTATGCTTTTCTCATTTGTATGATAATTTCCGTCTCAAACTAACGATTGAATTAGGCTGTTTTTATTCGTTCTCCTTTTAGACTAGTTTGGAACGATGTTGCAGGTACTTCGGGACAGTTTTGGGACGGATAAAATGGTGTCTTTCGGGACTGTTTTAGGGCGTAAGAATGGCTGTTGTTGATACGGTTTGAGTAACCTTACGGGTTGTTTTGGGTAGTCAGAATGAGGGATTGTATGGACTGTGTTGGATAGTCGAAAATGATGGTCGTGTGGGCGTTGTTGCACAATTTTGGGCGTGTATATGCGGTGTTTGTGGTGCTGTTTTTGGGGCGGTTATGTAGTGGCGTATGGGCTGCATTGGTTTTACTTATTGTTTTTCCAAGTTCTCAATATGTCTTGGCTGAGGTAGTGCTAGTGATGTAGATGTTAGGTCGCTAATTCGGTTTCCCCCATTCCCCTTACATTGCTGCCCATGTGGCTGGGACTGTTAGTTACTGAGGGTGTAGTGTTAGAGCTTGCTATATATATATTGGTGTATACAAATGGTTAGTATACAAAGGAAGTTCGTTACTTTTGGCTCTTAGCCGTATTTGAGCCTTAAGCGGTAAGCATTCATTCATAACTCCTGCAATACAGTGGTTTAAGACTTGATTAGTAGTCGTGGCCTCATCTCAATCATGGTGCTACACTGACAGGGTAAATTTGGCATAATTGTTTGTCCTCGTGCTTATTTCTAGCCGTGACTGTCTAGCTGTTTAGAGTCCAATGCTTAGAACAGAGTGAAGTAGGTGATGGATGATCAAGATAATTTAGGAAGGAGATTGCTTTATCAAATGGGAGGGTAAGATGGCGATAAATGGTCCTCATGACCATATACTGTGGTTATGTGCAGCTGTAGATAATTGTCAGGGAATTTGATTGTGTACACTTTGTTTCAAAGTAATTCATTTGAACCAATTATTTAATTTCTGTCTCATGGGAATATTCATGTACGTAATGGGTTGGTTGTACATGAGAAATTCCATTCTTTTCGTACTTAAAATTTCGTCTTAAGAAGGTCACAAATGAGCTTCTTTAACGGTGAAAAATGGGTTTTGTCGTGCAGTTTTCACGAGCTGTTTTGTCGAGTTTCTTTATGCTAAATTGAACCAATTTTCTTGCTTATGTCTCAAGTATATGTACATGTTTGGATTGGGTCTTTTGTATGTGTGGAATCGGTGTTGGTTTGGCCTAGGAAACCGTCCTAAGGTGGCTGGACTAAGGGGAACTGTTGCGTCTTTTGTCCGTGGCTTGCTTCGCCTTGGTTGTCGGTCTGCAGTCTGCTGTTTTGGCACAGCCGTGGTGGCAAGGCGATCGAGGTGCGGCCAGGCCGTGGCTGGGTAGGTGCTGGTCATGGCTAGGCCGTAGTCCCGATTGGGTTAATTTTTATCCGTGAAATATTTTTTGTTCGGGTTTAATTAACGAATTTCCGTCACATGATTTATGTATCTTCAATTTATTATTTGCTGTTTATTTATATATTTCTCACATGAATCATAAATGTGGAACTATTGTTTATTCATGTCATAATTATATGAAATGTCTTCATTTATCTATAATATGAGCTTTAATTCATTTGTTCTCATTTATTTATCGTATTTCAAATACGAGTGAATTATTCTACTTGTTTAATTAAATTGAGTCATTTATACTTAATTCTTGTTTTGCTTGTTATAAATGGTTCAATTCCATTTAGTTACATTTTTATTCAAGTGACAAATATTGAAGAAATGAGTTACTTATTCACGTTTATGTTTATGATTTGGCATGAAATGTCTTACTTGGATTACCATCGGTTCATTACATGTAGTAGTCTCTTTCCAAGTTGATTCGTATCGCTTGGTTGAGTCGTATTCTTATGATAATGCCTTTATGCTATACCTTTTTGCTTGACTTGTCTTTACGCCTCTTTCGGACTGTCCTGCCGATTGTGGGTTTAGCTCATATCTTCCGCCTCTGTCGGACTGTCCTGCCGATTGTGGGTTCTCGATTTCCGATTTAGGGTTCGGGTCTTGGATGCGGACTGTCCTGCCGCATGTCGAATCGGGAATTGTGCTGTCCCGAGAGTCTGGCCAGATTTAGACTAGGACTGAGTCTTGGGAGTACCATTGTCGTCCTACCAGGGGAATTATATATTGATATATGAGTAGTATAGGTCTTGCTTGGTTATAGATATTGGTATTTGTCTGTTGTTTCTCTTGGTCCTATCGGACACTAGGGGTGAGCTATAGGCCCTCTAGTTGCGATATGATCGTCGGGATTGATGTTTCCATCCGTTCTTATGGTGAGATGCAAGCCATAAGTATGAATGTGACATTAGTAGCCACGTCCCGTATAATGTCTGCTAAGTGGTTTTCCAAATAATGGCTACCATTTCTATTCTTGTAAATTGCATTGGATGACCCCTTATTTAGCGGCTTCACATGATTCGGATTCTAACCTCACATCTATGTTGTATTTCCTTGAAATGCGTGCCTTGGTACAGATTACCGTATTCTTGTCTTCCATATTATTTAATTGTCTCATATGAGTAGTTTAACCGTTATCATGCTAATGTTGATCTATCTTTTTTATCTCATTTAATTACCATGTTTAAACATAAACTTGATATCCATATTTTTGTAAGAGTCTTTCATGACTTACCAGTTTTAGTTCTTTGTTATATTCGTTTCGACATTTTGTGGCTGGGAGAACCTTGTTACTCCCCACTGACTGTGGCGTTCATGTTTACATGAATGACAGGTATTAGTGGTGCATTCATGGGGTGAAGGCATGTGTGAGCTAGCGAGCACTTCGGCCTACTAGTTGGTTTATTGGGATTGTTTAGACCTACCTTTTATTGTATTGTCATTCGAGGGATATATTTTCCCTCACCTTAAATATCACGTTTGTATAATTTAAAGTCTTTATTTCCGCACTCTTTATTCATGTTTTAGATTTTGGTGAATCCGCGCTTTAAATTTTTAAAAGTTTTAAAAATTCCCTAAAATTCCGCATTTTATTAGTTATATTTTCCGCTTTATCGCGGGGTGTCACAGTTGGTATCAGAGCCTATGTTGCTCCCGACGCACACACGTGTACCCCAAATTTAAATTGAACTTGACCTTGAATAATGAATGAGAGATGGGTAGACTTAAGGACTTAAGGTGGTAGTCTGTAGTGTGTTTGCTCTTTGTTAGGTTCTAACGTGTTTGTTGATTGTCATTTAATAATTGTTGTGCCCTTGGATCATGACCTTGCGCTTACCTACTTAAGATCAAGATTTGGTGCCTATAGCCGAGGATTGAAGATTTGTTCAACCTTTGAAGAATGCTTCTACTTCCTCGAAGATGTTTCTCATTCTTTGTGTACCTTGCCTTATTCTTTATCTTTTGGTGCTTATCCTTCTTCTAAACTCTCTTCTGTTCTACTTTGAAAGTTACTCTTATACCCCTAACTTGTCCTTTGATCCTTGGTAATCCTCCCTTAACGCCTTTGATAGTACTCTTTCTTTTGAGGAATGTTGACCATGGTTGAAAATTTTGACTTTTGAGGAGATTGTTTGTGTCTGACCTTTAACCCTGGTTTTGAGAGGTTGTGATGTTGGAAAGACTTAGGTAGTGTGATGAGACATACTTAATGATTCTTATACCTAGTTCCGTGATAAAGTGAGTCTAATCGATTGGTGGGTTATGTGTGTCAAGTGTGACTGACATTTGTTACTAAGGTTATAGAACTTGGCCTTGTTGTTGTTTATGTTTGGGATATGAAAACCTTGGGAAGTGTAGTAGAATCGAATTTCATGAAAGAAGACTTTGGGTTGGCTTGTTACTACCTTACCCTATATGAACCTTGTGGAATATTTTAGAAACCTTTTATGAGAATTTAGAGCTTGGAATTAGGATCCTTGACTGAGGATTTTACCATTTTGGGAAACTTATAGATGACACTAGTTGGATATGAATATAGCTTTGTTGGGAACCTTGAGCTTGATCTTGTGGAAGTTGTCTGTAGATGATTGAGGATTTAGAGTGATGAGATTACACTTATAGTGGAGTACCTTATTTCATGGAATGACTTAGGATGAAATAACGTAAGTCTTTTGAGGAAATCCTTGGGAATGTTATGGTTATGAGTTGTGTTGTTAGGAAGTTTTCGGGACAGCTTAGGTTGATTTTGTTATTTGAGGTTTGAGTATCTGGCGTTTTCTTGTTGTCTAAATCCCTTTTCTTTCTTGAGCATAAGCATTATCGTCATACCTATTTTCCTTGCTTCATCATGCTCCTCCATAAAATTTGATGCTAGTGACTTATAAAATCTCTACCTTTGACGTTTTTATTGATTCGACTTCAATCCTTGCCCTATGAAAATCATTATAGCTCTTTTGATTAATTAAGTTGAATCCTTTTCGCATACCGGTATCTATGCTGTCTAGTTAGTTTTCTATTTTCCAATTCTTAATCTTTCAAGCTACCATTTTTGATTCGTTGTTAAGAGTTGATGCTACCTTTGCAAAACCTTACCTACTTTAAGGATTTGAGAATAAAAATTTGATTTAACTCCATATTTGTTCCTTGAGTATAGACTTCTTTATCATGATTTTAATTGCTAAACCCGAGATTTCTTCAAATTTTATCCAATTTCTATTAACTTTGATCTATTTATAATTCCGTTGTCAAACTTTAATATTATATTTTTAGAATTCGACTCCTTTTTGAAGTTCAACAGTGAATCTTTCAATTTCCATTTGGCTTTTGCAAAAGAAAATTTGAGTGAATATCCTTTTTCCTTGATTTTAACGTTGATCGGATGTTAGAACTTGGTATTAGAGACGTTTAATAACTTGTTCTACGCTTTTCGGCGAATTGATTTTGTTTTAAATTTGTCTTTGACTTAGAAAGTTAGCGTTCTTGTGTGCACGACAAGAGCAATTTCGTTCCATGAATGAGACTTGTACTTTTGAAAACTCTTCATTAATGTTTTTGAAAGTATTTTGATTTTCGATTTATACAAATGATTTGCTTTTGACCTTATCTTGGATTTGGAATGTGATGTTCTTGAATGCGCAACGAGAGCACTTCCGTTCCTTTGAGGATAATCTGGTTTTGTTGGAAAATTTTATTTGAAACTGTTGAAAGGATTTTAATTCTCACAAGAGTAACCTTTTAATGCTTTGGTTACCGATTTCAAAATTCCCGTTTTATTTTTATATAACCTTTCATTCCTACTTTCAAGTTTCGAGGACAAAACTTTTTAAAAGATGGGGTGATTGTAACACCCGTAAATTTCTCATTCTGACATTTAAAATTCATTAAACCGTTCGATTACTTTATCTCATATTATTAAATTATGTAATTTAATTAACCTCCTTTTGAACATAAATTTTATAAAATTTACACTCTTACAAGCTTGTTTATATAAAATAAATATTTCAATCGGATAATAATAATTGTGACGATAATGATAGTGTTCCGTCTTAAGTTATAGACACATTTCCGTCTAGCAGGATCGTCACATTTCTCTTATAAAGCTATTTCAATTCTGACCAACCCGATTCCGACAACACTCACTCTTACCCACTACCTTTAAATAACTCATTATATATTATTATTACTATATTCATTATTATTATACATTGTTATATATATACATATTTATTATTACTAATATTATTTTGTTGTTGATCCGTCCCCACCCCCTCATTTCTTCCTTCTTTATTTCGGAATGAACCCAGCAACAGCAACAAAAAGCAACGAAACACACAGAGCAACACACCTCCCTTTTCGTCACCTCCAACCTCAGATCCCGCCTCCATTCTCAACCAAATTCGATAAATTTTACACCAACAGCTTCCTCTCCTCGTCCTCCTTCTTTATATGTAAGAAAGAGCCAAGCTTTCGTCCTATTTCAATTCGGCCGTCTTACAAAGGATTCGGATTTTGGTTTAATTTCTTCTGTTTTTGGGTTTCGTGTCATCCTTGGGCGACTCCTGTGGCATTTAGGAGAGCAAAAAAGGTAACGGTGATAGGTTACTCGAAAAAAATGTCGAAATTCCGTCTTATATGTCGATTTATATGCGCTTGTTTGATAAAGGTTAATCCTTTTTGCTTTTCTCATTTATATGATAATTTTCGTCTCAAACTAACGATTGAATTAGGTTGTTTTTATTCGTTCTCCTTTTAGACTAGTTTGGAACGATGTTTGTGTTTTTTCGGAGCTGTTTTAAGACGAAAATTGGGACTGTTTTTGAGTCAGTGTTGCAGGTACTTCGGGACAGTTTTGGGACGGATAAAATGGTGTCTTTCGGGACTGTTTTTGGGAATAAGAATGGCTGGTGTTGATACGGTTTGAGTAACCTTACGGGTTGTTTTGGGTAGTCAGAATGAGGGATTGTATGGACTGTGTTGGGCAGTCGAAAATGATGGTCGTGTGGGCGTTGTTGAACAGTTTTGGGCGTGTGTATGCGGTGTTTGTGGTGCTGTTTTTGGGGCGGATATGTAGTGGCGTAT
This sequence comes from Silene latifolia, assembly GCF_048544455.1. NCBI lineage: Eukaryota > Viridiplantae > Streptophyta > Magnoliopsida > Caryophyllales > Caryophyllaceae > Silene > Silene latifolia. The sequence continues at coordinate 109,416,853 of NC_133538.1, forward strand.
GGGCTGCATTGGTTTTACTTATTGTTTTTCCAAGTTCTCAATATGTCTTGGCTCAGGTAGTGCTAGTGATGTAGATGTTAGGTCGCTAATTCGGTTTCCCCCATTCCCCTTACATTGCTGCCCTTGTGGCTGGGACTGTTAGTTACTGAGGGTGTAGTGTTAGAGCTTGCTATATATATATATTCGTGTATACAAATGATTAGTATACAAAGGAAGTTCGTTACTTTTGGCTCTTAGCCGTATCTGAGCTTTAAGCGGTAAACATTCATTCATAACTCCTACAATACAATGGTCTAAGACTTGATTAGTAGTCGTGGCCTCATCTCAGTCATGGTGCTACATTGACAGGGTAAATTTGGCACAGTTGTTTGTCCTCGTGCTTATTTCTTGCCGTGACTGTCTAGCTGTTTAGAGTCTAATGCTTAGAGCAGAGTGAAGTAGGTGATGGATGATCAAGATAATTTAGGAAGGAGATTGCTTTATCTAATGGGAGGGTAAGATGGCGATAAATGGTCCTCATAACCATATACTGTAGTTATGCAACTGTAGGTAATTGTCAGGGAATTTGAATGTGTACACTTTGTTTCTAAGTAATTCATTTGAACCAATTATTTAATTTATGTCTCATGGGAATATTCATGTACTTAATGGGTTGGTTGTACATGAGAAATTCCATTCTTTTCGTACTTAAAATTTCGTCTTAAGAAGGTCACAAATGAGCTTCTTTAACGGTGAAAAATGGGTTTTGTCGGGCAATTTTCACGGGCTGTTTTGTCGGGTTTCTTAATACTTAATTGAACCAATTTTCTTGCTTATGTCTCAAGTATATGTACATGTTTGGATTGGGTCTTTTGTATGTGTGTAATCGGTGTTGGTTTGGCCTAGGAAACCGTCCTAAGGTGGCTGGACCAAGGGGAACTGTTGCGTCTTTTGTCTGTGCTTGCTGCTGGTTGTCAGTGCAGGTGCTGCCTGTTTTGGCACAGGCTGTGGCTGGCAGTGCCGAGGGTGCCGCCAGGCCGTGGTTGGGTAGGTGCCGGTCATGGCTAGGCCGTAGTCCCGGTTGGGTTAATTTTTATCCGTGAAATATTTTTGTTTGGGTTTAATTAACGAATTTCCGTCACATGATTTATGTATCTTCAATTCATTATTTGCCGTTTATTTATATATTTCTCACATGAATCATAAATGTGGAACAATTGTTTATTCATGTCATAATTATATGAAATGTCTTCATTTATCTATAATATGAGCTTTAATTCATTTATTCTCATTTATTTATCGTATTTCAAATACGAGTGAATTATTCTACTTGTTTAATTAAATTGAGTCATTTATAATTAATTCTTGTTTTGCTTGTTATAAATGGTTCAATTCCATTTAGTTAAATTTTTATTCAAGTGACAAATATTGAAGAAATGAGTTACTTATTCACGTTTATGATTACGATTTGGCATGAAATGTCTTACTTGGATTACCATCGGTTCATTACATGTAGTAGTCTCTTTCCAAGTTGATTCGTATCGCTTGGTTGAGTCGTATTCTTATGATAATGCCTTTATGCTATACCTTTTTGCTTGACTTTTCTTTACGCCTCTTTCGGACTGTCCTGCTGATTGTGGGTTTAGCTCATATCATCCGCCTCTTTCGGACTGTCCTGCCGATTGTGGGTTCTCGATTTCCGATTTAGGGTTCGGGTCTTGGATGCGGACTGTCCTGCCGCATGTCGAATCGGGAACTGTGCTGTCCTAAGAGTCTGGCCAGATTTAGACTAGGACTGAGTCTTGGGAGTACCATTGTCGTCCTACCAGGGGAATTATATATTGATATATGAGTAGTAAAGGTCTTGCTTGGTTATAGATATTGGTATTTGTCTTTTGTTTCTCTTGGTCCTATCGGACACTAGGGGTCAGCTATAGGCCCTTTAGTTGCGATATGATCGTCGGGATTGATGTTCCCATCCGTTCTTATGGTGAGATGCAAGCAATAAGTATGAATGTGACATTAGTAGCCACGTCCCGTATAATGTCTGCTAAGTGGTTTTCCAAATAATGGCTACCATTTCTATTCTTGTAAATTGCATTGGATGACCCCTTATTTAGCTGCTTCACATGAGTCGGATTCTAACCTCACATCTATGTTGTGTTTCCTTGAAATGCGTGCCTTGGTACAGATTACCGTATTCTTGTCTTCCATATTATTTAATTATCTCATATGAGTTGTTTAACCGTTATCATGCTAATGTTGATCTATCTTGTTCCATCTCATTTAATTACCATGTTTAAACATAAACTTGATATCCATATTTTTGTAAGAGTCTTAGATAACTTACCTGTTTTAGTTCTTTGTTATATTCGTTTCGACATTTTGTGGCTGGGAGAACCTTGAGTTACTCCCCACTGACTGTGGCGTTCATGTTTACAAGAATGACAGGTATTAGTGGTGCATTCATAGGGTGAAGGCATGTGTGAGCTAGCGAGCACTTCGGCCTAGTAGTTGGTTTATTAGGATTGTTTAGACCTACCTTTTATTGTATTGTCATTCGAGGGAAATATTTTCCCTCACCTTGAATATCACGTTTGTATAATTTAAAGTCTTTATTTCCGGATTCTTTATTCATGTTTTAGATTTTGGTGAACTCGCGCTTTAAATTTTTAAAAGTTTTAAAAATTACCTAAAATTCCGCATTTTATTAGTTATATTTTCCGCTTTATCGCGGGGTGTCACAAAAGGTGTCAGGGGTCGTGTTTATAAATATATGTCACTTGACATGGGGCGTAGAGCTCATAAATACGTTCTTTTTAACGACGACGAGGTCCAACCATAGATTATGGAACACCAGCGTTACCTTACAGAAAAACAGCCTTGTAAGAGCGAAATGTGGTATGCATATGAGCATCACAAGCGTTTTTAATAGTGGTTAAAGGATATTACTTACGATGATGAGAACCGATATTATGATTGCTCACCAAGATTACTACATCTCGCTTTTGGTCCTAATGCTCGTGCAACCTTTTATAGCGGGTATGCGATCAATGGGCGCACTTTCTACACCCGCGATCAAGATAAGTTGAGCACAACGCAAAACGGCAGAGTTTGCTTAGAATCTGAGGCAATGAGCTTTGTTAGTTCAAAGGATAAAAATCCTATTTTGTGTACAATGAAATATTATGGAGTTATTCTTGAAATATTTGTTTTAGATTACATGGATTTTGAGATACCTATATTTCGGTGCAAGTGGATTGACAACAATACTAGTGTCAAAAAGGATGATTTAGGCTTCACATTAGTAAATTTTGATAAGATTTGCAAAAAGGAGGATCCTTTCATATTAGCGTCACAAGCAAAACAAGTGTTTTATGTTACGGATCCTATGGTTAAGAATTGTCAATTGTTCTATCTTGTCGTCGCCAAATTCCAAATGAGGAAGATGTCGAATTTGAAGGATTTGATCACGGTGTTATATTGCAATTTGATAAGGAGGTTGAAAATGTTAACATGCCAAACATGTATACACGAAATGACTATGATGAAGGTATTTGGATTAATGAAGAGACTGGCAAATCCAAAAACCGTTCCTGGCAGCAGTGACATTGCTTTTTTATTGCATATTCTTTATTACAGTATATAATTTACTTCATCTTGTAATTATTTTATTTTTCTTTTTAAATACACTTACCAAATTGGTTTATCCAATAGATTATAATAATTTGGTTTGTTACGTGCATTTTATATAGTCCTTTTTGGCCTTTTTATGCACGTATTTCTATGCTATTATCGTAGTTTTATGCTACGAAATGCCCCGAATATGCTACTATGGTTTGTTTTGTTCTATTTGCAGGAATGGACCAGAAAGTAGTGAAATCAAGCCTTTTACCATCCGTTTAGCATGAATTTGGAGGAAGAGTGAATTTGGAGCGGGAATGTAGTTGTCTTGAGATGCGCAAAGAAGTAAGACAACTAGGCGAGCAAAGGAAGAACTTCAAATTGCTAGTGCCTATTTTGAAGAGCCATATCTCGAGTTCCACAACTGATTTTCAGGTGATTTCTATTGGAGGTGAAAACTTGTCCTCTTAGCTTTCCTACGCCACTGGAGTCGTCTTGTTTGCCCACGTAACGAAGAAATGGCAGCCGTTTAAAGTTTAGTGCGCGAAGTAGGAATTGTGCGCTGGAAAGTACTCGATCGAGTACAATTGTGTTCGATCGACTCCTTTTTCTACTCGATCGAGTATTGCCTATTTAATAATTGTTCTATCGAGTACCTAAAGTACTCGATCGAGTGGTTTGAGCTTAATTTTGTTCGATCGAGTGGTTTCAAATCACTCGATCGAGTAGTTTCTATTGGGCTCGGGCCTTTTTAGCTTTAATTTGTTTTTAGGTTAAATAAAAATAGTCTATCCTATATAAGGATGATGATAGAGCACTTAGAGGATCTCTTATTACTCCATAGACCTCATATTTTACTCTACTCTTTTCTCTGTAAACTGCTCTCCTCTCTTTCTCCGGATTATTATCTCTGTAATCTCTCTTTTTTCCTTTTCTCTGACTGAATGTTACTTATTAATTCTCTTTACTTTGTTTTTGTTCTTCCCTTTGCCATGTCTAGTTAATTATCCCTACTAGGATTAGGGGATTCAATGAATGAATGTTAATTGCTAATTAGGTTTACAGATCGTCTGTTGTGGTTATGTCTATGTTGTTAATCGCTGCCCTTAATTTTATCTAGCTGATTGAATCGATGCAATTAGCCTTTTAATTTTGGTAAACCTTGAACTGGACCGGAAGGTTGGAATGGGTGAGACCTGCAGTGAACAATAGGATGTTTTAGTGAGGGCGGAAGTTAAGCTAATAGTATTTTAGGGCGAACTGAGACCGGAAGGAGAAATTCGTTGCCCCTTAGACCGACACATCGACTGGTCTGTGATCTTAACTGCGATTGACTGACATTCATTGATGACCCGACATCCTAGTTCCCTCTTTCTCCTGTTGATTTCTCTTATCCCTTTTCTCTTGCCTTTATCTAATTAGTGTAGTCAAAACATTTCAAACCCCCCATCTTGTGACCGTAGACAGACCGAATAGACAAGTAGATAGTGACCGCCTCCCTGTGGAGATCGACCCTACTTACCGCTGACTTCTGTTAGTAGTAGCTAGGTATTTATTTTTGGTACTGAAACGACGGTTTCAAATTTTGGCGCCGCTGCCGGGGAGGCAACTATTTTATTTGCTTGTTTATTTTTGTCTGTCTTTAGCCTCAAGGGATTAATTCCTTGAGGCAGTTCACATCTTTTTCTTTAGTGTTTTTTTGATAGGTTCTACAGGTCCTACCTAGACAATTCTAGGTAAAAGATCGTCAAAGGGAAGGCTTGAGTACCTTAGATCTTGGCCATGAAGAGCAATGCAACGTCACTTGGGTTCATTCTAGATGACGATTTTGCTGAAGATAATGGTTACGGTGAATCTTCCCTTTTCAAGGCCGAGCTGGATGCGCTTGAGGCTGCGATTTATGGGACGGATTCCACTAAGGAGGGTGATGAGAAGACAGTTGTGTCGGTGATTGCTCCAACCACGGAAGAGGTAATATATTCCCTTGTTAATGATTCCATCATTGCGAGCGACCACACCGAGGTAGTTGACGATAATTCTATTATTGTTTGTTTAAATAGTACATTGCCTCATTTGACTTATGCTTCGTATTTTAATGCTATACCCCTTCCTAGATGGACGATTAATTTAATAGTTTTTCACCGTACTTGTCGTTAGAAATTTGTCAGCCTGAATCAGCACCCTAGATTATTGATAATTGCTCCTGCGCTCCTTTATTTTGTTGACAAATTTAGGAGCTCCCATAGGAAATTCATTAGACTTAAACATTCATGCATGTTATTTTTCTATGTTGCTATTATACTTTGGTGCTACTTATGCTCTTGTGTAGCACATGCGCAGTTATATGATCTACTGTTAAGAGCTTTGAGTTGGTTTGATTATGACTGACTGGAGCAGCTGTTGAAGAAAAGAAGGTCGAGCTGGGACCTGACTGAAACTAGCGCTACCCGGGAGGCAACCCGGAGATTTTATCTTTAGTTATTTTTCAAACATTGCATTTTATTTCAGTTTTAGTTATAATAATTGGTCTTTGTACCATAGACTATATCACTTATGCTTGCTTTCTTAGTTTTGTGGGTTGTTATGTTGCGTCTTTGCAGGAACATACTGAGGATGACTCGATCAAGTACTTTTTGTACTCGATCGAGAACTTTTGCTGCTGTTCTTACTCGATCGAGCACAAATTCTACTCGATCGAGTACCTGCTAAAAGATGACCACTCGATCGAGTGCCCATTTCCTCGATCGAGCTGTTTAGGATGTCTAGTTCACTCGATCGACGGTTATTCTCTCTTGATCGAGTTGTTTTTGACTTGCTTAGATTCCTGTGACGGTGTTTGGCAGCTGTTTGTGACCTCCCACGTTGTTGGCTGGTTTGGGGAGGTCCCTACTTCACGTTATCGTGTAAGTTTTCCGCATCACCACTCTTTCTCCTTTAGTTTGCATTTCCTTTTCCCGTTTTAGGTACAATGAGGGCATTGTACGGCTTGGTTTGAGGAGGTTATGCATCCATATATGTGTCTGCATATTGTTTTTATTGCATTTCTGTAATCACGTTTAATATTTCCGCTTGCATTGTTATTTTTATAAAATTCAAAGAAATTTGAAAAAAAAAAATTAGAAAAATAGAGAAATTCAAAAATTTTCACGTTTATTTTCGCATATAGGTTGAGTCGGAACGGTAGATTTCAATGATGATATTGTACTGCAATTGTCTTTTTGCTTAAGCCTTGCATAGACTATTATTCTTTTTAGCAATGTCTTTTTGCATATCTACGAGTTAATGTTAAAATTTAGCTGAACGAATAATGACCTATAATTTTGGCAACCTACCTATAAATTATGAGGGTTTAGAGCTTAATAAACTGGTGTCATTTATGACCAGTTTCATGTAGGATTGAGACTTTTACTCCTTGCATAACATGTATCACCAATTTGCACGTATATGAAATTCAATTGCTTTTTGCCTACATACATTCGGGTTAGTGGTTGGTGTCACATGCAAGGAGGTGCTTACAATTTTCCTTTCTTTTATTTTTAGCCAGAAACTCCACATTAGCCAAATTTGCCTGTTGACCCTTAACTACATCCAAATTTAACCTGCCTTGTCAAGCTAGTTTAGATTGTTTTGCGGTATATAATTTATTGTGCCAAGTTTGGTTTGTATTGTATCTGATGATTTGGAGTTGGTAATTTATGAAGAAAACGAGGATGATGAAAGAAAAAAAAATGTGAAAAAAAAAGAAAAAGAAAAACAAGAATTTGAATAAGAAAAGGAAACCGTCAAAAAAAAAGAAAGAAAAAAGATGTTGTTTGATGAGACGGTTTTGTGTGGGATTTATCTGTATGCATCCCTTTAATTTTAAGGACTATAACCAATTATAACATGATGAATTACTAGTCATAAAATAAAATGCATAAACAAGATCGTAAAGGATTAAGAAATAACCTTCAGTCCTAGCAAATTCGGCCTAAGAACAATATCGCAATGATATTCGCCTATTAGTTGCACCCAAGACGATATGAGAAATGCCCTTAACTTGTTGCTAGAATCGATCCCCAAATTTCAGTAAATTAAATTAGGGTTTATCGTTTTTTTTTTTGTGTTTTTAGATGAGAGGCAAGAATAGGGGAAAAGAATTAGGTCAAGAAAAAAAACCCCTAACTCTCCTTATAACCGAGTATATGGAGAAATAGGGTTGATTTTCTGTTTCCAAAAATCGGCCCATATGAACCGAAATAATAAGGATTAAAATCCTTATTTTCGGTTATTCCAAAAATGTATAAATGTGTTAAATATAAATTTTCATCTAGTGAGGATTGAACCCATGACCTCTTGGTTTGAGTACCCTCACTATTACCATATGACACATTCATCTTGTTGATATTAAATATAACCGATTACATTTAATTACAAATTAACATATTAATTCGTCCAAGCTAACATTACATACATTTAATTAAATATAACTTATTATATTCAATTTACGAATTGACAGTTAATTCGTCTCAAGTAATATTATTTAATCTTCATTAAATAATTGTCTTATCAACAAATTGACAAACTGTTTAGTCATATAAGGCATCAATGTGATTATATTTCTATAACCACATCTCTCAAACACAGCCTATAGGTGTGACCTTTAAGGACCAGTTGATCACCGCCATCTGTATGATAAAAACGTCAAATTTTCTAGCAAGCCAACCGTTATTAGGTAATCGTTAATCAACTGATTAAAATACTAAGTATACCCTTGTGAACCTGTAAGAGATTTATAAATGTTATCACACTAATTTGTGGAGGACACAAGCACCAACAAACTCCCGCTTGTCCTCACAAGTGTATGTGCGATAACCGATTCTCATATCCTAAAATTCCTCCCACTCAATGTAAAACAATTTTCAAAATCCGTATTCGCAAAGGTCGTATTTTACAAGCGATCGTCATCAAGAGTGGTTGCCCCGACTAGAGAGTAACTTAAATGATAAACGAGTCATCATTCGAGCATGGCCATGCATTTCAGTTACAACTCCTCGAGTGGCCCTGAGAAATACCTATACCTGATAAGGGTTGGATATTTTCCTCAACTCGAATCTTGCAGATGTAAGCACAGTATGAAATTACCCAGAAAAAATCTACTTAGCCTCCAGTTACGGCAGACCGTGAGAAAGAAACCAAAGTCACCCAAAAACTGCCTTAATCTCAAGAGACAGTCGATAGTCAAAAGAATCGACTCTAGGAACACAATGGATGTCCTATCCACGACCTGGCACCGAATGTTTTTAAACATTTAGGACTCCATTACGTTGTCAAAAAAAATTTGTCCTACGAGGTATCGTTATGATCTCGTATTTATGAACGATCAGTCAACCGTTTGACTTCTGGCTTGTTGAACCCACCATCAATCGACTGCACAATATAATAGGCAGAGTTATCAGCTCTTGGAGGCGATTACGGACCAAACAAAATATAATGTAATTCAGTTCAGTTTGTGGCGTTCAAAGTTGTCAGTACAATCCACATGAAAAACAAAATATTTTAATAAAACGATGAAGTTATAAATAGTATATGAAAAAGATAATGTATCAAATTCATAATCAACTACTACAACTCAGGAACACGTTTAATTCCCATGGAAATAATATTCCCTTCATGCTTATCAAAATTCAACGGTTTAGTGAGAGGGTCCGCGATGTTATCATCCGTCGCAATCTTGTCAATCACTATCTCTTCTTGCTCTACGTAATCACGGATCAGGTGAGCTTTCCGATGTACATGTCTAGATTTGTTGCTAGACTTAGGCTCCTTAGCCTGGAAGATGGCACCTCTATTGTCACAATAGATGGTGATCGGGTCATTCGAACTACGAACTATCGTAAGTCCTTGTAAGAATTGACCGCTACAACACTCTGTTTGGAACACTCCAGCTGACCGCAGCACCATTAAGAGTGAAGACGAACCCGGACTGAGATTTTGAAACATATCGATCCGTTTGGAAGCTAGCATCTGCGTAACCGATTGCGCATAGCTTAGTATCGCCTCCATAAGTCAATACCCTATCCTTAGTCCTCCGTAGGTACTTGAGGATATTTTTAACAGCTATCCAGTGTGTTTCACCTGGATTCTTTTGGTACCGACTCGTCATACTCAATCCATATGCCACGTCTAGACGTGTGCATATCATGGCATACATGATTGATCCTATTGCAGATGCATAAGGAACACGACTCATGCGCTCAATCCCTTCAGGGCGTCATGGGTGATCGAGACTTGCTCAATCGCATCCCAGACGTCATTGGAAGGTTCCCCTTCTTGGAGTTGGTCATGCTGAACTTCTCAAGAATCTTATCCAAATAAGACTCCTGACTAAGTGATAACGTCCATCGTGATCTATCTCAGTAGATACGGATTCCCAAAATGCGTTGTGCCTCACCCAGATCTTTCATCTGGAAATGGTTCTTCAACCATTCTTTAACCGAAGATAGGAGAGGAATGTCATTCCCAATCAGGAGTATGTCATCGACATACAATATCAAGAATACAATCTTGCTCCCACTCGACTTGATATATAAGCATGGTTCTTCGACCGATCGAGTGAAACTGTACTCTTTTATCACCTGGTCAAAACGATGATTCCAACTCCGAGAAGCTTGCTTATGTCCATAAATGGAACGCATAAGCTTGCATACTTTCTTAGGATGTTCAGGATCTATGAAACCTTCGGGTTGTACCATGTACAACTCTTCCTCCAAATAACCGTTTAAGAAGGCGGTTTTCACATCCATTTGCCAAATTTCATAATCATGAAAAGCGGCAATCGCTGAGATTATACGAATGGAACGTAGCATGACTACAGGTGCAAAAATCTCATCATAATGCAATCCGTGCACTTGAGTGAAACCTTTTGCCACTAGTCGTGCCTTATAGGTATCTGGTTGCGCGTTTACAGAACGAATTATTTTGTAAAGCCACTTGCACTGTAGAGGTTTTACCTTATTAGGTAAATCAACTAGATCCCATACGTCATTCTCATACATGGAGTCCATCTCGGATTGCATGGCTTTAAGCCATAGCTTTGAGTCGGAACAGGCCATAGCACCTTTATAGGTAGCGGGTTCATTACTCTCTAGGAGTAAAATGTCATTCTCCTCGACCATACCAATGTATCTGTCCGGAGGATGAGAGACTCTACCTGGCCTCCTAGGTTCCTCGGGAATATTAATTGTGTCATCAGTTGAAGGAACAACTTCCTCCATTTGTTCCTCGGTTGTTGGTTCTGGAATCTCCGACAGCTCGAAGGTTCTTTTACTCGTCTTGTTCTCGAGAAATTCTTTCTCTAAGAACGTCGCACTAGCCGCAACAAAAACTCGATGTTTGGTAGGCGAATAGAAGTAATGACCAAATGTTCCTTTTAGATAACCTATAAAGTATGTCTTGACCGATCGCGGGCCGAGCTTATCCTCGTGTCTCCACTTAACATAAGCCTCGTAGCCCCAAACCTGAATAAAGGACAAGTTAGGGACCGTTCCCTTCCACATTTCATATGGAGTCTTGTCAATAGCTTTAGTCGGACTTCGGTTAAGTATAAGAGCAGCTGACAAAAGAGCAAAACCCTATAATGAATCAGGCACTACCGTGTGACTCATCATGGATCGAACCATATCAAGTAAGGTTCGATTTCTACGTTCGGACACACCATTTAATTGAGGTGTTCCAGGTGGAGTTAACTGTAGAACGATTCCACAGTCTTTAAGGTGTTGATCAAACTCATTTGAAAGATATTCGCCACCCCGATATGAACGGAGTGCTTTAACATTTCTACCCAGTTGGTTCTCAACCCTTTTCTGGTATTCCTTGAATTTCTCAAAGGACTCACTTTTATGTTTCATTAAGTAGACATATCCGTATCTACTCAAATCGTCCGTGAAAGTGATAAAATATCTATAGCCATCTCTAGCGGTAATTGACATAGGTCCACAAACATCAGTATGTATGAGTCCTAATAGGTCACTAGCGCGCATTCCAAAACCTTTGAAGGAAATTCGAGTCATTTTGCCAATGAGACATGATTCACACGTGCCATATGTAGAAAAATCGAATGCGGGAATAGTCCCATTATCGACGAGTTTCTTTACGCGTTTCTCATTTATGTGTCCCATTCGACAATGCCATAGATAGGTTTGATCTTTGTCACCAACATTTAATTTCTTATTATTCACGTGTAATACTTCCGTGGTTTGATCTAAGATGTAAATTCCATTCATGGAAACTGCTTTGCCATAAATCGTTTCATTGAAAGAGAAAATACAGCTATTATCCTTTATTGAAAATGCAAAACCATCTTTAGCAAGTACGGAAACAGAAATAATATTCTTAGACAAACTGGGTACATAGTAACATTTATTTAAAAATAACTCAAAACCACTAGGGAGTTGGATTACATATGTTCCATTCGAGACAGCAGCAACTCGTGCTCCATTCCCGACTCGCAGGTCCACATCACCTTTTTCGAGAGGTATGATGTTCTTTAGGCCTTGCAAATGATTACACAGATGAGAACCACAACCAGTATCATGTACCCAAGTTCCGAAACTTGCATGTTTAATCTCAATTATATGAATATAAGATGACATACCAACGGGAACGATGCGGCCTGCTTTGATGTCCTCACGGTAGACGGGACAGTTCCTCCTCCAATGTCCAGTCTTGTGACAATGGTGGCACTTAATGTCACCGCCCTTGCTCTTTGCCTTGCCCTGTGAGCCACTAGTCTCACCGGACCCACTCTTACCGTTTCCTGGCTTTTTAAACTTTGGCTTACCTACAGCTAGGTCTCCATGAGCCTTGCCCTTACCTTTACCCTTGTTGAAAATCGTGAGAACATCCTGCTTCATGCTCCCACTCAATTTCATATCCTTCTCGATCTGTACGAAAAGGGAGTGTAGCTCATGAGGACTCTTTTTTAAGTCATTCATGTAGTAGTTCACCCTGAAAAGGGCAAAACCATCATGAAGAGAATGAAGCATTCGGTCAATGACAATGCTCTCACTGATTTTGCATTCAAGAGCCTCCGGCTTCTCGACATTCTCAATCATGTCAAGAATGTGTGGGCTAACCGGTTGGCCCTTTTGGAGTTTCGCATCAAAGAAGCGACAGGTATGCTCATATGTAACGATTCTCGGTGCTTTTGAGAACTCGTTAGTGAGCGTGGTGAAAATCTTGTTTGCACCCTGAGCAATGAAGCGTCTCTGCAAATTGGTTTCCATTGCAAAGATGAGTACGTTCTTTATCGCACCCGCTTCCATAATGAAGTCACTATAAGCGAGTGACTCGTTGACTGCTGCATTGGGGCCTGGGTTTACCGATATTGGCTCAGTTAAGTACCTGAGCATACCGTCAGCAATGGCAGCATTCCATAGTGCTGCCTCCCAGTCCGCAAAGTTGGACCCGTCGTTTTTCAGACGTGTGAACTGATTCATTTGGTACATGAATATTTTCATCCAGGACTCGCGTCCAACTGTGGCACAAGGCATTTGGATTGCGTTATTTCCAGGCATTTTGTTGTAACAGTAAAATAAATGTGTTCTACACTGCGAAAAGAAGAATAAATAATAAGCATGTGCATCGATTTTAATTTAAGTCAAATGATCTAATGTCATAGCGCGAAGACTCAAAACATTTATACAATTGACCTTCCTCAAGAATTATATAAATGATCCCAAGACTCAAATATCTGTAAATTGATAAGCTAACCTTTTAGCTAATTCTACCGTTAGAATTCTTGGTCGATAAATTTCTGTAAATTCTATCTTTAGTCCATCATAATCACGAGAAACTCTTCGGACTATAATGTTGAGATAAACTAAGTCAACACAAACTACTTACCCAACGTAGAAGGAGTCATATTATGCCTACCGAGGAAGAAGGGATTCATAGTTGTTTGCCCTTATAAAGACTAATCTCAGTTTCCGTTTTAGAGGAAGATACCATCAACTTTATTTTAATTCATTTTAAGTGAACTAATATCTAGCATGCGTGAATGATTAAACTAAGATGATGGCTTAAAAAACATGTGACATATGTATGTCTATGAAAACTAACATACAACCTATATGTGTCAATTTTCATGCATTTTAGTAGTAGGTGGTTTGGTTTTAGGCGGAATATGATGCATAAACTATCATGTGAATGTAAAGCAATAGGAATGAAAAACGTAAAAGCAATAATAAAGTCCTAGTGTGGCCTATCCTATCAAAATGAACATTAAATACAAGTTTGGAATCCATCCTTGGACCCGAGAAGCTTGTCTCGATGTTCCATCTTGATCCATGTAGCGGGAGTGAGCTCCAATCTCCATCTTTAGTCTTCTTCGAAAATTTCAATAAATAAATTTACATAATAAACCTATTTATTACATTCTAATTTCAAAACCCAAAACTAAAGGAAAAATAAAGGAGATTCGAGATCTCATAATTACATAAAAAACTATGTTTCCTTCATTACGAAAACATAATTTGACTAAGGCCACACTAAGTATTACAAATTACAACCGATTGCAAAAAAAATACGTAAATAAATTCATTCAACGATTCATTCAACAAAATTAAAATGCATCAACTAAAAATAAATTAAACATACATGACACAATTCCTTAATTATGTTGATTAATTTATCCAAACCACCTATTTAAATTAACAAATTAAGTGATAATTCCTCAATTAATCACATTAATTTTAATCTTGATTGATACTCCCTCTATTTTTCTTTATATGACTTTCTCACATTTCGAGACACACACTTCTCTCTTCAATATCTCTCAAATTATATGCTTAAATATAGTGATATGTATACTCGTATGAAAGAGTTTTTCATAAGTAATCTAAGGGTATAATTTTTATAATTTTTTACCAAATATTTTGTTATAAATATTTAAGTCAAAGGCTCGCCTCGAAAAAGCAAAACGTCATATATTAAAAAGTGGAGGGAGTATTAAACTTGTCATATGAATTTAATCCATCAATATTTTAAACTGCTTTAAAATAATTAGGTATCTATTAATTATGAACCGCTTCACAATAATAAATTTGGCAAAACAAAACAAAAATTAAAAACCCTTTTTTTTAAATGTCTCGGCAAAAACAAAAAAAAAAAGAGATTTTTTTTTTCTCTGTAAAACTGAAAAGAAACAAAAACAACCCGTTTTTTTCTTCTTCATGGTTTTTCTGTAAAATCCATAACAAAACAACAAAATTTTTTTTTTTTATTTTCCACCCACTGTGAACAGTAGCCGAGACGTGAACAGTAACATAATTTATTTTTTTTAAAATTTCTCGGCTGTAGGAACTGAAACAACAACAAAAAATAGAAAACCTAATTTTTGTTTATGTCTCGGCTGAAAAAAAAAAACAACAACAGCCCCAAAATTTTTATTAATTCGGTAAAACAGATTTCCATTTATCAAATGGAAATAAAACAACAACAAAACGCAACAACACGACTGGAAAATTTTTGTTCTCAGCATAAAAAAAAATTCACCCGTGCAAAAAATTTTTTCGAAACCTTAATCATGTTTACCAACACTTTTATGAAAATCATCAAAATTAAAATTCGTGGCCTTGGCTCTGATACCACTTGTAGGATTTATCTGTATGCATCCCTTTAATTTTAAGGACTATAACGAATTATAACATGATGAATTACTTGTCATAAAATAAAATGCATAAACAAGATCGTAAAAG
The DNA here is from genome assembly GCF_048544455.1 of Silene latifolia. NCBI lineage: Eukaryota > Viridiplantae > Streptophyta > Magnoliopsida > Caryophyllales > Caryophyllaceae > Silene > Silene latifolia. The sequence continues at coordinate 109,432,194 of NC_133538.1, forward strand.
ATTAAGAAATAACATTCGGTCTTAGGAAATTCGGCCTAAGAACAATATCGCAATGATATTCGCCTATTAGTTGCACCCAAGACGATATGAGAAATGCCCTTAACTTGTTTCTAGAATCGATCCCCAAATTTCAGTAAATTAAATTAGGATTTATCGTTTTTTTTTTTTTGTGTTTTTAGATGAGGTCAAGGAAAAAAACCCCTAACTCTCCTTATAACCAAGTATATGGAGAAATAGGGTTGATTTTCTTTTTCCAAAAATCGGCCCATATGAACCCAAATAATAAGGATTAAAATCCTTATTTTCGGTTATTCCAAAAATTTATAAATGTGTTAAATATAAATTGTCATCTAGTGAGGATTGAACCCATGACCTCTTGGTTTGAGTACCCTCGCTATTACCACTATGACACATTCATCTTGTTGATATTAAATATAAGCGATTGCATTTAATTACGAATTAACATATTAATTCGTCCAAGCTAACATTACATACATTTAATTAAATATAACTTATTATATTCAATTTAAGAATTGACAGTTAATTCGTCTCAACAAATATTATTTAATCTTCATTAAATAATTGTCTCATCAACAAATTGAGTAACTGTTTAGTCATATAAGGCATCAATGTGATTATATTTCTATAACCACATCTCTCAAACACATCCTATAGATGTGACCTTTAGGGACCAGTTGATCACCGCCATCTGTATGATAATAACGTCAAACTTTCTAGCAAGCCAACCGTTATTAGGTAATCGTTAATCAACTGATTAAAATACTAAGTATACCCTTGTCAATCTGTAAGAGATTTACAAATGTTATCACACTAATTTGTGGAGGACACACGCTCCAACATTTCGCTCCTATGCTTTATTTACATTAATTGAGGACTATTTTCAGTTCGGTTTGGTGAGTTTTGTGCCAAATGAAGGGGGCACGTGCTTAATTCTATAATTGAGTTGGAAATGGATGTTGTTATATGGTTTTGTTTAGGTACTAGCTTAGCCGCCTATACCTCCACATTCCCATAAATGTTTTGACTTTTCTTACCCATTGCCTAACTTTACCATATTTTTGTAAGCCATCGGCTGTGACAGGATCTTGTTTGGTTTTAATGTATGTACGGTAGCTAGAATTGTTTATCATATTAGTTGCATGCATGTTTATGTGGGTCGTAGTCTAGTTGAGAGACTATTTTTCTTTCTCTCTTACATATATATGTTCACCCTTTGCTTCATGAGAGAAGAGTGACCCGTGAGAGTCCATTACTAAAGGTCGTGCAAGGTCAACGGTTCAGCTTTATTATAAACATCTTACAACTCGTTTGCATTTGACTGTTTGCTATAATTGTTAGTTTTCTTGCATTAAATTGGTTTAAGTGGGCATTTGTAGCTAGCTCTGAGTTATCTTTTCCGTTCCATTAGTTTGCATTTAGTTTACTCTAGAACGAGTAAAGGTTTGGTTTGGGTAGATTTGATACGTTCATTTTATATAGTCCTTTTTGGCCTTTTTATGCACGTATTTCTATGCTATTATCATAGTTTTATGCTACGAAATGCCCCGAATATGCTACTTTGGTTTGTTTTGTTCTATTTGCAGTAATGGACCAGAAAGTAGTGAAATCGAGTCTTTTACCGTCCGTTAAGCATGCATTTGGAGAAAGAGTGAATTTGGAGCGGGAATGTAGTTGTCTTAAGTTGCGCAAAGAAGTAAGATAGCTAGGCGAGCAAAGGAAGAACTTCAAATTGATAGTGCCTACTTTGAAGAGCCATATCTCGAGTTTCACAACTTATTTTCAGGTGACTCCAATTGAAGACCTTGTCCTCTTAGCTTTCCAACGCCACCAGAATCATCATGTTTTCCCAAGTAACGAAGAAATGGCAGCCGTTTGAAATTTAGTGCGCGAAGCAGGTATTGTGCGCTGGAAAGTACTCGATCGAGTACAATTGTGTTCGATCGACTCCTTTTTCTACTCGATCGAGTAGTTACTATTTAATAAGTGTTCGATCGAGTACCTAAAGTACTCGATCGAGTGGTTTGAGCTTAATTTTGTTCGATCGAGTGGTTTCAAATCACTCGATCGAGGAGTTTCTATTGTGCTCGGGCCTTTTTAGCTTTAATTTGTTTTTAGGTTAAGTAAAAATCTTCTTTCCTATATAAGGATGACGATACAACACTTAGAGGATCTCTTATCACTCCATAGACCTCATATTTTACTCTACTCTTTTCTCTGTAAACTGCTCTCCTCTCTTTCTCCGGATTATTATCTCTGTAATCTCTCTCTTTTCCTTTTCTCTTACTTAATGTTATTTATTAATTCTCTTTACTTTGTTTCTGTTCTTCCCTTTGCCATGTCTAGATAATTCTCCCTACTATGATTAGGGGATTCAATGAATGAATGTTAATTGCTAATTAGGTTTACAGATCATCTGTTGTGGTTATGTCTATGTTGTTAATCGCTGCCCTTAATTTTATCTTGCTGATTGAATCGATGCAATTAGCCTTTTAATTTTGGTAAACCTTGACCTGGACCGGAAGGTTGGAATGGGTGAGACCTGCAGTGAACAATAGGATGCTTTAGTGAGGGCGGAAGTTAAGCTAATACAATTTTAGGGCGACTGGAGACCGGAAGGAGAAATTCGTTGCCCCTTCGACCGACACATCGACTGGTCTGTGATCTTAACTGCGATTGACTGACGTTCATCGATGATTCGACATCCTAGTCCCCTCTTTCTCCTGTTAACTTCTCTTATCACTTTTCTCTGGTCTTTCACTTATTAGTGTAGTTAAAACATTTCAAACCCCCCATCTTGTGACCGTAGACAGACCGAATAGACAAGTAGATAATGACCGCCTCCCTGTGGAGATCGACCCTACTTACCGCTGACTTCTGTTAGTAGTAGCTAGGTATTTATTTTTGGTACTGAAACAACCGTAAGAACATAACTAACAATACCTGTCCCTTAATGTGCACATCCCCTCTCGTGACGGGTTCCACAGAGGGCGAACTAGGGTGTGAAGCTACTCCCGCAAGTGACTACACCACAATCGCACACACAGCATCACAGCTGTCACAACACCACAACCGTCACAACACAACCACATCACCACTCCCATCACAACACCCATACTCCGATGATCAGCAGATAACAACAATTACAACACTAGCACAGTCTTAAATCAACTAACAGTAACTGAGTAGGGAAACCCTTCCTTTTTCGCAATCCGGTTACGCTGCAATCAACCATACAATTGCATAACAATTACCACATCGTCACCTACAAAAACAATCATATAATTAAAATCACTAACTTTAAAACCCCATTTCCCCCAAATCATGAATAAAGACAAACCCTAGAAGAACATGAATGACATGGAGAACAAGGACTTACAAACAGTAGAATGAGGGATTGAATGCAAGAACTACGACGATTGTACACACACAATGGAGGATTAGGGAATGATTAGGGAGTGATTAGATAAATCGTAAAATGATTAGGGTTGAAATGACGTTTAGAAACTGATTCTTAATATTAAATAACCCTAAACACTCCCGCATCAAACCGCTGAAATATTACTCGCCAGACCAGATACTCGGCCGAGTAAAGAGTATACTCGGCCGAGTATCCTCTACTCGGTCGAGTATTCATCATACTCGGTCGAGTATTCCTCGGCAGAACCAAAACAGAATACACAATAAGCACTAGTCGGCCGAGTAGGCTCTACTCGGTCGAGTACCTAGCTTATGAAAATCCGTTGTATTACATTGAGTACCTTTGATCTTGGCCATGGAGAGCAATGAAACGTCACTTGGGTACATTCTAGATGACGATTTTGCTGAAGATAATGGTTACGGTGAATCTCCCCTTTTCAAGGCCGAGCTTGATGTGCTTGAGGCTGCGATTTACGGGACGGATTCCACTAAGGAGGGTGATGAGAAGACAGTTGAGTCGGTGATTGCTCCTAGCACGGAAGAGGTAATATATTCCTTTGTTAATGATTCCATCATTGAGAGCGACCACACCGAGGTAGTTGACGATAATTATATTATTGTTTGTTTAAATAGTACATTGCCTCATTTGACTTATGCTTCGTATTTTAATGCTATACCCTTTCCTAGCTGGACGATTAATTTAATAGTTTTTCACCGTACTTGTCGTCAGAAATTTGTCAACCTGAATCAGCACCCTAGATTATTTATAATTGCTCCCGTGCTCCTTTATTTTGTTGAAAAATTTAGGAGCTCCCATAGGAAATTCGTTAGACTTAAACGTTCATGCATGTTATTTTCCTATGTTGCTATTATACTTTGGTGCTACTTATGCTCTTGTGTAGCACATGCGCAGTTATATGATCTATTATTAAGAGCTTTGAGTTGCTTTGATTCTGACTGACTGGAGCAGCTGTTGAAGAAAAGAAGGTCGAGCTGGGACCTGACTGAAACTAGCGCTACGCGGGAGGCAACCCGAAGAGTTTATCTTTAGTTATTTTTCAAACATTGCATTTTATTTCAGTTTTAGTTGTAATAATTGGTCTTTGTACCATAGACTATATCAATTATGCTTGCTTTGTTAGTTTTGTGGGCTATTATGTTGTGTCTTTGCAGAAACATACTGAGGATGACTCGATCGAGTACTTTTTGTACTCGATCGAGAACTTTTGTTGCTGTTCCTACTTGATCGAGCATAAATTCTACTCGATCGAGTACTTGCTAAAAGATGACCACTCGATCGAGTGCCCATTTCCTCGATCGAGCTGTTTAGGATGTCCAGTTCACTCGATCGACCGTTGTTCTTTCTTGATCGAGTTGCTTTTGACTTGCTTGGATTCATGTGACGGTGTTTGGCAGCTGTTTGTGACCTCCCACGTTGTCGGCTAGTTTGGGGAGGTCCCTACTTCACGTTATCTTGTAAGTTTTCCGCATCTCCACTCTTTCTCTTTTAGTTTGCATTTCCTTTTCCCGTTTTAGGTACAATGAGGGCATTGTACAGTTTGGTTTGGGGAGGTTATGCATCCATATCTGTAATCACGGTTAATCTTTCCGCTTGCATTGTTATTTTCATAAAATTCAAAGAAATTTGAAAAAAAAAAAAAAATTTGGAAAAATCGATAAATTCAAAAATTTTCACGTTTATTTGCGCATATAGGTTGAGTCGGAACGGTAGATTTCAATGATGATATTGCACTGCAATTGTCTTTTTGCTTAAGCCTTGCATAGACTATTATTCTTTTTAGCAATGTCTTTTTACATATCTACGAGTTAATGTTAAAATTTAGCTGAACGAATAGACTTGACCTAAAAATTTTGGCAATCTACCTATAAATTCTGAGGTTTTAGAGCTTAATAAACTGGTGTCATTTATGACCAGTTTCATGTAGGATTGAGACTTTTACTCCTTCTATAACATGTATCACCAATTTGCACGTATATGAAATTCAATTGCTTTTTGCCTACATACATTCGGGTTAGTGGTTGGTGTCACATACAGGGAGGTTCTTACAATTTCCCTTTCTTTCATTTTTACCCATAAACTCCACATTAGCCAAATTTGCCTGTTGACCCTTAACTACATCCAAATTTAGCCTGCCTTGTCAAGCTAGTTTAGATTGTTTTGCGGTATATAATTTATTGTGCCAAGTTTGGTTTGTATTGTATCTGATGATTTGGAGTTGGTAATTTATGAAGAAAAGGAGAATGATGAAAGAAAAAAAAACGTGAAAAAAAAAGAAAAACAAGAATTTGAATAAGAAAAGGAAACCGTGAAAAAAAAAGGAAAAAGATGTTGTTTGATGAGACGGTTTCGCTCCAATGCTTTATTTACATTTATTGAGTAGTATTTTTAGTTCGGTTTGGTGAGTTTTGTGCCAAATGAAGGGCGCACGTGCTTAATTCTATAATTGAGGTGGAAATGGATGTTGTTATATGGTTTTGTTTAGGTACTAGCTTGGCCGCCTATACCTCCACATTCCCATAAATTTTTTGTCTTTTCTTACCCATTGCCTCAATTTACCATATTTTTGTAAGCCCTCGGCTGTGACAGGACCTTGTTTGGTTGGAATGTATGTACAGTAGCTAGAATTGTCTATCATATTAGTTGCATGCATGTTTATGTGGGTCGTAGTCTAGGTGAGCGACTATTTTTCTTTCTCTCTTACATATATATGTTCACCCTTTGCTTCATGAGAGAAGAGTGACCCGTGAGAGTCCATTACTAAAGGTCGTGCAAGGTCAACGGTTCATGTTTATTATAAACATCTTACAACTCGTTTGCATTTGACTGTTTGCTATAAGTGTTAGTTTGCTTGCATTAAATTGGTTTAAGTGGGCATTTGTAGCTAGCTTTGAGTTATCTTTTCCGTTCCATTAGTTTGCATTTAGTTTACTCGAGGACGAGTAAAGGTTTGGTTTGGGTAGATTTGATACGTACATTTTATATAGTCCTTTTTGGCCTTTTTATGCACGTATTTCTATGCTATTATCGTATGTTTATGCTACGAAATTCCCCGAATATGCTACTTTGGTTTGTTTTGTTCTATTTGAAGGAATGGACCAGAAAGTAGTGAAATCGAGCCTTTTACCGTCCGTTTAGCATGAATTTGGAGGAAGAGTGAATTTGGAGGGGGAATGTAGTTGTCTTGAGATGCGCAAAGAAGTAAGATAGCTGGGCGAGCAAAGGAAGAACTTCAAATAGCTAGTGCCTAATTTTAGGAGACATATCTCGAGTTCCACAACCGATTTTCAGGTCATTCTAAATGGAGATGAAAGCTTGTCCTCTTATATTTCTAACGCCACCGGAATCGTCCTGTTTGCTCAAGTAACGAAAAAATGGCAGCCGTTTGAAGTTTAGTGCGCGAAGCAGGTATTGTGCGCTGGAAAGTACTCGATCGAGTACAATTGTGTTCGATCGACTCCTTTTTCTACTCGATCGAGTAGTGCCTATTTATTAAGTGTTCGATCGAGTACCTAAAGTACTCGATCGAGTGGTTTGAGCTTAATTTTGTTCGATCGAGTGGTTTCAAATCACTCGATCGAGTAGTTTCTATTGGGCTCGGGCCTTTTTAGCTTTAATTTGTTTTAAGGTTAAATAAAAATCGTCTTTCCTATATAAGGATGATGATAGAACACTTAGAGGATCTATTATCACTCCATAGACCTCATATTTTACTCTACTCTTTTCTCTGTAAACTGCTCTCCTCTCTTTCTCCGGATTATTATCTCTGTAATCTCTTTTTTCCTTTTCTCTTGCTGAATGTTATTTATTAATTCTCTTTACTGTGTTTCTGTTCTTCCCTTTGCCATGTCTAGCTAATTGTCCCTACTAGGATTAGGGGATTCAATGAATGAATTTTAATTCCTAATTAGGTTTACAGATCGTCTGTTGTGGTTATGTCTATGTTGTTAATCGCTGCCCTTAATTTTATCTAGCTATTGAATCGATGTAATTAGCCTTTTAATTTTGGTAAACCTTGACCTGGACTGGAAGGTTGGAATGGGTGAGACATGCAGTGAACAATAGGATGCTTTAGTGAGGGCGGAAGTTAAGCTAATAGCATTTTAGGGCGAATTGAGACCGGAAGGAGAAATTCGTTGCCTCTTAGACCGACACATCGACTGGTCTGTGATCTTAACTGCGATTGACTGACGTTCATTGATGACCCAACATCCTAGTTCCCTCTTTCCCCTGTTAATTTCTCTTATCCCTTTTCTCTTGACTTTATCTTATTAGTGTAGTCAAAACATTTCAAACCCCCCATCTTGTGACCGTAGACAGACCGAATAGACAAGTAGATAGTGACCGCCTTCCTGTGGAGATCGACCCTACTTAACGCTGACTTCCGTTAGTAGTAGCTAGGTATTTATTTTTGGTACTGAAACGACGGTATCATGGTTTGTGTTGCTGGAAATGTGATTTGATGCCTGTATATTTATTAAAAAAAAATGAATTCTGAAAAGACAACGGGTATAGATGAACCGTTTTTCATATTGTGTAAAATGAAAATGGTTCCATTTGTTGTTAAATACCTTTGGAAACGGTTTTTTGTAATCCGTTTTTAATTTGTAATATTAAAACATTGGTTTTTTTGAACCCGTATTTAACATTTTTTCATATAATCCTCCAACCAACAAACATGCAAGTCCATTATTTGAGACACATAAACTCAACCATATAAAACCCTCCAACACTGAACTTCCCCTCACCCACAAACCTCCTTCGTCCCCGTTGCCATTCCTATACCCATATCCATCGTCGTCGTGATTGCCTTCGCCGCTGCTGTCGTGTTTTCCTCTCGACTTCTCGTCTTTAATAAAGAAGGAAGTAAACCCTACTCCTTTGTCTTCTCAAATCACTGTCTTTGTTTCTTATTTTAGTTGTAAACCTTACTTTATGTTAGTTGTGATCTAAACGACACCTAAAATTCTACTTTGTTAATTAGTTATGATAATGCTTAAAGCTTAAATCTTTTTGCTATTTATAACACGGTGTTGTTGCTATGTTGACTTCATCCTTAAAGCTTGTTGTTATTTTTGTGATAATTTGACTTTATTTTGATAATTTGAGACGGTGTTGTTGCTAATTTAAGACAGTATTGTTATTGTGATAATTTGAGATAGTGTTGTTGCTAATAATGCTATAATGTTGGTTTTTCCTCTGTTTATTTAGTATTTTCTATGTGGATTTTTGTGTTTGTCGCTTTAGATATGGGTGGAAAACGGAAAATAAATGAAGGAAACCAGTCTAACGATGAATCAGATGATGATTTGGATAATTTGGAGACCATTAAGGGGCGGCAACGTCATAAGGTTTCCCTAGACGTAATAGAGAGAAAAGAACCTCATGCTCTTGAATGGGATATCAAAACGAGGCTGCCATGTGGTGAATATGCTTGTTTTTTGCGAGTTGGATTGATTGTGTTGTAAGACAGTAAGTGCCTCTCTATTGCAGCATTTCGATAGGTTGAGTCAAGCACGGAGTGAAGGTTTAATGAGAAGAATAAGGGTATGTATATACAATAATAAATGCTGAGCTATGAAATTAACTAAATATTATACAAGTGCTATTAGCTGAAATTAACAATATATGCTCATGTAGGTAGCTTACATTGTCCCCAAACAGAATGAGAAGTATGTCACGACAAAAGCAGGGGACTCCTTCAGATCATGGAAGGCAAAGGTTGTTCGGAAGCACTTGATCAACAAGGAGACTGAGGAGACTAACAAAGAACCACCAAAGAAGTATGTGAATGTCACACAGAAACAGTGGGATATGTATATCACGTATAAGCAGACGCCCAACTTTAAGGTAATTACATGCACATTGGGATCACTTTATTAGTAATTCAACTTATATTTAAAGAAATAAACTTAATTTAGAGTTTTTTCATGCTTACGTTACTCGATACAATTCATATGAAGGCTATGAGTAATAAGAACAAGGAGAACATTTCAAAGAAAAAGACCGTCATTTACGGCTCCCGAGGTGGTTATAAATTGATTAATCAAAATCTTGTAAGTACGTTATTATTATATTACCTGTTTTCTTATAATGTTATATTTATGTTCATAATAGTGCGGAAATTTTTTAAAGGATATATAACATTGTGATGAATGAATAATAGAAGGAAGAGCGTGAAAAGTATGATCGTCATGACACTTGCTTGGCCGGTCACACTCCTAAGACTGATCAGACATAATCTTAATATGATAAGGCTGTTAAAGAGAACATTGTAAGTTTAAATTAATTTATATTATTAAATATGTCACTCATAGTAGTGGTGGTCGGTCAGAATCTCAATATTAGTTTCATTTATTATTGGTGTATTATATATGATGTAGAGGCAGTATGAGAAAGAGGCTAAGGAGGGAAAATTGAAGCCTAAAGGACGTGATGACATTCTTGCAAGGGCAATTGGCAAACCAGAGCATCCAGGTCGTGTGAGAGGGGTATCGACGCATGTTGGAATCACCAAATATTTTGGGAAGACTCAGACAAAGAAGGTGGATGGTGATGATTTCGAGAAGGTAATTATATATACCGTATTTTATTCAACATAATTTAAAACTGACACCGTTATTAATTTAGGTTACGTAAATCATAGTAATTTCTACATACTACTTATGCATCTAGAGAAAATGGCGAGGTTGATAATGAGAATGGTGGAAAAGGGGGTGCACCCATCTGAAGAAGACTTGGCTATGGTTCGTGAAGTCATAAAGAAAGCAGGGGTTGAGGTAAGCGAGGACATGAGAAGTGATGATGATGATGAGGTGTTATATATCGAGATGGAAGTCGAGAACGACATGGAAAAGGATCAAGATCAGGTACTTGGGGAGGAAGTTCAGGTAGTTGAGGACACGACAAAGGAGATGACTGTGGAGGAGGAGGCCATGACAAAGGAGATGGAGGTAGTTGATAATAGCATTTTCTTTCAATTGCCGGTAAAGACAATTCCCGCTCTTGGCAAGGTGATGTAGCTACTAGTTATTATTTATTCAAATTATACACTACCTATCTTCTAATTCAAAATAATTAAAAATAATTTATGTGGGAGAAGGGCATTACCAGCAAGCAGCCTTGTATACTTTCCTTCCATCTCAAAAAGGGGACAAAACTTCTTAAAGTTAAAGTTGCCAGAGGATACGTATTACATTACGACCAGTTTGAACAAGTTAAGGTTCATGGCATAACCCTCAGTGAAAAATATAACAAAGTGGAAGTGCACAACTTATACAATAACAATTTTGCTAAACTACTAGTTCCATTTCCTAATGACAAGGTTGCTACTCCGGGACAAGTCGTTCCCTCGCTTGTACAATGGCCTTAAGAAAATATTCATGTTGTCATTGATGAGGTAGATATGCTAAAGCTAACAATTTTTTTATAATGAACGCCTTTAAATTTATTAGGGTTCGAATATTAACCTATAGTAAGCGCTTTAATTAAAACATTTGCAGGATTTACACAAAAGAATGAATGCTACGACTTCTATGTCAACACTCAAAGTCACTGTTACGACTACGCCTTCACCCAAAATTCAAGAGCTAATAGTAATTTGGAATAATCAATTTTTATTTTTTTGGTTAAATTATATGACGTCTCGTGTTCTTTTTTTTTTTCTCAACTTGTAGCCCCAGATAAAATCAACCGACTTCAATTATAAGCCAGATAATTTTTATGTTGCACCCAATAATCCTCATGCTTATGATAAGAAATATGATTCTTTGGATTATAAAGAAAAAATTACGTCATCTTGGCTGAAAAATCTGCATGACCTGGCGGTAAACAAAGCAGAAACCGCGGACATAGTCTCGGTTCATTTGCAACAGGATATTTTGGGCAAACTTGCTGATATAGCTGTACTAGAGGCGAAGGCTCTGTTTGAATTTATCGTCCATGACGAGTTAGATGCGGCTCACATTTTTGTTTGGATGAAGTAAATTTATTAATAAATCTAGTCATTTGGTTTTACGAATAACTAAGTTTATTTAGGTCATAAATGGAACTAACATTTGTTCCATATAACGTACTGTAGGTACCTGTATAACCACATCACTAATTAAAGCAACATGTATGGACCTACCAGCTACGGATTCTTGTGTCCTTACATGTTCTCTTTGAAGGCGCCTTTTACTACATAGCAAGAGGAGATCCAGTATGCCGCTCGTCGGTTGTTAACGGCCAAAAAATTATGCCTTGCCCCTTACATTGAGAATCTGTATGTATAGTACGCTATTATAATGAACCACGATTTCATTAATTTATTAAGACGATTTTATGTATACGAACTAATAGTTCAATTTTCGAAACTCCATAGGAAGCATTGGGTGCTAGTGGCAATCAACGCGACATCAAAAACAGTCTACTGGATTGACTCATGCGGTGGCGAACCGTCTGACAAGTTTGTATCGATGATAACTGCGTAAGTTTAATTACAACGTTTAATAATGTCATTTGTTATTGTGTGAACTTTGAATTCTAGTATCATTTTAATGTCATGTAACACCCCCACATACCAAGGTGCCTTACCAAGGACCACCCAAGCTTGAGAGACTGTTACCATCTCGGTTGCCCAAGGATAGTATATCAAAAGAAACGATTCCATAACATTTATTAACGTATATAAAGTTTACGATTATATTGTTCCAAAACCAAACCAAAAGAAATGTTTACTAATACTCGAAACAACTAAAATCATAAACGGCTAAACTTGTAACAGTGGAAGCTAGACTCGAAGTGATGACTCCCTATCTTGTCCCTATAGCTTAAAGATCATCATCATCTATCACAATCTGCTCATCATCCCCGAATGGATCTCCACAGATTTTACAAAACAACAACGGGGTCAGTCACTGCATAATTAAAGTAAGCCAAATGCAACAAAGATAAAACAGCTGTTCCGCAATAAATCTCTAACTCCCAATCACATCTCATAACTGACTACACACGAAAGTGTGTAGCCCTGCCAGGTTAGTGCCGCAACAGATAGTCCTCAGCGCCAGTGGGGGACGGCAGCCTTGCCCGCCTATGCCCTGCTCATTACACTAGCGATAACCCATGCATGTTCCTTAATGTGCACATCCCCTCTTGTGGCGGCTTCCACAAAGGGCGAATTAAGGGCGTGAAGCCACTCCCGCAAGTGACTCCACTCAGCCCAGGACGCACCTCGCAAACATGAGCAATCCATCTTAACTCCAATATTCCAGAATACAATCAACAACAATAGTATCATATCAATTAAATCACAACATCACAATCATCAATTTAATTCAATTACGCAATCAACTGAGTAGGGAAACCCTACCTTAGCACAAATCTGATACGAGTCAACAAGGAAGCTAGAACTGCTCTTCTACGATTTCTCCACCTAACAACAATCATACAATCCAATCACAATCATGCAAAATATCCATTTTCCCCACAACTACAAAACTAGGGTAAACCCTAAAAAGACAAACTGACAAAACTCATAGGACTAGTGGCTTACCGACGCAATCGATGCAAGAGAGGAATGAACAAGACTTACGAACAATCCACGATCTTGAGAGAGATTAGTGGTGATTAGAGTTACATTTGAATGTGTTAGGTTTTGTAAAAAAGTAAAAGTAAAACTGTTAAACTCAATTTATAACTCTAATCCCCTTTACTCAAATCGTGGAAAATAATTTCCGTCAGACCGGATACTCGTCGAGTATAGAGTATACTCGGTCGAGTATCCCTAACTCGGTCAAGTATTACCATACTCGGCCGAGTATTCCTGGGCAGTAGCGTGACTAGTAGCACACGATGCATTACTCGGCCGAGTAGGCCCTATTCGGCCGAGTAACAGGACTTAGAAAAACGTAGTATTACAGTCTTCCCTCCTTAAAAAGAACTTCGTCCCCGAAGTTTATACCATACTAAAAACGCAACCAACAAACACAAGACAACAACAACAACAACAACTACTCTAAGTATCAACAACTCCCACTATCCATGACAAAACACCCAACTCAAACTCGAAAGATGACAAAAACAAATTTATGTTAACCCCAACTAAACTCAAAAACCACAAAAACAAGCATGCGACCATCTCCTGCCCACTTAAAAGACAACGGTTACGTCCCCATAACCAACCATACCTTATTGAAAAGGTGATGAAAACGCTCTCGCATCGACTAATCTGGTTCCCATGTGGCCTCTTCCACATTGTGATTAGTCCAAAGTACCTTTAGTAAGACGGTTTCACCATTCCTTGTCTTGCGCACTTTCTGGTATAAGATCTCATTGGGAACCTCCACATAAATTAGAGACTCGTCTAACTCTATATTCTCAACCTCAAGCACATGTGATGGATCACTCACATACTTCCGGAGTTGCAAAACATGAAACACGCTGTGAACCCGATCAAGCGATGATGGTAAAGCTAGCCAGTAGGATACTTCACCTATGCGGTCTAGGACCTCATACATGCCGAGAAACTTCTGGCTCAACTTCCCTTTATTTCCAAACCTCATAACCCCTCGCATAGGTGACACTTTCAAAAGGACCTTACCACCTACTGCGAACTCAATGTCCTTGCGGTGCAAATCTACATAACTCTTTTGGCGGTCTTGAACTGCTTTCATCTTTTGACGAATCAGACGAACTTGCTCAATCATATCCTGCACCATCTGTGGTCCTAAAACCAATGTCTCTGTACTATCAACGCAAAAAATTGGACTCCTGCACTTCTTGCTATACAAAGCCTCAAACGGTGCCATCCCCATACTGGTGTGATAGCTCTTGTTGTATGAAAACTCAATCAAGTCCAGCCTATCTTCCCAACTTCCACCAAACTCCATGGCACAAGCCCTCAACATATCCTCCAAAGTCTTGATAGTCCTCTCAGTCTGACCATCTGTGGCAAGATGAAAAGTTGTACTCATCTTTAAGGTCGTTCCCATCAAATCCTGTAACTCTTGCTAAAACTGTGATATAAACCTCGCATCTCGATCTGACACTATGTCCTTTGGAACACCATGTAACCGAACCACATGCTTCCTATAATCCAAAGTGAGCTGTATCTTGGTCCAAGTATCCTTCATCGGAATGAAGTAAGCTTACTTTGTTAAACGATCGACGATCACCCAAATCATATTCTTACCTTGCCGAGTCCTTGGTAACCCCACGATTAAGTCCATGGAGATCGAATCCTACTTCCACTCTAGCACCTAAAGTGACTGAATCGTACCTTGCGGTCTACGTTGCTCACCCTTTAGTCTTTGGCAAGTTTGACACTTAGCCAAAAACTCGGCCACATCTCTCTTCATATTAGGCCACCAAAACGTTTTCTTTAGGTCCGTATAAAGCTTATCACTCCCTGGGTGAACTGAATAAGGAGTGCAATGAACCTCCGTCATGATCAACCTTTTCAAGTCCGCATCACTCGGAACACACCATCTCCCATCAAAATGAACACTCCCATCTGTGTGGATAAAAAACCACAAAACCGTGCCACTCTCTACCCTTGCCTTCCACTCTTGGATCTTTAGATCAAGCTCTTGTTTCCTCTTTATGTCATCATACAAGTCAAGTTCGATCGTCAAGTCCTCGATGGCATCCCCTTTTCGAATCATATGAATCCCCATCTTGGACATCTCATACCTCAACTTCAACAAAGAAATAGCTGTATATAACGAATGTACACTCTTCCTCCTCAAAGCATCTGCCACAACATTGGTCTTACCCTCGTGATAAATGATCTCTATGTCATAGTCTCCAATCAACTCCATCCACCGTCTCTGTCGCATGTTCAGCTCTTTCTGTGTGTAGATATACTTGAGACTCTTATGATCTGAAAACACCTTAAAGGTTGCCCCATAAAGGTAGTGCCTCCAAATCTTAAGAGCAAAGACAACTGCACCCAAATCCAAATCGTGAGTAGAATAGTTCTCCTCATACGGCTTCAGCTACCTCGACGCATAAGCTATAACTCTCCTATTCTGCCTCATAACAAAAGCTATACCATTCTTTGAAGCATCGGTGTATACTTCAAAGTTCTCACTTCCCTCAGGTAGAGCTAGAATAGGAGTTGTGGTCAAACGCTCCTTTAAGGTTTGGAACGCCGTCTCACAACTCGCATCCCAACGAAATCTGGTCTCCTTTCGCATCATCGCTGTCATAGGTCTCGCGACCTTAGAAAAGTCTTTCACAAACCTCATGTAGTAGCCAGCTAAACCCAAGAAACTTCGAACCTCGGCAACATTCTTTGGTGATTCTCACTTAGTCACTGCCTCAATCTTGCTAGGATCCACCGACACACCCTCTTTAGATATCACATGACCCAGAAAAGCCACTTTCTCTAACCAAAACTCGCACTTAGATAGCTTGGCATATAGCTGATTATCTCGCAAAGTCTGCAAAACAAACCTCATATGCTCCTCCTTAGTCTTAGAGTAGACTAAGATGTCATCAATGAAGATGACCACAAACCTGTCCAAGAACGAGCTGAAAATCCGGTTCATAAAATCCATGAAAACTTTTGGTGCATTCGTCAACCCAAAAGGCATCACTACGTACTCATAGTGACCATAACGTAACCGAAAAGCTGTCTTAGGAATATCCTCATCTACTATCCTCAGCTGGTAATAACCTGATCTCAAGTCTATCTTAGAAAACACCCTTGCGCCACTCAGCTGGTAAAAAAGATCATCAATCCTTGGTAAAGGATACCTGTTCTTCACCGTGACATGATTCAGCTCCCTATAGTCGATGCATAGCCTCATGCTCCCATCTTTCTTTTTCACAAACAACGCTGGTGCTCCCCACGGTGATACACTAGGCCGGACATACCCTTTGTCTAACAGGTCATTCAGGTGCTTCTTTAACTCTTCTAACTCTTTAGGCGCTATACAGTACGTTGCTTTAGATATAGGTCCCGTCCCCGGTTTGAGCTCAACATTGAAGTCGATATCTCTATTAGGTGGTAACCCCGGTATCTCATCTGGAAAGACATCACTAAACTCCCCAACCATTGGTATATCAGACGCCGATGGCTCCTCCACACGCATATCCCTCACTTGGCAAAGAATCAAGGGACACTTGTTTCTCAAACATGACTTTAAAGTCGCCACTGCGATAAACTTACACTTTGGTCTCATCACAAACCCCCTATATGACACCTTGTATCTCTTAGGCCCCTTTAAAGACACTCTCTTTTGTCTGCAATATATCTTAGCATCATACCTGCCCAACCAGTTCATCCCGACGATGACCTCAAACTCATCCATAGGAAAAACTAATAAGTTGACCGGTATGTCTACCTACCCTGCCAACATGGACACATCTCTATACAACTTAGAAAAGACACCGACTCCCCAGAAGGTATAAACACACTATCTTTTACAAGTTCATACTCTCCCAAACCAATAGTTAAGGCATGACCCCTAGACACAAAATAATGGGTTGCCCCTGAGTCAAAAAAAAAATAAAAGACTGTGTATTATGAACAATAAAGGTACCGGTAACCACATGAGCATCGTTCTCTGCCTCCTGCGTGCCCATCATAAAGAGCTGCCCACTGCTTTTCCGACCTCCACTCTGGACCGTGGTAGTCGAAGTAGTCGGCTTAGCTGCCGAGTTCTAAGTTACATTGTTGTTCGGGCGCTAATAGGACCCTCCATTATTGTGGTTGAAGCCGCCATTATTGTTGTTCTGCCCTCCATGATTGCCCCATGACCCAGATGGCTTGTTTCTAGAAAAACTCTGGCTCGGAGCCTGAGAAAAGTTCTCCTGATAAATCCCCGGAAAGCCTCCTCCTACTTTGGCACTCGTGCACTCATGCCTCTTGTGACCCACTCCGCCACAGTTGAACCAGGTAAGGTTAGAGATATCACTGATACTCCAACCACCGCCTCTTCCCCAAGCTCAGGATCCCCCGCATACCAGACCCTCCAGAAAAAGCCCTAGACAGACCATGATTGCCCATCTTATGGCCCGATTGGTTTCCACTCTCACTTTCCGCCTTTCTCTTCTCAGCATTCCTTTCCTTACCCTCCTTGGCCAAGTCCACCAACCTCTCAACATGCCCAGCTCATGCATATACTTCTTTCAGATCGGTAAGCACCCCAGCTGGCAGTCTTTCCATGATCTTAGGTGACAACCCCTTTTCAAAACGGAGAGCTAAACCTCACTGACCCAACTGCATGTCCTCGGTGTAGCGTGAAAACTCTAGGAACCGGTGATAGTAGTCCGTGACAGTCATATCATCAGCAATGGTAAAAGAATCAAACTCGGCTTTCAGCCTGTGACGGATGAGCTCCGGCACAAAATGCTCCCTCATAACACTCTTGAGAGCTGCCCATAGCATAGCATTATATCCCTGGTCCTTGTAGTATGCTCTGGCATCCTCTTTCACATTCTGCCACCAAACCCCAGCCGCACCTCTTAGGTAGTACACCACTTGTTCAACCGCCATCTCCGCCGGACACTTCACGACCTCAAGAAGACTCTCAATCTCGCGGTGCCAGTTATCGAGCAGCTTTGGGTCACCAGTGCCCTCATAAGTCGAGGGGTGGAAGTGAGCAATGATGGTGCTTATATGGGATGCGTCCACCAGTTTCTCGTCTCCCTTACCCACATTATTGAGTGCCTCCATGAGCGCATCTTGCTGCTCAATCATACGGGCAATCTCATCCAGAGACATCTCAGAAGCTTGGATGTATGCAGCTGCCCTCTTTGGCGGTATTTTGAGCTGACATAACCAAGGAAACGTAAGCACATAGCCTACGGCTCAAGATAAAGAAAACCCTCCGCCAAAGAATTACTCGGTCGGGTACGGTGATATACTCGGTCGAGTAAGGACTACTCGGTCGAGTAATGAGACTACTCGCCCGAGTATTCCACTCCAGTAGCTAACTTCAAAAAAACATATAATATACTCGGTCGAGTATGACAGACACTCGGTAGAGTATGCCTTACTCGGTCGAGTATAACTATTACTCGGTGAGTGATCACAACCAGTGGCTACTGCATCGTATACACAAATGAACACTCGGTCGAGTGCTTGGTTACTCGGCCGCGTATCCTCTACTCGGTCGAGTACCCGCCCTGCTCAGCCAAGTTATACCAAAAACGAGCTATATACTTACGATAACATACTTAAACATGCAATTCTATATCTGATACTTTACTACCCTTCCAAAGGCCAAGTAATAAATTACATATCATGCTCAAAGTCTATCATGTCCAACTACGTAATTCACTGTCTCATATACTACCATGTTCAAAATACGTAATTCACTTTTTTATTTCATCCAACAACTTCACAAGATTCACAACTATAACTACAACACACATAAAATTAAGCCTCAATGCGACCTCGGGACGTCTCCCAAGTCTTTGTGGTAGCTCCAAACAACTCTCCCCGGGTTTATTTTTATTTAGACTCCCTACGTTTATTAGGTTAATTGGTTTTAGGTTCCAGAATCGTCTCTCTGATACCACTTTGTAACCCCCCTACATACCAAGGTGCATTACTAAGTACCACCCAACCATGAGAGACTTTTACCCTCTCGGTTGCCCGAGGATAGTATATCAAAATAAACCATTCCACAACATTTATTAAAGTATATAATGTTTACGATTACGTTGTTCCAAAACCAAACCAAAATAAATGTTTACTAATACTCAAAATAAGTGAAATCCTACACAGCTAAACTCGTAACAGCGGAAGCTAGACTCGAAATGATGACTCCCCATCTCGTCCCCATAGAAAAAGACCATCATCCCCTGTCACATTCTGCTCACCATCCCCGAATGGATCACCACAGATTTTACAAAACAACAACGGGGTCAGTCACTGCATAATTAAAGTAAGCCAAATGCAACAAAGATAAAAAATATGTTCCACAATCAATCTCCAACTCCCAATCACATCTCATAACTGACTACACACTTAAATGTGTAGCCCTGCCAGATTACTGCCGGAACAGATAATCCTCTCCGCCAGTGGGGCGACCGCAGCCTTGCCCACCTAATCCCCTCTCATCACACGAGCGATAACCCATGTTCCTTAATGTCCACATCCCATCTTAACTCCAATACTCCAGAATACAATCAACAACAATGGTATCATATCAATTAAATCACAACATCACAATCATCAACTTAATTCTATTACGCAATCAACTGAGTAGAGAAACCCTACCTTAGCACAAATTTGATACGAGTCAACAAGGAAGCTACAACTGCTCTTCTACGAATTCTCCACCTAACAACAATCATACAATCCAATCACAATCATGCAAAATATCCCTTTTCCCCCAAATTACAAAACTAGAGTAAACCTTAAAAAGACAAACTGACAAGACTCATAAGAGTAGTGGCTTACCATCACAATCGACGCAAGAGAGGAATGAACAAGACTAACAAAAAATCCACGATCTTGAGAGAGATTAGAGGTGATTTGAGTTACGTTTGAATGTTTTATGTTTTGTAAAAAGTAAAATTGAAACTGTTAAACTCAATTTATAACTCTAATCCCCTTTAATCAAACCGCGGAAAATAATTCCCATCAGACCGGATTTTCGGTCGAGTATAGAGTATACTCGGCCGAGTATCCCTTACTCGGTCGAGTATTACCATACTCGGCCGAGTATTCCTGGACAGTAGCCTGACCAGAAACACACGACGCATTACTCGGCCGAGTAAGACCTATTCTGCCGAGTAACAGGACTTAGAAAAACGTAGCATTACATGTCACCTCAATATTATTGACCCGTATACGGAGTATATGCTAATTATAATTTCGTGTATGAATTAGTGTTTTTTTATGAAAAGAGAAGCATGTCTCCATGATACGTGCATTTTATATAGTCTTTTTAGCCTATTTTGGCACGTATTTCCATGTACTTTTGTACTGTTTATATTGCATTATGCCCCAAAATGCCTACTTCGGTTCGTCTTGTCTATTTTGCAGGAATGAACGTGAATGTAGTGAAATCGTACCACTTTCGTCCTGTTTTGCATACATTTTGAGGAGACGGGATTTTCAGAGAGAGATACTACATTGAGATGCGTGAAGAAATGGTCTACGAAGCAGTCGGCTACGAGTTTGGAGCTGTTTCGGATGAAGAGCATGTTAGAAATCTATATCTTATTATACTCAACATATTCATATATGTTCAACTTAATTTAGTCATAAAATTAATTTAGATCTTATGCATGCAAACATAAGTAAATATAGAGAAGAAATCGTTTTTCCTTACAACAAAAATTCGGATCAAAGGGCACAAGTAAGATCTCCTTCTTACTTGTTTTTGAGCTCTCCTAATATGGATGAACAAAGATTCAAGGGTAGAATCTCTCCCAAAGATGAATACCCAAAGTAACCCCTTAAAAGATTAATATTATTAATACTAGAACAATATTAATCTAAATAAAATTGACCCAAAAATATTGAATTTGGTCTCTTATTTTCGGTTAAGAGAAGGGAGAAGGAGTTATATTCTCTCTAAAACTCTATATTTTTAGATGTGCAAGAATGAATAATACACTAGTGTTTCATGTAGTTTATATTAGGTAAATTATAGAGAAAAAACCCTTCGCTTTTATCTATGACAAAACCGGGTGGGGTGGGGTGGTAATGGCCAATGCATTGTAATACTCCGTATTTATGAGTCTTGGGGTACTCTATCGAGTAGCCCTTACTCTGTCGAGTAAGGGTAAGTTGCGAAATAAAATAGTTTCTGACCTATTGGGTACTCGATCGAGTAGCTGGGGCGCTCGATCGAGTAAGGGGGCACTCGATCGAGTAATTTGGGTACTCGATCGAGTGTCCGGTTTTACGGGGAGTTTTCTCGGGTTCTGTTAATTATGCGATTAAGGTATTTAAGTTTCGTCGTCATTGTTTTAAATCACTTTTACAAAACCTAATTTCCTGTTTAAGAGAGAAAGCAACAAGTTCATCTTCCTAATCGCATTCTTAGCAATTCCCGGAGTTCAGACGGTCAGTTCTTGTCGTTGTTTATATCGTTGGGTTCCTTGCGTCGAGGGTAAGATCTACGTACCCTTTTTATTGTTTTTCACTTGATTTGGTTATACCCTAATTTAGAGATTGGGGGTTTTTATGTGTAGTATGTGATGTGTAGCCTCTATGTGTTATATGATAGGAGGAGGGTTCATAGAAGAGGCTTTTTGACTCAGCAGTAGAGACCGTCTGATTGTGTGCATACCAGGTAGGATTTCCTACTCAGTATTAGTCCCATAATGGGATATTGGTTGATGTGTTGTATTTGGTTGTTTGATATAATAATTGTACTGTGATTGTGGTTGTGATCATTGTTGATGGTTCGCGAGGCGTGGCCTCGGCTGAGTGGGGTCACTTGCGGGAGTGACTTCACGCCCTAGTTTCGGCCTTCGTGGAACCCGCCACGGAAGGGGATGTGCACATTAATGGACAGGGTTATCGCTCACTATGTGGAGCGGCAATTTGGTGGGTACGGCTGCGGTCCCCCATCGGCAAAATGGTCCAGGTGGATACGATATTGAGATGATGGGAATTGGTTGGTTGTGTGTGTGTCAATGTGTGATTAAAGTCATGTCATGTATCTTATTGTTGTTATACATATTGATTGTGTGATTAGTATGCGACCCGGTGTTGTTTTGTAAACCTGCGGTGATCCATTCGGGGATGGTGAGCAGATATTGAGCAGGTATTGAGATGAGTCTTGGGATAGCCGGGATGCCACAACATGATGATAGGAGTCTTCCAACTGTAGCCTTTAGTTTATTTACATTTCGATTAGAACATCGTTTGGAATCATGTATCGTACTTTTGGTTTGGTTTTGAGGATTGTAACTATTCGTTAAACTATTTATATTAAACGTTGTTTCTTCATTGTTGTTTGATTATCATTGCCTCGGGTAACCGAGATGGTAATGTCTTCATACCCGAGTGGTCCTGGTAAGGCACTTGGAGTATGGGGTGTTACAAATGGTATCGAGCGACGATTCAAAACCTGTAACCAATGAACTTAATGAACATAGGGAGTCAATTAAAATGAACCCGGGTAAAAGTTGTAGGAGCTAGTGCAAAGGCTTGGGAGACGTCCTAAAGTCGCGAGGGGTCGCCCTACAACTTTGAACCGGTCACATGGGGGAAGTGTTTGTCGAGTCGTATGTGTGTTTAGTTAACTTGCGTACGGATGTGATGGAATGTGTTAATTGTTGGGTGTTGAAGTAGAAAGTTGAGCATGTGAAAGAAAATGGTGATATGGGGGGAAACTTGTTGATGAGATGATAACATGTTGGATGATTTACAATGTGGCATTTAACAACATGATGAAATGATCTCGTAGATAGTAGAAAAGATGCGTAGCATGTTTATTATGATATAATGTGGTTTATAAAGTTTAGCATGTTAGCATATGACGTAACATGCGGGTAGCTTTTATGAATTAGTGTTACTTGATCGAGTGGGACTGACTCAATCGGGTGGGTTTTTGGCGATTTTGAGTCCAGAATCGAGTTTTGGGGCACTCGATCGAGTATCTAGGGGTACTCGATCGAGTAGGGGGTCACTCGATCGAGTAGCCTAGATACTCGATCGATTAGGTAAGAGATTAGAAGGCCTGTTTGGGGTCTGAAGTTTGGGTACTCGATCGAGTACGTGGGGCACTCGATCGAGTAGCCCGTTACTCGATCGAGTGTGTTTGGGAACTCGATCGAGTGGGTTCTGGGTGGCGTGTTTTCGTGTTTTGAGGTTTAGTATGTATGTTCATATCTACCCTTTCTTATATATGTATAGTTTCAAGATGCCGCCCAAGAGAACTGCTTTGTATGTGAGAGCTGAGCTTATGACCGTGGATGACATCGTTAAGATGTTAGAGCACCAGGATGCTCTTACTGAGACCCTAAAGAAAGTGAATGAGGACAAGAATAAGGATAAGGAGAAGGAGGTTGATCATTCAAAAATCAGCCTTTACATTGCGAGGTTTAACCCGAAAGAATACAAGGGAGTTGGGGAACCTAACCTTCTTGATAGTTGGCTGAGAGAGATGGAGAACATATTAGATTTGGTTCACTGTCCTGATGAGATGAGGGTGGAACAGGCTGCGTTCTATCTGAGGGAGGCAGCAGGCAAGTGGTGGGATTCAGTGAAAGTGAGTGCTAAGGAGGTATATACAAACCAAGGCTTACCTGCTATACCTTGGGAGGAGTTTCGTAGGGCTGTGAGGACGGAGTTCGTACCGGAACATGTGAGGAGTAAGATGAGAGAAGAGTTTGATGGTTTTAAGATGACTGCTGAGATGTCTGTGGCTGAGTACTACAGGCTGTTCAATGAGAAGTCTAGGTATCCTGAGGATATGGGTTTGAGTGAGGAGAATCTGGCATTGAGGTTTGAGAGGGGGTTGACCCCTAAGATTATGGATAAGTTACCCGTGGGAGTCCTTACTGATGTTAAGGAAGCTTATGAGAGAGCTGGGAGAGCTGAGAGGTTGGTGGAGATGGCTCAGGAGAGGTTAGGTGGTGAGAAGAGGAAGTCTGAGAGCGAGGGTGGTGGCCAATCTAATCACAAGAAAGGCAACCACAATCAGTCTAACGGATTTTCTTCTCGGGTCCGGTTCGATCTTTGGGCTTCCTTTGGGCGTGGCCGTGGGAGTGTGAGTAATAGTTGGGGAGTTACTGCTATAGCTGTGGTGGTGTAGGCCACAAGAGACATGAGTGCACAAGTGCACCGGATCTTTCCGAGACTGCGCAGCTTCGCGAGCAACGACCGGCTGGATCATGGCCAAACCGGGGAAGTCAGAGTTACCAGAGTGGAGGCAACCGCAACGGCGGTAATTCTTATCAGAAAACACCAGCGAACACAAACAACAACAATCAAGGGTCGGGTGCTAAGCCGACCACATTAGCTAGTACTGTCCAGGGAGGTGGGCAGAAGACCAGTGGCAAGTTATTCATGATGGAGAAGAAAGCAGCTGAGGAAGATGCGCACGTTATCACCGGTACATTCCTTGTTAATGGTATTCCTACCTTTGTTTTGTTTGATTCGGGGGCTTCTCAGTCGTTTGTGTCTTCGAGTCATGTCAAACAGTTGGGTTTGAGAGTATATGAGTCTGTTAGTGAGCAAGTTTTCATACCTTCGGGTGAGTCTGTATCGTGTGGGAGATTGTTCAGGGATGTATCTTTGATAGTTGGGCAAGTTGATTTCCCTGTAGACTTGCTAGAGTTTCCTTTTAACGGTTTTGAGATGATAGTTGGGATGGATTGGTTAGGAAAGTATAAAGCTAAGATAGACTGTCATCAAAAGAAAGTGTCTTTAAGAGGTCCTAAGGGTGTTAGTGTGTCTTATCGTGGGTTTCTAGTCAAACCCAAAGTTAAGTTGATTGCAGCTGTCACCTTGAAGTCTTATCTGAGGAAGGGATGTCCGCTGATCTTGTGCCATATGAGAGATGATCGGATAGAGAGTCCGGCATTTGATGAGATAACAGTGGTGGGGGAGTTTGCAGATGTTTTTCCAGAGGAAATTCCGGGGTTGCCACCGAAGAGGGAGATAGATTTCACCGTTGAGTTGAAGCCAGGGACGGGGCCAATCTCTAAGGCACCGTACCGTATGGGTCCTAAGGAGATGGAGGAACTTAGGAAGCAGTTGGATGATCTGATAGAGAAGGGATACATTAGACCAAGTGTATCGCCGTGGGGAGCACCAGTTCTTTTCGTGAAGAAGAAAGATGGGAGTTTGAGGTTATGCATAGATTACAGGGAGCTGAACCGTGTGACGATAAAGAACAAGTATCCTTTGCCAAGGATAGATGACCTGTTTGATCAGTTGAGCGGTGCAACAGTCTTTTCTAAGATTGATTTGAGGTCGGGGTACCATCAGGTGAAGATTAGAGAGGTGGACATACCAAAGACAACTTTCACGTCGAGGTATGGCCATTATGAGTATGTGGTGATGCCGTTTGGGTTGTCTAATGCGCCGGCAGTGTTTATGGATTTGATGAATAGAATCTTCAGACAGTTCTTGGACCAGTTTGTAGTGGTGTTTATCGATGATATCTTAGTCTACTCTAAGACTAAGGAGGAGCATGAGGAGCATCCGAGGATCGTGTTGCAGACTTTGAGGGATCATGAGTTGTATGCTAAAATGTCCAAGTGTGAGTTCTGGTTAGAGAAAGTTGCTTTTATGGGGCATGTAATCTCTAAAGATGGGGTAGCTGTGGATCCGGCGAAGATTGAGGCGGTGACAAAGTGGGAAGCACCAAGAATGTTCTTGAGGTTAGGAGTTTCTTGGGTTTAGCTGGATACTACAGACGGTTCGTGAAAGATTTCTCCAAGATAGCTAGACCGATGATAGTGTTGATGAGGAAAGAGAACAGGTTTCGTTGGGATGAGAGTTGTGAGACGGCATTCCAAACATTAAAGGAGCGTTTGACCACGCTCTGTCTTAGCATTGGCTGAAGGGAGCGAGAACTTTGAGGTTTATACGGATGCCTCGAAGAATGGGCTGGGATGTGTGTTGATGCAGAATGGCAAAGTGATTGCCTATGCTTCTAGGCAATTGAAGCCTTATGAGGAGAACTACCCTACTCATGATCTGGAGTTGGGTGCAGTGGTGTTTGCTCTCAAGATTTGGAGACATTACCTTTATGGAGCAATCTTTAAGGTATTTTCTGATCACAAGAGTCTCAAGTACATCTTCACGCAGAAGGAGTTGAACATGAGACAGAGGAGGTGGATGGAGCTGATTGGCGATTACGACATGGAAATTATCTACCATGAAGGGAAAGCCAATGTTGTAGCTGATGCTTTGAGTAGGAAGAGTGTACATTCCCTGTGTACAGCTCTATCTTTGATGAGGCTGAGAGATGAGGTAGCGAGTTTTGGGATACATATGATGCAGAAAGGAGATGCCATGGGTGATATGACAGTACAGCTTGAGTTTTATGATAATATTCGGGATAAACAGGCTTTGGATCCTAAGATAGTGGAGTGGAGAGCTGGAGTAGAGAAAGGGACAGTGTCCCAATTTTCTATTCATACAGACGGTAGTTTGAGGTTTGATGGTAGGTGGTGTGTTCCTAATGACGAGGATTTGAAAAAGACTATCATGACAGAGGCACATTGCACACCATATTCAGTTCATCCAGGTGGAGACAAGCTATACAAGGATTTGAAGAAAATGTTTTGGTGGCCTGGGATGAAGAAAGAGACAGCTGAGTTTGTGTCCCGTTGTTTGACATGCCAGAGAGTTAAAGGGGAACAAATGACCACCACAAGGTAAGATTCAGTCTTTAGAGGTGCCTGAGTGGAAGTGGGAATCTATTTCCATGGATTTCATTGTGGGTTTGCCAAAGAGTCAACAAGGTAACAACATGATTTGGGTGATAGTGGATCGTTTGACCAAGTCAGCTCACTTTGTTCCAATGAAAGATACATGGACTAAGGCACAATTGGCTATGGCCTATCGTAAGAACGTGCTTAAGTTACATGGAGTCCCTAAGGACATAGTGTCTGACAGAGATGCGAGGTTTATATCAAGGTTTTGGAAGGAGTTGTAGGAATCGTTGGGAACAACTTTGAAGATGAGTACAGCATTTCATCCTGCGACAGACGGGCAGACTGAGAGAGCAAGCAAGACACTTGAGGATATGTTGCGAGCTTGTGTGATGGATTTTGGTGGTAGCTGGGAGCAGAGGCTGGACTTGATAGAATTTTCTTACAATAACAGTTATCACACCAGTATAGGTATGACACCGTTTGAGGCTTTGTATGGGAGGAGATGTAGGAGTCCAATCTGGGGACGATAGTCTTTGAGGCAAAGTGGTTTTAGGACCAGAGATGGTGCATGAGATGGTGGAATGATTAAGATGATCGGGGAACGGATCAGAGCAGCCCAGGATCGACAAAAGAGTTATGCAGATCTACATCGTCGGGACATAGAGTTTCAAGTTAGGGACAAGGTTCTTTTGAAACTGTCTCCTATGCGTGGGGTTATGAGATTTGGGAAGAAAGGCAAGTTAAGTCAGAAGTTTATAGGGCCTTATGAGATCTTAGAGCGAGTTGGGGAAGTTGCTTATCGTCTGGCTTTACCAGCTGCGTTAGAGAGAGTGCATAATGTGTTTCATGTATCGCATCGCAATTGCGGAAGTATGTGAGTGACCCGTCACATGTGTTGGAGGCAGAGAGCTTAGAGCTAGATGAGTCCTTATCATATCTTGAGGTGCCTAAGCAGATTCTAGACCGAAAGGTTAGAAAGACTAGGAGTGGTGAGACAGTTTTGCTTAAGATCCTGTGGTCTAACCACGAGACCGAGGAAGCTACATGGGAGCCAGAGGAAGCTATGAAAGAGCGTTACCCTTTCCTTTTTGATCAGGTATGTATGGTTACGGGGACGTAACCTTGTTTCTTTTAGGGGGTAGGAGATGATCGCGAGCGCTTTTAAGAGTTTTATACCCCTTTTATATGTTGTGTCGGTATGTTTGTCGGGATGAGTCGGGCTAGTATCATGTTTTATGTTAAATTTTGTTTGGCTTTTGAGTCGGGAATGTTGTGGGAGTACCTTTGGTTAGTAGTGGTTTGAACTTCGGGGACGAAGTTCCTTTTAAGGAATGAAGACTGTAATACTCCGTATTTATGAGTCTTGGGGTACTCTATCGAGTAGCCCTTACTCTGTCGAGTAAGGGTAAGTTGCGAAATAAAATAGTTTCTGACCTGTTGGGTACTCGATCGAGTAGCTGGGGCACTCGATCGAGTAAGGGGGTACTCGATCGAGTACCTTGGGTACTCGATCGAGTGTCCGGTTTTACGGGGAGTTTTCTCGGGTTTTGTTAATTATGCGATTAAGGTATTTAAGTTTCGTCGTCATTGTTTTAAATCACTTTTACAAAACCTAATTTCCTGTTTAAGAGAGAAAGCAACAAGTTCATCTTCCTAATCGCATTCTTAGCAATTCCGAGTTCGACGGTCGATTCTTGTCGTTGTTTATATCGTTGGGTTCCTTGCGTCGAGGGTAAGATCTACGTACCCTTTTTATTGTTTTTCCCTTGATTTGGTTAAACCCTAATTTAGAGATTGGGGGTTTTTATGTGTAGTATGTGATGTGTAGCCTCTATGTGTTATATGATAGGAGGAGGGTTCATAGAAGAGGCTTTTGACTCAAAGAAGAGAGACCGTCGATTGTGTGCATACCAGGTAGG
Organism: Silene latifolia; assembly: GCF_048544455.1. NCBI lineage: Eukaryota > Viridiplantae > Streptophyta > Magnoliopsida > Caryophyllales > Caryophyllaceae > Silene > Silene latifolia. Next base: position 109,460,859 of record NC_133538.1, read on the forward strand.
ATTTCCTACTCAGTATTAGTCCCATAATGGGATATTGGTTGATGTGTTGTATTTGGTTGTTTGATATAATAATTGTACTGTGATTGTGGTTGTGATCATTGTTGATGGTTCGCGAGGCGTGGCCTCGGCTGAGTGGGGTCACTTGCGGGAGTGACTTCACGCCGTAGTTTCGCCCTTCGTGGAACCCGCCACGGAAGGGGATGTGCACATTAATGGACAGGGTTATCGCTCACTATGTGGAGCGGGGATTTGGTGGGTACGGCCGCGGTCCCCCATCGCGTGGTGGGTCCAAAGGGGACAAGATTATTGAGATGATGGGAATTGGTTGGTTGTGTGTGTGTCTACGTGTGACGATTAAAGCTGTCTGTATCTTATTGTTGTTATACATATTGATTGTGTGATTAGTACGACCGGTGTTGTTTTGTAAACCTACGGTGATCCATTCGGGATGGTGAGCGATATTGAGCAGGTATTGAGATGAGTACGGGATAGTGGGATGCCACGACATGATGATAGGAGTCTTCATTCTGTAGCCTTTAGTTTATTTACATTTCGTTAGAACAAATCAGTTTGGAATCATGTATCGTACTTTTGGTTTGGTTTTGAGGATTGTAACTATTCGTTAAACTATTTATATTAAACGTTGTTTCTTCATTGTTGTTTGATTATCATTGCCTCGGGTAACCGAGATGGTAATGTCTTCATACCTGAGTGGTCCTGGTAAGGCACTTGGAGTATGGGGGTGTTACATGCATGATCAAGGTGCTCTTCACAAAAACAGCTAGGTTTGCATGGCTATCTATTAGGTTAATGATTATGCTTTCCACTTAAAACAATCAACACAATATTTTAGCCTAATACACCCTAAATTTCGGTCCATTTAAGATAAAATGGATTCCATTTTATCTTTGCCAATTTATCAATTTGTCACATGTCACAAGTCATGTAAAATTGTCATGTATTTTTAACGTTTTAAAAATCAACGTATTAATAAAATACGTCATGTACAAAATCGACTTAGTAATTCACAATTACCTGTACCAAAATGCTTTACCAATTATAATTTACAACATCTTGTATTTATATTAAATCATTCATTCAGTTTCAATTGTTTCCGTAAACAATAATTTCATCTAAGCAATAAAACAATTCGATTACTTAGACCGTGTCTAATTTAATCAAATTTCAACGAGACACGTAAATATTACTTCCAAAATCGTCCGTCAATTTTAAGCAATTTAATTGACTCGTATCGTCATACGACCAATTAAATATTCAATTAAGAGTGTTACCCTTTAGGTATGACCTAAGGGGATCAACTGATCACCACCGTCGCACGATAGTAATGTCAAACTGTAGTCAGCCAATCATTACCGATATGTGTGGACCAGTTGAGTGTAAAATATTACATCCCACATGTATTCTTAAAATGACACTTAAACATGTGATCATCATGATCGACAGTTGTGATCGCATTATTGTCGGAGGACACATATTCCAACTATCTCCCACTTGTCCTTGACAAGTGTGCGTCACCAATTATCTTGTCCTATTACTATCTCCCACTCAATGCAAGGTGTCTTTCAGGTCGTACTTGCAGGTGATCATATCGAGAGTGGTTCCTCGATCCGGAGAATAACTGATTGACCGGATTTATCTACCATAGATATCTTCCGAGCGTGGCCACGCATTTCCAGTTCATTACTCCTCGAGTGGCCCTGATATATTATTATAACCCTGACAAGGGGTGGACAATTCCCATCGCACTCATTCCCTTTGATTAGCCACAGCCATCATAACCCAAAATATGCCCATTTGACCCCATTTACGAAGGTTGTAGTAACACAAATCAAAGTTAATCTGAAACTGTGCCATCTTAGGCGAATAGTCTTTTGTCAAAAGAATCGACTCATTAGAATACTATAGTAGCTCTCGTCACGACCACACTATATAAATTTGCCAGAACTCTATAAGCGGTCATAAGGCCCGACAAAGTGTTCCTAACAGTCTGCCTATGTGATCGACTAGTCATCACACATGACTCCATGGCACTTGAACTTGCCATCAATCGCATCACACTCTAGTCACTTCGAGACGTCGCCTCATATAAGTAACTATGGGTGAATACAATGCTAATCCGTGTTCACTTTAACGGGGTTCAATTGTCTACAACCCGTTTGGATGTAACAAAGTATAAGGTGAGTTAATAATAAATCAAACGACAAATGTCGACATCACATTCGGGTAGCCAATACCATATTACAACCTTGTGATGTATATCGTAAGTGTGTCAACACCAGTCGATTGCAATAGAAGTTTAACAAACCATGTGTCCATGTGTTCAAACTTCTTTTATTGCATTTTCCTTTATATTCATGTTATCTCTCATAGCATGAACCTTACCAAGTACACATATAGGTTCCCAACCTTGGTTTGGGTTCTTTATCTTGAAAGAACTTTCTTGTTGTTTATCACATAACCAACGAATTTGTGGTGGATGATATATCTTGCAATGGTCAAGTGTTCTACCAACTAACAATGCACTAGGTATACGTTTTGTAGGGTTTTGCAACAATTGTCAAGATGATTAGCCTAGCACTTCACATAAGTCCTAGAATATTAGAAAATATTAGTTTTGAGTAACATATTACTTTAACTAAGTATCTTTCCAAACTTCTTATTTCTCCTTTTAGCTTGAATAGCTTATGATTTTCATAAATCCTTACGTGTGTTCGAACTTCAATATGTGCTACCTCTTGTCACATAACAGAGTGATCTCTCCAACATTGGAATCGCTCATTAGTTCTCCTCGAGAATTCATGACGATTCTTCTATGGCTTGCCAATGATTCATCACGCTCTTACGCATATGATTCATTATTGGACATGTGCATGATTATTCTAATGGCGGAAACATTAGTAATTTATAATCATATGATCAACCATTCTTAGGTTCAATGAATGACCATGACTGCTTATGGCAATTCTATTTTCATTGACATGAATAACCTATGTTTCTCGTTGATTCGATGTGTATATCTTAATACCTATCCAACATCGCATGATGTGATTGGATTCATCATAGTCCATTTTCATCCAGAATTGAAAACTCAAATACTTCCTAGTGAAAGATAGTATTAGCTCGTCATTTACAATAAGTAATGAGTTATAAATTTTACAAGATGATTGCTCCCACTAAATTCCATGTCTTCACATGATAATTTCAAACTCCCACTTAATTGCACATGTTTCGTAATTGACTACTCAATCGAAATATTTCACGAATTGAAATATATTTTGCTTTGCCAAGTTATTAAGATAAAACCAAATGTTCCCAACATATCTTTTCAAAATACCTATTTAGAAAAGGTTTCTATCTTAAACTTATGGAAAGAGATTTTAATCTCTAACTCGTTCATTTTATAATGATGCGTAGCAATGTCATTATTTAAATGTGAATTTCATTTAATATACGTCCTTCTCAAAAAATACCCTTTTCCGGAAGGAGGTTTAACCATTTCATTTTCATAATGAGGTTAAGTAATAACACTAGTGTGCTTAACAATTAATTTAGCTTTCGTAGATATCGGCATATCTTTCTTTGCAACTTTTAGTCATAAATCTCATTTACTTTTAAGGATGCAACTTTGTTTCATTTAGGCTCTTAAGTAAATATCAATATTGAAACTCTTGGCCAAATGTTGTTTATAAACTAGCCAAATCTCTTGATAAGTCTTTTCATTAGTCATTTTCTTCCAAAACTTTCTTTTGGTCTCCTCGTGTAGTAATCTTGAGAAATATTGAGAACATATTCTTTTGATTACTTCACTTGGTCTCTTATGTCATGTAGATTTCATCTATTGATTACTTCACTTGGTCTCTTATGTCATGTAGATTTCATCTATTCGAGACCATAGATCTCATCTATTCGTGTACACTATCTATATAGGTATACAAATCATTCTTTCTTGCGTAGATCTCATTTACTCAAGTACACAAATTTTCTTTGTGTTCTTTGTGTCTTCATTTTTCTCCCACTCTATCTTTAGAATAAATACACTAGAGATTCAAAGATAGCTTATGAGACACAAATAATGATTTTGAAGTATAAGGAGGACTATCTCATAGGTTGACTAATGGTTTTAGATTTGATAAGTGTACTTGGTGATTGACATTCCTTTAAGAGAGTTCATCAACTCAACATCACTTTATAATTGATCATACACAAGCCTTAAACTTGTGGACATATAATGAATCACATCATTATAGTTGTCTATTAGATCACTTTAATTGGATAATCATATGTTTCTATGTGCAAGCATATAAAGACGAATTTTTAGAACAAAGGAAATACGATAAAACGGGTGGCTTGGGTTGCAAACCAAGCCACCATTATCCAAAATACAACAATTTTTTAGAAAGGATCAACCATTTACATGTCGAACACAGAAATCAAAATAGTTCTAAAAATCCATAACATTAAAATAAAGACAATAATAAAAGCCAAGCTTTATCGGTAGCTACTCCTAGCTCCTTCATGATTTTGTCAAGCTTGCTTTTCTTTTCCCTTGTCCTTGCTTGGTGGAGGCCCTATTTACAATAAAAAGGGGATACACTATCACAACTTTGTATCACAATACCATAGTTGAATTAGAAACATAAAGAAAGGATAGTCATTTACCTACTGGAGTGATCTTTCCAGCTTTGATGTCACCAAGATACTTGGAACAATTCCTTTTCCAATGTCCAACACCATTACAATAATGGCAATTATCAAGAGGACCCTTCTTGGTCTTGGAAGTGCTAGCTTCAAAAGTCTTAGCCTTTGTGAAAGTGGGAGCTTGCTTCTTACGTTTCTTCCCATTATTCTTGAACTTCCCTTTGCTCTTGGTGCTTATGTTAAGCACATCCTTAGGTGGGTTAACATTTAACCTCATGTCTCTTTCGGCTTGCACAAGTAACATGTGCAACTCTTCAAGAGACACGTCCTTGTCTTGCATGTTAAAATTCACCCGGAATTTAACATACGCTTTGACTTTGGATAAGGAGTGTATAATCCTATCTACAATGTGCTCTTTGGGGATTTCAACCTTTTGAATCTTCGAAGTCTAGACTAGCTCCATCAATTTGAGCACGTGAGGGCTAACCTTTTGTCCCTCCTTAAAGTCGAGATCAAAAAATGCCGAGACCGCCTCATATTGGACGATCCTCGGAGTTTGTGAAAACATTGTCACAAGCTTGGAATAGATTTCATTAGCGGTGCCCATTTTAAAGGCTCTCCTTTGGAGATCCGCCTCCATTGCAAAAATCAAAAAAATTTTCATTGCGGCGAACTCCTTGTGGTAAGCCTCATATGCTTCCCTAGTGACGGCACTCGACCTAGCATTAGGTTCGGGTGGAGAGGCCTCGGTGAGGTAACGAAGCTTGTCGTCACCTTGGGCGGCTAATTTGAGTTGGGCATCCCAATCGGAGAAATTTGACCCATTCTTTTCAAGTTTACAACGATCCATGAAGGATCGGAGCCATGAAACATTAGTGAGAGGTGTGGCGTTGGTGTTTGGAACGACCATTAGTTATGAGAAATAAAAGTGGTCTACAAAACGAAAATAGAAGGAATAAAACATATGTCGTTTTCAAAAAATAATAATAACACACGTAAAAATTAAATTTAAACAAGTTTTATTGCATTTATCTAGTGACCTCTACCCAACTTGATAAATGATTCCAAGACCCAAATTCATATTAACTTGGGCACGGGGTAGCCGATGGAACCCTTATCAATATAACTCGGTGGATTAACTTTTTAATCGATTCTACTTTTAGAACTCTTGGTCGATAAAATCACCCTAATGCTTATCTATAGCGCGGAACACATGCGACTACGGTCACGAATACTTCCGTTGAGGTCAATTCAAATTTCAAATAAATGTGTCCATGATCCAAATTCACATTAACTTGGGCACGGGGTAGCCGATGAAACCCTCATCAACATTAATTTGGTGGATAGACATTTATCACCCACTTCCCCTACGTAACAAGGTTTGTACCCCGGGGTGGCCGAGTGCACTCCCTCGCGAAATAGGTTTTCATGGTTTCTACTTTTTGGTAAGGCTATGTCTCAATTGTTTATTTTTAGCGAGAGGTCATGTCAATTTATCATCTATCACGTTTTAAGTGAACTAAAGCGGTGAACTACGATAATTGTAATTGACACGGTCGATAATCTCGATAAAATGATAATGCATGTTTTAGTTATGGCGATTTAGCGATGCATGCAACATATTTATGTACTAGTTAATTACTCTAACCAATTTAGGACTCAAAATTAGTCTCCACTAACATATTGACAATAATTAACTTATATTTCTTAATATTGTTCATAAAAGGCCTTATAATTACAAAATAATGCCATAAACTTCAAATAAATCATAAAAATTTCTAATAAATTCAAATTTTCAAATTTAAACTCATGAACATTCTGGAAAAATACGATAACACTCATAATGTTCAAAAACTTAGGTTAAAAAATTCGAAATTTATCGAGTAAAAACAATGTTGCGGTTTATCGGATTTATCAATATTAATAACAATAAAAATATGAGAAAAATAATTTTATTTACTTTTCACTTTTAGATCTTAAATAGGTGATAAAATGCAAGATGTGACATTTTTCCTTAGTCGTGATGTATGTTTTAGCAATTTTTACTAATTAAAGTCGCTATTTATGTGATTTTTCATCAAAAATTCATAAATCATGCATAAAGACTTCATTATAGCCAATTATTTTACACACATCTTGTAAAATTGCATGTGACAACATACTAAATTTCTATGACCAGATTCGACATATTACTCATATTAACCTATTTTTCCATTTAAATTCGATTTTATCTTGAAAAATCCATATTTCGAGCATAAAACTCATAAAATTATGAAAAATTACAGGTCATCAAAATATAATATATGTGAAAACATATCCAAAACCACTGGAAAAATCGAAGTTAAGCTAATTTTAGTCCAAAAATGACATTTTTATCATAAAATCACATTTTTAATACCATTATTATGTAAATGAACAATAAAAATCCATAAATTAAACAAAATATCCTAAATACATTTTAGGACCAGAAACCTTAACATGCATAATTTATTTCATGATATATCATAATAAACCCAAATTTATAAGTTTTATTTGTTAATCGTATAATTCGGAAAAACTATAACCGATTTGCATGCAAACAACCTAAGGCTCTGATACCACTTGTTAGAAATCTATATCTCATTATACTCAACATATTCATATATGTTCCAATTTAATTTAGTCATAAAATTAATTTAGATCTTATGCATGCAAACATAAGTAAATATAGAGAAGAAATCGTTTTTCCTTACAATAAAATTTCGGATCAAAGGGCACAAGTAAGATCTCCTTCTTACTTGTTCTTGAGCACTCCTAATATGGATGAACAAAGATTCAAGGGTAGAATCTCTCCCAAAGATGAATACCCAAAGTAACCCCTTAAAAGATTAATATTATTAATACTAGAACAATATTAATCTAAATAAAATTGACCCAAAAATATTGAATTTGGTCTCTTATTTTCGGTTAAGAGAAGGGAGAAGAAGGAGTAATATTCTCTCTAAAACTCTATATTTTTAGATGTGCAAGAATGAATAATACAATAGTGTTGCATGTAGTGTATATTAGGTAAATTACAGATAAAAAATCCTTGGCTTTTCTCTATGACAAAACCGGGTAGGGTGGGGTGCTAATGGCCAATGCATGATCAAGGTGCTCTTGACAAAAACAACTAGGTTTGCATGGCTATCAATTAGGTTAATGATTATGCTTTCCACTTAAAATTATCAACACAATATTTTAGCCTAATACACCCTACATTTCGGTCCATTTAAGATAAAATGGATTCCATTTTATCTTTGTCAATTTATCAATTTGTCACATGTCACAAGTTATGTAAAATTGTCATGTATTTTTAACGTATTAAAAATCAACGTATTAATAAAATACGTCATGTACAAAATCGACTTAGTAATTCACAATTACTTGTACCAAAATGCTTTACCAATTATAATTTACAACATCTTGTATTTATAATAAATCATTCATTCAGTTTCAATTGTTTCCGTAAACAATAATTTCATCTAAGCAATAAAACAATTCGATTACTTAGACCGTGTCTAATTTAATAAAATTACAACGAGACATGTTAATATTACTTCCAAAATCGTCCGTCAATTTTAAGCAATTTAATTGACTCGTATCGTTATACGACCAATTAAATATTCAATTAAGAGTGTTACCCCTTAGGTATGACCTAAGGGGATCAACTGATCACCACCGTCGCACGACAGTAATGTCAAACTCTAGTCAGCCAATCATTACCGATATGTGTGGACCAGTTGAGTGCAAAATATTACATCCCACATGTATTTTTAAAATGACACTTAAACATGTGAGCATCATCATCGACAGTTGTGAGCGCATTATTGTCGAAGGAGACATATTCCAACAGAGCACTCGATCGAAGTCTTTTCTTAGTCGATCGAGTGGTTTCACAAGCTGAGGAGGTCGATCAAGCAATCTGCTGTACTCGATCGAATTGCTGAAATTCAAGGTTACTCGATCGAGTAATATTTCTACTCGATCGAATGGTTTGCTGCCTGAAGTTCTCGATCGATCTGTTTCAAACTGCTCGATCGAGTGGATTGAGATTTCACGGGCCTTAATTAATCCGTGAATGTTTATTTTCGTTAATGGACTTGTTATTTCTTATTTAAGTTCGAATAATTAGGTCATTTGGGGATCTTTTCATCTCTTAATTACGATTACTGCTACACTCTCTTCTTTTCATCTCTCCCTTAAAAAGTCTTCATTGTAACTTTGCTTTCGGGGTTATTTTGCTTGGATCTTGTGTTCTTTACGCCGGAATTCTCGCTATTGTAATCTCTTACTCTTCTTTAATCTTAATCTTTCATTTGTTTGCATTAATTCTCTTATTTAGTTCTCTTAATTTCTGCCCTAGCGTTATTTATGCGATTTAATTATTATTTCAATATGTTTATTATTAGTTCATTCATTATTATTAATCTTGACAATATTAATAGTATGAGTATCTAATTCATTTCATGTTGGGACTAGGGGATCTATGGTAGAATAATGACGATGTAGCGAATAGGCTAGATGACTTATTTGTGAGATTCTGTACCCATGGTAATTTAACTGTATCACCGACTTAGTTGAGTGCACGCTTCTAAGTTACCCTTTAATCTGGTTAAATTTAATCCTGGATCGGAATATTGGACTAAATGGACCTGCTATGAACAGTAGACTACTCTGGCGAGGACGGAAGTTAAGTTAGTGGAAATCTAGGATAGAAAGTGGACCGGAAGGACCTTTCAATATCCGTCTCACAATGAGTTATCTAGACTATTTGCAGTTGAGTCATTAGGCTACCGTAGTGAACCAAAATCCCGACATGTTCCCTCTTTATTGATATTCTTATCCCTATTTTCTGCCTTTTTACTGCTCTTTATTTATTTCTCTTTCCTTTAAGCCTTTTAGTTTAGAAAACCAAATTTACAACCCCCTATTTGTGACTGAATAGGCAGACTCTTTACAGATATCTTGCCTCCTGTGGAGATCGACCTGACTTCCCTAGCTATATAGTTAGTTTAGTTAGTTATTTTTGATAGGTATACGACTGCCCTGTCAAATTTTGGCGGCGTTGCCGGGGAGGCAATAGCCCTATCTGTTTTTATTTCGTTTATTTTATCCGTCTCAGGGAATTTTTATTCCTTGAGGCAGTTCTCATTTATCTCTTTTAGTGTTGTGTATGCCCACAGGTCGGAGTTAGTTTCTGCTGATTCTGAGACAGAGCGACTGTTTAGGCATAGACTTCGTCTGTAAAGAGAATCATGAAAGGAAGACTTGAGTACTTTCGAACCCGAGCTTCAGCATTTCCTTTTTACAGAAGACCAGTCTTTAGGAGAAGACAATCTCAGTTCTGTAAACCAACCAGTAAAGATGTCGAATATTGCGAGTTATTCGGAGCCTAAAACATCCTCTATTCCCAAGGGTTTCAATCTCCAGACTGAGGATGGGAATACTTTTGACATCCCCCGTCTTATGTCAATCTGGTGGAGAGAAATATCTTTAGAGGTGTGGCAGGTGAAGACCCGAAGAAGCATATGAAGGTCTTTATGGACTACTGTTTTACTATCCCCGCCACAAACGGGGTAACTCAAGATAAGATTAAGGAGGTGCTGTTTCCTTTTTTTTTTTACTGACTCAGCCAGGGAGTGGCTGACCGATTTGGACCGCACGGCCGCAGGGATCACGAACTGGGAGACCCTTGCTCTTGCTTTTTATAAGAGATACTTTCCTCCGCAGCGCATCAATCAGCTGAGGGGAAAGATAACAAGCTTCAAGCAGGCACCCAATGAGACGTTTTATGAAGCCTGGTGCTGGTTCAAGAAACTGGTGAGGTCCCTTCCTCATCATGGTTTTGATCAATGGTTTCTATGTAACCAATTTTATAATGGGTTATATGACGACCATAGAGCTATTCTGGACGCCTCATCCAATGGTAGATTTCAGAAGAATATTGATGACGATAAGGGATAGGGCATCATTAAAGAGATTGCGACCCATTGTGCTGAATATGGGAACCCACGGGATGGTATTTGAACAGTTCACTAAGTTGATAAGGAAGTAGTGGCTCAGCTGGAAGCCATGAATGCCCGTTTTTATAGATTGGAGCTGCAATCTGCTGGGGAGCCTCAGACGGTTCATTTTCTTACTAGATAGGACACTGTCACATGTGAGAGGTGTAGGAGCAATGACGGTCATACTGCTATTGATTGCCTTACAGAGAAGGAACAGGTCCTTGCTTTTCAACAATACGGCAAGGAGGGGGTTCTTACTATAATAACCAAGGGGCAGTCCATCCCAATTTGAGGTGGACAAGTCTAAATGTGCTCAATCCTACTCCTCCACCGCAGCAGCAGCAGCCATATGTCCCTCCTCATAAAGCTCAACAAGGCTTTCAGAAGCCTCCTTCCTTTCCTCCTCCCAATCAAGGTGCATCATCTTTAGGTGGGGTAAGTGAGCTATCTGAGTTGAAGACGATGTTGCAGTCTTTGACAAAGCAGTGGCAGCTAAGTGACCAACAAAAAGACGCATCTATTACGTCACTTGAAACCCAAGTTGCCCAGTTAGCCGCGAACCAGTCCACGAGGAAGCATGGTCATTTGCCGTCACAAGCCGATAAGAATCCACATGAGACGGTGAATTTAATAAATCTTAGAAGCGGTCATTCATATGAGGGACACGAGCTGTTGAATTCAGACCCAAGGAAGAGTATTACTGCTGATGAACGGGTTACTGTTGATGAAAATGAGCTGACAACGAATAAAATACTCGATCGACTAGTTTCTGGGGGCCGATCGAGGAAGACATATTAAGAAAGGACTCGATCGAGTGAAAATCTTGCTCGATCGAGTGAACAGGAAAATGAACTGCCCGATCGAGAAGTCCAAATAACTCGATCGAGTGATATTGCTGAAGAAAGAGTTTGATCGAGTGGCATTTTTGCTCGATCCACTATTGATGATAATGAAGACCTCGATCAAGAGCCTGCTAGTGCTCGACAGTGTGAAATATCTCCTGAAAGACCTCGATGGAGAGGTAAGAAGTCTCGATCGAAGGATAAAGAGCTTGATCCAGCCGACACGTTGGAAGAAAGAAATAAAGGGCTCGAGATACCTATTACCGTGCCCTTCCCGGAGCGATTACAGAACACGAAGGCCATTCAACAGTTCGGTAAATTTGCCTAGCTCCTGAAAAGCTTTCAAGTCACTGTTATGTTCGCCGAGTTGCTGACACAGGTACCCTCTTACCTTAAATTTATGAAAGAAATTTTATCACGTAAGAGGCACATTAACTATCATGAGACGGTAGCTTTGACCGAGGTAGGGATTGCCCTAGTTCAAAATAAGTTACCTCCCAAACAGTCAGACCCCGGTAGTTTCTCGAATCCGTGTCATATAGGTACCCACTTGATTGATAACGCGATATGCGATCTTGGTGCTAGCGTGAACGTCTTACCTTTGTCTCTTGCCAAGAGACTTGGTTTGACGAAGTTTAATTGCACTAACATGACTGTACAGATGGCCGACCGTAGTATATCACGGCCGTTAGGTGTCATTGAGGATATACCTGTTAAGATCGGGAGATTCTTTATTCCCGTTGATTTTGTTGTGCTTGACATCGCCGAGGATACTCACACCCCTATTATTTTAAAGAGACCATTTTTATTCAGTGCGCGTGCAGTGATAGATGTCGGGGGTAAGACGTTAACATTTGAGGTTGGAGACGAGGAATTAATTTTCCATCAGTCAAAGTCTCGAAGGGCTCCCATGCACGCTCAACTTTGCAACGCCCTTTGGACACTCCAGATGAAAATTTGGAATTTTGTGCTGCAATTGTGACCCCTCCGCCTCAGATTGAGAGCAAGAAGGAGGAAAATTCGTCTATTTTCCTTGCTGCAGATACAGGTAAAAATGCAGGAGTTGTCAAAGGTTGTCGTGCAATTGAGATCAATCAAGTTGGGAGTGACAACGTTAAAGCTAGTGAGAAAGGAATAAGGACGAGAAAAGTTCGTGCGTATGTGGACGTCAACTATTCTCCTCCTAATAGTTCAAGTTCAACCTCCTCGAGAATGAAGAGGACAGTCGATAATGCTTAAGGGACGTCCTCCAATCAGAAGCCCTCCGTGGGGCTACTGAATTTTTTTGAGAAGTGAGCGGGGAATGCCCCGTGTAACAATTTATAAAAACTAATTTTCATTTCCGTGGGATTTGTTTTATTGCGTTTATTAGGACAATTAGAATTTAGACATTTTTAGCGTAGTTAGAAAGACTATAGACAGTTACTTTTTGTATTTGGTATATTGGGATATGCTTGCGATTGTTTTTATGCAAGTTTGGGGAAATTTTAACGCATCTCAAGGACATACACGAGGAAAAGCACTCGATCAAGTACTTTTTGTACTCGGTCGAGAGGATATTGTAGAAAAAGGGTTCGATCGAAAGCTTTGCGGTTGCTCGATCGAGTTTGCTAAATAAGGGAGTTCTCGATAGAGTTAAATTTTACTCGATCGAGTAAATGGAAGCTGGAACTCCTCGATCGAGTGATTTAAAATCGCTCGATTGAGTGAAAATGGTTATCACACGCAGAAAGTGTCCCATAATCTCCCTCCTTTTTCATTATTTCATTTCCTATTTCATTGTTTAACCCCTATTGCGATAATCCTCCACAAATTCTCCATTTTTACTGCCCTTTTTACCAAATTCATCACCTACAAATTTCTCCTTGCCATTAATCCGACATGTTCCCTCTTTATTGATATTCTTATCCCTATTTTCTGCCTTTTTACTGCTCTTTCTTTATTTCTCTTTCCTTTAAGCCTTTTAGTTTAGAAAACCAAATTTACAACCCCCTATTTGTGATCGAATACACGGACTCTTTACAGATATCTTGCCTTCCTGTGGAGATCGACCTGACTTCCCTAGTTATATAGTTAGTTTAGTTAGTTATTTTTGATAGGTATATGACTACCCTGTCACTTCACTTGAGCAATTTGACAGCAACACCCCTCCAAACATTGTCGTGCTAAATGTACGAATCTTCTTAATAATTACTCGTATCATTTAATAATTTAAGTATATGCGACAGGGTGATCTAATTTAGCTTATTCGTGTGTGTTTTATATATAATAGTCTCCTTTATAGTCGGACAATGAGCAATGCACATTTTTCTTTTGTCGGTCCATGTTCGAGATTGTCCGCGGTAAATATTATGATACGTGCATTTTATATAGTCTTTTTAGCCTATTTTATGCACGTATTTCTATGCTTTTATCGTAGTCTATTGCTACGAAATGCCCGAATATGCTACTTTGGTGTATTTTGTCTTAATTACGGGAATGGACCATAAAGTAGTGAAATCAAGCCATTTACCGTCTGTTTTGCATGCATTTGGAGGAAGAGTGGATTTGGAGCGGGAATTATAGCTGTCTTGGGATGCGTGAAGGTGTTTCGGGAGCTAAAAGGACAAGTCGAGTCAAACTAACGAGAATTATGAGTCATTGAAGTCAAGATCCACTCGATCGAGTGCTTAACTAGTCGATCGAGTGGTTTAGGATTCAATAATCAGTCGATCGAGTAGTTTATTCATTCGATCGACCAGTTCCTTATATGCCTTTACTCGATGGAGTGAATTAGTTGGTCGATCGAGCGGTTTCTGGCTGGGTTTGCTCGATCGAGTTGTTTTATTCCACTCGATCGAGTGGATTTTGCTACGGGCTGGGCTTTTTAGGTTTAATTCCGTCATTAGGTTTAGCTAATCCTATTTTCTTATAAATAGGAAGTCAGTATGTCATTATAAACTCTCTCACACACTTTTACTTCGTTCCCTTTCTCTCTGGTTCGAATATACTGCTACTGTTACTTTGTTCTTAATTTCCGGATCAATAATTCAGTATTAATTCTATCTCTTTCTTTTCCTCTTTAATTATTATTTATGTTTATTGTTCTTCCTTTATTTCTCGTTTCCCCCTTATTTATGTCTAGCTAATCCCGTAGTATGTTAGGATTAGGGAAGCCGTGGTAGCATGTTTTAATTGACTTGAGTAGATTAGCCTTGATATAAGAATTGTATTAGGCAATTTAATTGTTATCCGGTCGAATGAATGCATGCAGGAGACCAATAAATTTAGTTAACCCCGACCTGGATCGAAAGATTGGAAGGGAAGGCTTGCTTAATTACAATAGGGTATTGTAGTGAGGACGAAAGTTAAGCTATTTACGCTCTAGGGCGGTTTAAAGACCGAAAGGTGACGACCATAGCTCTTCTTATCAATAGTCTAATCGCCTTAGTATTTCCGATAGTATAGCTACCACGCTGGACCGACTCCTAGCATATTTTATTTCTCTTATTGTTAATTTCTTTTATCCCTTTTCTCTTGCCTTTAGCCTCTGTAGTTCAGTTAGTCCAATTCAATCAAAACCCCCAATTCTGTGACACCCTGACAGACCAAATTAAACAGATAGATAGCAACTTAGCCTCCCTGTGGAGATCGACCCTACTTACCGCTGACTTCTGTTGGTAGTAACTTAGGTTTTTATTTTTGGTACAAAACGACAGTATCAAATTTTGGCGCCGTTGCCGGGGAGGCGACGCTTTTTATCTGTTTTATTTTGTTTGTCTTTCCGCCTCAAGGGAAGACTAAGTACCTTGAGGCCGTTCTTATCTTTTTCTTTAGTGCTGTTTTGATAGGCCTACAGGTTTATTAAACAGGCTACTGAGGGAGATTATCGAAGGGAAGGCTTGAGTACCTCCGATCCCTCTTGCCAAGATGACATCTGTCTCCCGACTAATTGCTCAGTTTGAAGCCCAAGCTGAAAGACCTGCTAGTTGGGAAAGGAAGAAATCTTGGGGATGTGGTACTGCTGAGCACAATGCAGCTGTAGTTGTGCCGCCACATCCACCCTATCAATGGCCACCGCAACGAGATCCTCCCGATATGCAAGAAGAAGAATTCGCGGAGCTGAAATCTTTAATGGAGACAATTGCATCTCAAATGCAAGCTCAGCAAGATTATGATAGACAACACTTCTCGCGAGTTCATAAGCTCGGGTCTGTAGTTGCTCAGTTAGCAGCTGAGATGGAGATAGAAGAGATCGCGGAGCTGACATATTCAATGGTGACGCTTGTATCACAAATGCAAGAGAGCAATAAAAATATGGACGCTCGATTCCTTCACTGAACCGACATTGCTCGATTAGCAAATTTGAGATGCAAGAAGAAGTGGTATACCTTGCTGAGAGCGGTTTTTCCTCTGAGGAAACCGTGTTGCCCAATGCTGAAGATGACCTCTATGACTCTGACGACGAGTTTCTATCATATTTCACTAGCTTACGCGAAGATTTCAGCCTTGTAGACAGAGGAATCACTCGATCGAGTGATCGATATTAGTCGATCGAGTGATTTTCCAAGAGAAAGTGCTCGATCGAGTGATATTTCCACTCGATCGAGTGGAATTCGGGAGGAAGTTGGTCGATCGAGTGAGTATTTTGCTCGATCGATCGAATTGGCCATGGGGAGCTTTGATTCGTCACTTGGGTTCACTTTGAATGACGATTTTGACGATGATGACGATTACGGTGAATCTCCCTTATTCAAGGCTGAGTCGGATACACTTGAAGCTGAGATTTATGGGCTGAATTCCACCGAGGGCGACGAAAGGACAGCTGAGCCGGTAATTGCTCCTAGCACGGAAGAGGTAATAAACTCTTTTATCTACGATTCCGTCATTGAGAGCGACCAACCTGAGGTAGTAAACGATAATTTAATTATTGTTTGTTTTAATAGTATATTGCCTCGTTTGACTCGTGCTATCTCTTTTAATGTTATACCCTCTCACATGTGGACGCGTAAAATAACGATTTTTCACCGTTCTCATCATTTCCAAACTGTTAATTTGAGATGGAGCCCTAGATTATCGTTAATTGCTCCCGCGCTCCTATATTTTGTGGATAAATTTAGGAGCGCTCATAGGAAATTTGTACGACTTAAAAAGTTAAACATTTTTATTTCCTATTTTGCTATTCCACTTTGGTGCTACTTATGCTTTTTTGTAGCACATGCGCAGATGTATGATTTAATGCTGCGCACTTTGAGCTGTTTTGATTATGACTATTAGAAAGGCTCGAAGAAAAGAAGGTCGAGCTGGGACCTGACTGAAGCTAGCGCTACCCGGGAGGCAACCCGGCAATTTTATTCTGCATTTTATTTCATTTAAGTTGTAATAAATGGTTTTTACACCATAGACGGTCTCAGTTAAGCTTGTTTTTGTTAGTTGCAGGCTGTTTTTATTGCGTTTTGCAGGAATTACACCGAGGATCACTCGATCGAGTAGTCATTCTACTCGATCGAGCACTTTTGCTGATGAATTCACTCGATCAAGTGATTAATCTACTCGATCGACCACCTGTAGGATGAGAAACCACTCGATCGACCTAAATTCCATTCGATCGAGCAGTTTTGAGCGCCCATTCTACTCGATCAGACACTATTCCTCTTGACCGAGTATTGTTGACTTGGATTATCTTCCTGAAACGGTTTTCTGGGCTTTTAGCAACCTCCCATGTTCATGGTCGGTTTGGCGAGGTCCCCTTATTCGCGCATTTTGTGAGTTTTTCCGTATTTACTCCTTTCCTCCTTTAGTTTGCATTTCCTTCCCATGTTTTAGTACAATGGGGGCATTGTACGGTTTGGTTAGGGGAGGTTATGCATCCATATCTGTGTCTGCATTTTGTTTTCATTGCATTTCAGTTATCACGTTTAATTTATGTTTGCATTGTTGTTTATTTTTGTTAAAAATTCAAAATTTACATAAAAATTAAAAAAAAATTGTTAAAATTCAAAAATTTCACGTTTATTTTAGCATATAGGTTGAGTCGGAACGGTAGATTTCAATGATGAAATTGCACTGCAATTGTCTTTTTGCTTAAGCCTTGCATTATACTATTATTCTTTTAGCTTTGACTTATTGCATAATCTACGAGTTAATGTTTAATTTAGCTGAACGAATAGACTTGACCTGAAATTTTGGCAACCTACTTATAATTTCTAAGATTTAGAGCCTTATAACTGGTGTCATTTATGACCAGTTTCATGTAGGATTGTGAGTAGTATACTCCTTGCATAGCATGTTCATTAATTTGCACGTATATGAAATTCAATTGCTTTTTGCTGTCATACATTCGGGTTAGTGGTTGGTGTCACATGCAGGGAGGTGCTTACAATTTCCCTTTCTTTCATTTTTACCCATTTAACTCCACATTAGCCAAATTTGCCTGTTGACCCTTAGCTACATTCCAAATTTAGCCTGCCTTGTCAAGCTAGTTTAGGTTATTCTGCGGTATATTGTCTATTTTATCAAGTTTGGCTTATATCTATTGTTTTGGAGTTGGTATTTATGAAGAAAAGGAGGAAAATAGAAAAAAAAAGAGTTGAAAAAAAAACGTGAAAAAGAAAGAAAAAAAAAGAGAAAAAAAAAATTCGAAAAAAAAAAGAAAGAAACCGAAAGAAAATAGAAAAAGAAAAGAAAGTTCGAAAAAAAAGAAGAGTTTGTATTGTTGTCGGTTTCACTCCTATGCTTTATCTATATCATTTGAGGAGTGTTTTCAGTTTGGTTTGGTGAGATTTCATGCCAAATGAAGGGCATGTGCTTAATTCATAATTGAGTTGGAAATGGATGTTGATATATGGTTTTGTTTAGGTACTAGCTTGATCACCTATACCTCCACATTCCCATAAATGTTTTGTCTTTTTCTACCCATTGCCTCACTTTACCATATTTTTGTAAGCCCTCGGCTGTGACAGGACCTTGTTTGGTTGGAATGTGTGTACGGTAACTAGAATTGTCTATCATATTAGTTGCATGCATGTTTATGTGGGTCGTAGTCTAGGTGAGCGACTATTTTTCTCTCTCTCTTACATCCATATGCTTACCCTTTGCTTCATGAGGGAAGAGTGACCCGTGAGAGTCCATTGTTAAAGGTCTTGCAAGGTCGACGGTTCAGCTTTATTATAAACATCCTATAACTCTGTTGCATTTGACTGTGTTGCTATAAGTGTTAGTTCGCTTGCATTAAATTGGCTTAAGTGGGCATTCGTAGCTAGCTTTGAGTTATATTTTTCCGTTCCATTAGTTGCATTTTAGTTTACTCGGGGACGAGTAAAGGTTTGGTTTGGGGAGATTTGATACGTGCATTTTATATAGTCTTTTTAGCCTATTTTATGCACGTATTTCTATGCTTTTATCGTAGTCTATTGCTACGAAATGCCCGAATATGCTACTTTGGTGTATTTTGTCTTAATTACAGGAATGGACCATAAAGTAGTGAAATCAAGCCATTTACCGTCTGTTTTGCATGCATTTGGAGGAAGAGTGGATTTGGAGCGGGAATTATAGTTGTCTTGGGATGCGTGAAGGTGTTTCGGGGGCTAAAAGGACAAGTCAAAGTCAAACTAACGAGAATTATGAGCTGCTGAAGTCAAGATCCACTCGATCGAGTGCTTAACTAGTCGATCGAGTGGTTTAGGATTCAATAATCAGTCGATCGAGTAGTTTATTCATTCGATCGACCAGTTCCTTATATGCCTTTACTCGATCGAGTGAATTAGTTGGTCGATCGAGCGGTTTAAAATGGGTTTGCTCGATCGAGTGGTTTTATTCCACTCGATCGAGTGGATTTTGCTACGGGCTGGGCTTTTTAGGTTTAATTCCGTCATTAGGTTTAGCTAATCCCATTTTCTTATAAATAGGAAGTCAGTATGTCATTATAAACTCTCTCACACACTTTTACTTCGTTCCCTTTCTCTCTGGTTCGAATATACTGCTACTGTTAATTTGTTCTTAATTTCCGGATCAATAATTCAGTATTAATTCTTTCTCTTTCTTTTCCTCTTTAATTATTATTTATGTTTATTGTTCTTCCTTTATTTCTCGTTTCCCCCTTATTTATGTCTAGCTAATCCCGTAGTATGTTAGGATTAGGGAAGCCGTGGTAGCATGTTTTAATTGACTTGAGTAGATTAGCCTTGCGATAAGAATTGTATTAGGCAATTTAATTGTTATCCTATCGAATGAATGCATGCATGAGACCAATAAATTTAGTTAACCCCGACCTGGATCGAAAGATTGGAAGGGAAGGCTTGCTTAATTACAATAGGGTATTGTAGTGAGGACGAAAGTTAAGCTATTTACGCTCTAGGGCGGTTTAAGGACCGAAAGGTGACGACCATAGCTCTTCTTATCAATAGTCTAATCGCCTTAGTATTTCCGATAGTATAGCTACCACGGTGGACCGACTCCTAGCATATTTTCTTTCTCTTATTGTTAATTTCTTTTATCCCTTTTCTCTTGCCTTTAGCCTCAGTAGTTCAGTTAGTCCAACTCAATCAAAACCCCCATTTCTGTGACACCCTGACAGACCAAATTAAACAGATAGATAGCAACTTAGCCTCCCTGTGGAGATCGACCCTACTTACCGCTGAGTTCTGTTGGTAGTAACTTAGGTTTTTATTTTTGGTACAAAACGACAGTATCATATTACACCTTTAATTCTAAGGTTATTGTGTTTTAATAAATATTACAGCATTATGTAACTTGCTTGGGTTTAATTCTGTATATTTCCATTTATTCTATATATCTTGATTTCTAGAAGTTTTAACTAAAAATCGGTCAAGCAGTGCCGAACGACACGAGGAAAGACATCAACGATGTTAGAGATCGGTGGGAAATATATTTTATTTTGTTTAATCAACAGCCTGATCCTTAGTTCGCTTATTATGTATGTATGAGTGTATATATATAGAACCAGAGGTATTAAGTTTTGATTGCCCCTGTCGTTTTATTTTGATGCAAGCTTGAATTGATCATTCTATGTATTATTTTGATGCTGGATTGATTTGATCATTCTGTGCATTATTTTGATGCTGGATTGAATTTTTGAAGTGCAGTGCGTAACTACTGAAATGCTGCAGGAAAAATAGCATATTCAGCAGCTGCTGGCACCTGCTAATTAGATTTTTTAAAAAATATATATACAACAAAACGATAACAGGTTAGATCAAACTGTTGTTGTTGTTGTTAATACCCCAAATTTTATAATTATATAAATTATAGTATATTCTACATGTCATGTTATAATAATAATGATGATATGATAATAATAATAATAATAATAATAATAATAATAATAATAATAATAATAATAATAATAATAATAATAATAATAATAATAATAATAATAATAATAATAATAATAATAATAATAATAATAATAATAATAATAATAATAATAATAATAATGTCTCCAAAACGGAGGTCTTTTGGCCTGTTGAGGATCCTCGGAGTCGGCTTCGTGGGGTTTTCCCCCCTTCTATTGCTCGGCTCTTGCGTGGTGTTTCAGTTTTGGGTGGACCTTTCAGTACTTGCCCTGTTTTTGGCAGTGAGATTGTGGCGAAGAGAGTGATTAAGACCATTGAGCTTATGGAATTGGTCGCGAGCATTGAGGACCCGCAATGTGTGTTGCTTCTGCTTAGAGCTTGTACTGGTATTTCTAAGCTCTACTTCTCTCTTCGTACTTGCTCCCCCAGTGTTTTTGGGTCTGTCCATCTTCCTTTCGATGCTGCTCTTCATTCCAGCCTAGAACGTATTGTCACCGCGTCTGGCCCGGTTTTTGGGGATTGGCAGTGGCACCTTGCTACATTCCCTTTTCATCTTGGTGATCTTGGTGTCAATGCCGCGGGGGTTGTTTTACACTATGCTTCTATTGCGTCCCGTTTGCAGTCTGCTGATTTGCAGGCTAAGCTCCTCGGACCTTCTTGTATTGTAGATGCTGGCCCTGCTTTCGGCGATGCCGCACGGGTGTTTTCTGTGACTACTAGTTCTGCTATTGTTTTAGCAGGATTTTCCTGAAGGGATCCGGCTTAGTTATATAGTGATCAGGGTATCTAGTTCTATAAGATTGGAATGGTGTAAATGAATGATGAAGAAAGAAGTAAGTATAAAGAATAACGTTTATATTATTTTGATAGACCGGGTACAATGTTGTATGAATATCTGAATGCTCAAGAGTAAAAAGATAAAGTATAGATAAAATTAGCTCACAATCAATGTCCTTTACAATTGTTAAATTCTCCTATTTATAGTACTCTACTGCCCTTCCAACGTTACAATGAATAACGTTATAAATGTATAACGTTCTCCCCAAAGATAGGAGTTGTTGCCGGAATAATAGGGCATGCTTCCTATTAGTTCGTTTGACCCGTTCTCAACTCAACCAATCCTTAGCCTTTTCTCCTCTTTCCGTCCAGATTCATGGATTAAATAGTTTTAGGTTTGGACTTGGTCTTCCTTGAGAATAGGGCATGGTTATCCGCTTATACAATCGCATTTCTCGTTTATCCGCTTAATCCAGTGTGTATTTAGTACTCCGCCAAGCTATAATATACTGATTATCAGGCTTCCTTTCCAGGATTTAGTAGTCTTCTTGCCATAATATTCTTCAACTAAATAGTAGTCGATTTGTCCTGGTTCTGTCTTGATCAATCACCTTTGCTTTGAGTCAGCCAGGTTATGGTCGACCAGCTAACCGGGGCCTAACAATTGCCCCTTGACATTTTACCCGTCTTTGATCCGGCCAGGTGAGATGTCAAATTTACCAGGTTAAATATTTAAGAGACTTACACTTAATCAATGACTCTTAGACTCCTAGTTACCGTTGAACACTATAACGGCTAGGTGATGTCATCTTTGAGTTTTGCAATCCCTAGGTTTTTCATGCCGTTATTCATCTCCTATAAATACGGTATTTAGGGCAAGGTTATTTTTCATCAAATTTCCTCCTCTTTCTTTCTTTGCATATTCTTCTCAAATTCTTCCAAATTCTTCTCAAATTCTTCTCGAACCCTGTTCGCTATTTTGTATTTTCTCGACTATTTCAATAATAAATCAAACATTTAAAGATATGGGAGCCAAAAAACGTCCCCGCATCCCGAGAAAAGTCACTGCTGCTGCTGAGCCCGAACTCGTAAACGTCCGGGGAAGAAGAAGTGATGGAGATTGATCCTCACTGCTCGCTTTTGTTGCTTTTAAGTACCAGGATTTTTTCACCGCCCTTCAATCTTTGGATCCTTACTTTCCTGAAGAGAACTTGTTGAAAACAAATTATGACAAGATACTAAGGGAGAAGAAAATAATTCCCGAATCGACCGAGGTATGGATTCCTCGAGTCTTGTCCATTAGGGCTAATCGGGTATCACCTGGTTGGTTCTGTATTTTCGAATGGGCATTCAAAGCAGTCATGTAAGTTACCTTTTACTCCCTTAATGATTGACACCATCCGTGCTATGGAAGTGTCACCTTTTCAGATTATGCCGATGGTTTGGAAACTTGTTCATTCCATAGAAAATTTATGCGCTAAACACAATCTTGTGATTACTCTCAATGATATTAAGGCAAAGATATCATTTTAAAAATCCTTCTGTTGGTCGTTTTAATTTGAGAATTAAGTCAAAGATGACTCCATTAATTACTAACCTGGATTCTCGAGACGACAAGAGTTGGGCAAAGACTTTCCGTTTATCCGGATGAGACTCGGGATCGGCTTTGATTACCTGAGATATCCTCCTTTGGAGAGTGGTAGGTTTCCTGTACTTTTATTTTGTAGTTATATTGAATGAGAGTGAGGTACATAAGTCTTACCTGTATATTTTGTTTCTGTAATGTTTGTAGCTCCTGATTGGAATCACGATCCTCTAGATGAAGAGGCTATTGCAAGGATAGATGCTTTCCTTGCCATTCCCGAGGAAGAGAGGGCCTGGCCAGCTTGCTTGGGCGGGGAATTGTTGCCCTCCTGTATATGAAGACCAAGCCGATCGGGTTAAAGTACCCAAAGGCAAGCCTAGTTCTCTTTGCTCTTTCTGTACGTCTTCTCGCTTGCTTTTATGTTGGTTTTTGTCTTCCTGTTGCTTTTTGGTTTGATATTTACGTATATATTTTTTTTTATATATCCGGTGTTTAGGTCTTCCTGCTAGGCTGGCTAGCTTTTCTCGCAAAGGATTTGAAGGCCGGTGGCTAGGATTGCTTTGAGCAGTCCAAGAGCCAGAAACTAGTGGGAGTGACAAGACTTTGGATATCCCGATTTCGATGTCCACCTCCTCAAGATCTGCCCAGGATAGTGTCACCAGAGGTCGTCCAGGCTCAAAAAAGAAAGAGGGAGGATGATATTCGGAAGAGGAGGAAGGAGGGAAATGACCTATCCTCGGCCAAATGCACTCGGGAGTATAAGCAAGTGCCTGCTAGGATTGATGACATGGATGATGCCCGGGCTCGGATAGATGAGTTTTCTGCAAAGATGAGCGACCAACTATTGTCTGCTAGTACCCTTGATTCGTCTACCAGGGTGGTTTCTATTCGACTTCTCTTGTAACAAGGGTCACGAACTCGCTTCCCAGGCTAGAGAGGTTAGTTGTAGAGGGATATTTTTTAATTGTTTATGTGCTTTTTGTTTTACCTTGTATTTGCCTAATTGATTTTGTATGTACGCAGGGGGTTGGATGTCATGGGCAAGCTTCTTGCTTGTCGCCTTAGGGACGCCTTGTGCCAAGATTACCAATTTGGAAGAAAAGTGGATAGGCTAAACCGTGACCTGCACACATCCAGGGGGTAATGAAGTAGTGCTCCAATCTCGATTGGCAACAGCTAAGGAGTCAACCAGGGTCGCTATAGTTTGTGAGGTGGTCTGCGAAAAATGCTTGAGAAGGTCCGTCAGTGAGTTGGAGGCCGAGAAGCGTGCAATGCAGATCGTTGAAAAAGAATGAGGAGCTTGTCACTTTGAAAAGGAGTTAGTGGAGGCGAGGTTGGGCGATGCACTCGATTCTTCTTCGGGAAAGGTCGGGTTGATGCTATGAGGGACCCGAGAATCCGACCGGCTGATTGGAATCCGGACCGAGATGAGACACTTTGGATGCTCAAGATCCCGACTTGGCCAACATGGGTCAAGAAGAAGAAGTGGATTCTCCTCCTTCCAAGGCAAAGTCCGTGATCGGAGATGGTGGATGGTTGTGAGTCGATTCATCGCTCAAAAATAGCTTAGTTTTTCTTTTAGGTTTTGGTCTATCCAGGGGGAATGTCCCCGGAATGAATATTTAGAGTATATCGTAAACTTTTTTGGCTCATCCAAGGGGGATGTCCCTGGAATGGATGGTTATTAGGTAGGGCCAATTATTTTGGGTGAATAAATATTTGGTCTTTGTTTTGCTTCTTTTTGTGTTTTGACAAAGTACTTTTGTGATGTTGACGTGTCTTGGATCTCGCCGCTTATACGATCGATCAAACCAATTTTTTCGATCGGATCAGGCCGCTTATTCGACTGATCGCCGCTTTAATGTGTTATGGGTGGAGTTGTTGCCTGTCTGGAGGGCTTACGTCCTTTGCCTGTCTGGAGGGCTTATGACCCATCTATGTCATACAGTTCAGGAATAGATTTTCCAGGTTTGTATGTTGAGCTCAGTATTTAAAGGTTCTTTTGCAACTGAATTTTGGATATCAGTTGGATATTTGGTGGGGGTGGCCCCCAATCTTTAAGATTTGTTTTAACTAAGATGCAATATGTAAAACAAGTGTTGAAGATTTCGCTAAGTGAATATGAGAATATAAATAAGTATTTGGACATGTAAATTGAAGAAATCATATACGGCATTTATTCATGTAATTGCAAGTATCATACATGTAGTTTTCAGGCAAGAAGTGTTTAAAGTAAAAAGTTATACCTGGATTGTGCAAATATATTCTATATGTGGAATAGTTTTAAGTGTGTAATATTCCAAGCTCTTGGGATCATTTCTCCGTCCGTGGTTTGTAGTCTATAAGCTCCCCGGCCGACTATTGAATCAATCGGATAGGGGCCTTCCCAGGTTGGGGCCAATTTGCCAAAGATTCTTCTCTTTTGTGTTTTGGAATACTTTCCTGAGAACGAGGTCTCCTACCCTGAACACCCTGGCTTTGACAGTCTTGTTGTAGCTTCTCGCAACTCTTTGTTTGGTATCTCGCTAATCGATGCTTGCATCTCTTAGCTCTTCTCATTAAGTCCAGGCTATCCTCCATTAGAGGTATGTTGTTTGTTGTTGTGTTCAGGCTACATCCGGCGATGGAATGTCCACCTCACCGGATATCGCTTCACATCCATAGACCAAGGAGTAGGGGGTTTGGCCAGTGGATGTTTTAGGCGTGGTTCTGTCACCCCAAAGGACCAGGGGGAGCTCTTCAACCCATCTACCTTTTCTTCTTTCCAGCTTTTTCTTTATGCGCACATCACCACTTTGTTACTGGATTCTGCCTGACCGTTGGCTTTTGGATATCCTGGCGTGGATGTTACCGTTGATGTTCCATTGAGCACGTAAGGTGCATTGTTCTTTTTCCCACAAATTGTGTGCCATTGTCGCATACTATTTCGGAGGGGATGCCATATCTACATATGATATTATGTTTGATGAATGCTATGACATCTTTCTCCTTGACTTGCCTGTATGATTCAGCTTCTATCCACTTGGAGAAGTAGTCAGTCATTGCTAGCATGAAAACTTTCTGTCCGGGTGCTTGAGGTAGTTTTCCTACTATATCCATGCCCCACTTCATAAATGGCCAGGTGCGGATATGGAATGTAGTTCCTCGGATGGTCGATGGATGTACGGTCCGTGAATCTGACAGGCTTTGCATTTAGAGCTAAAATCCAGGCAATCGGCTCTTAAGGTGGGCCAATAATATCCTGTTCTGAGTACTTTGCTTGCCAGGCTTCTTCCACCTTTGTGATTTCCACAAGATCCTTCATGGATTTCTCGATAATATCCTGCTCAGCCTTCCCGTGGTTCCAGGCATCTGAGGTAAGGTCCGGCCTGCGATTTCTTAAAAAGCACGTTGTCAATAATAGTATACGAAGCAGCTTTTATTTTCAGTGTTCTGGCATCTTGCTTATTTAAGGGTAGGATTCCCTGTTGTAGCCAGTCATAGTAAGGTTTCGTCCAAGAATTAGCAATGTAGATTGGGAAACTTTCATCTTGTTTGTTTATTGCAGGTTCTAATAAATGCACAATGGGTATTTTGTCAAAATCAAGGGGACTAAAGTTGGACCCTAGGCCGGCTAAGGCATCGGCCTGGGTATTTAAGTCCCTGGAAATTTGGTTAATATTAAAGTTTTTAAACTTTGATTTTAGCATTTGAACAACATCTAGATAAAGCATCATTTTGGGGTCTTTTGCGGATATGTGCCATTTACCTGGTTGGAGACAAGAAGGGAATCGGTGCGTACCTTTAAATTTTGCACACCAAGATCAATACATACCTTTAATCCGCTATCGTGGCTTCATATTCTGCCTCATTGTTGGTGGCCTCAAATGCACAGCTTATAGCCTGTACTATCTTATCCCCCGTGGTGATTTTAGTACTACACCTAGGCCTGTGCCCTTGTGTTGGCCGCTCCATCGACAAATAGGGTCCATTCTAGGTCCTGTTTGGTCGCCGGTCGCTTTATTTACTTTTTTTATTAGGTCGGGTTCTAGGGTCGGACTAAAATCAGCCACAAAATCTGCTAGTGCTTGTGACTTAATTGCTGTCCTTGGTTCAAACGTTATATTGTATGTGCTTAGCTGGACTGACCATTTGCACATTCGTCCGGACAATTCTGGTCTCCTAAGTACAGACTTAATAGGAAGATTTGTTCTGACTATTATAGGGTGACTTTCAAAATATGGTCTTAATTTTGTGCAACTCATTATTAAAGCTAAAACATATTTTTCTAGTAGGCCATACCTGATCTCTGCATCCAGTAGACTTTTACTTACATAATAGACAGGGTGTCTTGTTGTCCGTCTCGCTTCTTTGACCAGACTCGCACTGACAAAGATTCTGTGGATCGATGTATACTGTCAGGGGTTCATCTTTGACTGGTTTTGCCAGCAAGGGGGAGAGGATAGATATATTTTCGTCTTCAAAGGCGACTGATGATCGGGGGTCCATTGAAAGTCCTTGTTCTTCCTTAGCGAGTTATAGAATGATTTGCATCTTTCTCGATGATCTTGAAATGAATCTGTTCAGGGCGCTATTCTTCCAAATCGACTTTTGTATGTCTTTGACTGTTTTTGGTGGTTCTAGCTCCAGGATAGCTTTGATCTGCTCAGTAATGGCTTCTATTCCTCTTTTTGTCACCATGTAGCCCAGAATTTGCCCGCCGAGACTCCGAAGTGGCATTTTTGTGGGTTGAGCTTCATATTGAATTTTTCCAGTATTTGAAAGGCTACTTCCAGGTCTTTGACGTGGTCTTCTGCCTTTTTTGATTTGACTACCATGTCATCTATGTAGACTTCCATGGTGTCTCCTATCTGATCTTTGAACATCATGTTGACTAGCCTTTGGTAGGTTGCACCTGCATTTTTTAATCCAAAGGGCATAGCAAAGATAACAATATATACCTCTTTCAGTGATGAAAGCCAGTGCTTTCCCTGGTCTCATGGGTGCATTTTTATCTGGTTGAATCCGCTGGAGGCATCCATGAATGTCAACATTTCGTGGCCTGCAGTGGCATCTACCATTGCATCGATGTGTGGTAGGGGAAATGGATCTTTTGGGCAGGCTTTGTTTAAGTCGGTGTAATCTTCACAGACTCTCCATTTGCCATTTTTCTTTTGGACGACTACCACGTTTGCAAGCCGTCAGGGTACATCACTTCCCGATCATTCCCATGTCCAAAAGAGCTTGTCAACTTCTTGGTTGATGATTTCATGCCTCTCTGCAGCAAATTTTCTTCTCTTTTGCTGTACAGGCTTAAAGGATTTGTCAATATTCAACTTATGAGTAATAACATCAGCATCTATACCAGTCATATCAAAATGTGACCAAGCAAAACAAGACATTTTAGTTTTAAGAAAGCTGACCAGATTTGGTCTGATTGTGTCGGGTGCATCTGACCCTACAAGTACTTTCCCCAAAATTCTGGGTCTAATATGACTTCTCCTGTTTCCATCTGTGTTTGTGCTATGTATTCTTCCCTGACAGGTGACTTTAATTGCTATGCAAGGGACTTACCTGACTTTGAGGGTTTCAAAGCCTGAGTATAACATTCCTGAGCAGTCCTTTGTTCTCCTCTGATGGTGGTTATCCCCCATTCTGTTGGAATTTTCACGCATTGATGGTATGTTGATGGGATTGCTTTGACATTGTGGATCCATGGTCTGCCCAGGATTACATTATATGAGGATAAGCAATCCATTACTCCAAATCTCTCGTATGAAGCCACGCCTCCACATAGGTAGGCAAGCCGATTTCTCCTAGGGTGTTTTTTGTTTCTCCACCAATCCAACCAGACGCTGGATTTCTTTATGATCTTGCTTTCGTCTATCTTCATAGCTTTAAGGACATCAAGCATCACCAGGTTGATTGAGCTTCCTCCATCTATCGGATTCTTGATACTTTGGCTCGCGTGCCGATTTGCATTGTGATTACCAGGTGTCATGGTGTAGACCGATATTCCTTGCGATCCGAGTCATCAAAGGTAATAGCAGGCAATGACTCGGGCCTGGAAGGAGGTTGAGTCCGATTCCCTGGATATTCTCTTGGCTGCAGAGCTGGTCGACCACGATTTCGATCCTCCATTTATGAATTTGACTTCATAGATGGGAGGAGGAGGAGGAGGATCTCTCGCCGCTCCTCGGGTCTCTCTTATTTTGTCCTTCATCTTTATTCTTTGGTCAGCTGGATTATATCTTTCAAGTAGCCTTTCTTTAGAAGATATGCCACTTGTTTCCCGAGTGAATGCATTCTTCCGTGGTGTGTCCGATGTCCCGATGGAAGTCACACCATCTTGTTGGATCTTTCCCCGGGGTTGTCGGTTTCTTTGGCCATCCGACCGTATCTCCCAGGTTTTCCAGCGCTTTGATTAATCCTGCAGTATTAATAGAGAAGTTATATTCAGGGATAGTTGGGAGGCTAGAGAGGTTACCTTTATGTTCTTGTGCCATATTGACTTGGATCGTTCAGCCTGGAATAGGGTGCTGATCCGGGATTGCCTCCTTTCGGTAGGAGCTTTTCCTGTTAGTATGTCCATAGCCCCGCTTTCCTCCGGATGAGTTCGTCCCGAAGTTGAGGTCTTCTTCTAATCGACATGCTCTAAGGCGATGGATTGAACAAAGGGCAAAGGTTGGGCATGCTTTCTTGGTTAGATCTGCATAGATGTCACTGTCAAGCAAGACTCCTTGCCTGAATGCTTCTACTGCTGTTTCTTCATCACATCTGGGAATGGCCACCTTTTCTTTGACAAATCTAGCCAGGAATTCCTTGAGAGATTCTTCAGGAAGTTGCTTTATCCTGAACAGGTTGCTTGGTCTTTTGGCCATATCTCTGCTACTTGCGAATTGTTGATTGAAGGCATTGATCAATTCTGCAAAATTCTTGATACCTCCATTTGGGAGATTGATGAACCATTGTAATGCTGCTCCAGTCAGGGTTGTGCCAAAGCCTTTGCACATGCAGACTTGCCTGAGTTCACTGGGTATTGAGGCAGCCAACATTTTTTGTTTGAATATGGCAACATGATTTTGTGAATCAGAAGTTCCATCATAAGTTCTCATGGATGGGACAAGAAAATTTCTTGGTAGATCAATCTTTGCAATTTCATCCGCAAAGGGTGAATCCGCAAAGTCACAATTTCTACTTGACCACAGGGTCCGTACTCCGGGTATATTTTCTATTTTGTTGTGGAGTTTTTGGATTTCCTGAAGCATAGCCATCATTATTGCTTGCTTGTTTTGTTTGTCTCATCATTGGGAATGGTTGAGTGCGGATAATGTATCCTTCTCCGGGGTTCCAAAATTAGAGAAGTCTATGTTTTTGATAATGGATGAGAATGGGGTTCCTGGTTCGAATCGGTCTTGGAGCCCGCCTGATTTTCCAATTTCTTCTTCAGCTAGACTCGATTCCTTCACCTATTGATTTACTGCTTGACTGAAATGCTTTCTCTTGGATTGTTTCCAATTCCTTGATTTTGGCCAGCAGCACCGCTAATTGTTGTTCAAATGGTGAGTTCCACCATTTTTGTGTGTGAATATTAATTGAAAGATAATAAGGAGAATTTTATTGGTTGAAGAACTAGATGCCCCACGGTGGGCGCCAATTGTTTTAGCAGGATTTTCCCCGAAGGGATCCTACTTTAGTTATATAGTGATCAGGGTATCTAGTTCTATAAGATTGGAATGGTGTAAATGAATGATGAAGAAAGAAGTAAGTATAAAGAATAACGTTTATATTATTTTGATAGACCGGGTACAATGTTGTATGAATATCTGAATGCTCAAGAGTAAAAAGATAAAGTATAGATAAAATTAGCTCACAATCAATGTCCTTTACAATTGTTAAATTCTCCTATTTATAGTACTCTACTGCCCTTCCAACGTTACAATGAATAACGTTATAAATGTATAACGTTCTCCCCAAAGATAGGAGTTGTTGCCGGAATAATAGGGCATGCTTCCTATTAGTTCGCTTGACCCGTTCTCAACTCAACCAATCCTTAGCCTTTTCTCCTCTTTCCGTCCAGATTCATGGATTAAATAGTTTTAGGTTTGGACTTGGTCTTCCTTGAGAATAGGGCATGGTTATCCGCTTTATACAATCGCATTTCTGTTTATCCGCTTAATCCAGTCCGTATTTAGTACTCCGCCAAGCTATAATATACTGACTATCAGGCTTCCTTTCCAGAATTTAGTAGTCTTCTTGCCATAATATTCTTCAGCAGCTAAATAGTAGTCAGATTTGTCCGGTTCCTGTCTTGATCAATCAGCCTTGCTGAGTCAGGCCAGGTTATGGTCAGACCAGGCTAAACTGGGCCTAACAGCTATCTTATGAAACCCTAGTTAAATTGCTGCCCCCAAACTTATGATGAAATTGGCAGACATATATTTTGCGACGGTTGCTACTGCTTCAGAATCTATTTTCCCTTTGACACCACGCCAGCTTGCTTTGTGGAAGTCTCAGCAGGGTGCCCTCTCCTCTGATTGGTTGCGTGCGGTTCCTATCTCGGGGTTGGGTCAGACTATGAAAAGGAGGACTTACCGTAGTGTACTTGGGTATCGACTGGGTGTTCCGTTATTCACGGTATCTACACCCTGTCCTGGTTGCTCTCGGTTTTTTGTTGATGATGTTTTCGGGGACCACGCTATTCCTTGTACTGGTACTGTGGGACTTAAGCATCGGCACAACCTTGTTCCTGACACTCTATTCAACATCTGCTATAGATTTGGTATTTCTGCGGGTAAGGAGGTTGATATCGGTATGGTTGACTGGCATGGTGTCTCTCTTCGTCCTGCGGATTTGCTGCTTTATTCCCGTGACAGAGGACATGATGTGTCCGTTAACTTGACATGGTCTTCTCCTTTGACTTAGACTGGGATGATGGATTTTGTGCCCCGGCCGGGTTGTCGCTGATGCTGCTCAGCGTAAGTGTGCTAAGTACGGGGATTTGTGCGCGGCAGCTGGTTATGGTTTCCTTCCCTTCTCTTTCTCTTCACTTGGGGAGCTGGGGTCGGATGTTATTGCCTTGTTCAAGCGGATCCAGAAATTCTCAGTATCTCAGGATGCGGGTGCTCGGGTGGCTCCTTACATTTATACTAGACTTGGCTTTCCTGTTGCTAAGGGTGTGGGAGCCCAGATTGTCTCTCGACTCCCCACCAATTTCATGTAAACTTTTATTTTATTTTAATGAAAGCTGCGGGCATCTTTATAATAATAATAATAATAATAACAATAAAAATAATAATAATAACAATAATAATAATAATAACAATAAGAAGAATAACAATAACAATAATAATAATAATAATAATAATAACAATAACAATAACAATAACAATAACAATAACAATAATAATAAGAAAAAAAAAATAATAATAAGAAAAAACTTTTATTCTTATTTTAATAAAAGCTGCGCGCATCCCTTATAATAAAAAAAAAAAAAAAAAAAAATAATAATAATAATAATAATAATAATAATAACAATAATAACAATAACAATAACAATAATAACAATAACAATAATAACAATAATAACAATAACAACATCAACAATAACAACAACAACAACAACAACAACAACAACAACAACAACAACAACAACAACAACAACAACAACAACAACAACAACAACAACAACAACAACAACAACAACAACAACAACAACAACAACAACAACAACAACAACAATAACAACAACAACAACAATAATAATAATAATAATAATAATAATAATCAATATATATAACTAAAGGAGGCTTTTTTTTGTTTTTTCTAATTATACTATTAGTATTATAATTAGGAGATAATTAATTATTTATAATTTTTTTATTATAATTAGGAATATAATTTTCCTATTATAAATGAGAATTATTAATTATTTTACAATTTTCCTATTAGAAATAGAAAATAAATTAACAATTTATTAAGTTTTTTTCCCCTAATTATACTATTAGAAATAGGAGATAATAATTATTTAAAATTTTTCTATTATAATTTGGAATATGATTTTCCTATTAGAAATGACAATTAATTAATTGTTTTACAATTTTATTATTAGAAACAGGAAATAAATTAATTATCTACAATTTATTAATACTAAAAAATTATTCATTAGTATTTGTTCACTTTTTATTAAATTAGAAGGAAAAAAAAAACCTTTGATATATTTATAATATCCAATTTTATGACAACGTTCGATTAGAAAAATGAGGTATTGTGAGGCTAAAAGACCCTAGGCCGAATTGGGTTGTGACAAATGTGCATGCATAATACCTACTACATGGAATTTACTCATGTAAAGAGTAAAATAAACGCTGAAATATGCCATTACATCTTTTGTTATTGCTAATGTCATATTTAATTATACATAATACGACGTTTATTTTTCAAATGTCATATGTATTTCCCCTACTAATTTTAAAGTTATTTCCCTCACAATACACTTCAACTTCTATTGATAATTTATTATTATATTATTTACATTCATTTGTCATTATATAAAAGTATATTAATCAATATTTAAATAAGATATTCACAAATTATTGATAAGTACAAATTTTGATATCTATATTATGACAAATGAGTAAATGTTTTGAAAAACTTTGTTGTGCGATTGTTTTACAATTTAAAGTAAAAATGGATCCACGAGTAATAAAATAGATTTGAATAAGGCTTGAAGGTAAATTAGATACACTTATTATAGAAATATCTATAAGGTTAAGATTCAATTCAAGCAATGATCAACATTAAAAAAAAAGTCACGATAAACACATATAAGGGTAAGAGTAGTCTTTCCATAACATAGTGAAGACCGTCTCTCTTAAGCTTTTCTTCTGACAAATTTACATGCATAAAAAATGGTATTATTCAATTATATGAAGCAAACTAATTATTGTTGTTGATATAATTTTTTTTTGTGTGTGTGTGTAAATTGAGCACATCATCACTATAATTTAGGGAGAGATACGAATTGGGGAAGGGTGAGACATATTCGTCATGAATAATACGATGCTTTAACCACCTTTAGCTAAAAATATAAAAATAAATGAAAAAATTTGAACCTAAAAGGGGGTCACGTACTTGCCAACTCTTCTATAGTTCTCTACCACATTAATATTCTAATGATGTTTATGAAATTTATTTCATATTAATAAAAAAAATGATTATACTGCTTCGTACAATTTGTGATTTATAACTTTTAACTAACTTATTTGAACTTGCTTAAATTTATATATTTTAAGTGAAGAATATTAATTATAAATATGATAATGATAAAGTTTGATCTTTAATTTCCTCAGAGATAAAAAAAACTAAAGTTTTATTTTCTTATAATATACTAATTAAAGGCCATAATGTGAAACAGGAAATTACACCACAATCTACTATTTAAATATGTCGATGATCAACACTCAATATAGCACATTTGTTATTTAAATAGTGTAAAAACTATCAAAATGCTAAAAAACATTGTTCAATCTGTCGTTATCAAAGAAAACCTAAGTTTCTGCATTTTTTTGGTCATGTTCAACTTGATCTTTATGAGATGTAAAAATGATGAAGTTGAGAAAGTAGCGGTTAGTTTTCTCTTAGTTAGATGGACTTTTCAAGAGAAAGATGAAAGCTTTGCATTTTAGACCGTTTTATGTGTGAACCGAAGTGATTAAGTAGTGGGCTAAAGGTTGTTTCGAGTGGGAATGAGGTTGATTGCGACGAGTTGGTTGACTAAAGTTTTTCCTTACTGGATCTAGAAAGGGGATAATAATTATGAGATAATAAAATTTGAAGAAAAAAAGACAATAAAAATGAGATGGAGGTAGTAAAATTTATTTATGCAAAATGAAATAAATAGCAAAGTTCGTGTATATATATAATATTCAAACTTATTCAGTTTACATAAACATAGTACCCAAACACTTTGTTTGAGTATCTGGGATGGAGGTAGGGGAGGGGACGAGAAAAAGACTAGGAAGGGAAAGGGAGAGAGATAAGAGGAAAGATTGCTTCTTAAACTTTTCTTTGTTGAAGGAGAAATAAATTGTCTTCGATAAGGGAGACGAGGATCCATATCATCTAGAGTAAAGATTGGTGTTCCATGGAGCTGAATGTGATTTATGATTTCTTAGATGTAAAACGGGGCAGAAAGGTAGTGATAGTGGTAGTGGATTGGAGGTTGTTGTTGGGAAATGTGTCCTCAACAATAGTGCGATCATATGATTTAAATATCATTATTAAATCTCATTTTAAGAATACAATTGGGAAGTAATATTGTTACTGTCAACTGGTCAACATATATCGGTAATGATTGGCTGACTAGAGTTTGACATTACTGTCGTGTGACGGTGGTGATCAGTTGACCCCCTAGGTCATACCTATAGGGCAATACTCTTAATTGATTATTTAATTAATCGTATAATGTTGCGAGTTAATTAAATTACTTGAAAATTGACGGACGATTTTGGAAGTAAAATTTACGTATCATATTAAAATATGATTAAATAAGATACGGTCTGAGTAATTGAATTGTATCATTACTCGGATGAAATTATTGTTTAAAGAAACAATCGGAACTGAATGAATTATTATAAATACAATCAGTTGTAATTTATAAATGGTAAAATATTTTGGCACAAGTAATTATAAAATTACTAAGTCGATTTTTGTATGTGACGTATTTTTGATAATACGTTGATTTTTAATATGTTAAAAATACATAACAAATTTATGTCACATATGACATGTGACATATTGACAATTGACAAAAATAATATGGAATCCATATTATAGATTGGGCCGAAATATTGGAGGAGAATTAAGCTAAAATTGTGTTTACATTTTTAGTGGTGAACATAATGATTAAAAGCAAGTGTAGCCATGCAACCCTATAAGACATTGTGAAGACAAATGAGGGCATGCATTGGCTCTCCTACCTCTCTCCTTTGGGCGGTTTTGAGAGTGGAAAAACTAATTGTTTTTCCTCTCAATTTTACCTAATATACAATAATGAAAGATTATTATTCATTCATTCTTTCCACCATCTAAAATATGAGTTTTAGAGAGATAAAAACTCCCATCTTCTTCCTCCCCAAAAACCGAAATATTCAAGAGTTATATAAATATTTTGGTTCAATTTTCTACCTAATTAATATTATACTAGTTTTGTAATATTAATTAAATTAAGAGAAAGCCTTGGGTATAAAGCTTAGGGAGAGATCCTACACTTGGATCTTGGTTCATCCATAAGGAAAAGCTCAAGAACAAGAGAGAAAGGTGATCTCTCTTGTGCCCAATATAACCGAAATCTACAATGTAAGGACTTGATTTCTCTTCTCTTATATTATTGTTTGCATGCATAAAATCCGTTTTAATTTTATGACAAATTAATTATGACATATATGAGTATGTTAAAGTGTATATAAATCTACATTTCCTTCAATTGGTATCAGAGCCACGGTTGTTTGCATGCAAATTGGTTAAAAGTTTTTCCGAGTTATATGAATAACAAAATAAAACTTGTAAAATTTGTGTTATTATGATATATCACGAAATTATTACATGCATGTTAATATTTCTGGTCCTAAAGTGTTTTAGGATATTTTGGTTAATTTTTCGGATTTTTATTGTTCATAATTTACAATAATGGCATTTAAATGTGATTTTATGAGTGAAAATGTCATTTTTGGTCCAAAAATAGCTATACTTCGAATTTTCACTTGGTTTTTGGATATGTTGTTACATATATTATTTTGAGATAACCTGTAAATTTTCATAATTTTTGGACTTGTTATGCTCGAAAAATGAATTTTTCTTTATTAAATTCGGATTTAGGTGAAAAATAGGTTAATATGAGTTAAATTTCGAATCTGGTCATAGAAAATTAATATGTTGTCACATGCAATTTTACAAGATGTGTGTAAAATAATTGGCTATAAAGAAGTCTTTTTGCATGATTTATGAATTTTTGAAGAAAAATAGCATAAATAGTGACATTATTAGTGGAAAATTAATAAAACATAATCTATGACTTAGGAAAAACGTCTAATGTTGCATTTTGTTATATTTTTCAGATCTAAAATTGAAAAGTTAATGAAAATAATTTTTCAATGTTTTTATGATTATTTTATTAAAAATCGATAAACCGCAACATTGTTTTTCCGGAAATTTTTCGAAATTTTTAACCTAAGATTTTGAACATTATGAGTGTCATGGAATTTTTACAGAATGTTCATGAATTTAAATTTCAAATTTTGAATTTATTTGAAATTTTTGGATTTATTTGAAGTCTAATAGCTTATTTTTGTAATTTTTGGTCCATTTATGAACAATTTTGTAAATAAAAGTTAATTATGGTCAAATTATTAGTGAAGACTATATTTGGAGTCCTAAGAGGTTAGGGTAATTAACTTATGCATAAATATGAGTTTATGTATTTTTGTGATTATAAAATGTTGAAATCACGCAAATCCGTAAAAACCGAGTAATATACGATATTGGCTAATTAAAAGGCGATTTAGCATAAAAATTGAGCATGTTCATACATATTATAATGCTGCATTTTCCTTATGATTGTCATAATTTTAATTTATGTAATTTTGAATTATGTAATTTTACTTAGTATGGCCTTAGATTTTAATTGGTATTTCCCGAAATGTATGGGAATATCGATTCGGTTGTAATTTTTATTGTGATCTCGTATCACCGTTTTGTAATTTAATAGATTTATTTTATTTTAGTTACAAATGTATAATAGGAAATTATGTAATTTATTATGTAATTTTATTCATTCCGGAGTTCCAAAAGACGGATTTCTTCAAGAATGGTGATACATAAAGACGGTGTTACCTCGAGATGCGTGCCACAACCGAAGTTCAAGGGACCAATGGAGTTGGTTTCCGAATATGTAATAGTTAAATAGTTTTTCTATTTTAGGAAAGGCCATACTAGGATTTATTTATCTTTTATGCTTGCATTTTATTTTATGTCACATGCATTGCTAAATCGCCATAACCTAAACATGCATTGTCTTATTTTATCGAGTTTATCGACCGTGTCAATTAGAATTATCGTAGTTCACCGCTTTAGTTCACTTAAAACGTGATAGATAATAAATTGACATGACCTCTCGCTAAAACAATCAATTGAGACATAGCCTTACCAAATAGTAGAAACCATGAAAACCTATTTCGCGAGGGAGTGCGCTCGGCTACCCCGGGGTACAAACCTTGTTACGTAGGGGAAGTGGGTGATGAATGTTAATCCACCGAGTTCATGTTAATAAGGGGTATTTCGGCACACCGTGCCCTAAGTTGACATGGGTTTGGATCATGGACACATTTATTCGAAATTTGGGTTGAACTCAACGAAAGTATTCACGACGTATTTCCGGATGTGTTTCGGGCTAGAGATAAAATATTAATGTGATTTTATCGACCAAGAGTTCTAAAAGTAGAATCGATTAAAGAGTTAATCCACCGAGTTATATTGATGAGGGGTATTTCGGCACACCGTGCCCCAAGTTAATATGAATTTGGATCTTGGAATCATTTATCATAGTTGGGTAGAGGTCACTATGTAAATGCTTTACTTGTTATTTACAAGTATTAATAAAACGATAAATGTTAAGTTTTCCACTATTCCGTTGTTATATTGTTCTATTTCTTTACCACAATTCATATACGATATCATTTCGTTTTTGATTCAAAACTCCATTAAAAATTCGTAACTAAAGACAAAATTTGAATTTTCTTCTAAAGACCTCAAATTAACCATTGCTAAGGATCTCTTGCAAAGAGTATAGATTAAAGTTATTCATTATCAAACAGGTTTTTGATTCTAGACTAACACATCTACTTACAATGGATTGTTTTTCATGTACTTAAGTGAATTAAGTACCTTGAAGCGATAAATAGTTTTGGTAATTAGTTTTGTCAAGAATTCGTAATTGACCAAAATAACGCAACCACTTCAATGAAAGTTTTAAGACTAAAACGAACAAATGAAGAGTAATCTTCATGAATTCAATTTTTGCTTCTCAAAGCAAAGACTCATTGAAATGAGTGGGAGCATTCTCTTAAACCGTTAAGATGAGGACGAGGTTAAAGAAGTAAAATTAGAATGGAATTGATACAAGGTTATGTTAAAGGTAAAGTTGTTGAGAATGACGATACTAAACCTATCAATCCCGACCGATAAAGTTTCCATTGTCTTAAATGTTGGACACGAGAAAGGAAACTACCCCAAATTATTGAAGAATCAACAAGTTAGTTGTGGGACATCTAATGGGACCTTCTTCTTTAAATGTTTATTTGATTAAACATAAATTTTTGCTAGTCCTACTTCGTCAATATTAGAAACCGGTGGTGGTTTTCATCATTATGTTTGATACATGGGATGATAAGAATATGACGACTAGCGACAATAACGTCGAGAGATAGAGTAATTGTGTACTCAATCTAGTTTTTGGATTTAAAGTTGTACTTAATTATGACTATTAAGTGCATTAACTCTAAATAAGAATATAAACTTGTTAAGATACAAAAGAGGTTTCACTTTTGTGACCCTATACACCACGATTTGGTGTATGGCTGGCCCATTATCAAGGTGAATATATTCTAAACCAAACTAGAATGATATATCATGTAGATGATGTAAGACTCAAATTGGTAACCCAAGATTAAACCTTAAATTCTGGAATGATGAACGCAAAGAGTTATCGAGTACTCTTGAAACCATTAGATTGTTAATGGTATATGCGTATCTTGTATTCAAAGCAAGATGTCTCGTGCCTTTTGGTTGAAAAGGAGATCGAGGTTATAAATCATCAATCCAAAATAGGTTGATCATCATCTTTTACCAACGATTTAAGTTGACACTAGTTTGTTCACTTAATAAGGTAAATAGAGAAATCTTTGAAGAAGTTCAAGAGTTCAAGGAATCACGATTTAGTCGTGATGGGACTATCAAAGTGAAGACTTTGATATAAGCCAAAGGAAATGTGATATAGTATCACAAGTTAATCTCTCTTAGCACGCATTATGAAATAATGTGTGGATGGATAAGAAATCAAAACGCTATTCGATATGGTTTGGACTTCAATCAAGTTACTTTGAGTTACTTGATCCTTTTGGGGATTTTATCATTTTTGTCTAAATTATTTTTCCACTAAATCGGATCATATGAGATATGAAATGGTAAGAGTACCATGTTTGTAAGTTTTCACAAGAAATAAATGCTCATTTTTCCCTCTTCAATTATCACGAGTACGACGGGTTTGCGGCTCGTGAAACTGTCTTTCTAAAATACAAGTTTATTTTTAGAAGACAGAGTGGGAGAAATTATTCAAGAGCCACAAAGAATGCCACAGAGAATGTTATGTCGCAAGAAACTGGTCTTTCTTGGCTACATGAGACGTTTTGTGTAAGACATTGTTTCTTGCAAACCTAGGAGGTTAAATTCGTCACTTGTTAAAAATGATGAATTCATGCTACTTTTAAGAAAGTAAAGAGCTTATAACTTACAAAAGAAATTGTTTGATTCAAGTTGATTACTTCTAGAAAGTAATGAACATATGACTTACATAAGAGTGTTTAAGTCACAACTCAATACAAGGCTTAGAGCCATGAAAATCCGAAATAAAAGGCTTGATTAGTGACAAAGGGTTTTGCACTAATAAAGTGATATTTCATAGCAAGATTGGTTGCAAAGGGTTTTGCACTAATTGAAATGCTTAAGTCTATTTGGATCTTCTTAGGGATTGTGTTTCATTATGAGGTTATGAAATACGTAGGAAGTGAATCTAAAACCCACTTCTTCAAAAGAAGGAATGTATTCAATACATGTCATGCGTTTTGTAGATTCTTGCAATCCTAAGATAATGTGAAACTTAAGAGAGGGTCTTAAGTAGGACATCAATGAGTTGGAATCAACATTTTGATCATGTGATAAAACATTTCTCGATAAGTCGAGAAGTTGTGTTTATACATGAAGTTTAGTGGGAGTTACGGAATTTTTAATTAGTCCGATATGTGGATGACATATTGATCATTGAGAATGATTTAAGACTTTTGGAGTATTATAATACATCTTGAATATCCGAATTTATGAAGATAAATCCACATGATATAAGCGTCGATAAGAAGTCTTATGTTGATAAGATTGAAACTAGTTCAATTAAATTGAACATATTTGATTGATTTCATTTGCTTCCGCTGCCGAATCAATTAAAAAGAAATGATGTATAACACTTCATATGCCTTGAGTATGATGAATTGTTTTCAAAATCGAATTTAAGTAATCTTTACCAAGTAAGCTATAAAGATTACCCTTAAGTGCTTGTAGAAGCATTAAGGAAGTAAAGCAAAGTGTTTATGATGCAATATTGTGTAAGGGTGTTACACAAGTGACAATTGACAATTGAGATTGCGCATGGTTTCCGACAAAACCATAATCGAAACACATTAGGATGGTTAAGATACCATTGTGGCAATGTTAATTAAGAAGTAGATTTTCTAGAATCGTTCTAGGCAATGAAGAACAATGAGTGATATTCATAACGAAAATTGAGTACACTTGTGATCATGAGATGTGCAAGAAGGATGAGTCCCGCACACTGTGAAAACAGTGGGAGCTATTCTTAGGCTAGAGGGCCTATGTCTTGATTGGATCTCGACACGTACTCAGAAAGTTTTGTAATGCAAATGTATACATTACAAAAGGAAAACGAGTATGTAGTGAGGTTGAGTAAGGTACAAGAAATTGATAAAACCTACTAACCAAAGCCTTCTCAAAGGCTAAACATGATGAGTCATGTCATTTCAATTGAATTGAAATGAACAACTACGTACAAGATCAAATTAGATTATAGAACATGAAATAGTAATCAGGCATTGACTATTCATGTGTGATAATCGCATTTGTCGTTCGAGTTTTATTTTAAAACTCTTTTATTATACCTTGTTACATCCAAACGGGTTGTAGAGACAATTGAACCCCGTTAAAGTGAACACGGATTAGCATGGTATTCGCCCATAGTCACTTGTATGAGGTGACGTCTCGAAGTGACTAGAGTGTGATGCGATTGATGGCAAGTTCAAGTGCCATAGAGTCATGTGAGATGACTAGTCGATCACATAGGCGATCGTTAGGAACGTTTTGTCGGGCCTTATGACCGCTTATAGAGTTATGGCAAATTTATATAGCCTGGTCGTGGCGAGAGCTACTATAGTATTCTAATGAGTCGATTCTTTTGACTAAAGACTATTCGCCTAAGATGGCACAGTTTCAGATTAACTTTGATTTGTGTTACTACGACCTTCGTAAATGGGGTCAAATGGGCATATTTTGGGTTATGATGGCTGTGGCTAGTCAAAGGGAATGAGTGCGATAGGAATTGTCCATCCCCTTGTCAGGGTTAAAACAATATCTCGGGGCCACTCGAGGAGTAATGAATCGAAATGCGTGGCCACGCTCGGAAGGTATCCGAGTGGATAAATCCGGTCAATCGATTATTCTCCGGATCGAGGAAACCACTCTCGATATGATCACTTGCAAGTACGACCGAAAGACACCTTGCATTGAGTGGGAGATAGTAATAGGACAAGAGAATTGATGACGCACACTTGTCGAGGACAAGTGGGAGATTGTTGGGAAATGTGTCCTCAACAATAGTGCGATCATATGATTTAAATATCATTATTAAATCTCATTTTAAGAATACAATTGGGAAGTAATATTATTCTTGTCAACCGGTCAACATATATCGGTAATGATTGGGTGACTAGAGTTTGACATTACTTTGTCGTGTGTGACGGTGGTGATCAGTTGAACCCCTAGGTCATACCTATAGGGCAATACTCTTAATTGATTATTTAATTAATCGTATAATGTTGCGAGTTAATTAAATTACTTGAAAATTGACGGACGATTTTGGAAGTAAAATTTACGTATCATATTAAAATGTGATTAAATAAGATACTGTCTGAGTAATTGAATTGTATCATTACTCGGATGAAATTATTGTTTAAAGAAACAATCGGAATTGAATGAATTATTATAAATACAATCGGTTGTAATTTATAAATGGTAAAATATTTTGGCACAAGTAATTATAAAATTACTAAGTCGATTTTTGTATGTGACGTATTTTTGATAATACGTTGATTTTTAATATGTTAAAAATACATAACAAATTTATGTCACATATGACATGTGACATATTGACAATTGACAAAAATAATATGGAATCCATATTATAGATTGGGCCGAAATATTGGAGGAGAATTAAGCTAAAATTGTGTTTACATTTTTAGTGGTGAACATAATGATTAAAAGCAAGTGTAGCCATGCAACCCTATAAGACATTGTGAAGACAAATGAGGGCATGCATTGGCTCTCCTACCTCTCTCCTTTGGGCCGGTTTTTGAGAGTGGAAAAACTAATTGTTTTTCCTCTCAATTTTACCTAATATACAATAATGAAAGATTATTA
Source organism: Silene latifolia (assembly GCF_048544455.1). Lineage (NCBI taxonomy): Eukaryota > Viridiplantae > Streptophyta > Magnoliopsida > Caryophyllales > Caryophyllaceae > Silene > Silene latifolia. The sequence goes on from NC_133538.1 coordinate 109,504,555, forward strand.
TTCATTCATTCTTTCCACCATCTAAAATATGAGTTTTAGAGAGATAAAAACTCCCATCTTCTTCCTCCCCAAAAACCGAAATATTCAAGAGTTATATAAATATTTTGGTTCAATTTTCTACCTAATTAATATTATACTAGTTTTGTAATATTAATTAAATTAAGAGAAAGCCTTGGGTATAAAGCTTAGGGAGAGATCCTACACTTGGATCTTGGTTCATCCATAAGGAAAAGCTCAAGAACAAGAGAGAAAGGTGATCTCTCTTGTGCCCAATATAACCGAAATCTACAATGTAAGGACTTGATTTCTCTTCTCTTATATTATTGTTTGCATGCATAAAATCCGTTTTAATTTTATGACAAATTAAATATGACATATATGAGTATGTTAAAGTGTATATAAATCTACATTTCCTTCAGTTGTTTCAAGTAGTAAGAACTAATCACAGTGGCTGATGTTTTATTTTGCGGGTAAATTAGTGGGGTGGAGGGAGGGTTCATTTGTGGAGGGTGATGAGTTTAACGAGGATAGTGATAATAAATAAGGTTATTTATCAGAAAAATATCGCTTACATTAAAATATATAGGTAACATGAATAATAATAAGAAACCTAAAAATATCATACTGATAAACTTAATCTTGACCTCATCAATCCAAATTAAAGTAAAATCTTAATTCTAACAACATTGTCGAGAGCAAGGGTTAGTTTCAATTGGATTGTGGATTTTTCTAGAAGTAGGGGTTTAGTTTTTCACTTGGTTGGATAAATTTGAGAGAAGTTTCGAAAACAAGGATCGATCTTTCAAGGGATGAGATTGTTTTATATCATGTGTGTGATATAAGGAAGAAAAATAGGGGTCTACATGAAGAATTTTGTTTCAAATGAGAAGATGGGGGCAAGAATATTGTTATAGTAGGGTGTCATAAGCAGCCCCGACCATGTAGTATTGCGTTGGAATTTGGTTCACATTCAAATGTACGTCTATAGTTTGACCGGAGATATAACATTTAACTACCTGTAACGGGTTTTGATTCGTCT